>NC_134520.1:13648123-14264854 GCF_027942865.1 Odontesthes bonariensis | reverse complement strand
AACAAGAGCTAGCCGACGCTCTCTGGTGGAGACACAATGTAATGGCAACATTGTGTTAATATGCCATAAACCATCAATAAAACACTTCTCTATTGTATCAACCACCAATTTAAAGAAGACCACAAGCATTAAATAATGGAATAACTGGTTTAAAAAGGTGGTTACTTTCATTTAGCTGTCATAATTTAAAAAGAAAAAGGACATTATCTAACTGACCTCCTGGTGCCGGTTTCCTTCCCTTATGTAGACACTTGCCAAGTTGGTTACAATGTATGTCCATAGCTCCTGGTGTGTGGTCAGCTGGAACACAAAAGGTCATTTGGACATGTTTGAGGCGAGAGAAAAATATAACGCAGTTGGTGTTTGAGGAGACGACGCAGAACTGCAAGCACTCACCCTCAAGGCCGTGGTAAACTGGGCTTCTGCATTATCCATACAGTTCACTGAGATACAGTACAGACCCTGAGAATAGAGGAGGACAAGAGGAAGGAAAAACACATAATTACACGTTAACATTTCACCATAAATCGCGCACATTTTACATATTTGGAAAAACCTTTTTTAGAAGAATTTATTTTCATTTTATTTGCATGAAACTACGTTAAGAAGCTTCATCCAGATGTAGCCACGACAGTGAGGGAGAGATCCACGGCCCACGGGAGACATTTATGATTCATGGAAGAATTCCTTTTAGAGTTAAAGAGTTTCTCACCAAATAAAACAAACCAAAAAAAAAAAAAAAAAAAAAAACAGGTTGTATTTCAACAACTCATTTGAAGCATGTTGTGATTGTTTAAAACAAACTAGCAGTGGAAGGGTTCAGTTGAAAGTATTTATATCGTTTAAGTTCACTCAACAATCAGCACTACAGATACTGTGGATTCGTATCCGGGAGGTTTTACTGCTTGAGAATAGTTGTTACTTGATGTGTGAAAGAAGAATCTGCAGCAAGACAAAAGAAAAAAAATGCTGCAGGCTTCTGTACGTTGAGTAGTTTTTCAGGGTTTTTTTTTCCATTGCTTTGGCTCAAGTACCAAATGAACCTCCAGTCACTGTGTTTTGTGTGTGTGTTAAAGCGATTGTAAAGTGACTTTTTGTGTTCAAGGTGACATCTCGATGATACTAGGTCCGACTTCGTCAAGAGTGCCACTGCAAAACGTTCTTGAAAAGCACCGGCGTCCTCATTCAGACATAACACCAAGCCAAGCAGTTTCAATCCGGTCTATGGAAACAGTGCGTGTCTGAAAGGTGGCTTCAGATGGCGCCCGTAATTTCAGACACTAATCGCTTTTGGGCAGGTTAACACAGCTATAGCAAAGATAGCTTTGGTTTAAAGTACTCACTAATAGTGTGTGTAGCTGAGCAGCATGGTTGGTGAATAACCTGGGGGACTGTTGGCACAGTTGACAAACCTGCGAGATCTGAACAGACAGAGCAGAAAGTTAATCTGTTCACTTTCGGAAACTTGCTCGAGCATGCAAATCCAGTTTCGTGACATGAAGCAAAACTGAGCCTTCAAGGCTGCTGGATGTGGCTTTACTGCATCTTTTCTCTCATGATGGCACATACCAAAAGGAAAACTCAAAAGAGGACTCAAGAGGAACAATGTACCTCTTGTAACGCAGTCGCCTTGTGGCCTGTGACGAGTCGGCACATGATGATGTGCTCCAGTAGAATAACTTGAAAGGTCGAGAGGATGGGGCTGCAGTCCAGCACTAAAACATGAAGGAAAGTTTCAAACATGTCCAGAAAATATGCGGCGCAGCTTTGTTTTGGCACAGTTGGAAAAGCAAGAGCTAAGTGTCAAATTCAGCAACGAGGCAACGTCGAAACTCACTTTTTAGTTTCTCTAGTTGCATGAGAGCCTTGTCGGTGTACTTCTGGGCTTTCTCCAGATACCCCGCTTGCATCGAGTGCATGACTGTCACCTGAGAGAGAAAAAAAAAAAAGAAAGAAAGAAAGAAAGAAAACTTTTAACAACCTTTTAAACAGAAAAGCACATTCAGAGAACATTTTAGAAACTCAGAGGCTTGACACACAGACGACTAAATGAGTTACGGTTACATGGTAACTTAGCAAGAACGCCCTGATGTGCACTACCGATCTAAAAGCATTGGGGGATTTTTGCCCCTCAGAGTGAAACGCTCAACCGTGTAAACCAGGCTGCTAATTTGGAATGTTATACCTAAGATGTGCCGTGAAGTGACACCAAATAAAAAACATCAGCATTACCAAATAAACGAGGACACACATGTGCTCCTTGGGCAGCCAGTGAAAGAGGTCAGCCGGGTTGCTGGGCAGGATCTCGTCATCATGGAGTGTAGAGATGGTCTGGATACACTGCTGCAGCTGCTTCAGACACGGCTTCACGCTCTTCACCTGCAGAGACACAGATGTTGTAACCAATCACACGCTGTGTCTTGAATCCCTAAAAATCAACGCCTGAGTGGATGCCGATAAGCAGTTTTGCTAATATCAACCCATCCAGAGGGGATTTCCTACCTGTCCGGCATCCAGGTAGTGTGTGACCTGCAGCACCAGGAAGAAGACCCTCAGAGATTCCTTCTGGATTGGGTTTCCCTGCCAGTTTTCCACTATAGTTCCGCACAGTGTGAGTAGAGGATGCACCTCACCAAGCTTCCTCTCCATTAGTAGCAACTAGAAAGTTAAAAACAAAAAAAAAACGTTGCCAATATTCAACAGAAATATTCAACGCTGTTGGAAAACTGCGTTATGCCATTGTTGTATATTAAGATGAAACACATAGAATTAATGAAAAACTAGGTGTATGCTGACGAGGAAAGAAAAGAAAAAAGAAATGCTTTGAAGCCATTTATTCAACTGAGGATTTAAAAAAAAAAAAAAAAAAAAAAGACTCACCATTCCTTTACTAAGAAGAAACAAAGCCCTAAGGAGAGAGAAAGAGGCATCAATCAAGTATTCCTGATCAATTAACAGCACTAAGCACTTCAAGACAGACACAGTGTTACGAGAACAGAATGTACATACATGTACGTACTATATAAACATGCATGTACATTTGACAATCCATCGTTTTTTCCCCTGAGCAGTTATGAGTTTAAGCCGGCTGATCAAAACTGTACTTGGAAACACAGCAAGGTGGACCTCCAGCTGCTAAATGCAGTGAACACCTGCCCAATATTAGTGTGATGCCGAATGAAACAGTAGTCTATTCATTATTTAAAAAGCAAAGAAAACAATTGTTTTGTATCAAACATAGTTCTAGCTCAGTTAAACGTGTATTCAAGTGTTTTCGACTCTAAAACCTGTTTGAGTTCAAACAAACGCATTGGATGGATTGTAGGTGTTTTAGCTTCATGCACCCAAAAAGATAATACAGTTAAAGTCACATTAGCTGATTAGCGAATCTTTTCCCTACAATAAACAGCCAATCAGAGCGATCTCGGTCAGTCACAGATCCGATACCAGCCTCTTCCAACTTACACCTTTTAAAGCAAGGACTGATGCGACTTTTTGTCGTGCATCATGTCCTGTGGGAAAGTGCAGAGGTGGAACGAGGGGCGGGGGGGTTTAAGTCGATCGGATGCCGCTACACCTCCGAGCCGGCAAGGGTAAGACAGTTCAGCCCTGAGTATGCATCGACATCAAACCAGTCTAACCAACAGTGCTGTCGCCACTCAGCCTTCTCTGCGATGCCAGCTCGATGTGTGTGAGGACGCAGAGGTGAGGGGCCGAGCCGCCTCTTTGGCATGTGTGAATAACGAGGAGGAAGAGCGGCAGGTTAGGAACGACGTCTTGTAAAAGAGGCTAAAGAGTCAACGTGCCGCACTGGCCCAAAAGAGTGCAGATTCCGCCAACGGTGTGCCACACACCAAAAAGACGAAGAAAAATGAACATTAACCGATGTTCCCAACAGCCAACTGTCACTTTGGTGTATAAGACATTGTGGTTTTATAGATGTTGAAAATAAGCCTGGTCAAAAAAATAAATAGTGAATGAAGTGGGGTTGCTGCTGTTGGTCAGGCATGGATTCTGCAATGCTACGTTCCAAAATTATAAGGTCAGCTGATGACCTGGATGTACCGAATGGCCAGGTTTCCACATCGATACATACTTTTGTATTTGCCAGGATTCATTGGGTTTAAAAAGTGAAAGAGAGTAGTTAAGGGAGCCTGAGACATTGTTTTCACACATGAATGAGCCACCACAGAGTTCAAACCGTAACCACAAAGTCTTTGGGATGATGCCGGAGGAGAGTATACAATGAAGCCAACTCTCCCATCATCGATACAAGAGCTTGACCAAAAACCAATGCAATCCTGGATGAAAATGGACGTTTTGACATGGCAAAAAGACAATGCCACGGCAAATGCACCTGCAATCAAAGCTAAAGGTGGTCCATTAAAATACTGTTTTTGCCAAACAGATATCTCCTAAGGTACATCATTTTGCAAATATTGAATCCTGTTTGCAGTACTGCACAGCACCTGAAAATAGATCTCAGCTGAAAAGTGAACCGGGAAGAGTTTCAAAGCTCCTATCATCTAGTTTGGAATATCCCACAAGATGGCAATGTACCCGCATACGACCACACAAACTCAGGCAGAGTAGTGCAACGGCCAGATCGAGAACCATAAAAGGTTCTAAAGTTCTAGCTTATTGGAATGTTATCATGCATGCCACCGAGTAAAAGCATCACATGCGCAACCAAAGGCTATATTTACCTGGTATACTCGGAGCCCACCACTCTGGCATACTCTGCTCCAACACCGAGAAGGTCACATGCTGACACCAAGTCTTTCTCCAGTGTGTGAAGTTGCTGAAGGAGATAAGAAAAGTCTGATCATCACAGACTCTGGACCACAACAATATCAGACAAATACTGCTACATGGACACGTACCGCCAACTGGAACAACAGTCTGCAGTGCCAGTATGGCGTTTGTTGTGAAATCTGGATGGCTTTGCGCAGTAGGGGCTTTGCAGAGTCCACCAAATTCTGAAAATGAATACAAAAGGTATAAACAATAATCAATAGCCGTTCATAAACAAGATCATGTGTCCCCAATAAAATCTTAAGAGGTGAGATTAAATCATTTAGTGTCCCGTTTACTTTTGTTTCCAACGAAAACAAAATAATAATTACGCTCTCGTTATTCAAGCAGGTTTACCTGTTGGCAGAAGAGTTCTGACAAAATGCTGGCTGCCTCGAATTTAACATCTTCAAATTGAGGAACTTGTTGTGATATGTACCACTGTAAAAAGAAAAGACACAAAATGTTGGTAGCGAGTCGTTTGGCATCATTTTCAGTTCACAATAATGCCTGACAGCACTTTCTTTGGCTAACACCACAAAAAGAACGAAAGAAGCGGCCCCGGGACCAGTATCTACCAAACAGTTGACTATATTAAACTTTTTTTTTTCTTTTTCTTTTTTTTTCAAATCTCGAATTTGAACCTTTTGGCAATTGTAACACTCCTACATTCATAAACAAACAGCAAATAGAAGATTTCCGCCGTTCGGTGTTTTCGTTATCTGCGGCCTACGCTAGTCCCGTTCTCCGCAGCATCCCCGCTCTTTCCTAGCGCCAGCGCCCCTCACCGCTTTCTCCAGGTGGTTACGGGCCAGCTCGCTGTTCTTGGTGTGGTGGTAGAGAACCGAGCCCAACTGAAGATGTGTCCGAGCCTCGATCCTCTGCGGGGGCTTAAACTGAAACACGGCCTGTAAACAATGCACACACAGGCGTATTTTGGGTGGACTGGAGGTTCGGAAATGCTCCGCAAAGCCGAGAAGGGCGAGGTACCAGCGCTCCGGGGCCTCTACGTTTGACGCCATTTTCCCAGACAACAACAAGTTTTTCAGCGCTGTGGCCAGACCCACGGGTTGCCAGGTTCGGTCAAATACTACAGCACCAAAACCAAAACAGCTTTGTCTACCCCTGGTATTTGGTTGTAATCTTTTTCACAAACGTTTGAGTTTAAGTCATTGTAAAAAAATAAAATAAAATATATATATACACTAGTTAAAACTGTTTTATGTAAGTTTTACAGGAAAGAACACACAAAATACGTAATCATTTTTTTCTCTTTGAATTTCTAACTGTGAAGAAAAGCTTTGACTGACTTTATTCTGTGATGTAAATGACACAATAATCTAAAATTATATAAACATTCCAACATTGACTCAACTTCCCTTTTCATTAGTTTTTATCATTTTGTACCTCTTTCAACTGGCACACGAAAATACAAGCACATTTCACCCAATTTTAGCCTCACCCCACTGGCTGACCATACATTTTAGCATTAATTTTAAAATCCTTTTATTTGCTTTAAAGCTCTCAATGGTCTTTGCCCACCCTACCTCTCTGAGTTGCTTTGCCCTTATTCTTTCTCTCAGGTCAGCTGATCCAAACTGCTACTAAATGTTCCAAAAACTAAGTATAAACTGAAAGGGACCCGGGGAGCTTTCGCTGTGGCTGCTCCAAAATGGTCTTTTGCCTTTTCTGCCTTACCACATTAGACAGGCCTCTTCTGTGCTTGCTTTTAAGTCTCTTCTTAAAACCCATCTCTTCTCCTTGGCCTTTGACACCATTTGAGTTGTTGACTTTCTTATTCTTATTTGATCTTATTTTGTTGTATATTTTATTGTTTATGTATTATGTCTTTTAGCACTTATTATTTTGTCTTCTTTTACTTATTAGGTCTTTTACTGATTATTGATCTTGTCTTTTACCTAATCTTCTGTACAGCACTTTGGTCCACTGTTGTTATTTTAAGTTGCTTTATAAGTAAAGCTGGATTGGATTAGATTTTATCATTCGAGTTTGGAAATGTATTAACCTTACTACTGACACATGGTCCTCCCTTATTCTGTTTATATATATCATTTTTTGTTTTGGCTACATTGTTTTTTTCTTAGTATACTTGTTGCTAATCCTGCTTCCCCCGGATTTATATGATTTGTTTTTCCATTCCTAAAATGTTACTTGTATCTCATTACTTATTTTCCCCAAAGGTTGGATTTTTTTAAGTCAAACTTCTTTAGATGCACAATAAAAATAATTTAGACCGTGAATACCAATTTGAAAATAACGTTTTTTTGTGAAAAAGAAGAGAGAGAGAAAGGTAAAAATAAAGAAAACATAAACATGCGTTAAAGAATCTCCGCTATCAATGTGTCACACAAACCTGGCAACCTAATGTTGGCCATAATCCCGCGACATTCTACCACTCGACGGGATTAGCTATTGGGTATTGTAGTCCATAATAGTGGCACGCACTGTCCCAGTTTCTTTAAGACCTCCTCAAATCCAGAATAATCTTGTGGGCTGAGGCAAGGGTCGGCTCCGAGCTGAACGTTATCTCGCAGGCGACGTCTACAAACACACGAACACGCGTGTCACCCGTCTTTGGCAATCATTTACAGAAAAAAACGTCAACAGCGTGAAAAGACGTGTCACTTTCGCAGCTTGTGGCAAGTTAAAAAGAGCAAGAGACCAGCCTCCTGAGAGCAAACAAGAAATGCGTGCGAGAAGCTGCAAGGCAGACTGCTGACCGACTTCACGCGCCGCAGACTTGTAAACACGGAGTCCTTCTGAAGAACAGCCGAAAGGTTGGTCGTGCAGTGTAATCGTTGCGCGAATCATTTTGACAGAGTGCTTGTTTATTCGTTGCTTCGCACCGCTGTAAATGGCAGCTCGTTTTATTTTGAGGTTTGGTCATTAAGTTGTTTGTCTGGCTGCATTAGTTTGACCCAATCGACAGTTTTGCTCAATGTGACGATTAGTGTGAAATGAACGACGTGTTTGGTAAATGACATTGGGCTGATCCTCTTGTAATGCAACAGCACTCTGTTTACAAGCCGAGGGAACAGGGGCGCGAGAGCGAGCACGTACTCACTGAGTGATACAAACACAGAGGCACTGCGACACGCTGGACTGTTGTTTTGTTGAACATCGACTTGTTTTTTGTTTTTGTTTTTCCAAGTGCTCAATTACTTTTTTTTTTTTTTTAATTTATCCTCCCTCTCACATATGTCTCTCTGCAGCGACGGACTTTCGTCCTGAATGAGCGAGCGAGTGTCCGGCAGCCTTGGTAATCTTTAAACGGCACACATGGCCCCTCGTGTGCACGACCAGAGCCGTCTGCCTGTTGCCCAGGCCGCGGTTCTGACCCTGCCACCGTCCAGCCAGGCAAAGGTGAGCCCTGCTGCCATTCTTTACGCGTTGTGCGTGTTGCACGGACCTGTTCCAACTAGTTCCAACACCTGTTTGAACAGGTCAGTGCAGTTTGGGTGTGGATGGCATTTCAATCTGTGGCGAGGCGAGAAACAAAAGGCAACAATTCAGATGATGCCCTGCCTCTCTCTGTGAAGCGTGACACTTTAAGATGGTGTGGATTATAACAGTTTACTTCAAAAGGGGGCACAGCCTCATGTTAAAAGCAGCATTCCTTAAAGGAATCCATTTTCAACAGTGTTAGTTATTGATGATTGACCCTAAAACGGGTCACATTCTGTGCCTTTCGGGCAGTGCTCAGCTTTGAGGTGGTGCTGTTATTGTGAAGTCTGGTGCATCCAGTAATGCCTTGCTGCTGGTAAACATGGGCATGCATTCAAAGGACATGCCTCTGCTAGGACATGGCTATAAATAGGAGGGAGATGCCAGCTAATCTAAAGCTGGCCTCCATTTTCAAAGAAATGCATTTAGTGGTGCAGAATAAGTAGAGTTACTGTATTTCTTTTTCGTAACTGCAAAAAAAACAGAGTCCACCCCCATGGTTCAGTAGCTCCAGGAACCCCATTTAGCAGCAGTGACTCCAAGTAATCGATTTCTGTAAGCCTCTCCGATCTCTGTGGAGGAACATTGCCACTCTTTGTTTCTCGTTTGGCCAATCTTTAGCCGCGACATGGATAGCTTCTTTGTCTCGGGAAAACTTGAATAAAACAGAGGAGTTCGTGGTCATGTCAGTAACTCTGCGGAGCTGAAGGGCCTGTGGACAAGCCCAAATGATCAGCTCTCCATTACTGTGTTTGACAGTTGGTGTTTGTGCTGGTATTTTGTGTGACTTCCTCCAGACATGGTGATGTGCATTATGGTCAAACATCTCCACTTTGGTTTTGTTCGTCCAAGGGACATTGTTCCAGAAGTCTTGTAGTTTGTTCAGGTGCAGCTTTGCAAACCTAAGCTGTGCTGCTACGTTTCTTTTCTTTTTTTTTTTTTTAAAGAGAGAAAAAGGATTTCAAGCAATCCTTTCAAAAGAATTACACTTGTTCAGTCTTTTTCTGATTGTACTGACATGAACATTAACCAGCACTAGTCTAACATTAAGACCCATCCTCTGTAACAAAGAACACTCAGTTTATGAAGGAAGGTAAATTGGTTTCAGAGTATGATGGAGTAGTTATAAGCATATGAAGTCACGAATAAAAACTTATGTGCCTTTTATGCAACTTCTGTAAGGGAGAGGTCAGCCATTTAAACTCAAGTTGGTAAACATGTCTGTTTTTCATGCCAAACCTTTTTCCTTATTCGTGTGTGGGAGTGTTTTATTGGGTTCAACTCGTCCTCTGAAGGAATGCTCCTCTGCGCGCACAAACATCTCTCCTTCATTGAGGTGCAGGGCGGCGTTATCTCTTGAGATTCCGTGAGTCTGCGTGGCCCTCGTCCACGTGCAGATTTGAGCTATTTTGCTGCAGTGTTACTCTTGCTGACGGGAGAACGTGGGGACGTACGCACTGATAAGCATGTGACGCTTGGCAGGAACCAAACGCCACATTAACCGATAAAAGATGAAATGTACCTTTGCACCTTTGGGTTATCTCTCTAGCTCTGTAACGTGACCTAAATGTCTCCCAACAGGACCTGCGGCCTGGATTGACTGCCCTGGACTCCTTACTGTGCGGCGCATTTGCTGGAGCTGTGGCCAAAACCGTCATCGCGCCTCTGGATCGGACCAAGATCATTTTCCAAGGCAAGTGCAACACTCAGTGTGGAAATTTTTTTTTTTAAAGTTGTTGATGTTAGCGACCAAACTACTGTTATGTGTATTACACTATAGCATAAATGGAACAAGTGTTTTCTCTCTGGAACAAACCAGACTAACCAGGCTAATCCTCTTAGTAGATGTTGAGCCTGAGTGTGTTGTTCAACCTGAGGTTTACTGTCTCCCTTTTGCATTTGTTTTTCTTTCACAGTGTCCTCGAAAAGATTCTCAGCGAAGGTGAGTTGACTTTATATCTCTTATCAGTAGATCAGGAACTGTTACATTGTCGTTTAACAACTCTTCATAAAGGGCTGCAGTGATAAGCAACACGATTATCTGCACAAATACCCGACAGCTGATGGTTCCGGCCTCCTTAAATATGGGTTTTATACTTGATAACCCTTCACCTGAAAACATCCTCATTGTTTTCTGCAGGGCACATAAAACATAAAATAGAGAAGACAGAATATGTAATGGTAATGATAATAAAGTGGTCCCGCTTTGTACTCAGAAGATTTCCACTGCCGCGTTATTGTTTATACCCTCATTTAGGCATTCAGGCTAAAGAGCTTTATGCATTATTTAACACTTTGTTATGTAAAGGGAATGTGCTGAATATGTAAGATGATTAAGAAGCTGAAAACCTTACGATCCTCTGTGCGCATTTTCTGCAGGAGGCCTTCAGACTCCTCTACTGTACATACGTGAAGGGAGGGCTGATCGGTCTGTGGAGGGGGAACTCTGCCACCATGGTCCGGGTCATGCCCTACGCTGCCATCCAGTTCTGCTCACACGAGCAGTACAAAAAACATCTGGGGGGCTACTACGGCTTCCAGGGCAAGTAAGTAAAGAGTGTGAATTCCTGTTTGCCGTTTTTTTTCAGCCTGAAATTGCCAAAAGTGTTGGCTCACCATCTCATCTGTTTTCATGTAGATTTTGGTTCATGACCCCCTGGTATTTGTTAGCATACTAAGCTCTAAATAAGATGATGATTTGATAAACATATCTGAACTCTTAGTTTTGGTCAGTGTGAGTATGCTAGCATACTGACATCAGCATTTAGCGCAAAGCAGCGCTGCGTTGAGGTTTCTGTCAAAGCTGCAGGCATATCTTGCAGTGTGTTTGATGAATAATATTAAGGAGTTGGTGTTTAATGTTGCTCACCACACGCTGTCGTGTTTTTCAGAGCTCTGCCTCCTCTCCCGCGTTTGTTGGCTGGCTCCCTTGCCGGCATGACTGCTGCCATGCTTACCTACCCTTTGGACATGGTGCGAGCCAGGATGGCGGTCACCGCCAGAGAAATGTAAGCCCTTAGAGTGTTTTCTTTATCTGACCAGGCAGGTGGATAAAGAAAATGATACTCGGATTCGAATAGGTGCAAAAAAAAATCTAATTGTATTGACATCTTTTTTTTTTCATAAATCTACTTTGTCCTGTCTTTTTCTACACTTTGAGCTGCTAAAGCTGTTAACTTGAGAGTTAAGCAGCGCTCCTTTTATGGGTCGGTGCTATGCTCTGTTGGGAGCGCCAGGGATTCTCACGGATAAAGTTAGACTACAGTTGTTCACTGACTTTCTGACTCTTGAGTTGTCATCTTTCACCTCTGTGGGATAAAAGATGGTGACAGGTATTTTCCTGGGTATTATACAGTGTGAAATCATCACGACAACGCTCCAGCATAGAGTCTTGGATCGGAGCTTGAATCAGTCCGTGAAATATACTGTCAGTTGCAGGCAGGTTTTAGGCATGACAAAAGTCATAAACAGCGCCTCCTATTGACTAAAGTCCTAAACATGTAGCGCTTTATTTATCAGATTGGTTGAAGTTGCTTGACGATAGTTTTGCGGCATAAAGTCAAGGCCCAGTTTTGTGTAGCCACTGCTTTGGTAACATCAGCATTGTTATTGATGCAGTTAGGGCAATTTAAAGAGTCGTTTCTGTTTATATTCCTGTCATCCCTCTAATTATGGTCCAGTTGCAGAGTTCGTTTCTCAGACCACTGCGCCGTGAGCCGACCAGATATAAGCCGAAGTGGACAGCTGTCATTATTTGAACAGACAGAACTTTCACTCACTTCCTCTGTACCGTCTTCAAAATTCTGTCTCTGGAAAATGTCGTGGCGAGACGTGCAAATTAGTAGCTTAATTCTCAGTCATATTAGACTTAAAAGGCCTTGTTTGAAATTGGGTCTAACCTGCTTTAGAGAGGCGGTCTACTGTACTTCCAGTTATCGTATTGTTCTTTTAGCCAAACAAAAGAAAATGACTATGCGTAAATGTGATTTCCACCAGAAATGTGAAAAAATGCATTTCTTTGTAATATGACATAAAAAAAACCTTAGAAATCTAAATGTAATATAAACAGTTAGTTTGCACGATTACTCAAAAAGTAATGAAAGGATCTCCTTAAAAGTATTACCGACCGGCAGATTGGTGTGTCCAAGCTTCCAAGTGATTTAGGTTTTTATTGAGAGTCGGGTGGATCCCATTTTTTAAACTGGGTAACTCAGTGTTAGCAGCAGATGCATCCTCATTAAGGATGTTTACGGAGGCAACTTTTTTCCAGTGGTGACAAAGATTTTCTGACTTCAGAGGGGAAAATTATTTAGTTTGCAGCTTTGAAAAGTGACCCGAATAGCAAAAGGAATTCTTGGCTGTCCAAAGCAATTGCCTGAATTCACAGAGTATCACGCACAACGGACACCTGTTTGGTACAGTGTATAAAAATGATGTCTGACCTTTCATTGTGTTTCGCCTCTGTTAGGTACAGTAACATCATGCACGTCTTTGTGCGCATCTCCCAAGAGGAAGGTGTGAAGACGCTTTACAGAGGCTTCACCCCCACCATCCTGGGTGTCATACCGTACGCAGGGATCACATTCTTTACTTACGAGACCCTCAAAAAACTACACGCAGGTACGCCATTTTGGTCCGGTTAAGTAGAAAAGTGGAACATTTAGGTGATTTTTAAAAACATGACTCACACATTTACTTTGTCTCTTTCCTGCCGTCTGTCTCTCTGTAGAAAAGACAAAGCGATCTCAACCGTACCCCCACGAGCGCCTGGCCTTTGGCGCCTGCGCGGGCCTGATCGGACAATCGGCTTCGTACCCTCTGGATGTGGTGCGCCGGCGCATGCAGACGGCTGGAGTTACCGGCTCGTCTTGCGTCACAATTCTGGGGACCATGCGTGAGATCGTAAATCAGGAAGGAATCAGACGTGGACTGTACAAAGGCCTGAGTATGAACTGGGTTAAAGGGCCCATTGCAGTGGGAATTAGCTTCACCACATTTGACATCACGCACAGCCTTCTGCTGAAGCTGCATCAGATGGGATCCTTTATCCACTGAGTCATGTTGGAGCTGGAGAAGGGGAAACGGGAGACCAGATCAGGCCGGCATGTGGAAGGGGGTCTAGTCCATCGCATGGCTCTGTGCTGGACAGTCCCGCTGCACACTTCCTGTTCCCGTCAGACAGGATGTCAGAGGCGTGGATGAGTGGACAGGAAACCCCGTCACTCAAGAAAAAACTAATTAGCGCAGACTTTGCTAAATGCAAAGTTGGCATTCACTGTCAGGGAGAGTGAGGAAGACGAAGTGTCATTTAATTGTCGTTCACACAATCGAACTTTGCTGTGAAATCATCGTTCCATCAGCACGGCAAAAATGATGGACAATGAGAGTGGGCGACTTGTTATTCATGGTTTGATGAGGGGGGGCTTTGTCTTGATGCTTGCACTTCACTAGACGTTGCTTTATTTTAATTCTGCATCCACCCAGACAACCCTGTTGTCGATGGGTTTATATTCTTTTTATTTGCAGAGTTTTATTTCGATTTTTAATAATGGCGCTCTCTTGTTGTGTTGTCTTCATTTTATTTTAAAGCACCTGATGATGCAGGGGTTTTGTGTGTGACTTAAGGGCGATTATGCAATTTTGAATGCCACGATTGTGCCAGTGTGTATTGAATTTACATTGAAGGCGTGAATGATTGTCGGAGGGTGATGACGTCAGCAGGACTGCACAGTTTCACTGTCCCTTATATTAACATTACGGTACTTATGATGCTTAATAAGTGAATTCTGATCAGACATATGAGAAATAAATCTGTTTATCGGTTTAGGAACTTTGTTATTAAGGTTTCACCTCTTTTTACTGTGCTCGCATACCGTGCAGATACTCTCATAGCTGTCACTTGACTGTACAGACATACATTTCATGTGAAATAATTAAAACTTGTTCTGCTAATGTACTTTTTTTCAAAACTAAAGTTTGTCCAAAAATGCCACTTTACGTTCTGACTTTGCAATAAAAATATCTGTTCACAACATGAGCTTTGAGTCCGTTTGTCCGCTAGGGGGAGCCACATGACAAGAAGAGCAAAGGGCAGCAGCATCGTTAGAAGCAGCAACATTAAGGAGCAGTTTTTCATTTAAGAGGAAAGTGGCGGTATCATTTATTTATTTATTTTTTTCATTTCTGGTTGCATAGAAATATTAAAAATTGCTACGCTGCTGCTGTTTGTTTGTTTTTTTCAGTTTTTCATGAAAACATAGTTTCTAATATTTCGCCGACCGTCTCGTGTGAAGGTTTTTTGCCTTCCGCTTTAGACTCTCGTTCTTTAAACGGGCTGAAAACGTAAAAGAAAAAAGGGACACCATGGGGTGTCTCATGGAAAGTCGCAACGTGCTGTCAGTGTCATTTCTTATTCGTGTTTGTATTTGTGAGTCAGCTTGTTCGTTGCCATCACTAGATGGCAGCATAGAGCAGCCCCACGTGCCCGTGCACCGTTTAACATTAGGGAGCTTATTTAGTCGCTGATCGCCTAAGCTTGACCCGCGCATTGAGACACTTTTGTCCGTTTTCTGTGATGTTTACATTTCTTTCAAAGTATCCCGTTTGCTGTTTCTGTTACTGTCGTGATGATGCAAATGCTGCCTTTTTTTTTTCTTTAACATATCAGAGAAAACGTGTTGGAACAATTTTATTCAAATGCATCACAAGGGCAAACCACAGTCAGAGGTTTTATAAATGTTTTATGTATTGTGTTTTTTTCTTTTCTATTTGCGCAATTTGTTATTCCAACGTCATGTTTAGCACTTCACCAGGAAATAAAACCATTTCAATTTAAGAAGACACGAGTAAGGCTCTCTTTGAATATCTTTATTGTTGTATTATTTCTCTGTCCTCTCTTGCATAGCTGTAAAAGAATATATCTTTATACAGGACAAAAAAACCCAAAACACTTTCCACTGTGCATCTATTGAAAATGCAGTCACACAAGACATGTTAACGACAAAGTATCTACGTATTTTCTTCAATTTGGACAATCAAGACTGAGGTATCTGCTAAATTCAAATAATTAAAAATGAACCATTGCAGGTAAACACCACATCTGGATTTGTTTTATTAGTCATTTGGCAAAATGAATGCTTTTCATATATCAATACCATCACAATTTCTGTTTCAAATCTTAAAGCAAACAGGATGTTAGAGTAGTCATTTGCATTCAAAGCAACCCCCCCCTCCTCCCTCCTCCTGCCTTATCATATTTTACTGCATGGCTTGGTGCACATGAGTGTGGAGCACATCTGAATTGAATGTGAGTGTCTGCCCGGTCTGTCGCATTGTTGATTACATTATTCAGCCCCCCAAAAAAGCTTCTCTTTCTTCACCAGTGGCTGACTGTCATCTCCTGAACTTCCCAGCTCAGGGCGGAAGGGGCCCGCTCACCCACCACCGCGCCATCGTTCCCGCTTTTGTGACCTTGACTGAATTATGGGATACCCTGCCACCCTACAGTGTGCAGCCACCCAGCCTGGTGTTGCAGAAACAATGCGACTGGGTGGATAACATGTGTGGAGGGCGGGTGCCTGAGAGAAGCAGGAAGACGAGCAGGAGGAGGAGGAGGGGTCGAAAGATGCTTCTTGAAGGTGCCGTTGCCATAGGTAACCTGGATCTGTGCCAGGAGAGGGGAAGCAGGCCATTTGCATGTATTCAAATCTGGCATGAATAATTCACAATGAAGCCCCTGCTGGAGCGCGAGCAGATAATAACATCTCACACATACACACAAATGCACAGTACAGGGTGTAAATTGCACACACTAAAAAGCATTTTCCCCACACGCACATTCAGTCTTGGGGCTTGTGAGAAAGGTGAGGAGGTTATAGTGGGAGGCACCCAGGAGTGAGGCTTGTCTGCTGCATTTTCTTTCTGCATGTATTTCAGAGCATTTTTTAAACAGTTGGCTCCGATGAGGCCCTGCTCCCAAATCACAATCGATGGCGAGTAACCAGATTTAGGTGCTTTTTGACTTGATCGTTGTATATAGTAAACGCATGTTCAGCGAATGTTCCCGTCCTTTGTGGCATCCTGCAGAAGCCATTGCTGGCTGGTTGCCATCACTCTGAGGGCCTGCCCTGTGTTAGTTCTCCAAAGCACCTGTCTCCAAGGAAGCCTTCATAAATTCACTGGTATTAAAAAAAAAATCCTTTGAAGGATGTTTTATCTAACATAAAAGAGCCTGTAAAATTCTCCTAAAAAAGCCACAAAATGGATGAAAAAGTGGCTAATCGTGCTGCCGTGACTGTAAAACTCAGTCAGGAAAAGCTTCAGTCCTTCTGTGCATACTTGCTGATATTTACTGGTGATATAAGATTGTCGTCCCCTCATGCGGCGACCCTCCAAGCTCCCTCTCCCCGTTGCTCAGTCTTGTTAATTTTATAAGATCCCGCATATTGCCACTTATCGGCTGGCAGCGTTGTAAAAGCTCTGAGGTCAGTGCATTACTGAGCTGCTGGGCTCCTCTCTTCCATTAGAGGGAGTGTTCAGTCTGTGCTGGCCTTCACTCAATCACACGCAGGCTCCAAACGGCTACTCCAAGTGCAGATGAGGGGGCACACACACACACACACACACACGCACACAGAAACAGAGACTCCTTCAGTCCCTGGTTGTGGAACTATAGTGCACATAAATTTGTGCACATAAATCTTGGCACCTACACATGTATGTGGTTGTTAGCTCTTTTCAAGCCTGGAGGCGGTTAACACATTCATTTGCATGTGGTGTTTGCATTTAGAGAGAGCAAATGCATTGGTGCTGCTGACATTTTCACCACTTGGCATTTAAACACATTCAACACCAAATGACTTGTAGCTTCCTCCAATCTCTGGATCAGGTGAAACGGATGAGAGGTGCAGCCCCCAGCAGAATCAGGGCGAGCGGCTGATTGAATAGAGATGCTGAAATAGAATTCTGAATAGAAGTTGTGTTTTTCGGGAAACACGCAGCTACAGCATTATTCTTCGCAATCAGGCAGGAAATTAGGTCAATTTTATCCCAACCAGCATCAAGGTAATGTCAGGGTCACAGGAAGTTAAACTTGATTGTTAATTCAAAGTGTGGCACTTTCTTTCACAAAAACAAAAAGCTCTGGTGATTATGATATAGTAAATGTGCAAATGCCTTTTTTCTATTCCTTATTTTTCATGTCCTTTTACTGTCTGAGATGCTGCTAACAAGCAGGACTTGTTTCCTAATGTTCTATTACAGCTTTTGGATTTAAAATATAATATTTAAAATTTGATTTAGAATATTCTATTCTTTAGAATAAGACTTTTCGAAAATGAAAGCAGCAAGGTGAGAGTGTTTGCTGTCATAAAGAGTCTGTATCCATTGTTTCTCAGTGCAACTTCACAGTTCAGGCATGCATTAAGAAAGGGGCGCCCTGCTCTGCCTTCAGTGAGTGCGTGCCCATCTATAAACATGTATGTATTTCAGCTGCAAGAGCATAAGCTGGGGGTGTGTGGGTGGACGGCCGAAAGAGAAGGCCCTGACAGACTTTGCATGAGAATGGCCGGGGTCCTGTGAACCTTCTGCTCTCTGTGTCCGCATTCAATACCATAGCTGCAGTTAGCATGACAAACTAGGCTCCAAGTTCTCGGACTTTTTAATGCAGTCCACCCCCTCGCCCTCCACTCACACCCCGACTCTTGCATGTACCCACTTCACTCAACAAACCCCCAACTTGCTCCTCCGTGAGTGTTTCGGGCTGAGCCTAAACATTTATTTAGGTGTTTGGGAGACTACTGTCAGGGTGGTGTAGAGAAGGGGAGGACACGGATGCGGACTTATAAAGAAAAGGGTGATTTATTAACAAAAAACAAAGTACAACTTAAAACGCGGCAGAGCCGGAGAAAAACTGAGCTATAAACAAAAACAAAATTACTTGACATGGCATGGAATTAATACTTAACTTAGTCGTTGAAACATGGCATGAGAACTAACCGCAACAACAGCAACAACACCAGTGACATCAACAAAGATCCGGCAAACTGAAAGGGGAGGCAGGAAACTAAATAGGGATTGAGTGATTAAGTGAGTGGGTGCAGCTGGTGGGGAATGAACAGGTGAGGGGAATGAACTAATGGCCTGAGTGAGGGAAGTGAAGGGAAAACTAAACATGGACTGAAAAGAAACATAACCTAAACATGAAAACTAAAAACATGAGTCTCTGGGCGTGACAGAGCCCCCCCCTCAAGGGGTGGATCCCAGACATCCCAAAAAAGTCCAAGGGTGGGAGGGAGGGGCTCGAAGCCGGTCGGGGAACCAGAAACGGGCGTGGTACCGGCTTTGGGCAGCAGGAGGCAGTGGTCTGGCGGACGCCCAGACGGCGTAGCCGGAGCAGGCGGTGGTCTGGCGGACGCCCAGACCGCAGACGGCGTAGCCGGAGCAGGCGGTGGTCTGGCGGACGCCCAGACCGCAGACGGCGTAGCCGGAGCAGGCGGTGGTCTGGCGGACGCCCAGACCGCAGACGGCGTAGCCGGAGCAGGCGGTGGTCTGGCGGACGCCCAGACCGCAGACGGCGTAGCCGGAGCAGGCGGTGGTCTGGCGGACGCCCAGACCGCAGACGGCGTAGCCGGAACAGGCGGTGGTCTGGCGGACGCCCAGACCGCAGACGGCGTAGCCGGAACAGGCGGTGGTCTGGCGGACGCCCAGACCGCAGACGGCGTAGCAGGAGACGGCGGTGGTCTGGCGGACGCCCAGACTTCCGTCGGCGTGGCGGCAGGAGACGGCGGTGGTCTGGCGGACGCCCAGACTTCCGTCGGCGTGGCGGCAGGAGACGGCGGTGGTCTGGCGGACGCCCAGACTTCCGTCGGCGTGACGGCAGGAGACGGCGGTGGTCTGGCGGACGGCCAGACATCCCGTGGCGTGGCAGCAGGAGGCGGTGGTCTGGCGGGCGGCCAGACTTCCCTCTGCGTGGCGGCAGGAGACGGCCCGGCGGACGCCCGGACCCCCGATGACGTGGCTGGAGGAGGAGCCGGGGACCGTCCCAAGGTCGGACGGACCTCCGACGGGGGGGGAGCCCCCCCTTTAAGGGATGGATCCCAGACATCCCCAAAGTCTGGGGGTGGGAGGGAGGGGCTCGAACCGGTGAGTCCATGTCGGGCTCTGCCGCCTTATGGTCAGGCCCGGAGGCCTCTTGGTCGTGGTCAGGCCCTGTGGCCTCTTGGTCAGGCCCTGTGGCCTCTTGGTCAGGCCCTGTGGCCTCTTGGTCGTGGTCAGGCCCTAAAGCCTCTTGGTCAGGCCCTGTGGCCTCGTGGTCATGGTCAGGCCCTAAAGCCCCTTGGTCAGGCCCTATGGCCTCTTGGTCATGGTCAGGCCCTGCGGCCTCTTGGTCATGGTCAGGCCCTGCGGCCTCTTGGTCAGGCCCTGCGGCCTCTTGGTCAGGCCCTGCGGCCTCTTGGTCAGGCCCTGCGGCCTCTTGGTCAGGCCCTGCGGCCTCTTGGTCAGGCCCTGCGGCCTCGTGGTCAGGCCCTGCGGCCTCGTGGTCAGGCCCTGCGGCCTCGTGGTCAGGCCCTGTGGCCTCGTGGTCGTGGTCAGGCTCTAAAGCCTCGTGGTCAGGCTCTAAAGCCTCGTGGTCAGGCTCTAAAGCCTCGTGGTCAGGCTCTAAAGCCTCCTGGTCAGGCTCTAAAGCCTCGTGGTCAGGCTCTAAAGCCTCGTGGTCAGGCTCTAAAGCCTCGTGGTCAGGCCCTATGGCCTCGTGGTCAGGCCCTATGGCCTCTTGGTCGAGTTCGGAGTCAGGCCCGGAGGCCTCTATAGCTGGGGCCAGCTCTGGAACGGCTGGGGCCAGCTCTGGAACGGCTGGGGCCAGCTCTGGAACGGCTGGGGCCAGCTCTGGAACGGCTGGGGCCAGCTCTGGAACGGCTGGGGCCAGCTCTGGAACGGCTGGGGCCAGCTCTGGAACGGCTGGGGCCAGCTCTGGAACGGCTGGGGCCAGCTCTGGAACGGCTGGGGCCAGCTCTGGAACGGCTGGGGCCAGCTCTGGAACGGCTGGGGCCAGCTCTGGAACGGCTGGGGCCAGCTCTGGAACGGCTGGGACCAGCTCAGGGACGGCTGGGACCAGCTCAGGGACGGCTGGGGCCAGCTCAGGGACGGCTGAGTCTCTGGTGACTGTGGCTGAGGAGAAGCTGTACAGCATGGTTACCTCGTATGGCTCCAAGCCAAAAATGTCCTGGGTAGCTGAGCGCTGCACGCTCATGACCTCCGCCCAGATGTCTGCCACAGCCGGCAAGTGCTGGAGGACCTGCTTCCTCAAAAAGAAGTCCACCAGGTCATCAGTCACGTTCAGCTGCTGCCAGGCGGTGTCGTCCCGTGCCAAGCAGGCCCAGAACCTCCCGACCAGCTTCCAAAAGGTGTCTTCGTCCGCCGCGTCCATTTCTGGCCGGATCTTTCTGTCAGGTTTTGGTGTGGAGTAGAAGGGGAGGACACGGATGCGGACTTATAAAGAAAAGGGTGATTTATTAACAAAAAACAAAGTACAACATAAAACGCGGCAGAGCCGGAAAAAAACTGAGCTATAAACAAAAACAAAATTACTTGACATGGCATGGAATAAATACTTAACTTAGTCGTTGAAACATGGCATGAGAACTAACCGCAACAACAGCAACAACACTAGTGACATCAACATCAACAAAGATCCGGCAAACTGAAAGGGGAGGCAGGAAACTAAATAGGGATTGAGTGATTAAGTGAGTGGGTGCAGCTGGTTGGGGAATGAACAGGTGAGGGGAATGAACTAATGGCCTGAGTGAGGGAAGTGAAGTGAAAACTAAACATGGACTGAAAAGAAACATAACCTAAACATGAAAACTAAAAACATGAGTCTCTGGGCGTGACAACTACCAAGTTTAGGGAAGCTGGGGAGACACCCTGCACATACACACACACGGCGGTTCGGCACAAGAAAAAAGTTTTAAGTTAAGGTATCGCAGGTTTTGATTTCTCGTCACTTTTAACTGCTCCTCGTCTGACGTCACAACACGTTTCGCAAGTCAGCCTCTCACCGCATGTGAATGTGAGAACTTAAATTAGAGCCCTTACATAATAATTTAATTTCATGTGTGCATGCTGGGACAGCCCATTGGAGGGTCACAGCTGAGCCCTTTGAATTCAAAAACTCAATTTAAATTCTGCCTCATTGAAATGAGGTTAGCTGGAGTTTTTTTTTACATAATTTCTCACGCAAAAACACCTGCATTTCTCACAGGTTTGCTCATAATCATCATAATCCTTGCTCCGGGCATTATGCCTATTTGAATATAAAGATTTGTGTGACTCTATATCACCATTATGTTGATGCAACAGTGGACTTTATTGCTTGAATTATAACTGGTTTAATGCATCCTCTCATACCAGTTACGCCTGGGTTGCTGTGTATGGATACATATGCCTTCTGAGGGCCCTGATGACACCCCATGCTGATGTCCTCCTGCAAAGATTCTATTTAATGAGGCCTGTCTTTGAAAACGCAATCAGTTTGTTTTTTTTTAGTTTATTTTGTGTGTTGTCATAAGAAGCAAAGATATTTAACAGCAATGGAATTAAAAGAGGATCATTTCTAAATTCTAGGATAAAGGAAAATTGATGAAAAACCCAACAAAATCCTTAAAAAATCTCGAATAATCTCGGAGCGATTTAAGCAGAACAGTTTTTAATGCCTTGTATTATTACAGTATAATGTGCTGATGTTCCAGCTGACTTGTTACTTTGAGTTGCTTCCTGAGGAGTTTCTTTAATTTGCATTTTGCATGGTAACCAATATGAAAACCTGTTTTTTGTTTTTCATGGATGCTCTAAAAAAGGAACTTTTTTTCCTTTCAAGTTGTGTAATATGTAATATTAAAGGAAAAACAGAGAACTAGAGATTATTTTAACTGTTGAAATAAGAGACACAACAGGATAATTTTAAACGACACAACCTGTTTGTCCCGTCTTGTTTATTCTAACAAATTGAGCCATTTGACAGCGAACCTCCAAATGAAAACAAAGAGTAAACCAGAAAGCTTCTTTATTTTGCGTCATCAGAGCTCTTTATTTATGGTTCACATGCAGTAAAAAAAAAAATGTGTACAACACACATCTACCTTGAAATGGTCGTGTTTGTTAAGGCCAGGGAGTTGTGTGTGGCTCTGCCCTGCTGTTAAAGGCCTTTGTGTTGTTAACAGACAAGGATGTTAGAGACCCTTCATGGACAAACAAACAGCTGAGTAATTACAAGACAATCAGTGGACCCCTGAGGGTTTAGTTAACTGAATAATGAGCTGCTTTTACAACACAAGGACCTGCTCTAAATACCATATGCTTTGTTTGGCACTGCTCATAATTATCAGTATTATCAGTGGGCTGCAAAAAAAACTTTGAGGTCAAGTTATAAAATCTTTGTTTAATATGTATAATCTGCATTGAGTATGAATTACTTTCAGTGTGTTTATAATGGAAAAAAATTGGTCAAATTAGTGGGCTGCATTTACTTTTACAGTGATCAAACGAACATTAGAAATACTAAAGGGGAATAAATAATGGGAGCAAGAAGGATAAAAAGATGATTTTAATAAAAGCTGATTTGTCTTTTTTTAAACGCTTGTCTTCACATCTGCCATCAGGAGGGAGCAGGCCTTGCCGTCAGAAGTCTACACTGTATACAGACTTTATGTGACATGATCCGTAACTCTATCTATAGGTGTTATGGTATCATTCCCACCATTAAAGAGGTTTTCCACCTTCCCAATGACCTCCGCCTCGCCTCACAGGACACAGAAAACGACCTGATGGCAATGCCTTTTACTGTACTGAGGGTGGGCTGAAATGTGTGGCTTTGTGCAGAGTGTGCGTGTCCCTGTGTGTGGAGGCCTGGTCACTCCGTACTCTGGGTTGTTAGAAAGCGTCCAGCCTGTGGGGCTCGGCCTGCTCCCCGGCGAGAGTGGGGGAATCTAACACGGCCAGTAAGCATGTATATCAGGCCATCTCACGGCTGGCTGGACGCTCCCTGGGTGGCCCACCGTGGTCAATACTGCAATGGTGACTGGACACACAGAATGGGATAATCTCCTGCTTTCTTTCAGGGCCATGGAGCACATACACACACTCTTTTTTTTTTATATATATATATACCAGACTGGCCAAAGAGGCTTGCCTGTCCCTAATTTCAGGTCAGGACTAGTCAGGGGGGTGCCTGGACTGAGCGAAGGGACAGTGTTGTTGGGGGAGAGTGGGGGGGCTGGAGGGGAGCAGAGAACCTATTTCAGCCAGAGCAGTGGAGCACACTGGGGGCACTGGGGCATCGCCTCCGCTGGCTGTTGGGGGAAAACAAAAGGAGGTGTGATCTCAACAAAAAAAACAAAACCTGTGTGTGTGTGTGAGGTTATGAATGTGTATCATTGTTCAGAGTTTCCTTCAGCTCCAGCAACTCGCTTCAACACCCCTGCTGCTCCCATACAAAGGCATCTAATTGACACTGAAGATTTAGGCCACTACGGTGTAACTGTTCCTCCAAACCCTCAACCACTAATAATGTGAATAATCTATGTAAACGGCTTCTTGTACAATATTCTGCCGTGCTTGTATGTGAGGCATCAGGGCCGTGTTTGTCCTGTGCATAATGGTGTCATTAAATCCAACGAAGATGCCAAAAACAATAAACTAAACCATATTTCTGTACTTTCTGACTCCCTAAAACTAACCTGTTGCTCTCTGCCGAGAACCAATTGGTTCCTACTGACAACAATTGTTTGTCGGAATAGTGTCACCTGCAGCTTCAAACACTTTGGATGTATTTCGAGCACTAGCACAGAGTTTGTATTCATCAAAATAAAGAAACGTGTCACAAAGACGTGGTTCGTAAATGCTTTATGGTCTGGAGAAATTAGATGCATCAAGCTGCAGATACAGACAAAAACTATTTAAATAGAGGATATCATCAAGCTTCTCCTGTGGCCGTAAGATTAGTCGATTTAAACACAAACGTTACTGAGTTGCATGGAAACAATTATTAAAAACAGAGAAATGAAAACAACCGGGACAGTTTTTATTTTCATCAGCTTTATTTAGAATTTATTCAGAATAACAACACTTTCAGCATTTGGCAAACTAAATTATCATTTAAAGACAAATTAGTTCAATACACAATGACAAACAATTGATTGAATAGTGTCTATACATAATCTGCCAGAGTAAAGAAGAAAGTAGTTCAGCTGAAGCAAACTCTTCTTGAAAGATTTTACAGTCGAACACTTGAATCTAAATTACATTGTGGAAAGAAGGACCCTCGGGGTCTCATTCAATTTCTGACCTAAAATTGGTCTCAAAAATGGTAATTCATATCTAATGAAACAAATTTTGGAAAATATCATCCATTATTGTTATCCATTTTACACTTTAAACAGCTCCCAAATCAATTCAACCTCTGAACTTACCTTTTTGTAGCGATTCAGACTTACCTGCTTGGATCGACAGAGACGGCAGGAAAGAAGGCGACAGATAATTGGACTCTAATGATGTGTCTGACTGACTGTTTATGCAGGTGCGGATGTGGCGTTTTCCATATGCAGTCAAGGTTAAACAGGTTCAAAGAAACTGGCTACAGGCAGCGTGTGTGCTTTGTTATTCAAGGCCTAATGGTGAAATGACTGCTTTTCATCCTCATGGTGGCTTTTCACAGACTGCATCTGCAAAGACACAAGCAAATACAAAGGAGGACACGGCATGAGAAAAATCTGGCAAATTGGGAAAATAGTGCAGTAATATTCTTCTATTTCTGGCAATCTTGAGGTAAAACCTAAGAAAACATTATGAGAGATTTCCTGTAGGAAAACATGTGCACACAAGCGGAGCTAATTCAGATGAGAATAAACAATTTCTGTTTAAATCACATGAGCTCTATGCATGCGTCTGGCATGAATGACGCTGCTTGTGTCATCATAGAGCAACGTAACTGTTCATGTTTGGGGGGGGGGGGGGTGCACATATATGTTTGTCTGTGCGTCTATCAGCTGTCTGCATCAATGTTGTGCATGACCCCAGAGCAAGCAGACAGTCATGGGTCAAAGGTCAAGGTACAGCCTGTCTGGACTTCCTGGCTGACGCAGGATGCCTGCAGCACAAACACACACACAAACTGCGAGGGGAGTGGCGGGGTTGCGCCTCTACCAGACTAATATCACCTTTGGGATTAGGATCCAGACAGAAAAGCGTTGACCCCGTACACACACGTGCACACACACACACACACACACACACACACACACACACACACACACACACAGTGCTTCAGATGCTGGATCTGCTTGGTCATAAAACAGGACTCAGTTGTGCAGCATGATGCAGAGAGGAGCAGCAGAGATGCTGAGTCTGAGAAGACCACCTAATTATCTTTCAGCCCTGAGTTAAAGAGGATAGTGGAGGAGACTGGGGCAGTTCAAGCGTCATCATAGTGAGCAGAGGAAGAGGGCAGCTAGCAGCACTGGGTTAATCTTCCTAGAAGGTAGAAAAGACCACAAACACACTGGGGCAGCCATGATACTTCAAACATTTTTCAAAAATTGTGAAGGATGTTACGCCAGATGAGCAAGCTGCTGATAAAAAGAAAAGGTAAAGTATGTCAAGTGCTTTAGCTCTTTAATTTAATCCAAATACTGATGTAGGAGTATAAAGTGAGCGCCTGGAGCAGTAATCTGGATAAGACAACATCAGCATGCTAGATGCTAGTAAAAAGGAAAAAAAAAAATCACAAATCAAAGAGAAGTGGGACGGCAGGATCTCAGCTCACGATGAAACAGAAAAAGGTCAAATTCAGAGGAGCTGATAGGCCTCACTGCCAGGCCATCGGGAAAACTCCCTAAATAAGCCCGAGTGTTAAGCCTGCTAATCCCCTGTTTTATTGCAACATCTGTGAGGTCTATAGAGGCTCTGCCAGTGATTACCAAGACAGATGTAAACAATATCCTTGCTGAAAAGGAGAGAAGAGGGCTGGTTAGGTGAGGAACTGCTGGTAGGATAAGAAAAGAAGATGGATAGAATACAAAGCAGGGAAGGTGGGAAGGAGTGTGTCAGGGGGGAAAACAAGAAGAGACAAGAGGAAGCAGAAGCCGGAAAAAAAAAGTAGCCACTGTGATTTTGGAAGAATACAAGACAAAAGATGAGATTGAAGAAAGTGGAAAATTGTTAGAATATGGCATGAGGGTGAAGGAGAAATACAGAATGTGACAGCAGGTTGGGGGATGGCAGACCTGCGGGCCGGGTGCGCCCAGGATGGCTCACGAGACACCAGGGAGACATGCCTAATTTATGCAGAGCTAGGCCGAGGGGGTGAAGAATGGAGAGTGTCTGGGACCCCTTGAATAGGCCAGAGAGCTGAGAGGAGCGGCTATGGGTGCTCGCAGTGTGAGAGCAAATGGGGCACAGGGAGAAGAAGGGGGATGGGGGAGACTATTTTTTTGGAGGCGGATGGGGGGGGCAACAAGGGGCTTGGAGGCTGCTCTCTCTGCTCAATTCAGCTGGAGCTGTCCATCTGACGTCCCATTAAGGACTGGGATGGGGTTCGGGGAACGAGGTGGAGGAGAAGAGCACTAGAGGCTCTTACCACCCACTCCAGTCTACTACTCCAGTTTGGCTACCTATTAGATCCACAGGGTCGTCTGTCTGCTTCTCTGCATACTAATTCCCTTTTAGCACAGCCTTGAACGTGAGCTAGGAACAGATCTGGGCTTAATCAGAGATAGGCTTCCTGGCTGAAGTCTGTTTGAGAGGACATAAGAGTGCTTTAGCAGTCAAGCAGACAGCCCCTGTAATGTTGGGCCAATGCTTTCCTTTGGTAAAACACTAAAATGTCCTTTTCTCCCCCTGCATATTTCTGTTTCAATTGAGCTCCAATAATCTCTGGGTTTCAGTGGAAAAACTTATACTTGCTTGACAAAAGGGAGAAAAAAGAAAACTTTACGAGTAAAAAGTCTCTGTAAAATTGGAGAGTGTACACAGATTTGTTATAAAATATCTGTGTGATGACAATTTTTGGACTACAATGTCCAAGTCAACACAATGAAAACAAAATATTAGCAGCGTGCAGCAACACTGGTACAAAAAATATCATTAGTATGTAATGTCAGCCTTCAAAATCTTGTATCAGTTTTGTGACAAGTGTAAAGAGACAGGGTGTATGTTTTGTGAATGCGAATCCTGGCTGATTGCCAAGTGAATCTGCGCGTGTGGGTCGTTCAAGGGCCCAGGGAGAAGCAGAGCGGACAGCCGGGCAGGGTGATGGTTGAGTCTGGTGATGCAGGCAGACAGTTTAATGACAGTCCTCACCCCTGAACATACAAACCAGTGAGCACCTGGCATTCTCGCAAATGTACATGCACACTATGACATGAGCACGTACATATGTGTGATATATGGTGTGATGTTTTCTGCAAGAAAAGACACCCAGGTTAGTGAAAATGAAAGAGGATAACATTTTTTCTGTTTATGACCCTGGAAAGAAATAACTTATTGGACTAAAAATGGCTTCCAAGCGCTACTTTTTGGAGCGTCACTGTATTCTTTTAAAAACACATCAAGTGCTAAGCTCACCCTTTAGCACTGAAGACGGCAAAGACAGCACAAAAGTGTCATGAGCAATAACTCATTAAAACTAATTGTCAGTATTGCTGTGTCCGCAGAGGAGCCGTGTGAAAGCAGAGACCTATTCACTGGCTAAACAGAAGCTGGGCTCTTTGTGCTTTTTGTGTGCTACGTTGTGCCTGGCCATGGCCTTGCATCTTATTCAGCGGGACTTGCTCGGGTCTGGACTTGAATTTGGTGCCCAAACAAAGACATAGAGCCAACTCATTAAAAAAACATGTCATTGGATCAGACCCGGGCTGAATTGTGTGATTTTCCCTCCTACCATAAGTGACCGTGACTGTGCGTTAGGGCTGAATGAGAGGCCGGGTAGAGGCCTGCCAGTGGAGCACCACGCCACATCCCTATGGGAACCACCCTCTCACAGAGGGGGGCACATTTAAAGCTTTGTTGGTCTTTTAACACAGCTTTTTAAATGCCTCTTTATGGACTCAGCTAAGCAAACTGCAGCCCCTGGTTTTCGTGTGAAAGAAGTAGAATGTGAACAAAAATGCACGGGAGAGTGAAGGGCAATAAAATAAGATGGAGGGGGGGGGGGGTGTAATTTAAAATAATGATAGCAAACATCCCAGAAAAGTTAGAGTAACCAAAACATTTTCATTTGGTTTTCATGTGTTGGAAAATGAACAAAGATTAAAGTGTTTGTAGCCAAACCCGGAATCAAAATTAGATTTTTCAAATCCACCCTCTAAGCCATGCAAAAATAAAGATAGCAACATCCTGCATAGAGGAATGCAGTCACATCTGCTCACTTCATCTAATAACCTGAGAACTGAAATTTGCTGCAGAAAAATGCAACGCAACCAGGTCACTGACAAACTGCACCTCCTCTGTGTCCTTTGGTACAGTCAGCACACGTTTGCCCAGAGGACTACAGTCATCCTGCAGCTGAAACAATAGGTTAGTGAGAGAACGTGTGTGTGTGTGTGTGTGTGTGTGTGAGGGAGAGAGAGAGAGAGAGAGAGAGAGAGAGAGAGAGAGAGAGAGAGAGAGAGAGAGAGAGAGAGAGAGAGAGAGAGAGAGGGAGAGAGAGATAACACAGTTCTGCCTTGGAAACCTGGGATGAACACTTAGTCAGTCTCACAGGACACTGAGGATGACAGCGAAATGAATAACAATGAACTTGAGTCAAGTTCAGAACATCATAGATGAAGTAAAGCAGAGTAGCACAGATGTACACAGCCGTGTGTGTGTGGCTGTGTGTGCAAAATTGTGTCAACGCACTCGAAAAATATCCCAATATGAGCAGAGCACTGGGCTCCAGAGAGGAGCACCCACTAAGATGAAAATGCACATCTCTCCTTTCCCCCTCTCCCTCATTCGCTTTCCCTTCTCGCCATGCACATGCAGCAAGGACCCCGTCTACGCTGTTCTATTGCCATCTGCTGTGCGCCTGATGAAAAAGCGAAACAGCAAAGGGGGTTGGGCACATTGCCCAAAGGCAAGAAAACATACATTTGTAAATCACAGCCCCGTTATAAACACAGGCTTTAATGGGGCTTTTTTTCAGACGCGTTGGCAGGGGTCCGCCTCACTCTGTGCTTTACATTTTTCAGCCTGCCATCCTGCTACGGCAGGAAATGGGACTGTAAAGCCACCACCAGGTAGAGATGATGGTCTGCGGGGCTGAGAATGCATCTGAATACATTTGCATAAAGACTGTGGCATGTTGACAGAGGCACTGCTGAGAATGCACTGAGCTCATCATTGTCCCCCAAAATTAGAGTAATGATTGAAACACGCTACGAAGGAGGGAGGGGGGGTTCTAAAAACGGGAAACTGTCATTTTCTTTTCAGAAGAATAAGAGGAGCCTGTGTGTCTGCAGGGACCTCAGTGTTCACGGTCATCCTTTATGCTTACAATAAAAGCGGTGTACATGAAGCAACGCTGGGCAGAGCAGCATGATGTAGCATCCGTGAAGGCATAACAAACACAATTTAAGCAAATAATTTCCCACCCAGGGAAAATTTAGCTGGTGGGAGATCGGATGAAGATTACGCTTGTGACAGTCTCGAACGAACAAGAAAATCAGCCTTACATCTGACGCTGAAAAAAGCAATCGCAGCCAAATGTGCACACAAACAACAGAAGTTCTCCTCACCACAGGTAAATCTGATCTTTCTATGTTATGAATAATTTATCACAATGTTTTCTGTTTAATCTTAAAGCAATGCCATCTCAGTGAAAGACTGCTGCATTTAATAATGAATGTCACTGCGTTAGTTGCAAAATGAGGCAACTATATTTATTACAGCCTTTGTCTAAAGGAAATTAAAATGGAAAAATACGAAAAACTTAATGTAACACATTTCTTTGTCCTCCTGTGGACCGACTTCAAAACACGGCGGATATGATAGCTTATTTCTTAACACACAGCCCAGATATATCAGCTGCTGATTGCATTCAAAGATAAACGGACTGAAGTTTAGAAGATAGGATTCTGCTAACCTTTTAATCAAATAGATGGGATGTAAAGGTGAGCACGGCCTAGGGTACACAGCAGCTTTTGAAGGAAGCACTCTCATTTAAAAAAAAATAAAAACAGACAGGTCGCAGAGGGAAAGCAGGGAAGCTCCGTGATAAACCTCTTGCAGATATAGTCAGCTAGCCAAACCATTCTGTCAGATCAGTGCCTGAGGAGAGGAGGAGGGGGAACGAGAGTCGGCAAGAAGGGGAAGAGAGCAAAACAGGGGTGAAAAGGGTCAGCAGGGAGGAAGGCTAAAACCCAGAAGCAAGCAAAAGATTGTGTGTGTATCGCATTTATATTTCAGCATGTGTGTGTGTGTGTGTGTGTGCATGCGTGTGTGGGTGTGTATGTGTGTCGACCCCAGCTGGGCAGACATTTACTTGACATGCTGATAGGGATTTAAACAGTGGGTGGGTGGTGTGTCTGACCAAGGTGAGTGAATGAGCAGAGAAGGGGAGCCGGTGGGGATCGGAGGATGATGGGAGGTAGAGGTTGTGGGGGAGTGGGGGGGCTTCGAACCAGAGGGGCTCAAAAAACTAAGCTTGGTTTCTGTGTGAATTGAGATGATTAGAAGACAGAGGCAGAAACGTGGAGGAAAACGGGGTAAGGGAGGTGGGTTTTTGTAGGAGAACCCTCCAGGCTATGGAAGAGAAGGGGGACTAGTCTATTGAGGAGATGAGGGAAAGCAGGTCTTTTTTTCAGACAGTCTAATGAAGCATAAGTCCCCGATGAAGAATGGAAGCAGGCTACTGCAGGGTGGGTTAGCTTGTGCCTGCACTCCTCTCCATTTCTGTCCTGTCTTCATCCATCCATCCATCCCCTCTTTCTGCTCTCCTCCCCTCGTGTGCTACAGTCCCTCCTCTTAAAGGGCTTACACTATTTATTTCAAAATACAACGAGCGCAGAGGGCCCCAACTCACAGACTTGCCTTCGGTATGATTTCATGAAATGATAGTGATGGAGGAACAAACTATGTTTCATCAGTAAAGAGGTTTCCTATTGATGTCCAGCTTAATCAAGGAGTGCCACTCAAAATGAACAAATAGCTCGGGCTCAGACAGAACATGCCCTATCAGCATAGTATTTGACCTGGATTATAAAATGTAATAATTTCAAATTGATAGGATCCAGCTAGGTATTTTTAAAGTGGGGCATGTAATGAAAAAATACTAGTCTGATTGAGGTGTGCACAGTCGATGAACCCTAAGCCGACATGTTAAATTACAGGAGGCAGCAGACTGAGACAGACAAGGGGGGCTGTCAAAGTGTCTGACTGGGTTTGACTGTGTTTGGCTGGGGGATGTTTGACCAGGGGGTTGACTGGGCTGCAGGACGGATTTCTGGCATGATTTGGCTCAGGGCCGGCTGGAGACTGCCCATGGGCTGACTGAAGGGGGTTGGGTTCCCCTTATTCTCTGCTCAAGTTGTCCCTGGAGCGAGGCAATAAGAAGGAGCTTATAAAATAAGCAAACACAGAGACAGCTTACAGACGAGTCTAACAGCCAACCAGGGATGGACAGCAGACGAATGGTGCACAAGCACACACACGCACACACACACACACACACACACACACACACACACACACACACACACACACACACACACACGCCGCTCTATGCTGCAGTGATGACCCCCTTCCCCCACCCTCCTCTAACCTTGACCCTTGAGGTCCTACTTAACCTATTTCTGAATGGAAGTCAGTGCAGCTGGGGTGTCTGGCCGTGAACTAACTGCAACCCCCACCTCTGCACAGACTGCCATGTCCCCTCAACTTAGCATGTTCCCACGCTTCGTGACTGAGAGGCTGTCTCTGCATCTGAATGGTTCAATTTAATATTTACGTGGGCACTGCAGTATCATCTGCCTGTTTCTAAGGGCAACAGCATTTCCAGGGCTTGTAAGAATGACCTACTAAACATTATAATCCTAATGATTTATTTTTCCAAGTTTGGGAGCTTTTGTTTATTTCAACACAATAACGTTCCTCGCTGGCTTATGACTGAAATTGCTTCTGGAGACTCTCTCAATGGCCACGATAATCCATTTAGCCTGAACATATACGTACACTATATAATATAAGTGTAACAATGTGACTGTGTGTGCTCATACAAGTCATTCAGAGGGGTTCAAACCCTACCACCTTCACATTTTCATTACGGCCAAGTCTCAGGCCCGTGTTAGAGCAGCGTGGCCTTTTGCAGGCGAGCAGGCAGTTTAATCACACATACAGCACTACTCCATTTTCATTTCCTTTTCATACAGCCTCCATTCCACTCCAGCTTCATAATTCTCCCCTCAGAGCTGTCTAGCCCGTCTGAGTGTTTGCAGCCTGTTGAAAAGGCATAATCAGTGACTTGGATAAATGCCTGACTGTTTTTCCCTGAGTCTATAATCAGACTTGGGGCTCAGTGTTGCCGCTGCGAGGAAACCAAAACTGTAACACTTGAGTTGGGAATTACTTCCTTAGAAGGATAATTTCACCAAAGGAATGCACTCCAGCAACGAAATTAGTTTAGTTTAGTCTATTATGCATCTTGTTGCGAGAGGAATCAGAATAACATATCATCCAGTTAAAATTACTAATATCTTAATGATCTTTCTTTATTCTGCAAGAAATAATGCTTGTTATTGTAATGTTACACTAAAATGCCTGAATGTATTGTTCTTTATGAACATTACCATGATACTTACTTTGACAAACTGTAACATGAGGAAAAAAAACTTGTGCTGATCAGCATTTGTGATCATTTCAGGTTTAACATTTCTTGAAAAAAACTGTAAAGCTGCATTTTAAAAGTGTGCCAAAAATCACCAATATACCTTTTGGGGTGTATGTAAAAGGTATGCACGTATATGTGGTTATTCATTTGTAGAGATGGGAATTGTTAAGAATTTAGCAATTAAATATCGCTTATCGATTTGGTTCCTTATCGGTTCTCTTATCAATTCTCATCCAGTTATATAGTACAAATATAGTACAATATATAACTCTATATATCTAACTCTGCCTCACTCTTGCAGTTCTCGTCAACTAAATGTTAATATCAGATGGAAATTATTCATACAGTATGTCGCTAACATTATTACAATTAACTGGACCTGGAAGTTTTCACGTTACAGGGCTCTCAAGTTTTGAATGCAGGCAGGGCCGGTTGAACGGGTCGTAGGAATTAATAATATTAATATTAGTGTTGTTGTTATTAATAACTGCTCTGCTCAGACTCATGGGAGACGTGCTTGTTTCCTGCCGTTTCCAAAGTGATAGCGGTGCGCCAGAGAAATTTATATCATATTTTTTTTACAGCAAAAGAAATACAATGTGTGGCGGGATTGCTTGACAAAAGACCCAAAAGCGTGACTTTCACGCTCAATGCGTGAGACATGAGAGCCCTGTTACAATCAACAGGACCTGGAAGTTTTACGTTGCCCGAGACTTTTGAGTTTTGACTTTACATTCGTGCAAAGTAATTGCATGCTGTGTGGTGAAATGTTTCAGCATGTTGGAGGTATTTCCCCCCTTTGATGTGATCAAAGCTCTGCATGTGTTGCAACTGGCCCTAGTATTGTCCTTTTTGGTGAAATATTACCACACTTTGGAGCGCTTCTGCCTCGACGCCATGTTGGAAACATTCTGAGCCAAAATACGAAGCGTGCACATGACGTCATCGCGCAAATGCGTCAGACGTTAGCAGAACCTATAAACGGGATCGTTAGGCAGGCGCATTAACGATTCCACGGAATCAAACTACTGGGAGCACGTTCTCGATTCCCATCCCTATTCATTTGAATGATGATCTTCAACAAAACGGAAACAAGATCACTTTGGTCACACCAGAGGAAGAAAGACATGCGCAACAGGCCAGGATGAATTGAGCGATGGCTGTAAATGCTTTCAGCAGCTATTACTTCAGAGGGTGGGCCACATTCAATCAATACCTAAGCAAATAAAAAGCAAGGGGCAGTCAGAAGGAGAAAAGCTGCAGTGGACTGGGCGACAGTAACACGCACAGATGAACATATATATATATTGTTTGAGAAAGTCTTACATTTTATTTTGACTCAGTAAAGTCATAAATCACTGTGTGGTATTCTTTCACAAAATATAGTTGAGTAGTTCATTTTTACTTTTCCATAGTAAAAAAATAATTTAAATGAGTCATGTAAAATCAAAATGATCTGATTTGAAATGATCAGTGTGTCATTTTGGCACTCCTGGAGAAAATCTCAAACATCAAAGCCTGTGAGAAAAAAAACCCACTGAGTACAATGTTTGTAACTCATCTGTGCACACAGGAACTATTGTAATTCAAGTGAATCAGACAAGTCCACCTAAACCAAGGTCTTCTGTACCGTTCTGCATGTGTTCCGTGGATTGAATAATGAATAACAGCGGCACTGTAGCAACGTGGATATAGCCACTGTCATTAGTGTAAAAGCTTTCTGCAGGACATGATGTTCGGGAGTGCTTTGTTCATGTGAGTAAGTGTGAAGGGACACATGTAAGTGTGTGTTAGTGTACGTGTGTTTATACTGCGCACGTGCATGTATGTAACAGTACTGGTGGCTCACTTGCATACATGGTGGAATGTTTTGTTCAGTGGGTGCTTCATATAGAATACGTCACTCTCTTGTAGTTTTGAACATGAACCTATAAAGTAAAACACCCACCACACTGATTGACACATTCATGTACAGGTTCAAGATTATATCCCAGGTTTAGACGTTTTTTTTGTTGTTTTTTTTTTAACTGATTTGCCTCTGCTTCTCTAATTTGCTGATTTCACATCGTCTTCTCTCTGTTGTCTGTTTCACCGTTCCAGAGAAGCAGCTATATTCACACTGTAATGCGAACATTTGCACATGATTAGCGTTTAACCTGTTAAATTTGGCTAACTATTAACACACAAATAAGTGGATAGTTAAAAATGTTAAATTTTGGCTGATATTAATTTACTGTCAGTGACAGAAAGGACTGATTTTAACCCAAACTGTCCTCTTGACGTCCATTTACCTGATGAAATGATATATTGGACCTGCAGCCCCTCCGGGCTAACCATGGTTACCATTGGCTCCGGCCACTAGTCTGCTGAGATCCACCTCAGCTTAATCAGTGTCACTGTGGGGTGACTAGGAAGAGAGGCTTGATTAAAACTGTCTCAGTCAGATTGAAAATAAAGATAAGAAGTTGAACCAGTGTTGTTTGGATCAGTAGAGACGACTTAATAAAAGATAATCTGCAGTTCTAATTGTAACTCACTTTACGAGAAAACATTACCTGCGTTTTACTGTACTGTAAGCAATACATTTTTAGAAATATGGATAAAACATACTGAAACACTGGATTTTGGTAGAATCTGAGTTCCAAATTAAAGCTTGTAAAGGCTGATGAGTCATTTCACCGCTAAACCTACCTCACACTGACAAATACGCACACTAACACCTGTATATCAAAATTCACACAAACAGATAAACATAAGATGGATATGATTGCTTTAAGAAAAAAATATCTAAATCTAGGAATTATTTCAAAAGGTTATTTTATATGCATTGATCTTCTGTCATGTTGTTATTTTTTCTAGGAGCGAGACAGAGGGGCCATGGGTGGCTGTGGTGTCCTCCACTCCCTTCCTGAGAAGTTCAAGCTACCCGACTCCAGGCTAACAACAGATACTATACAGCATGTCTTCAGAGCGGATGAGTAGCCTAGTTCCAGGACTCAGACAATTCACCAAATCACCCTCTGCAATAATTGGCACTGACAGGTGAAAACAGCCACAAATGCCATGGGAGCGAACAATGAAATGGACAGTTGCACAAACACACACAACTAAAGAGCACAGAGACACACACGCATGCGCAAAACTAAACACACACATGTCAATGCACAGCAGCAGCAACAGAGGATCCATGAGTTCAGCTAACACCACATTAAAACCATAAAGCACAGCGACATCTCCTGCTCCACGTACACAGCTCGTACCCTGCTGCTTCTGTACCGATACCCCTGATCCCCCTGCGCTTTGACAAGGCGTAATAAAGCCTGTATGAAGCGCCGCATTGTGTGGGGGGAACAAAATGTTGCATGCTGAGTGCTGTGAGAAGGGCGTACACCGGTGGGTCCCACGGCGCAGCAGCACACCAGGGCCTATAGTAGGGAGTGCTGAGCATGCTAATGAGGTCATTATGTTATGCCTCTCCCTTGCTTCTGCTCTCCTTTACAGTGTGGGCTCTGCCTGTCAGAGGAGGCAGGGTACCCTGGTAAAGAAGCCAACCACAGATGTCACATATGGCACAATGAGCAGACACATGAGCGTCTCCGAATGAGTCACAGAGAGAAAGACGAGGGGCTGCTGTATGTTTCCAGCCAGCATCAAAAGCAAGAAAACGGCATCAGTGATTTGCATGTACAATAAGGTGAGCTTAAAGAGAAGTAAAAAGCTGAGTAACAACAGGCAACATTCATTTGCTAATTGTTCCTGCTGCATATTCAATCCGCAGCCGCACAGGGTTGTGTCTCCTTTTATTCCTTTTACGCTTGCACTATTATTTACAACCAAGGGGGAGGGGTTAAGTATCAGGCATATGCAAAGGCAATTACAGGATATTTGCATAGCCGTTAACAATTAGAGGGCAGATGGCAAACAGCGGGCATTAAAAACCAAACAAGCGCCATCTTGGCTGAGGGAGACAGCTGGCAGACAGGAATCGGCCATTTTGTGAGCACGGGTCGCTGCCAGGCTGAGATGTGGAGAGGCGCCAATCTCTTTCTGTGTGCCAGGAGATTGGCAGGCGAGGGGGAATGGCGCTTTAATACCCTCGCTGGTACAGGCAACAACAACGAGCTCCTCCGACAGTCTGTGACAGTTTGATCGCAGCCCAGGGCTGACTGAGAAGATCAACTACAAAACAACGTGTCTGCATTCACTTTAAGAAGACATGGTTCTCTGAGCAGGAATGTTATTTCATCATAACAGTGTTAAGAAGGAGAGGAATGTTTTTCATATCCTGGTTTAGTTCAATATCGCTATTAAAATGAATAATTAAACTGTACTCACCAGGAGGAGCGAGTGACTGAGTGACCTCTGTAGGTTTTGGTGTTTAGGAAAATCTCCATCTGTTCTTTGGTGTCATCCCGGATCTCAAACATCAGCATGAGTAGAATGCTTCTGCCACCGTATAAACACAATCTTGTTTTTCTTCCGATTTCATTTTTTCACGTCTGCACCAATGTCAGAACCAGGTATTTTCACTCCTCATTATTCAGGCAATATTCTTTCATCTCCAGGAATGTAGCTTAAGATATCTGACGGGTTGAGTCACTTGATGTGGAGAGGGCCTTTGGTGTATGTGGAGGAGAAAAAAGTCCAACAAAAAAGATGGGGCAGTGCACAGGTAAAACTACTGTCCTTTTCGTTCCAGCTCTCATTCAATTAGCAGCCATTCACTTGTGCTGTCATGGGATTCCCGCTGCACACCAGTAAGTGGACTTCAGCTGCTATTTCCCCCACACATAGCAAGGGAGAGGGGTATGAAAGCCTGGGCCCGCCTTTCTCTCTTCCACCTCACGGATCAATACTGCACTGCCATATCCTCTGATGGGAGCTACTGTTGTGAGGATAAGAAAATCTAAGGCGAAAAGACAGGTTGTGCTTGATATAGTAGATGAGAGAAAAAGTTCAAATTGTCTTTTCATCCTGGCTCATGAGATCCAAGGAATATTGTGCGCTACGTGCTTGGAAATGGGACTGAGCTGAAAAGTCCTGTGTATCATCTTAAACGGATTCTCATTCAAACAGTGAAGGTGGAATGAGTAATAAGAGGGTGGGAGCTCGAAGAAAAGAGACCTTCGACGTCCTGTCTCATTCTTTTACAGTTTCTTGCCCTCCTTCGCTGTCTCTGTGTCTCTCTGACAAAGTTTTATCAACTGTTCCTGGGTGTCAGCAAAAAAAAAAAAAAAAAAACCCTCCAGCTGAACCACACACAAAGACTGTTTGTCTCTCTTTCACAGAAACACACGTGCATGTACTGACACACACACTGCGTGTGGGGAGGTTGCAAGGTTAGTGCCCCGGCTCTGGCTGGTGCTGGGACTGCTGGAGAAAGATAGAAAGAGAGATGGAGAGAGGAGCTGGGAGTAGTGGTGGTGGTTGGTCCCTTGGCTCCGAGGCCTGCAGGCGGAGCTGGGCAACCTCAGCTAGCCTCTCTCCTCTGTATTGATTTCTGCTGCTCCACTCTGCCGAGGAGGCTCCTAGCCGGCGGGAATGAGAGCTCAGCTCACCCGCCTCACCTGCCTCTCTCCTGGCTTGGCTGGCCTAGCCTGCCCACTCTGCTGCAGCTTTGGCTGGCCCCTGCTGGCTCTTCAGGACCCATGTATGCAACATCCGGGCCACAGGAGGAAGGCAGCCAGAGCCCATGGCAATCCACAGCTGTGTTCACCTGCTCTAGGTTCACCCGCTTCGAACCACCTCCTCGAACTGCTTCTATCCTTCTCTCCTTCCATTCTTCCACCCACTCTGCTCGTCTTTTCCCTCCTCCACTGCCTCCTCCTCTTCTCCCTGCTGTGCACAAAACACAACAGACAGAGATGGAGAAAATACAAGTTAATCTCAACTTTCAACATTTTACCCACCGTGAATGTCAATCCTGGTCTTTGATCAGGAGTAAGTCAAGGGTGAGGATTTTGGCATCCTCACTCAACTGGTAACGTGAACCTGCTAACCTTTGAGTGCACAAACTGCAGAGAATTAAGTGTGTCAGGGAGTGAGATACTGCTTGCCAACGGTACTCTCAGCTATTAGATTCTGATGTGCTGCAGATAGCAAAATTTAGTGAGTGGGCCCATTATAAAAATCACCACTGCGTCAACAGAATACATTAAAAATATTTACAGGAAAAGTTTTTCTTCTGCAACCACACTTTTGGCTCTCTGGTAGGAGAACAGTCAAAAGAGTTATATTTATTTGCCCTTCATTGCCATAAATCACAGAAGTAACATTTCAAACTGACAGGATATTTCAAGCTATGCTTTCCTGAACCTTCTCTGTTTGTGTCATAGCGAGTGTGAAGGAATGGAAATGTTTTGGCCGACCCAGTGGTGCCCCATGGAAACTTGGTCAAAGAAAACATCTCAGCTTTTGTATCATCTAGAGTTATTCAAATGGGTTCAGCAGTCCTCTTCTTATGATAATAGCAGATGGGGGGGACATTTCTTTGAGGATTCATGGTCCTATTGTGTTCCACAACAGAGAAAGAGCCATGGCCAAATTCAACCCCCACCACGCCGCACTAACCACACAATCACCAAAGTACCCTCGCCACAGTCACTACATAGCTGCGAAAGGCCTTCAGTGCACATTTCTCCATCCTTCCGCTTGCTTGAAAATCTGACTTAAACCCATGGGCCGACTGCCAGGGGAACAGAGGAGTAAATTGCAGAGGTTTAGAGCTGGTGGGCCAGCAAGGCTTTGGAAGTTTGAGTTTTCTGTTAAGAAGGGAGGGGGGGTTGCAAGAGTGGGGTGGGGGGTTACACTGTTGGGAGAAGAGAGGCAATTTTGGGAGGGGTTGACGGGGGCAAGTTGGGTTTGGGGGACATGGATGGAGACCCGGGGTGCGGTGTATGTCTCAGACACAATAATACTATTCATTGGGCTCAGACATGGGTGTTAACTCCCCTCTGACTGAGCACAATGGGACTGGGGGCATTCAGGCAGCCTTGGTGATATTGTTAGTTCAGGGCTGCATTTTCCCTGCCGCAGGATAGAGCACCCGCATTGTACCCGTCCAGGCAGGATGGACGGAGGGAGGTTTGAGAGGTGAGAGGTAAAGAAAGAGAGAACAGTAAGTCTGTCTATCTGTCAGTCCTGAAGGAGAGAGGGCAGAGGGAGCAGGGGGAGATGAAGGTGGGGAGGGTTGGTGAGGTGGTGTTGTTTGTGTTTTTGCCCCAAGGCAATGGACTTGTTTTGTTTCAGGGTGAATCCATAAAAAAAAAAAGAGACAATGAGATTGAAAGAAAATGTGTAAAAAAATTAACTCAAACAGCCATGTGCAAGGCTAAGAGGGCATTAAGAAAGGTGGGGCTACAGATGGAGTCAGAAGGGCATGGTGGCATTTTCATGGGTTGGGCCAGTATGCTGTTTTTAAGTTCTAATGCATTTTGTTCGCATGCATCAAAAGAGGGACAGCAAGAAAGCTGGAGAAAGAAATAAAAACTGATGTGCAAGTTTGCTGCTGTATTTTGTAGCTCAGAGGGATGACAGAAACTACCACAAGACCTACTCCCAAAAGAGAGACGAGCAACAGAGGGACCAGGGAAAGATACAGCAAGAGTTATGACAGCAAAGAAGGAATGGGGCATCCCTGAGCTGTGGCTCAGGCCTAAGTAAGGTTCGTTCTGAGGAAAATCTATGCTTGTTTTTGTCTCTTGACTTTATTCATATATTATGAGCACATGGGATAAACAGTTGGTTGGGCTTAATTCTGTCCATCATTGACAAAATTTGGTTATTAAAGTCTAAATAGTCTTTCAACTAGTCGTTTAACTGGTCTGTGGTATGTAGTTACTGCATTTCCACATCTTAATACATTATAAAATAGGTTTTATTTGGGACTTTGGATTATGCAAGATATCGAAGGACCATGGACTCATCAACATCGTGATGGGAATTTTAAAATATTCTGTTGTAAATGTTGTAATTCTTATAGTATAAACAATCAACAGATGTGAAAAGGATCATCATCTACCTCTTTATCATCTACCTTCTTCCCCTTGGCAACATATTTAAAAAATTTAACATTCATTTTCACTGTTACGCGGATGAGACCCAGCTCTATTTATCTAGTAAGCCAAACTCTATACTCCCTCCCTCTACCCTCACCTCTTGCCTATCTGAAATTAAATCTTGGTTCACCTCCAACTTTCTAAAACCAAACAGTGACAAAACTGAGATCCTCCTTGTAGGAACCAAATCTGTATTATCCAAAGCCGACAGTTTCTCTCTTTCAGTTGACAGCTCCACCGTCTCTCCCTCACCACAGGTCAAGAGTCTGGGTGTCATTCTTAATAGCACCTTATCTTTCACATCTCACATCAATAACATTAACCATTCTGCATATTTTCATCTACGCAATATTAATCGCCTTCGTCCCTCTCTTCCCCCGCACTCTGCATCTATTCTATTATCCATAGCCTTGTAAACTCCCGCATTGATTACTGCAACTCTCTTCTCATTGGTCTACCTCAAAAATCTCTCTATAAGCTTCAAATGGTTCAGAATTCAGCTGCTCATATCATTACTAAAACCCCTTCATTTCATCACATCACCCCAGTTTTGCAGCAGCTTCACTGGCTCCCTGTTAAATTCAGAATACAATTCAAAATTCTACTGTATACATTCAAGGCCATCCCCATACTTCTCCGATCTTCTTCACATTGCTACTCCCTCCCGCATCCTTAGATCTTCCTCCTCCATCCACTTTATCGAACCTTCTGCCCGCCTCAGCACCATGGGGAGCAGAGCTTTCTCCCGCTCTGCTCCCAAACTCTGGAATTCTCTCCCTCCTGACCTTCGCAATACTGACACTCTCCCTCTGTTCAAGTCTAAACTCAAAACACTGTTCAAGTGTGCTTACCTCCGTTGATCGTATATATTTTGGATATTTTGATATTGCATGTTGTTTTAAAATTAATTGTACAGTGTCCTTGAGTGTTTTTGAAAGGCGCTTTTAATAAAACGTATTATTATTATTATCATAATTAGCAGCTGTGGCCTTAAAATGATCAATGTATAAGAGTTTTGTATGATTTTTTTCTCTTTTTTTGAAGCATCTTCCCCATTAGATTGAACTTGAAAAACTATGTTGTTGTATGGGCTCAAAATCAGAAGGACAAGCATATCTATGGTCGCAGTAAGGCATGGTGAAAAGAGACAAATATGAAAGGATGCAGAATCACGGATTCATCCACTTATCTAATCACTTACTACACGTGACACACAACCCACATTTGCACACTCACACTGAGAGTATCACTTCTCCTTCTGCAGAGAAGAACCTGCTCTCATGAACAGTACTTTGTTTGTTTCCCCTCTGGTAAACTCTGACCAGCCGTTCCCATGGCAACCTTAGCTATTCGTTCCCTGTGCGAATGTGTGTTTGTGTGATAAAAAAAAAAAAAAGCGAGGCAGAGAGAGAAAGTGAGGTTACAGTATGTGGGGGTAGTGTTGAGGTTTAGACTCCATGATTTTAATGCATAGTTTGCACCCCTACGTGTGGGTTTCTACTTGTGTGGTAGAAAAATTGGGGGATCCTTTTAGCTTACTCTGGTTTACACTCTGTTAATGCAAGAGTTTAATGTACAGTATAAACTCTGTAAGAGTGTGACAAATCTAACACAACACACCAAATCAAACAAATGTGCTCCCCAAGTCTAACCAGTCTAGAGTCAGACTGGCTTCCTCTGATAAGCAAATAGTGAGTGGTGTGATGCTGGGTTCCCAGACAGGCAGGAGCAAGCCAGGGTATTGCTCACGTCAGGGGGCTAATGCCCTTCAGAGGTGGCTGAGGTAGTGAAGGTACTGCCCTTTGTCCCTGGAGGGAGGATTACACTGGTCAAACAACACTCACAATGTACCCCCCTCCTGGGATGGGAGGACCAACCTGTTCTCTACCAATGATAGGGGCAGTCAACTGATCACTAACTTAATTAAGGACAGGAAAAAGTAAGGAGAAGGGGAGGAAGAGAGATGCAGAAGTCATAAAGTGAGCCTGTGAAAAAGTAAAAGCGGCGGTGATACAGAGGGATAAAGAGGAGGAAAAGAGAGGAGAAGAAAGAGGCACAAGGAGCACTGGGACACGGTAAAATGAGAAGTGAAAAAGAGAGCAATGGGAAGGAGAAGGAGGGGTGCAGAGAAGGCTTCTCTAGCACAGGATTAGGGGAGAGGAGATGAAAGGATCAGGTCTTACACAGAACAGGAAAAAGGCCAAGAGAGATGGCCAGAGGAGAGAGACCAGCAACTTAAACTCCAAGCAGATAATTCAAGAAGAAGGGGGTGAAAGAAAAGCAGAGGAGAGCTGAGGTGTCCATGACCTCGAGCCACTGGAAGAGGAGTCACTGAAGGCTCTATTATAACAGGTGCACAATGTGACAACTATCTCTCTGCTTGCTATTTATGCCACAGCACACACACCTATTAAAATCCAATGACAAATGCAGCAGATAATTCTATTACAGAGGACTTTAATAGAGGATATCTAGGGGACAGTTAGTAGGCCCAGGTAGCATAGCTCAGGCCCGCTGCAGACAGATATGGCTCTGCAACACTTAACAACAGGGATTTGGCAGCACTGTTGATTGAACACGCCAAATCCCATTTGTAGGAGGGCTGTGCGCGTTTGTATCGACACTCTGTAACCTTGTGGCTCCGTAAAAGGAGACCTCAGTGTGTATGTGTGAGTGCGCATGAGTGTGTACTTTTCGGGTGGGTGACAGAAAGGTAGATGGCACGTTGTGTTGGATGGGTGTGTTGATCTCAGCTCCGTTTCAACCTACATCTATGTTTCTCTCCTTGCTTCCCTCTCCACGTTAGCATTCGCCCAAATTCCCCCTCATCGCAAAGAAAAAAAAAGGGTGACAAGACAGAGATAGAGAGGCTTTCTTAACACTCCTTTTCTTGCTTTCCCTCCCTCTGCCTCTCCCTCCGTTCCTTCCATCCCCTACGGTAGAGCTGCCAGACAGGAGTGCTCAGCAGCTCTCCGAACGTTATTGATCCTGAGAGCAAGCTGGACGGGGAGTTGGTATGTCTCCCTCTCTCTCTATCTTTCCTCCCTCCCACATCAGAGCTTCATCCCCCAACCCACCCCACAACTTTTTCCTCCCACAACCCCCCCCCACTCCCTCCCTCACTCCCTTCCTGCCTCTACTTCATTTATCAAGGTTAAAGAACTCTTATAAAAAAGGGAAGAGGGGGTCGCCTGGATGTTATCTGACTTCATGAAAGAAATCCCCTCAGGCCACTCCACTGGAGGAGGATGCTCTCTGTTAGACCCAACTCTGCACTAGCAAAAAACACACATGCAGAACATGCAGCGGCACCAAGCAGCAGCACCAAGCAGCAGCCCACTCAAAGTCAGCTAGAAATAGAAAGTTGCATGTCCACTTTGGTACAAAGCAACAGGACAATCAGGAATAGAAATGATGCGGATGGACAAGAGCAGACTAAATGAAATCCTGAGTCATTCTGTCTTTCACCATTGGGTCAACTATGATTTTATGCATTTGTGTAACTCGCAATTTGAGTTTTTAGAATGAATAACTTAGAGCGCATACAACGGATGATTTTAAAGATCAAAACATAATTTACACATACTTTAAAGGTTAGCTGATCAGTAATAGGGGTGGACTGGTCATCCTCAAATCTGGTCATGTCAAAGTGTCCTTGGGCAAGACACTAAATCCCACATTGCTCCCATTTCACGAATCAGCATGGGCTATATAATGTTTGTGTGTGTGGACAAATGACAAAAACATTGCAAAGCACTTTGTAGAACCCATACGAGGTTAATAAAACCTCGGATTACTAGGTTAGCCCAGAAACAGTGGTTTTGTTTGAAAAGACACTAAAAAAAGAATTAACTTTAGTTAAGTTAAGAATTTAACTTTTTTAGTATTGGTAATACTGGAGGGACATGCTCCACCTTTAAGCACTTGCTCCTGCTTCTTAGAACCCTTGGAAAAATGTGTGTGTACATTTTGATGTAATTAAAAATTAATATGATTGTAGAGCACATTTTGGGCACGAGTTAAAAATAACTAAGGAGACGTACCTTCATGTAAAACCATGTCTTTATTCTCTTTCAACTTACAGCTGAACACATTAACTAAATTGGAAAACAAAAATTCCAAATCTGAGATAAGGCAACACAGCTGTTTCTGGGATTCATGCAATAGGCAACTAAATAAACCGTACAATAATTAGCAAAAACGTTGCCCGTTTCTTTATCAGTCTTATGGGAAAGTGTATCCGCTGTTGAATTTGCGGTCACTGTCCTGCCCCTTTAGTTACTGCTTCCATGCCTGTTTGGCCACTTAACAATCATGAGAGCAGGAGACTTAAGATTCTTCAACACTGTAACCGTTAACAGTAAAGCAGTTTTCCCATTTCTACTGAACAACTGCTAAATTTGCCAGCTGATATTCACTGGTAAATTTCATGAGCTGGAGCAAATTAAGCTAATGTTAGCTAGTGAACTGGTTGAAAACAATATATGGTGGATTTGTTTGTATTGCTTTTAACTGGCCCATTTAGAAACCATGTAACACACTACACACAGTTTTCTTATATTTAATTCAGCCTCCAAACTCTCCAATTGATAAAATTCCCATTAAACAGCAAGTGGAAGGCTTGTAAAAACAGAAGTTAGGGAGGTCATCCTTCTTACAAAGGAGCCCAGTATGATCTGATTGGCCAGCTACATTAGCCTTAAGAAGCTCTGCCTGCAAAATCATTACAAGTTTGCCCAAATTCTAAATTTAAGAAAGTTTTTCACTGGATTCAAAATTAGAATATGCGCCCCCGAGTGCAGGGTGTCAACAACATTTCTAAAGATTTTCCAGAACATAAAAATGTCTACAATTGCAGTCAGAATTTCCATAAAACTACTTTCTTTCTTGCTTTCTTTGGACAGATATTCTTGCACATGTGTTGCATTGTTAAATTAAGCAAAAAATATGTAAATACTTAAAAATCCACATTTTATCACTTGAGGAATTTACTTTTTAAGCACTCTCCTTCATTGAGGACAAACGTAAAGATCAACAGAGCAGCAGAATCTATAAGCCAGCCTGCTACGGTACTTTTGTTTTGTGAGCATGTTATTTTCCCGGGAATCTTGTTATCTGACATTTAATACATTGTTCATTTAATGCAGTTTATTACTAATAATGAATAAACTGTAAAAAAGGATCTGCTCATCAATTTGTAATTAAATTACTGTACCCCTATTTTCAAAACGTTGGCTGTTTACAATCTTTAAAAGTTTGGCAAATAATCTATCAAGAGTATAAAGTCCTTTGAATAACCATTACCTCATTAGAAAATAGATTTTTTTTAAAAACACGAAAAAATACACAACAGAGTCAAACAAAAAATCTCTGAAAAGTTGTCTTTTAGATATATGCATTTTAAGCCATCTGTGAAGGTCATACAGTTTTTACTTTTCCAGCCTTTGAGAAACTGCAGCTTCTATTGTACCTGTTTGTAAAAGCACTAGAAATGGCTCCACAAGTGGAGTACATCCTGTCTTCCATTGTTACTGCTTTCACTCTCCCTATAAAGGCCTGCCTGCACTTGGGGCTACAACAGCCAGGCAAATGCACGCAGCAGCACATTACAGAGCCATATCTTCAGGTCCCTTTGTGCTCAGTAATTGCCACAATGCATCTTTTCGTCCAGCTAATTAAGTGAGTCTTTCCCATTGTCTCCCAATGCTATCACCTCATCCCACAACCAGAGAGAGAGAATGAGAGAGAGGACGTATTAAAGAAAGAGATGGAAAGAACAAGGAGGTGAGAGACATACTAAAGCAGGGGTCCAAACAGAGAGGATGAATGACAGAGGTGTGTGTCTGTGTCTTAGTAAATGTTTACCGGTTGAAAAAGGTGCCTGTTGTCTGTGTTTGCTGGTATGCTGTAAAAAGTGCATCAATGCTTACAATGCATGTAAGATGAAAATCCCCACTCTCCATAAAAAGTCAGGAGTCAAGAAAAGATTTGTCAATATTCCGATTGACAAGATTGGATTTGTTTTAAATCTATAGCACAAGTTTTTAATGGACACAAAACTTTTGGTGTTATAAAACATTATGAATCATGTTATGAAAACGTTTCATACATTATGTTTATCAATTCTAATATTCTTTTTCATGCATGGTCCTAAACATTTTGAAAGATTTATGATATCTTTTATTTCTGCATTATAATTCACAACGTTAGCCTAATAGCATAATTGCCTGAGTCATATTTGAATGTCTTAGACTCAGGCAATTATGCTATTAGGCTAACGATAATATACTTCATTGGGAGTGATACAGGCAAGGTTCTCTGTGCTTGCCTTAAACATGAGTTTTGAAAAGTGCATCTTCCAGCTGAAGTTTGTGATACCACTTGTAGTATGGAAGCCACTTCAAAGCGTGAATTTACGTACATACATTATACAAGTTCCTGCTCATGATGTGACAACTATAGATAACGGACTTCTGCTAAAAACTCGAAACTGCATGTCTCACACAGAACCTAAACATAAAAGCATTCAAATAATTGGTATATCAAAAAAGAACAGGCAGAGGAGAGTGTAACAACAACAAAACACCTAAATAAAGTCATTCAAGCACAGACCCAGAAGCAACACTGTTGAGAAAAAAATTCCATGATTATATAGGAAATACTATACTTCCTAAGGGAGAAGCACTAAAAAATGAGAGCACTAAAAGAAAAAGAAAATAAATCTACATCAAAATCATGTGTAATATATTAGTAAAAGCACATGCCATGCATTATGCTTAAACTGGTGCATTGTCTTAATTCAGAAACATTTCTGCGCAATTATGATTCTTGATACAATTCATAATGGACAAATCAGACTCTTTTCTTTCTTCTTCTCCTACCCCTCCCCTTCCAGGCCTTTTATGAGACTAATCAAGAAGTTTGGGCTCCAGACTGCGTTGCTGGAAGACACAGACCAACAGACTCATCTAAATTGTACTTTGCTCAAGAGTTGCTAACCTCACAACTTAAACAAAAACACATGTCACGCACTTCTCACTCAAGTCCACTCGCTGACCTCTCAGGCCAGACACTGTCTTCCCCCGCACATCAAACCCCCAACACATCTCCCCCTAAAAAAAGATCCCCTTCCAACCCTGAACCCCTCCTTGAACCTCAAACACCCCCTTCCCATCCTGAATGTTTTTCCTTCCCACTCCGAAGTTCCTCCCAAGTGCTGACAGACAGACAACTAGGGTGACATCATGGTGCAGAGAGACAGACAGAGGAAAGGGGCTGTCTGCCTGTCTGCCCCCCCAGCACCCATACAATACAGCGGGGCATCTGGCACTGGGATGGTGGAGGTGGGGGTGTGATGCTGGGGTGTGGGCTTTAAGAACAAAGCGTTTACACTGCCCTCCATGGAATATGATTAGAGTTTATTTAACAACAGAGACATAAACGTGAAGAAATAGATTTCAGTGTGGTGGCCACTGACAGATGTATGAAGTGTCATTTAAAGACATATTTAAAAGTGTGAAAGGATAGATAAAAAGAAAAATTCTTTCAGTTTTGTAGAATCATTTCTTTGTGGCGATACCTCTCCTGGTTGACCGACTAATATTCAAATTGGCAAAGTGAAATTGTGAAATCTTTGTGCATGTTTGAGACCCACGATGAAGCAACGCGGCCAACGGTAGAAAAATTAGTGTCTCCACTTTGAACAGTGGCCCCCACCTAAGTCTGTGTCTGAGAGGCTGTCTGCTCGCTGTGTGCATACATAAAACAAATGAGCTGTGTGTATGCATTGTGAGAGTCCACAGGCCCAGCGTATGTATTAAAAATGTGACTTGACCCTGGCAGGCTGAAGTAGGGTCTCTGCGTCGCACTGGGCGTGGGAAAAAGGGGAGACCTCCTTTCACAGCTGCTTTGGCCGTTACATTGAACCAATGGAGGGCCCCACCATCGCCCCACCACCCCCAACCTGCCTCCGCCGCTAGCCCCCCATCCCGCACCACCCCCGTCCCCCCCTTTCCCATTCACTATGCAGCCTGCTGCCTTTCAGCGGACCCCTGTCCCTCCCTCCTCTGTTTGTCACCCTTCTGCACCCCACCATCACAGCCACCATTCAGCCAGTCTGCATTCAGATGCTAGAGGCCTCCGTGCTTTAACGAGGAATCTAAAGAAACAAATACAAATGCAAAATGAGCAATTTATGATTGTTGGATATGACACACAGCAGCATATATTATATTAAAAAGCATAACCCGCTTGATCAGTCCTTATTTCTCTTTACTTCATGAGTTTATTCTACTTTTAAAACTCCCCTTTGCCCTCCAAACCCAGACATTCTTTCTCTTTTCTTCTTTAAACTTGGACTTTAATTTATGTTAACATACGCCACCACTCTACTCTTGTATGCCTACTGACACACACACACACAGGCATCAGGCCCTTTTCCCAACCTCCCACCATCCAGTGTATTTATTTCAAGAGAAGTCGAGATGCCACATAAGGTGGAGGGTATAATTCAAATCAACTTTTAAGAACAGACAAGCAGGGCAGTTTATACATACAAAACTTAAAAGCCTGGGGGGAGGGGTCCCAGCGAACAACAGACTGCTAAATGCAGTGGTGAGTGTTTTGTTTTGCGAATAAAGATAACCTATAACCCGGTAGAACTCACAATCAGTCTGTTTAAACCCTAAATTGAGGCTTCATTGACTCCTGACACATTCACTAATCTGACAGTATGATATGCAGCACCAGACCTACGGCAGAATCAGAACACTCATGTGGAATTTTGTAGAGATTTTAAAAAGGTCACAAAAATGTGCAACATGACTGCAACACATTCACAGGAGCAGTCGAATTGCACTGTCTTGCAACCCTGCTGATACACCAGGCGTGTTGAGAAAATGTCGAGAAGCAGCAAGGGGGGAGGAGGGAGGGAGGGAGGTTGTAGCCAAGCCCCTGAAAGGACTCCATCTCCCTTGGCCAACATGCCATGACGGTGTGGAGCAGTGGTCTGAATTGGTTTCTCTGGAGTGGCAGAGCTGGAGAGGTGATGGTAAGATGAGCCCGAATGGGGGTGGAAGAGGGGATAAGGGGTGTGAGGGGGAGGAGATATGATACACTGAGGTATGTGCGTGAGAGAGAGCTGGCAGGGAGGATCTGAGGTACTGTAAATGGGCGGATTACTGCTTTCCTCTCCTCGAGTCTTTCCGTATACATGAGGGTGCTCAGCTGTGGAAGCAACAGTGCTATGCATGAAATCACACATCCTCCCGCCTGCACCTTCTGTAGGAACAATCATCGGGAATGCACAACCTGCACATGGGTCCACGAAGGGGAAAACGGAGCATGAATGCAGACCTGTGAATGCAAGCTCTTAATTTGCTGTTATGAACACAAAGAAGATGTGAAGAGTGTCACTTCTGGATTGATGCATCTCTGCCTGTAGCTATGCTTCCACTTCTAAAGCTCATGTCCAGCCAAAGCTTGTTTGCATCGATTTATCTAGTTTGTGGATATGATATTGACTAAGTAGACTGCCAGCCCTCAACGAGTTGAGGCAAAAACGAAGGAGGTTTAGGAGGTGGTCGGATGCTTTAGAGGAGGATAGCCACAGGCTGTAAAATCTCCTCTGATCCTCCCTTGTCTGATTCTCAAATGCAACCTTTTCTCTTGAGAGAGAAGCCGATATAGAACTGGGCCAATGTCACAGAACACTCATCTAACCCTGAAGGGAAATAAAAAAATAAAAAAAAATCACTTCTTATGCTTCTCCCCAATGATGGCCCTCAATCTCCACGGATGGAGCTTCAACTCCCTTTCCTCTCCTCTCCGGCACTGCCTCCATCACTGCCTCCACTTTGTTCTTTGCAGGAAGTTGAACATGCACGAGCTGAACAGCGTTCTCTGCCTTGATGATCTGCTGCTGCAGTTAGGATAGGGAATGTAATCTTTAGTCGTGTCACTCAACACTGAGAGGCAAGTGAGTGAGTCACATACTTGTGTTTTCACCCTTCCATCACCTTCAGTATTATACATTCTTAGAAAAACATACAGCTCGCAAGGTTTTGACAACTAGATAGCAGAGCAACTGGCAGCTTAAGACACAAGTCTCTGGATGCATGTTTCGTGAGATCATTATACAACGCTAGGAAATGTCTAACACAGCAAAAAACAAAAAATGTCCAGAATAAAGTCAGTTTGCCTGCAAAACAATTAGCCAGAAAATTTGGGGAAAATAATAAGATGCTGCTCCTTAGCAGAGTGAGAAAAAGGATCAAAGCTAAGAATTCTGTGCGTTGGGAAAAGAAAACATACCAAGTGTTCCAGGAAAGCTGCAGATAAAACTTATGTGTATGTGTAAAGCTGCACCCTGGAACTTTCTCCACAACTAAAAAAAAAAAAAAGAATCAATGATTTAAAAGAAAGAAAAAAAATATGTGTCTTTATGAGCACAAGGGTAAGGCTACAAGACATCAGCAAAGGCCAAAGGACGGAAAAGTAAGAAGCTGAGGGAAAGATAGAAGGAATTAGCACAGCGAGGGACTTAGCCACCCCGGCAGTCTTTCCACATGAGCACACCTCGCACAACAGACCGAAGCCCCCACCCATGTATCTTTAAAGGGATAAAAAGCATGGACAAGAGAATAAAAATATAGATTATACAAGTAACCCCTCTTATCTGGCAAAAGCGTAGAATCAAACAAATTGGATCAGACATTATAAATAAAAGGGGTGAATAGAGGGTTGAGAGGTGACTGAATAAGAGGGTGAGGAAAAACAAACAGATGTGTATGTGTTTTAAAAAAAGAGAGGAACATCAACTTCGCCGCTCGCGTGTGGAGAGATAAAATGCAATGGAATCAAGAGTTGATTTGAATCAGACTCAATTTTACCGTGCAAGCCTCAAAGGAAACGGGTTTTTCTGTTATGCTCTCGAAATCTTGTGTGTAACTGGTTCAAGTTCAATTGTACTGACAGAAGCAGATCATTAGCATGGCTTTGTGACTGTACCTCCTCCGTGACGCTGGAGTGGCGGAGCCTCATTCTGACCAGGGCAGTGACCTCTGCACCTCAGGGCAGGAGGAGGGCTGGTTCTCACTTCTGTGAGACAGCACTCAGTCTGCGCTGCGCTGACTCCTGTAAAACATTAAACATTATTTTGAGAGAGGGCACTCAGATCCAACTGTTAGCCTTGCACATGGTGCACATTGTGATTATTTCCTAAAGGAAATGTTTTCTCTACGTTACATTGACTTCAAACGAAGCTATGATGTAGTACTGATAATATGACTTCCAGCTGAAACTACAGTAGTTTGGATTTTGTCTCATGAAATTTGATATAAAACAAGTAGTTATAGATTAATGATCATATTGATAAATTAAAACAAAGTTTCTTCTTAAAATATTTTTAAAAGGAATTAAATGAGTAATACAGGAATGACCAAACAGATCAATTCAATGAATCAACTGAAACATTCATTCTTTTGTTCTTTCTATTTTAGCAAAATAGACTAAGACAGATACATGTTAGCGACACACATCTAAGCATTTTATTAACCTTTTTAGATACATATGGAAAGTTCCTTGCATTTGCTATTGCAGCCGACAGTCTTAAATCCACGAGAATGCCAATCTCTTCAACACACTCTCATAAGCACACACAAACACACACTAGCAAGCGCACCTCACAAGCGATTATACAAAATACTCAAAGATTACATCCACTGAAATCTGACGTCCGTCGCGGGTTTAAAGCCTGCATGTCAGCCTTTCAATTTTTTTCCCCCTCTTTCCCTTGTATGGGTCAGAGGCTGTTGCTAGGCTACCAAACCCAGAATTCATAAGTTCAGACAAAAAGGTTTATATAGGCCACTGCAATTCAAGGTAGAAAGATAACAGTAAGATGATAACACCAGAATATAGATTCAGATGATATGGAATCAAATAGACTATGAACTGCTTCTAATGTGAAAGAAACAACACCGTTTGCAAAGACACAAGCCACACACTTTTTTTTTTTTTAAACACTTTTTACGGAAAAAAAACAAAGCTGTGTGCACCACTGCCAAAGGAGCTGTTCTGCAGCCCACAGTCTTCTGTCATGTTTATGTACCCGGTAGTAACGAAAAATGAGGCACTAAAGGTGCTGCTACAACGCGCAGCAGCGCATACATAAACACATGCATGAAAGCACAAGTACAAATGCGCAGGTATGCGCACACACACCCATTCACACAACTCTGCAATCTAGTGGCCAAGTGTGACACAAACAAGACAACATCTATAGGATGGTAGCTCACAGCAAGGCTGTAAAGCTACAACAAAGGCTCTGTTTGTGTTTAGAATGCACTATAGGAAGGCTGCTTTGTCCAAGCATCTTTGTCAGTAAGTCCTTATGCAACATCCAGATGTACACCAAAAAAAAAACCACATTCAAAACTGTACAGAAGAAGAGATGGGTGGCGTAAGTGGGAGGGAGGGGGGGGAACTGCCACGATAGACTGCAAACATGACAGAACGGTTAGACGTGCAGGGCATGCATGCATAAACATACCTCTTTACATCCTCTCACCGCATTCATTCCACATCATTTTCATCCTCTCTATTGCTACCATCGCTTTGTGTAAATTGTGGCCATCACAGTGCATGCAGAATAAACCCACGATGGTGAATCTATAAAAGACATTCAAGTAGACATACGAATAGAGAAATCACTGAGACAATGAAATGTTTAATGCAGCTTTATGGCAGGTGCTTGGAAGCTAGACTTAGTCTAGACTGGGCTCCATCTGGTGTTGAGGGCCTCCTCCTGATGGTGGAGAGGGCCCAGGCAGGCACATATTAATGTGGGAAAACCGACGTCTAGCCTGCCTCTCAGTCACTCACCAGACTGCATTTGAATCTCAAAGGGCTCTCTCCATAACCTCCATTTATTAGCCTTCAGCAACGCATTAATTTCTGCTGCAACACAGTGAAAGCTGGGAGGGCGGTGCTGTTGGTGCTGAACAAACACAGTTGACAGATCATGCTGTGTTATAAATGCCTGGCTTAATATTGCAATTAAAAGGGATGGACGAGACATGTAGACGAATGTCTCTGTACACGCTGTCCTGAAATAATTTTTCAGGAGTTTCTTTTGTCTAATCACAACAGCGTGATGGATGCACGAGATACTTAAGCTTATGACGTATGTTAAGAAACTGTCTCACAGGGAAGTTACTATTTAACTACAAAAAAATACAAGTGCAAAAATCACCCAGAGAAACATCATTACAGTTGCAGAAAACTGAGTTTTATAATATAATGTGTAAACAGCCAGACATGCACACACTGCCAGGATATGCCAATTCCCACATGCAGCGTTGAGGCACCACACAGCTTTAGCTATTTCCATTGCTAGCATCTGCCCTTGTCTGTGACGCAGTATGAACCGGAATCTGGCAAAAGTAACACCAGGCTCTGTGCTGCTTTACACTCCCACACTCTGCACAGTGCCAAGCAGCCACAGCTCTTAGAGCTAGCACAGAACTGGCTTGTTTAAAATTCAACAGGCTCCACCAACCTATCATTCAGGCAGTTCCTCTTTGACTCAGATGGAGCGTAGAAAGAGCCGATGATGTGCAGCCCAAACGGCATCATAAAACAGGCCTGAAAACCAGTCGGATCAGAACAGGCCAGCTGACCCAGCCTTCGTCCCAATGTCTCTACAAAATCACATCAGCCATGGGAACACACCTTGGCTGTTGACTGTTTGTGCAGCCAGCCTTGCCCTGTGAGTTATTTGGACACATTTTGTTTGATAGAGTATAGAAAAGGTGCGGCGACGGACTTGTGTTCAGTCTACTAGTTGGAAGAATAATCTGCCTCCTTGAAATACCGCTCATCAGCAAAAGAAGCAAACATCTCTAATGATACTGAAATATACAGTATGTGTTTTGCTTCCCTGATGTCCCCACTCTACTGTAGCAGTAACGGCCTTTGTGGCTACTCAGTTTTTCTTGTGCATTAGGCCTGGAGGTGTTAATAGGGGCATCAATCAGGCTAAAGCTAAGGTTATAAGATTATCCCTTGGACAAACACCTACTGAACTGCAATATTGTCTTCCTCTCTACCTCATAACCTGAGACACTGATAGACATTCTTCTTTTTTTTTTTTTTACAGCATATCAAGCACTGGAAATGCACCTCATACCGGGATTATTTGACATCTCTGCCAAATTGGAGCACTGTGTGGCGAACATAGCTCTTCTACTAGAAACAAACTACTTATGTGTAGGCAAAGACTCCATAACACAGCAAGCTGGAAGGTGTAGGTTCATTAGCTCTGATTGTTAAAACCTTTCCCCATATCAGTACACAGACAGGCCAGCAGCAAAGGGATATGGGGGCTCCTGTTAGAACACGTGACTTCTAAGAGTCTCCAATCAGGTGCCTCTTACATCGTGTTCATCTCACCTTATCTCTCGTGCTCGTCTGCATCCAAGTAACTAAACAATGAAATCAAGAGCATCTAAAAACATTTTTTTTTTAAAGGCAGGATATGTAGTAACTACATGTCCCATTAAGAGAATCAGCAGCACAAGCACTGCCGAGTAGCACTCCTCCTCCTCATCATCACTCTATGAATGGAGCCTGTCTCCGGTTGCTAACTGTCACTCCACACATTCCCTCGTAGAAGGAATCTAGAGCCATGAATCCAATTCCTGGGGAGCGGCGTTTTTCTCAGCACCGATGAACGTCCAAGAAGGCAGGAGGTGTTTCTCGGAGCGATGCGCGGACGCTGCCGGGGGCTCCCAGTCCTCTGTGCAGGCTGCATCCATCCATCCATCCATCCGCTCCGGTAGCCACTTCGTCGGTCCGGTTCCGGCTCGCTTCGCCGTGACGACTGTAGAATTAGTTTGTACATTCGGTTCTCTAGCTTTATGATATTACATAAACTCATACAGCTAGATAACCAAAGAGAAAAACTAACCCACGTCTCTTAAAGGGGCCGCCGCCGGAGCTGCTTGTGTTGTGGTCACATGGAGCCATTGCAATCCGCCTGCATGCGCGCACCTCCCTCTCTCCCTCTTTCTCTATTTCGGTCTCTAATAAACGCACAAAACTGCGCGCATGCACATAGCAGGTTATAGTCAACGTGATCCCGCCCTTCTTTTAAAAAAAAAACTTTTTATCATTGTCTCTACGCACAAGGCTTCCCATTTAACTCCGTCACTTTTACATAAACATTTCATCAGACTATTTTGATGTTGCCGACAACTGCGTGAAAAATCAAGAGGGAAATCAAATACAAATATTCGAACTGTGGCTTCCATCAGCATGAGGGCAAGAGCAATACAACAATACAAAGTGAACCATTTTCCAACTATGATATCCCCTCCCTCAATCCTCCTCTTTTCAAAGAAAAAAAAACACCCGTGAACTTCCTCCCACTGTACGAGCATCTGCAGGGTGAAGTCATCCAGCTGCAGGATGATGACACATCCGTCTATCAACCATGGACAGAGGTGACCACGTGTAACAACCGTAATGCAGCACTAATTCCCTTACTAATAACACCATATAATGTCCAGCTTGACCTCATACGGTAAAAACAACTCAGGAGCTGAGATAAGAGCAACTTCCGCACAGCACAGGCCTTCACAAACAACCAGCCTATTGTTGTTTTAAATGCCAGCACACATCGACCCATTTCAAACCACAGGACCACAGTTTTCGCCTTGACTGAATTAATCTATGAATTGTTCTGAAAGCACGACAAAGTACCAGAGGCACTGCACAGCCTACAGTAGAAAGGCTTCCAGCAAAATGTCAACAACATGATCTAGTAGAACGAGTTGTGGCTCGGTGCGTGTTACCGAAGTCTTTTAATTGGTCAGTGACGCAATAACAAGTTGAAGCAGAGCTTCGTATTCACCTTGTGCTTAGGTAGATATTTTATATGTTTTAAATGCAACAGCGACGATAAGCCCGAAAATATCTGTTTTACCACCCGTTTTAAAAGTATGCATTCATTACTGGCTGAAATACAATTTGGGATTTTTTTTTTTATCATGTCCAATACCGAGTAATTATTCGTTTAGGCCAAGTGGAACTCAAATTAGGGAAGATTATTGAACTACACTGCAGCCTACCTTTAATAAATTATTCTAAAATGTCACTGAATTTTTGTTTTCTGAACAGCCTCGGTGACACGGGTGTTTTAAATTGAGAATAAACACAAACAATACTCACAAATTCAGGCTGGGAAGAGACAGAGCCCATTATCGGACCGTGGTCGTGGGTCCTTGCGCAACAACATTTGTAAAATCCAACAGGTTCTGTGCTTCAGAAAATAATTCTGTTGGTCTCAGTCCGGTGTGGCTCTTCGGCTTTCTGCAGCCGTGATGCTGTGTGTCTTCCACCACGTGGGGGACCGGCACAACGCGAAGACAAAGCCAGTTTTACACAGAGCGATACTGTCGGCGTATTCACGTGATTAACAGGAGGAAGAAAGAAAAAAGATCAGGTACATTTTTGAGCTGTTGAAAAATACAACAAAGACCGAGCACGAGAGAATGGGAGAGAGCGCATCGGCCGCGAGGGTGTCAGATGTGAGGCGCAGGAGGTGGTGGACCGCTCGGGGCCCTGGGGGTCAGACTGCCAAGAAATAGGCGCAGTGTCCCCAGAATTAGGCATGCTCATTGGCACACACATGGGTGAGCACTGGAGATATGGGGAGGACGGGCGGAATAACAAGAAAGAAACGGAATACTTCAGTATGGCTTCCAAATAGCTTGTCCACCATCATTTAGCTTCCTTCCGTGGAAGTAGTTGTTGCCCTCTCAGCGGGGTCCCAAATCCAACAGCAAACTATATTATTTTCTCTGAAAAAGGTCCAGTTCCAGAAGCTGCACCGCTTCACAAACCACTCGTGATGTAAATGTGCCAGGTCCCTAACAGCTTCAGCATCTTTGCCTCCACGGTTCCACCCTCACAATCACCCTGACTGCACAGACCTTGGGCAAAATATCACACAAGTGGCCACGTTTAAAGGCTGACAGTGAAGAATCCTCGTATTCAACCACACCCTGTTCGCGTAAACAAGGACAGAAAGTTTGCAAACGAAGCAGTCAATCACGGGTAATGAGCAAAGTGACAACCTGCTGTCCCCAGACGAGGAGATTCAGTATAGTGTTTCGTGTGGTGATTTAATTTTCTTTAATAAAGGAATCTGTAGGTTCAATTTTAGTTTTATAAAGCTCCACTTTACCATTTTGTCCACACTGGTTTTTAATGTTCTCTTCCAGCTAAAACGAGTCTTCAGACATCTGTATATTAATGTTATAAGTAATCCTTTCAGGAAGGAGATTATCTGGAGGTCTAATTGACTACATTTGGAGAAAGATAGTCTACAGATCGCTTCTGTACGCTACAGATCATTTTGCATAAATCACCCGAAGCCTTTCCGCAGACTCATGTGTTAGCTTGTTATAATCATAAGCAACATGTTAAATACAGAATCCAACATTCACACAAGATCGACTTTAAACTGACATCCAAAACAACAGACCTCTCTGTCTCGATTTACCATGGCTCCAACCGTTCATTCGCACACATTTGTGCGTATATGTGAACAAAAACATTTGAATTTTTTTTTTTTAATTTTTAATCAGGTCTGTCAGTTTTCAGTCGGTCTTCTATAGGGAAGATTCCCTATAGAACTATTTTAAGGAAATTAAAGTGTAAACTACACCAGTCCAGACACGATTTGAGTATAATCGTGAGGGAATGGAAACCTCATTTTTCACACATTTAGATGTGTGATGTATATTAGTCACCTTAAAGACGGTAAAACAAGCTCCAAACAAAATAATATATTCCCTGCTTGCATCTCAGAAACTAATTTAATGTCAATTAATGTATAAAGTGGTATCATTTTGGCTGAGCAACTAATGCATGTCTAAAAATATCAAATTAAGGAAATATTATTTTAATAACATGAATAGATTGCCACAACATTGGTTTAAACCTCTGTAGGGTTCAAAGTAACTGTGTGTGTGTGTGTGTGTGTGTGTGTGTGTGTGTGTGTGTGTGTGTTTGGAGGGGGGCAGTCCGTTCATTGCCTCTTCTGAACAATGAACGGACTGTACATTGATACAGTTGGACTCGCAGTTCTTCCTCTCATCAGCTTCACGTTCATTCACTGAGCACGCCCCCTGACTGCGTCACGCCCTGCCAGACATTAAATACAGTAAATGGTCCATAGACAACAACCTGAACCCCTCACTTTGACTGGGACTTTTCTATTCTATTCTATTCTATTCTATTCTATTCTATTCTATTATGTTCTATTCTACTCTGTTCTATTCCAGTGTGTTCTTTCTGCATCTTCTTTGCTCCTCTTTAATATAAATATAATAATATAAAAAAAAGCCCCCTGCAATTTCTATTCCGTTTCTTAAGCGCACGTGTCTAACAGAAAAATAAAGTACGAATTCGTTTGTTCTCTCTCTCTCTCTCTCTCTCTTTTTTTTGTCACATAGGCTGAATAAATAAAGCAAAGGCTCCAGATCTGCTTGAATGGAATTTTAGATAAATACATTTCAGTTTATATCTCTTCAAAGAGAGCTTTGGCGATTCCTCTTCAGCACATGAAGCAAAAACGCACAGGCTCTGTCCTTGGTGCTGAAACCAATTAAATTACATTCACTGCGTTTCAGTGCTGAAGTTTCAAAAACTGGAGGGGAAAACGGGGGAATAGTTCGTGAAGACAAATCTAAACAAACTGGACTCTCACTGAACCATAATGAATAACTAATACATCTAAAGTGTGCAACACACACACACACACACACACACATATATAATATATTATATGTATTTCCGTCAATTTATGTTAATGGAGGAGTTACACTGCCTAATACCCTGATTGAAATAGATTTCGGTGCCAATAATATATAAACTTGCAAACAGGCTTCAAGAATCGAATGCAGAGATGAATTTCTGTTTTTTTTCTTCTTCTATTTATTAATTTGAAATAACCACAATTTCAATGTACCATTGAATTTAAATTGTATTTCAGGTGAAATTTTATGAGTGAAGATAGTCCATATTGTGTAAAATAAAAAAAAGATTAATTAAAACAAGAGAAACTGTTCCTATGAGTAACATCTCGTATCAGAGCTTATCACAGTAGACTGAATAAATCTGGTTTTATATGTTTTACTTGAAGTGACATTGGAGCATATCAGCTTTGATTAAAAGCTTATTGTAAAAGAGCAGTTCAGTAATAGCAATACAGTTTGCATTAGGCCTACAACTGTTGCATGGTGTAAGAAAGGAAGAAAGAAAGAATTTGGTCTTTTCTTTAAAAAAAAAAAAAAAAGCTACACAATTCTTATGTAGTTTTTGTGGGTTTTTTTTTTAGCCTATCAATAAAAATTCAAAGCAACACTCTCGTAAGTCTTTATGTAAATTGTTTATTTGTATTTATTTATAAGAATAATCAATTTTAAAACATGCAACGGCTTAAATTGACATGAATCATTAAATGTCACTTGAAGTCTAAAAAGAATGAAGATTAGCAGGCCTTAGTCACTGGTCCCACTTTCTGGGAAATATCTAGTGAAAATGAATTTTTTTATGCTAAAAAAAAAAATCAAATAGGGAAAAGAACATTAAAAATAAGACATAAATGGGACTCGCTGTTTCTCTAAGGAGTTGGTGACTCTATCACAGTCAGCTGCAATGGCCTGATTAATTAATTTCACACTGTAACTCCGGAGAGGATTTTTTCCCCCGCAAACAAGTTACCAAGAAAAAAAGAAGAAGAAAAAGAAGGAAAGAAAAAAAAAAGTCAACATCAAGTTCAACAACGTGCTAGTGCTCATTAGCATCACAATGCTGTCTGGGAGCACACAAGTCTTCTTAACAAGAGGCTCTGGCGTCAAGTCCCTCCACCTCCCAGCCAAGGGGACATTTTCCCAGGCTCTGCTAACAATCACACAACTGTTTGCTTTCTAAACGCCAGCTCCGGGGCCACTCAGCCCGCCTCATCAGCGCTCAATGGATGCTCCCGGTAATATGGGACGGAGCAGCCGGCTGCCACTCATCAGTCTCAGTCTCAAAGCAACTGACAGCGCTCTTTAACAACCGTGAAATTTCTACCCAAAGTTATCATTTTTACATTGTTTTTACTACTATTAATTTTACTAAAACTATTATTATCATTATTAATTTTATTAACATTTTAGCCAAGCGTCCATTTTTCCATAGTTTGAAGGTTATAACCGGCTGACCTTAAATAAATCATATAGACATACTTACAAGACATAAAGTTTGAGTAAATCCCAGTTCAAGTCCTTTTCAGAATTTTAACTCTCGTCTCTCAACAGCCACTCAGCTACAAGAGCCCAAAGTCCAAGGAGAAAGCCCACAGCGATGTCAGCTTTCACTGACGGGAACCTGCACAGTGACTCGATCCAAATCAGAGCTGCTTTTTTTGTTTGTTTGTTTGTTAGAGAAAGAGAAAAAAGAAGGAAAAAAAAGATAGAAAAAAAACTCGGGGTGACTTTCTCTTTAGGCCGTAGGCTGATGCTGCCAGCATCCTGCTCCCTGTTTCCCAACATCATCTGCTCAGCAGCCTCGGATGACAGTCTGAGCAAAGCTGCTGCGTCGCCGGTCCCCTCCTCCCTCTCTCTCTCGCTCTCTCTCTATTCACTCCCTCTCTCTCTGTGTGTGTGTCTCTCTTCCTTTCACACACACGCACGCACACATACCGGCTGCTGATCTACACAACGTGTACAGATGCCTAAACATTCCTCCTCAACCAGTTACTGTGAACTTAAGTTCTGCTTGAATGTCGGCTCCCTCCTTGTCTCCAGCATTTGACCGACGCGCTGAGCCACGTGCAGCCTCTGTGGCTGCTTGTCACAGGTTCGCACTGAGGGGTGGAGGACGAAACTAGGAGGCCTTCGGGGAACAGACGCAGCAAAACCACAATCTGGTTTTCACAAAGGGGGGAGGGTACATAAAAAAAGCTCGCCAAAATACGCAAGCATCCTGTTGGGCACATCAAATTATGTGGCACGAAGAAGACGCCCAGACTCTCCATCCCCTTCTTACTAGAAGCCTGATGGCAGTGCACAGAACACCTGCGCCTCGCTGCGCTGAGGCACCTGTGACCAGTCTTGCGGAAAGACCAAACCAGACCGCCCCTGAAGCGGCAGCAGCCTATGGCGGCTGCAGGTCTAAACGTTGTAGTTTTCATGCGTCTGTGCGTCGGCTGCAGTAAGAACGCGACAAAGACAGGCGACCTGTGGTAGAGGCAATCGAAGCTGAGCACGCAGAAGCGGTGTGTGCCTGTGCCGATGCCGCAGCCTTAGCAGCGCCGGTAGAAGCTGACGCTTCCCCTGAGCTCCCATGGGTCACGTTGCCTCGCGTGGCGAGACGTCTCCGTCGTTTTTCTGAGGAACGGTGCGCACGGTGGGCAGTCGTGCCAAATGTCGTCCGAAGAAATTCTACTGAAATCAGACTGATGGAAAAAAAAAAGATCAGAGTGTGGGTGCAAAAACGGATACGAAGAGGAGTCAACGCGCAGTAAGAATCCAGCCCTTGAAATTGACGTGATTGCCTGCGTGCTGACGTCAGGCGCTGGGATACATTTTTTACCCAAATGTGTGATCCAATACGCCTGTGTGTGGGAGCCTCGGATTATAACACAAGGAAATTTACTTGAAAAGCTTTAAGTAAAAGTCAGAGTTCAGAAGTTACTGAGTGGAGCTTAAAATAATGATGATGATACTACTAATAATAAAAAGAAAAAAGATATAACATGCACAAAAACAATTAAGAACAAATGATGGTCAGATTAAATCAATGGTCCACGCAAGACACAAAGCAGACAAATAATAAATTATTATTTTAGCAGTATAGCAGGCAGGTGGCTGGTAAAGCCATCTGTACGCATGGGAAAGGCTCACTTCAAGCCATATTTTCATTTTCTGGAATCCATTGATCACATACAACACAGGGAAATCTCACTGAATAATAGAAGTTCAGAAGCTAGACTTGTTTTACATCTATAGGCCAACCATTTGTGACGCTTTTAGCCACTCTAATGCAATTTAGCTGCTGATTTAAATGAGCAACCCAGCGCCCCTTCACTGATACATGAACAACTTCTTGTTTTTCTTGAACGTCCACACACACATGTGGGCTAAATCACAAACTCGAACGCATGTAATATTTTAAATCGTGGCCCTCCGGGCCTGCAAGTGCAAACCACTCTAAAATAGCTCGGATTTAAAGGGTCAAACTACGACATCTAGCGGCAACAAAAAGCAACAGCTCGGGCCTGTACGCGTGACGTCTCCGGCCTACATCCACAGCGCATAGAAAACTGCGTAAAAAACACCTCGTTACAACTATGTAAAGGGAAATGTAGTATCAAAGTGGATGTAGTGGAATATTTTAAGATGCATATCTTGTATGTTATGGAGCTAGAGACACGCCTGAATGCATTCCTACTAACTGCAGGTGAAGTTAGGACATCTCGAGAGGTTTTCGGTGTCACCATAATGGACGACTTATTCATTCATGGCATCAAAATCATTGTTGCCCAATTTTAGTTTAAAACTGAGTTGGCCCATGTGATGTTTCGGGCTAAATGTAAATGATTTAAATACGTATAGATTTGAGGAAATAAGATCAAATAAAAATAACCAATCATTCACGACAGTGAATACCTGGAATATTGCAGACTTTCACGGCTCGTGAAGCGTAGAATAACAAGGTGATGTTTTAGCAACATGCCCTGAAATCATGACCTAAAGCAGCATAATAAAGCAGCAACATTGCACGTCTTTGCGTTTAATTGGCCATTGTTTTGTCTGCAGGAGAACGGGGTTTCCATTCATAAAAAGTAATACCACAAGAATACAGGAAGAGATACAAAACAACTTCTCCAAATAACTCTGAAAATGTTCAGTTTGTCATGTTTATCAGCCTAAAACTGCGATCGTTAAGATTTATTTCCAAATGCGATTCTGAGATATTAAAACGAAAAAGGCTGAATCAGTTTTTCTTGTTAATACGCGTCCTTATCTTATAGCAATTTGGTTTATTTAGCTTTTTGATAGGCCTTACACAGAACAACGAGGCTGCATTCATACGTGCATTTTTGCGGTTTGATGTCAGCAATTACTGACTCGTATATCAAAATCAAATTAGTAGAAAAAGAAAAAGAAAGAAATATGATTTTCATAATTTTCGGGTGAAACGTTAGTGTTTAAAAAAGTAAAATAAGAAACAATGCTACCAAAAATACAGATTCGTCTTTACAGGCAGTAAAGTGAACAGTTCCTCATCATGAAAAAAACAAGCAAAGAGAGAAATCTGCGCTCGTGAACTGTGTTTCTCAGTTACGTTTCTGCTGATTGAATTTTGAGTTTTTCTATCTATAAAGATTTCACAAAACGTCAAATGTGTATTGTAACTGATTTCTAAATACGTTCTTTATTGTAGTGGCTCTTAGCAATAATGTCTGATGCATTTAGGGAAACTGGAAATATGCATTTTCTTGAATCCGGTATTTATTTGGAAAGAATGGGCTTTTTTTTTTTTTCCTTGAGAAAACTGTTATTTATCTAACGTGAAGGTTGAATGACTCCAGGAGGAAATTATTTTTGCTTTGTTTTATCGCCCCACAAATGATCCCCTTGATCTTTTTGTTTGAACTCCTAACAAAAAGCCAAACATCCCAATCCTCCTGTTTCAAACTGAGCCCAACTTGCCCTTAAAAATCCTGTATTTCTGTCAAATTTGAATGGCTGTCATCATGCATGACCACACTGAGCCCGTTGGGTTCAACTGCTAATAACTGACCAATTCAAGTGGCCACTTCTGGGAATTGTAATGGCTGCTCTTCAAAGGGCTCTGACCTGACACTGGGGCATAAAGGTGTCAAAGGTCAGAAATGAAGACCAACAGGGTGCCAATATTTGTCATGCAGCCAAATTAGCGCCTAAGTACTGCGGTTACTGAGTGCAGTGGCTTCGTGAAGATGGAGAGCAACTCCTAAGTTGTATTAAAAGAGATTTAAAAACAAAACAAAGTAAATGTTATGCAAAACAGATGTTTTACTAATGCTGAGTTATTCAAGAAAGCTCAGATTCTGCAGCTGGATATCATCCTGGACATGGACTTGCTATTATAGAAATAAGAATTATTTGTAAACAGCACCACATGAGCAGCAACCAGGTGTAAGTGTCCCTCTCTAAACTCTCAGATATAGAGATAGAATTAATATCTTGCAACATTATCCATCAATTTATGGGGTTAAAATAAAGTCTTGTTGGCTGTCTTGATTCTTTTGATCCCCCACAACGACATTGTAATGATCGGTATAATTATTCACTGAGAGTCAAATGCTTTTACTCTTGGAGGTGAGGGAAAATGTCTTCACATCATGTGACAGCCTCAGCTGTCCCAGATAGATCCTCACACAGGTGAACATTGAACAGATGTAGCAGAAAGGATGCCTGCATCAGGCTGACACGTTCACACACAGCAGTGAAGACACTCTGCAGCAGCAATCCGCCGAAATCTAAAGGATTTCAAGACAACTGCACCTTGTTGTGTCAGCAGTCGGACCAGGAATTATTAATGACGAGGCCCCTCAAAAACATCAAATGCCAGATCATGCATGCAGGGAATGTATAACAGAGTGAAACCCCACGCGTGGAACTAAGAAACAAGCCGCAGGTGTCACGTCCAGCAGCACTCTCACGTGAACCAAAACAGAAAATAAAGACAAATAAAGCTGATTTATTGTATGTAGATTTAAAAATAAAATGCTTACATGAACTTAAAACTTCCAAATGAATCCAAATTTCACAATACATTTAAAAAAAAAGAAAAAGAAAAACTGCTCCAACAGAACTTATGGACTTACACGTCAGCCGCTGGTGCTTCTGGCCCTTGACGCTCTGACCGAAGGAGAGATGTTGGTCTGTTCCCCGCCATGAGACAACAGAGTGATGGACTCTCTGGCTTTCCTGGTTTAATTGGGAACAGGCTGAAGTTTATGCAAATGAGCGCTGACATCAGTCTTGCAGCCTCCTCTCCATAAAGGAGGGGAGCAAAGGGCCAAAGTCGCGCCTCTTTTCCCAGCCAATTCTGTCGGTCAAGTTCAAGCGCAGTGCCCGCGATTGTTATTTAAAATACAAGAATGCTCCCTGAAAATGAATGAAGGGGGAAGAGGCGGGCCTGCAAACGCGTTCGGATTGGGAAGTGGATCTCCTGGAATGCGTTAAAAGATGGCCACTTCTAACGTGTCAGTGTATCAGATTCACTTCTATCTTTTTCAGTGACACTTTCATTTATTTTGCTCGCGAAGGGGAAACGTCCACCTGCGTTTGGGCACGTGCACGTGGCATTTTGGTTTCAGTTGGCCCTGCCCGCGCTTTTTATAAAGAAAAACTAGATAGAAATGTTCAACCATATACTGATAAAAAAAAAAAGTTCTGCTTTAAAGGAGCAAAAAAAGAAGGAGAGTCCAATGCAATCTTTTTTTTTCACTAAAGACATCCCCACATGAAAAAAAATGAAAGAAAGGAAAGATAACTGAGATGATAAACGTGAGACCTATGTTGTCATGAAATCTACATTTTTACAATATTTTACGGTAATGCTTGTCATTTTCGTTATTTTCCAGCACCAAGGACTGAAATACATTAATGTAGAAGATCGCACTTGAGAGTGCCACAATTCACTCGTGTATTGCCTTGGGCGTGCTGGGACATCAGACATCTGCACGTGTGGGCCAAAAGGACGACCCGGCATCGTCTCCGCATCCAGAAACACCGGCAACGAGAGAAACCGAAGTAGCATCGCACATTTGCGAAATTAGAATCAAAGTGCGCAATGACTGATCTCCAAATCCGCAAACGGCGTGAGAACAACCCAGAGAAACAGCTTAAGGCATGGCAGCAGCATTAGGCTGAGCTGTTTTCTCCTGATACACACACTGAATATGAAGCCACTCGATTGTGCATTTTAAAGGCCTCGTGTATGCGCGTGCATCTTGCGCAACGTACATTAACACTGGCATCACGTACCAGCATTTTCTTTTATTATTTCAACACAAAAAGGGACTCGTTGAATGTTAATCTCTTCAAGACTGTTGGATGAGCCTCCTTCACATAACATATTCATAACTGTGCTTTACTGCTGTGAAAATTCCAACATGTCTGCTGTAAAAAAAAAAAGAAAAAAAAAAAAAGGCTCCCATGAAAGCAGGCACGTTAGATTCATGAGCTTACAGCTTTTACAGGATTTTAGTTGAAATGGAACTGTAACACTGGAGCTTTTTCCTTCTCCTGCACTACAAACGGCAACATGTAAAATGTTTATTACTGTAACGTGATCAGCAAAAGGTGTCTTTTGATGGACTCAAGGATGTTTTTGCTTGGTCAGATAGAAGAAAAATCCACAGACTATAGTGCTGCCATATATGACAGTTGTAACTGCATTTGGGCAAATCCCAAATCCTCCTCTTGGTGCTACCCCTCTTTTTTATATATATATTTCTTTCAGATTGTGCAGGGGCATCCTTTTTTTTCTTCTGGAAATCAAGAAACAGCACTCAATCCATGCGGCTGAAAGGCCGAATGACACCACATCTCTGCTCCATACTGTTGCAAAATGGAAGCGTAAGTGCCAAGGGTGGGATTTGGGACTGGGCCTTGATTTGTGCACCGTGCAGATCGAGGATCAGATTAAGAAATATTGCAGGACTTTTACAGCCTCTTTCCATGCGCTTCCTTCTTTCTCATATCTTTCCATGAGCCTGTTAATTAACAGTCATGAGTCTCACTCCTCTTTAGAATAAATCCCTGTGACAAAGCAGATCTGGTCATTCGTAGCCAGTTCCCACAGCTCTCCTCCTACACTGCAGAGAGGGCAGCAGTTAAAAAAAGAGACAAAAAAAAAAAGCAGGGAAAATTAAGGCAGACGAGCAAGGAAAAATAACCATAGCAGTGGTATTTGGGGGGTGGGGGTCCTTTGATAGGCCACCATTGCAGCATTTGCATATATTCAAATCAGGAGGTGAATGCCATGCAAGGGGCTTAACAAAGAACAGCCAATGGGAGGGCAGCGTGCCTGCTGCGGGCTCAGAAGCAGCCGCCGGTATCCCAGCAGCACCCTGGGAGAAAAACAGGGAAGTGGTGTGGGAACCAAGAGGCCCCCCGAGCCGAGCAGAGGGAGGGGAGCCACTTGTAGCCCGTGTAGATTTGCATTTTATTTGTGTCCATTTTTTTCAGTAATTTCTGCCCCGGCTCTTCAACCACAGATGGCGGACATGGCAGAGGGATTAGCATTTGTGTCAAAGTTGATAATGATGGAGGTGTTTTTTTTTTTTTCCACCCAGACAGAGACATTTATTCTCACAGTGTGATTGACATTTTAATGTCTGAGATGTTGGGAGAATGTACAGAACATTTGAGTCAGTTTTGTAGCTTTTTGTTAGTTATCTATGACAATTGCCAGCATGAAAAAAGCACATTTTAGATAAGATTAGGATGAATGTTATGGCTGGTAACATTGCACAAGAGTTCAAAACTGCTCCAGTTTGTCTCAATTGCCCGTATGTGTACAATGCATGTTTTATGAGTTGAAGCAAAACAAATTTATCCTCTAAAAGTTGATGTTAAAAAGGGACATTTTAATTTAAAGGTGATCTCTATTTTCACAAACTCACAAACTGATAGCCTCAAGGTGTAGCTTTTAGTCACATCAACGACTCATGAAGATCAAACACCCACTGTTCCATACGGAGCTGAGCTAATAATTTTAGGTGATTTATGCATACAGATGTGTGCCCACCAGAAATGCTGCTGCTCCACTGCTCAGAGCTCCATTTGATCAAATCTGCAGCTCTCACTGAAACGTCACACTCTTGCGTGCAAATTCAGAGGGCAAAGGATCAGACACACCTTCAGCAGAAGGGGTGCCGCCAATTAGCAGAAAGAGGGGAATTCGATCAATTTAAGAAGACCTCCCAAATGACACGGACACAAATCCAAAATACAGATTTGAATGCTGGGAAGGGTTCTGGGAAAAGATCTTTCAACAAAGTGTTGTAAATGCCTTTCACTGTTGAAGGCACACGGGCCTCTGTGTCGCAGAGGATGAGCTGATATTATAATGCACGTGCAGGCCATGGTGTGCGAGTGTGTAAGTGTTTGTTTGTGTGTCGATAATCATTCACAAACTGACCAATCCACATATGAGGCAGGCCTCTGCGCACCCATAGCTGTTGTCCTCCATCACTCCCCAAACACCTCATGGCTTACGGTAATTCTAATGTCAGAACTGTCTTCGTAAACTCAGCAGATATAACATTTTCTATAAAGTGTTAAGACAGCCAGACAACACACTCGAAAGACTATTAGGCAGTCTTTCTTGTTTTCAAACTGGAAAATAATGTGGAAAATAATGCTCCAAAAAGCTATTAGATCAAAATATGGGCAAAAAAAAACTTTTTTTCACACCCCATCTGAGCAGTGTTTTAATGCCAAAGCAGGGAGCAAGAGGAGCATATCTGAGACTTTAAGCTTCATAATTTGCATAATGTTTGTTTTCATCCAGTGAAATGTTAAGATGTGCGATGGTGGAAGCATGAAACCTGGAGATTATCATTAGGAGGATCACACAGAGGCATTCGGGGGTACTGAGGAAGAACAAGGAGCTAAGATGGTTAAAAACCTTACATTTTAATTAGAGCCAATGAATTGAAGCACGCGGACAAATTAAAACTGCCATATGGACTTCCTTATTACATTTGTAATGTTTTTCCATAAACAGCCATTTCCAAAACAGTTGAGACTCTGTGTAAAATGTAAAAAGGTAAAATGTGTAAAATTGAGTTGATAACTGCAAATTATACAAATTTCTGCAAATAATTACACTGTGTCCCATCACTGCTTGAGGAGGCCGGTTACTGTAGTTTTAAAAGCAAAACATTCTCTCGGTCTTGCTTGATACTGGACTTAGGCTTTTATGTTCTATTATTTTACACTATGATTGTAAAGGCCTTGAAAACAGAATGCAGAAAAGCAGAGCGTAAATGGCGAAAAACTAAACTTCAAATTCACCATGACCTCTAGAAACAAAGTCTTTGTAAATTTAACCACGGGTTACTCCGGGCTAGACAGCAACACTTATCTGAAATGATTAATAAGAACATCAACAACACTCGTGCTCTGTTTGCTATGGTTGATAAGCTTACAACCCCCCCAAAACAGATAGTTTCAGAACTCTGTTCCACAGAAAAATGCAATGAATTTGCTTGTTTTTTCAATGAGAAAATCAAATCTATAAGGCTAAATATCAACATAAATCAGCAAAATAATAAAATGACGCAATCCTTAAAACCACCTAGGAATCAATTAACTTTGATGTCAGAATTCAATACAGTTGACCAAAAAACCATAGAAGAAACAGTCCAGCATCTTAAACCATGGACATCCTGTCTTGACACAATGCCATCTGACTTCTTTAAAACTATTGTAAGCTCTGTCCAAACAGATTTGCAGCAAATAATAAACTGCTCACTTCAATCAGACACGTTTCCTAAACCCTTAAAAGTAGCTGCCATCAAGCCACTCCTAAAAAAGAGAACATTGGATGCTTCCATTTTAACCGACTACAGACCCATCTCAAATCTTCCTTTTATAGCCAAGATTGTTGAGAAAGTGGTTTTTAATCAACTCAGTCAACTTTTTTTAATCAACTTCTTGAACTCCAGTGGACTCCTTGACAAATTTCAGTCAGCCTTCCAACCTCACCACAGTACAGAAACGGCTCTTATTAAAGTGTTAAATGACATAAGGTTGAACACTGACTCAGGCAAGGTGTCAGTTCTGGTATTGTTGGATCTCAGCGCTGCATTTGACACTCTGGATCACAGTATACTGCTGAACAGGTTGGAAACCTGGGCAGGACTCAGCGGGACAGTCCTGGAATGGTTCAGATCCTACTTGGAGGAGCGGAGTTATTTTGTGACTATTGGAAGTAATCAATCAGATCGAGTGGCTATGACATGTGGAGTTCCTCAGGGGTCAGTTCTTGGACCCCTTCTGTTCACTCTATACATGCTGCCTCTGGGTCAAATTCTGAAGAACTCTAAAGTCAACTACCACAGCTATGCAGATGACACACAGATATATCTTGCACTGTCTCCGGATGACTGCAGTCCTATAGAGTCAATGTGCGACTGCTTAGAGCAAGTCAAAAAGGGGATGAACCAAAATTTCCTTCAGTTAAATCAAGAAAAAACTGAGGTCATTAGCCGCTTTCGGACAGACCGTTCTAAGAAAGTAGTTATCAGAACTACCCTCCTCGAATTTCGTTCTGATAACTATCCTTCCCCAGCGGAACTGTTTCAGTCTGCATTCGCACATGAGTCAGGACCTGATAGGGACTGATGCGCCGCGCGCAGCCGTCCGCTTCAGTGACGTGTTAGCCGTTAGCCGTTTAGCGCTACATTCAAACACAAAACAAAACGGTAAAAGTAATGAGAGTAGAAAAAACACCACCAAGAAGCTAATATGGAGAGTGGGGAGGCCACTGTGTTTATGGTCTGCATGATGGTGATATTAATCATGGACGATCACATCAGGCGTCTAATATCGAGGCTGGAAAAGCTCACAGAGAGAGTCAGGAGATACTTTTTCATTTCATGAAGGAAGAAAGGAGAGCAGAGCGCTGCAGACAAATGAGACCAGTGTAAGTTTAACTTATTAAACACCCGCCGGTTGTGTCCGTGTATGAGTAAACATTTCAGCCGTGATAGCATGACATGGGGCGTAGCTACCGACCACCACACACCTCCTCAGATCGTTCTATAGAACCATGAAAAGACCCGACCTCGGAGAAGGAGCTAAATAGTTATAGGAACTGAGGGAGAAAGCCCCGAGTTCCTGTATGTCCGAACACGGGAGAAAACGGCCCCGCGGATTAAAAGGTTATTAGAACTGCCAAAGGTTCCTACAGTCCGAAAGCGGCTATTGTGTTTGGCCACAAAGAGAAGAGGTTTGCTGTCAGTAAACATCTTGGTGTCACTGTCTCTAGAAACTAAAGACCAAGTCCGGAACCTCGGCATGCTGATAGACTCAGACCTGACCTTCAACTATCATATCAAATCAGTCACCAAATCAGCCTTTTATCAACTTAAGAACATATCCAGAATTAAGGGTTTCATGTCCCAAACAGATCAGGAGAAGCTGATTCATGCTTTCATCTCCAACAGACTTGACTACTGTAACGGTCTTCTGACTGGACTCCCCCAAAAGAGTCTCAAACAGCTGCAGCTCATTCAGAACGCTGCAGCCCGAGTTTTAACCAGAACAAAGAGATCACATCACATCACCCCAGTTCTTAAGTCTTTACATTGGCTCCCGGTCAGATACAGAATAGATTTTAAAGTTCTGCTACTCGTCTACAAATCACGGAATGGTTTAGGTCCAGAATACATGAATGACATGCTAGTAGAGTATAAACCCAGCAGATCTCTGAGATCTGCTGACTCAGGTCAGATAGTGGAGGCCAGAGTTCAAACTAGACACGGTGAAGCAGCTTTTAGCTGTTATGCTGCACACCAACTGGAACAAACTACCAGCAGAACTGAAATCAGCCCCAACTGTAAGCACTTTTAAATTACAGGTCAAAAACATTTCTCTTTCGGTGTGCTTATGGTTGAGTTTCTTTTTCCCCTCTTCTTTGATTGCTTTTAACTGTGTTTTCAATTTATTATTCTATTTTTTTCTCTTTAAATTGCTTGTTTTTATGCTGTTCTTTTAAATGCCTTGTCTTTATGTAAAGCACATTGAGTTGCCTGTGGTATGAAATGCGCTATATAAATAAAGATGCCTTGCCTTGCCTTGCCTATTTTTGCCTTGTATACAAAATATTTTCAACAATTGACAACAACAGTGTCCACAGTGCAAAGCCTGTCAGGCTAAAAAATTTGCTAAACAATTAAAAATTCTCGGTTCAGTAAATATTACACCTACATTTTCCTCTGCAGGTTGTACTATGCTTATTTTTTGCATTAAATGAAGCAATTACAGAGGTAATTCTGCACTAAAAAGATATTCAAAAACACATCTTATAAAATAGTAAGGACAGACACTAACACGAGCAAAACAAGGTCATGGCATTTGACATAATAATGTCCAACAACTTTTAACTTTCCTACTTCCCTGTTAGTGGTGGGTGGAAACGTAGGCTTTCAGACCTGACATCCATTTAAATCACATTAAAAGATTATAAACTGGCCACAGTAGCAATAAACCTTCGAAACACAAATACATAAAAACTAGGATAAACATTTGTAACCTAGCTAGTTTTGCTGCTGGTTGTGGCGGCTTTGGTTTTAGTCTTTAAAAATTACTAAGCTTTTCGTGAAGCACCTGAAGGCAGCTTGGGACCCCACGAGTACATCCGGGGTATTCGGCAGTTTCACATGTCAGTGGGTTCAGCTGTCAAAGACTTTCTTGCATGTACAGACGCCGTGGCAGCTATTCTGGGTTTAACCATTTCTTTGGACAGAGGCGATGGTAAATTGATTGACACCCTAACGCACGAGCCTCTGACTATTAGTGTAAACAGCGCGCTTTATGGTTCGCTGGTGAGCTCAATCAGCTACTGAAAGATACTTTGCTAATGCTAACTAGTTGGCTTACGCTTGCAGCAGGCTGACAGGTGCTAGAGTTTTGGCTAAATTTAGCACCTTAGCCATTTGCTAAGTTTCATTCATTGAGAGGGGGCTTTCAACGCACCCCGTGTTTAAACCTGTACAAACTTTTATCTGTGGTTGCTGTGAGCTTTTCATTTTCAGAAAGCAACTTTAGCTTCGACTCCAGCCAGTTAAATGTGGACAAAGTTAAATGTGCTATCGTGAAAACTGCATTTTCTTTCAACTTTTTTTTTCGAACTAGTTTTGAAATGCTATCTTGCCTTTGTTGTAGATAGGGCTCTCCAACTATTTTATGGATTACCTACTAATAGGTGTCTTCATTAGCAAGGTATAAACAAATGATACTTGTGTTTCCTTCCTTAACAGGCGCTGATGGGGATTCAGCTGGTGGTCAGCTTGCTGGCTGCCAGCATTATGCAAAGGATGGCTCCGCACTACTCATTTGCACGCTGGCTCATCTGCAGTGGCAGGTAATATCACCCTTACAACCAGTTTCTGTATCCTGTGTCTGATGTGCTGTGCTTTTATCACTCAGATATGTGTCTGTCTTTCCCTGCAGCTTGTTCCGGTTCAAGCACCCTTCAGAGGGAGAGCTGTGTGCATTGGCAGGCAAGCAGATGCCAAAACAAAATAGGAGAGACAGGTGAACAATTTTTCGTTTGATGCGTTGCCAATCCGTCTCCGATACCCACCTCTGATTTTCTCCTCTTACAACGCTCAACCACAAAGTTAAAATGTAGTCATATTTCCCCTTCATGTTTGACCGTTCATAGACGACAGAATGGGGAAAGCAAGCCTCTCACTGTGCCCAAAGACATCGACCTTCACCTGGAGAAAGCTCCGGTCAACATGATTGACGCTCTTGGTAAAGCAAACACTCAATATCTTTTTCCAAGTATGAAATATGCTATAAACTAAGGTGCTGAGTACTAACTCATTATGTATATGCTTCATTTTGCCATTAAATTTCACTCCATGAAAACATTCTTTGAAATGCATTTTGAATGAAAGAATTTTTGCTCTTATTCTTCAAGTGCTGCGTTTTTTTCTGGAATACCAGTGGCTTGTAGATTTTGCAGTCTACACACTGGGTGTCTTCCTGTTCACCGAGTGTTACTACAATGTGGTGGATGCCAGTAAAGAGATCAATATCGGAGCCATATGGTGTGTCCTCACTGTTCTCTTTGGTTTGTATCCTTCAGTTGTGACGTAACTTAGAATGACACAACAGCCGTACCAAGTTTGTTTGTACAGACTGACTATACAAAACCCAATGATCTCATTGCAAAGCTGCTGTCATGAACGTTTTGTACGATTTAATGATTGTGTTAATGAAACATCTCGTCATGTTTCCACGATAGCTATATTTTCATATCAGACTGTATGCTAGCACTAACAAAATGAACAAATTGGATTATTTTATGAATAATTATGATTACAATTAATTTAATTCCAATTGGCTTGAATTGGACTTTATTATCTAAGTGCCTTGAGATGACATTTGTTGTATTTGGCGCTATATAAATAAAAATGAATTGAAAAATTAAATTGAACAAGCAATGTTAACGTATAACTCGCATTGCATCTCAACTATTTGTATTTTAAAATCTTCACTAAATTATGTGGAGAGTATCAGGCAGCGGCGTCGAACAGGGGGGAAAAGTCAGACTGATTCACAGGGTCCAGCCTACAGGGGGGGCCCTAAGGGAAATTTTCTTCTTCTTTTGTTTTTTAAAAATCATTTTTTAAATAATATCAATATATGTTGGTAATTTATAAAAATCCAATGTTCTCTGGAAATACATCTGTTGAAATGTATATCCCAGCCTGCCAATAGGCTATAATCTATATCAGACACCCCCATTATTAGTGCGCATTGGTTTAGTCCGCCCTCTGGCGGACTTTTGATTGTACATGCGCCATAAATTTCACTCATTTCATTATTAGGCATTAAACGCAGCAGCCGGCACATGAGAGATGTCATCCAAAAAAAAAAAAAAAAAAAAAAATCAGGCTTTCAGAAAAGAGAAGAAAGGCAAGAGAGACAAAATGAAGGAAATCAACTGCTTACTGATTTCTTTCCCAAGAAAGGTGAGCCCAAATGTCAAAATTACAGCCTACAGTAACTGATTATCCCATTCACATTCCGTTGCATACCACTGTGATACCAGCCATGGCCGTAGCCAGCTATGAGGAAAGCGAGGTCTGGACCTCGCTAATTTTCAGGGATTTTTTATTTTTTTATTTTTTTAATCTCGGTTTTCGCATACACGTTTCAATTGACGTTTGTGTTGACATCACTTTCGTGAATGTGTGAGTGCGTGGTACCATTTGAAAGGTCTGTTTCTGCCCTTTCCAACGGTGTGTATAACACGTGTGTGCGCTCCGTAGTCGGTGAGAAAAGTACCGTCAACATAGTAGCTGCATACCAGTAATCAGTAATAGAAAAATTAGACGAATTTGACGAACGATTTCCTCGGCCACTCTGCAGTGCAGCGGCGATTGCTATATACTGACGGAAAGCTCAGCTCGAGCTCTTTAGAATGATATGATTGTTATATCGATGTCATGTATGGTTCGTGAATAAAGAAGACAGCACCTTGTTATAGCAATGCACATTTATGTAGGCTGGAGACAATTTTTCACATCTAATTTAGTAATGAATTCAATATAGCCCATAAATCTTTATAGGTTGTTTAGCAACAGCTATAGCCTACAATATGCATCTATCCATCTATATTTAACTCTATTTTTTTTATATTGGTTAGTTAGCCTTACTCTATGCCTGGCCAAATGGCCTTTGCTTGTACCAAACATGTGTATGCTTGCAGTGGGAAATAATCAGGTTCTTTTTAGCTATGGGTTCTTGTTACATTATAATGGTTTATTTTGCTACTAGCCTCAATGTGCAACACTGCTATATATTAAAAACTATATAATTTAAAAAAAAAATATATATATATATATATTGTAAAAATTTCGGCGCGTGCTGTGCGCGCGCATCATGGACCTCGCCTATTCCTAAATCCTGGCTACGGCCCTGATAGCAGCTGAAGTCAAATAATTAAAAAATAATCTCTCATTTTGTTGGCTACCACATAATTGTGAAATAGAAGCCATATTTGTCTTAAATGTATTTATTTTCATAATAACTATTAGCCTATACAAGTGTCCCAAAAGCCTAACATAGGGTCGATGTTGGTTCAAATATGCATGGTAGTGGTTGTTCCTGGGGCCCCAAATTTGGTGCTACGCCCCTGGTATCAGGCTGGGTATTTGTTACTGTTGCCTTTCGGTTGCTCTCCTTTAACCCCTATCCCTCAGAAAGACCCTTCGCACTCTGATGAGCCACTACTTCCGCTCTGAGGAGGGTGGTGAGCGCTCGGTGTGCCTTGCCTTTGGCTTTCTGTCTCTGCTCGTGGCCATGCTGGTTCTGGTGGTTAGGGAGGACTACCTGGAATTTGGCCTCGAGCCCGGCTTTACCAGTCTTTTTGACAGTTTGGAAATCTTTGCGAGACAGCAGGGCTATGCCGAATGGTCGTAAGTATCTGTCCGCGCGCTCAAAGACAACTTGCAACTGAAATGCTCGGAAAAAAGTTTTGCTTGTAAAAGTGTGTGGGATTTTGCACTGTGCTTTGATTTAGGGCAATGTATGACCTCATATTGGCCGAAAATGCTTAAAAGAACATCTTCACTAGATGCAGCCACATTAAAATGTAGCTGTTTGGTTGTTTTGACATGAGAATCCCAGTGACCAAGCTGACAGTGAAGCTCGGTCTGGCGGCTATCTGCGCTTACATCGGTGCCCTCCTGGCCTTCCCCGGTCTGCGGCTGGCTCAGACACATCTAGATGCTGTACAGATGAATTCAGATCGCCCACTCATCCAGTAAGAACTGCTCCTTTTGTAAAGATAGAAATGAATAAAACATGGCTAATGGATTATTTTAACAACACATTAGCCATGTTCAGGTTTCTCAGGGATGTCTCTTATGTTTCCTGACAGGATTTTGCTGCACATGAGTTTCCTGTCTCCAGTCATTGTGCTGGTTCTGTGGGTGAAACCCATGGCAAGAGACTTCCTGGCAAATGCACCGATGGGAAAGACTTCCATCACATTGTGAGTGTGCTCCTTTTATCCACCACTAGTAACTTAGATTTGAAGAGAAACAATAAATGTCCCCCAAACAGCGCGTAGTGCCGGCTGGTTACTTGTAATATTACTTTTGCAGAGTGCCCAGTGCATCCTTTGACAGCATGCGTCTGTGGATCATCGTGGTGCTGTGTGCGCTGCGGCTGGGGCTGACCCGTTACCACCTGCAGGCCTACCTCAACCTGGCTCAGAAGTGGGTGGAGCAGATGAAGAAGGAGGCAGGCCGCATCGCTGCCATTGACATCCAGAGAAAGGTTGGCCCCACTTTCACTCCTTGCTCTGTGATTTTTCTTGTCCTGCCTTGAGTCTGAAACTGAGAGTTTTACATATTTAAACAATAAAGATTTGATTTGTCCATTAAAGTTTTTTTTTTTTTAAATTCAGAATCATTTAGAGAATTCTCTGGTCTGCAAAGAAGAGAAATGTCAGTAAATCTCAATGTTTTTCAGGTCACACGTGTGTTTTGCTACTTGACAGTAGTAACTCTTCAGTATATGCTTCCTACTCTGCTCATCCTCTTCTCCACTCTGTCCCTTAAAGCATTGGGTAAGTGTAATACAGCTTCTGTCATCAGAAACATTGCATTTGAGGATGAGATCCACTCTCAGCTTTCCAGCTAGATTGACATTTCTCGCCTGTCAGTTGTGCATGAGGTCGCAGTGAGGAGACAGCCGGCTTAGCTTAGCATTATGTCTGGAAACATGAACGCAACAACATGATGTTTTACAAACTGGTGTTCATACAAGTTCTGTAGAGTTTTACTGAACATAAAACACTTCAAGTCCCATATCAGATCACTTAAAACATTATACATAACATAATTATACATAAAAAGCAAAAGTGCATTCAAAGCAATTATAAAGCTGTTTTAACACAAAAAACAAAACAAAATGAATTCCTTTATAATCTGAATAACTGTCCGAATTATAAATGTTTCATATATGTATCTAGATGGATAGATAGATGTAGCTAGCTGATAGATATAGAGCTAGATAGATATTTCAGAAAGTTTGTAATGACAATGATTAGGGTTACAAGGAGCCATTGAAAAGGCCTGAGTTCCACTAGATTTTAATCTGCACCTTGGAGGTTGTAAACCTTGGAGTTCTTTTGCTGAATGAAAGATGAGGCGGTAATCCCTCTAAACATTAAGGGGTAAAAGACAAAATCTTAGAATTAAGTCTAAAACTACTAATTGAGGCTAATTGAAAGAAAGTCGTGCAGATGAAATGTCTGTTTGGAGTTGTGCCGCAGGGTTTTAGAACCAGAGCAGAGTTCCACAAACACTTAATCTCGTTGCATTTGTCAAGCCAAGATTAGACAAAGGCTTGAAAAGCTGTCAAATTATGTCCTAAAGGAGCACAAGTTGAAAGAAAGTGGCTCCAACATTGGAACTTTTTTGGTGGTCATATATAAGGAATTGTTGCTCAAGATTGCTCCCAGTTTGTTTTTCTATTTATTTTTTGAGTTGGAATGAATTCAATTGAATCATTCATCACAAAGGTAGGACAGATTTAATGCAGGTACCCAAAGGCCCAGTGTTGCTACCAATCTTGGTCTGAAGTTAGGAGATCAAAATCTGACACCATCACCGTTTTCTGTTCATTTAGATTAGGAAGTTAAGGTTTTTATGGTTTGGATATCATTTAGACCTTCAAAGGGGTCATGGTTTGTGTTTCTGTGGTCGCTATGTGTTGAGTGACCTTTGTGGCTGTGTATTGAAATACATTTTTTTAAGCTAATTAACATAGTCAAATTAGGTAAGGGGAATTTTTGAAGATTGAAGCTCTGCTTCCGTTTGATTAGCTTCTTCTCGTCAGCAGCTTGTATTTGATCTTGCCTTAAACAATACCAGAGCAATTAATTCCGTTCCAACACTTTACTTCAGCTAACAGATGAGGATCAACGGTGTCAAATGCAGTCGTGAAAGTTCAAACCTTCAGAATTGGAGGATCCTGATTCGATAATTAGTTAGTCATTAAAAGCTAAAGTTAAGCTTTAGTGAAATGCTTTATGCTTTAACTTAAACCTAAATATATGTATGAAAATCACGTGTTCCTGGAGCTGATGATACTCAGCTTTCTCCTGGCCCTCCGTTCATATCAGTAATCACGTTTTGTTTAGCTGGAAGCCAGAAATACTGTAGTTTTGCGTAGCTTATACGTTAACTGATATTTCTATCATTATTATTGTTGTTAATGATTTATTATGTTGTAGCTACAGCCTGAATTGTTTTGTAATGTTTGACAGATATGTACTTTTAAGCTCAGTGATGAGGTGAAAGAGCTCAAACTGTATCTGATGCATGAAGAGTTTTCCTGTAACCATCGTCTTAGTGAGCTGTTCCAAAAAAAAAAAACAAAAAAAAAACACACCCAAAAAACGCCAAGTGTTGGTTCTCGAGTGATGCTACAGAATACGAGCACTGATGCGACACTGGTGGCTTTAACTGATGAGAGCAGCAGCCAACACTGACCTGTGCACCAACGTTTTGACATTTACCCAACTTGTAGATATAAGCTGTCTTGGTGGTTAGCTTACATCAAAGCTAACTGGATGTGTGCATTTAGCAGAACTGAAGCTGGGACCAAAACTAGTAGTCAGACATTGACTACTAGACATTGCATTGTTTTCTTACAGGGGACTTCTCCTGGGTGCCGGGTACCGAGGCGGCCCCTGGGGTGACACCAGCACTGCTGATGCCCACAGCAGCACCTGTGCTGCCTGTTGGTCTCGATGAGGATGAAGAGGGGATGGAGGACATGGAAGAGGACATCCAGGCCACAGTAGCTCGTCTGTCGGAGACCTTCAACGCTCTGCGCTCCGTCCTCACTCCACTCTTCTTCCGTGGTTTCTTTGCTTTTCTCACCTGGTGGGTGGCTGCCTGCCAAGTCATCAGCTCTCTGTTTGGCATCTACTTCCATCAATACTTAATGCAGAACTGAGGAAACTGGAGTGCTATGTGTCTCTACATACAATGCAACTTGACCACTCAGCCTATGGTGGTTGGCTGTTGCAAAGGATGTTGGCAGACAGCAAAGGGGACATGAAACCACACTACCACAGACGGACTATGCCTAATTTTGTAATGAAATTTCTGATTAAGGTTGGACTCCGTTGCAGTATTGACCAGCAGGATACTGGTTTCAAGAACACAATATACAGATAGAACTAGGGCTTGTATCACAAAGAGAGTGCATCTCTGTCCGTCCAGCTTTCAATGTTGTGCATGGCTTCTTCAAGTCCTGCAGGTTGTGTCTATGCAAATGTGTAACACAGGCAGCACGTTTAGCAGAGCAGCAGCCGTAAATGTTTCAGTTTATGTGCAAACTGGACCCGACCAGTTATATTGTTGAGGACAGGTCACCTGTGCTCTGAAAGAGAGCTTGGGGGCCACAACTAAACCGGAAGGGCACTGTGAGAGCTCTGCTGAGCCAGCTTTCAAACAAAATGGTTAAATACAGGTTTGCTTCTTGGAGACCCCCTTAATGGCCAAAGCTTGATTTAAAAACCGTGCGCTTACTTACTAAAAAACAAAAAAACAAAAATGGGGTTCAGAATTTATATAATAAATTGATCAAAGCATTGCTTGGACACCTTGCTTCCCGTTTGGCGGCCATGTTGCAGATTTCAGTTGGCCGACAGATTAACATTTTCAAAAAGCAGATATCTGTTGGATAACCGGAGGATCATCTGTGAAATATTTGATGAAGACAGAAAAAAAATGTTGCTTTTTTTTTTTTTTTTTTTTTTTAAAAAGAAAAGAAAAAAAAGTCCATTGTAGAATAAATCCCAAAAACGGCTTTGAAAACCACTTGATCCAAGAAACCATATTTGTGAAATGTTTGGTGGAGAGACTTAAATAGTTTTCTTTCATTCTGTGCTGCTCCATCTCTCCTCTCCAGTTTCGCTAAAATTGACTTGTTAAGTTTTTATCTCATGCTATAATGAACAAATCTGCATCTCCTTTGTTATTGAACAGAACTCCACAAAAAAAAGAAAAATGCAAAGACTGGAGGCCATATTATCATTTTTTTTCTCATTTTTCTTTCATTCAGTGTCTGCAAAGCATCTGCAAAGTTCACATTCCTCACAGAAAACAAGGCTCCTGAGCTGTCATGAACGCCTCATTTTAAATGTGCACAATTTTGCTGTTACTGATCTACGTCGCCATGTAACATATCTGCATAACACCCACCTAACAGCTAGTTTGGCTGTTTCATACCCGACACACGATTATCAAAAGCTGGTATTCAGAAAGTTGAAAACAAGCTGTTTTTCTAAATTTTTTTTTAAAGATTTTTAGACGTGTTCAAGAGTTCAGAAAAGTGATTTATTTTTATTTTTTTTCAGACTTGTAAATGCAGAGAGTCATGCTGCGTGTTACCACGGTGTAAAAGTCCACCAGTATTGCATGCACAGTGGCAGGAAACCCAAGCGGAGCCCGAAAGCAGCCAGCAAGCCAGCTGCACATTGTCATACAGGCCCCAATCTTATCCTCCAGCTACTGTATGAGAAAATCTTCTGTAACTTTTCACAAATATCTGTGTTGGTGTGATCTGATTTCTTCTTCTTTTATTTTTTTTCCATAGGACTAGTGTAAAATGCTGCATTTAAGATATTTAATGGTATCAGGGCTGATGTTAGTACTTCCTCCCTGAGTAGAAAGTGTTGTTTTTTTTTTTTGTGAGGGACTTTGTGTCCCTCAAAGAACCGATTCACGAGTGCTAAAACGATTGATTTCTTTTTCTCTTTTTCTGCCACAACGTGCTGACGTCGTGGGTAGTTATTAGTGTTTGAAACCCAAACGCTGAACATTTGTTGCTTTTTATCCAAAGTGCCTGGGAGCTCAGGGGTTTAGAGCCGCGTCTCTTTCCTCCCTGTTTATATGTATTTAGTGGAATCGCGCAATTTAAGGCTTCACCCGCATTTCTGCCGTTAGAATACGTTTTCAAACACTACCGTGCAGTGTCTTGATTAACCGCAGTTTTCAGCCAGTCGCTCATGTACACGTTAGTCAGCGCCTTCTATTTATTTATTTATGACGCATTTCCTCTCATAACCTTTGTTCTTAAAAGTGACACGGTCGCTGTCATTCTGAATGTTCATTGTATTCTGTTTGAGTGAACCTTTTGATTTGTTACGTGATTAATGTGTTGTTGTATTTCCTGATATCATTATACTGTGAAGCTCATATGAGAATGTTGCTTTGAAATATTTCTGAACGCATGGTGTGCAAAATCTTTGGCTAAAGCCTTTATGTTTATGATAAATCATTTTTTTTTTTCTTTTTTCGTATGTGTGTGTGCAGCTCAATAAAAACAGAAAACATCATTTTTATTTTTGTATAATTGAGGAGTTTTCGCTTAATTCAACCTTCCCTCGTGGAGCGTGGGATAAAACATTTCTTTTTAAGAACTGCTGCCCCGTTTGACAAAAGAGATCCTGCATCACAATACCCCCGTCTAGCCGCTGTGCGGGGTCCTGATCTCTGACCCCTGCCTCCTGAGAAGATCATTCTTTAATCACTGATGATTACTATGAACCTAATGCCCCTCCAGTCTGGGAAGAAAAAGTTTGTGGCCACTCGACTTTGCCGTAGCAACTGTTATGTTTTCTGGAAACAAACAAACTTGATTTAGGAACGATGCGACATTAAAACATTCATATTTACCGATCCGATAACCCAATTTGAGGAGCGCGGCCTGTCGTTGGAATGAGACTGGAGATGCTCCTTGTTTGAAAGCTGACATGATTCATTGGTGATGTCATTTGATTTCCACGCCTGATCAAGATCCACAAAGGTCGCACAAGTTAGAGAGAGACAGGCTCCTCACTGCCTTTACGTGCACAGAGTCATGGTTCAGTGGACGATAACAATTACAAAATTTCCAAAGACAACGTTTGTGTCGCTTTTAGATCATGTTTCCAGCTGCACCATTTGAGTCTTGAATCTTTGTCATTTTAAAGCAACATTTTCACCTACAGCCAGCCCTGCTCCTCTGTGGCAGGTCTGCATTAGAGTCCGGCCTAATGAACTAAAAGGTGACTGGGCTGACGCATCCATATAATCACATTACTTGAGTGCATCTGTGCCGGAGGCCTCAGGCCCCTTCAGTCTGCTCTGCGGACGGCAGCATGCCAAGTCAGGCAATCATGGCTGGCAGTGGTTGCTATAGAGACTAGGATGTCTGTGTGCGTGTGCAGGATTCAGACAAGACCAACAGACTGGACCTAGCCCGGTCTCATGGGAGCAGACCAGACATGGCCCCAGTGACAGTCTTTTCATTTAGGGAGGAGAGGCGACAAAAATGGCCCTGGCTGGTTTGAACTCCTCCATGTTCCCTCCTTTGGTTGTTAGTTGAAATCAAAAAGCAGGTAAATGCTCTATTGGGGTGTCACATGAAAACGCTCAGGCATAGTTGCTCTGAGACAACCAGCTGTGTAAATTAGCCTTTTTATGCATTTTTTTTTTTTTTTTTTTAAGACATAAAGGTCTCCAGGCTTTTAAGTGGTTCATTCTTGTTCCCCTCGTTTGGTGGCCGCACGTTGAGCTGCTTGACAGGGTGCTGACATGATAATGAGGGAGTGTGTGTGCGTATGTTCAAAAGATGAAACGTAGGTGAAAAAGAAAATATGAAAGGACACATGAAAGCTACACAGAAGAGACATTTTATTTGCCTTTAAACTGAAAAAAAACAACAACCAAAAAACTGTATTAGAATCACGTCTTCTTCCCAAAGACAGATATCAAACTAAATTTCATGTGTTGGAACAAAATAAAAATCAGGCCAGGGCAAAGTTAAAAATTATTTCTTTTATCATTATTATTATTATTATTATTATTATTATTGTCATTTAAAAGGGCTCACAACAAATGAATGAAAATCAGTTCGGTTCTGCTAGTGAAGATTTCAGAAAACATGGGAAAAAAATAATAATAATCAAACCAGAACATAAGAATACTGATAACATGAATTTCCACTGCTCGTATCAAGTTGATAGGGGAAAAAAAAACAAAAAAATAATGAAAAGAGCTATTTCTACAATAGAACTTTGATGTGATGACCTCTGCCAGCCGGCTCACCGAATCTCTATGAAGTTTGTCAGGATGTGTTTGCTAAATGTCATCATGGTGAACTTTTGTCCTGTCATGGAGATTCATTGTAGGATAATCACGTTTAAATCGCCCACAGTGAAGGCTTGTCTTCTCTGCACTTTCTAGTCCCATTCACTGTGATGGTGTGAAACCTCTAGAGGACAATCAGTCGAAGTAGGAGTACACGGATTTTGTCTAGTGCAGAACAGAATTTGAATATGCATCAGTAAAACACATGCGGATATGTACAGTGATCATGAAACCAGATGAAATTGTGCTTTCTGTGAGATATCCTATACATACTAAGAGAAGTTTATCGAGCACATTTCTGAGCATCATGAGCTAAAAGCCAAACTAGACCAAATGATAAAAAAATAAACACATCTTTTGGCGGTTGCAGGAGTTGAGTGCACTGCATGAGGCGGGTGTTCATGCAATAGTTTTGTAACTGAAAAAGTAAAGATGATTACCGTCGTTTTGAGGAGTAAAACAATACTTTATTGTTCCCAAAAGAGATACTTTGAGGGCCAGCGTGTGGAGGTATGCTGTCCTTAATCGTGGGCAAAATGGTCTGATTTGAGAGCAGGGCCCCTTTTTTTGCACAATCAGATACTATACTGTTCCCCCTAAAAATTGAATCAGATTAAAACATTTTATTTCAAGCAGTGCTCTCAAAGGCCGCAGCTCAAAAAGATCTTTGTGAATTAGATAAGCCCGGTGGACATTGTCTATGATTTGGACTTTTTTTTAGAAAAGAATTACTTCTAAATGCATAAAGTATTTCCTGCAAATACACTCAACTATCCTTTAGCCAAAGCACAGCGATAAAGAGTAACTGCGCCTGCTGATGCCAAGAGTTCCTTTAAATAGTCCTTTGAACTTCACATAGAATAAAGACAATGGATTTCATACCCAATATTTCCTGTTTGAATTCAGATATTAAGACTTTGACCATGGTTCTAACAGACAGTGATTAAGAAACTTTTTTTTTTTTTTGTCTTAGACAGACTTTAAAAACAGAGAATCGTCTCATTTTAAATGCATAGAAAGATTTCACTATTTTAAAGAAGGCCAAGCCTCCAGGGATAACTGACTATTATATTGTCTTATTATAACATTTATAATTCTTAGTTTGTTTTCTGACAAGCTCTGAATTACTTAATGCTTTCGCTGCACTGAAAGCCAGATATGCTTGTGTTTTACTCTTTGGGAGAAACTCAGTTGGTCCCACCGTCCTGCCGTAGATAACTCTAACAAAGTCCCATGAACACGCTTCTTATTGTATTTTGGTTCACCACACGGAAAACTAAATCTAACAAAAACAAAAATAGAAGTAAAAGTCTGAATGCATCAGTCTCCTCATCTGTCTCCTCGTGGGATTAAGCGAGTGAAGCAGAGAAGAATTCTCTGAGAGACCAGCTCTGTGTGAGGAGACAAAGAGGGGCATCTCGTTCTGGGACGTCTGGGACACATCTCGACCCCATCTGGTTTTGTTGGTGGCTGCTGAATGGGAGATGGTGGCAGACTGCAGCAGCTGGCTATCTCTGCCAGCCGTCACTCATCTGTAACTGCCTGAGCGACTGCCCTCCTTCCTCTTCATCTTGTGGGTAGTTGGCTTTGGGAAACTCCTTCGTCCCATTGGCAGACTGAATTTCCTGGGGGGTACGGTGAGCCGAATCAGGGTTGCTCATTGGAGAATGCTGCCTGAGGTGGTGTAGAGGAGGGGAGGTAGGTGAGGACATGTGCTCAGGAGAGCTCCGCTCCGATTTGATGCTGAGGTTGAGGGAGGGCAGATGTGGAGAGTTTGAGGAGCAAGACTGGGAGTGGAAGGAGCACCCCCCACTGGACATCCTAGATACAACAAGGAGGCGGAGGAAAAAAAGATGTCTGAGTGTGGACACTTCGTCAAATCTGAACATCTGTTTTAAGGGGCAGCATCAGACCAATTTAGTGCTGTTTAAATGTTCAAGGATGAAATCTGGCATTTGACATTCATTCATCAGTATTGCATAAAAAAGTCACAATGATTTTTAGGAGTCATTTAGGAGAAATAGTAGAAGCAATATTCAATGAAAATATGACACTAAAAATATATATCTATACTGTAGCAAAAACAGCTTTCTCTAGGTTTGTACTTTTAATCTATGCTCTTTCACTATATGTCAACATATACAATTCATTCTCATTTGACTTTTTTTTTTTTTTTTTTTAATATTTAGATAGATTTTTTCCTCTCCTTCGTATGTTGGTACAACAGGCCCAGATCTGGATTATACGAAAACAGCTGTCAGAAAACTTTCCTCTTCGGGAATCCGAAAATGGTAAAAAATAATGTTGAAAGTCAAAACTTCACTTTGTCTTCATGTTGATTAAACCGAGCATCAAACAGTCTCCTACACCGGAGGATAAAGAGCTCATTTTGTGGTTTACTGTAGTAAAGAGTTTCATGTTGCAGGAGAGTAACATGATGTCATTTTCAATGTCCTTTCTGTTTTCTTTAGACAGAAACATGTAAAATACTATTAAATTTTACAGCTCCTTAAAAGAAAGTGAAAACCCATTACATTTGTTTAGAGCATTAAACCAAGTAACTACTGAAGGAGTCATTTTTTTCTTCTCCGCTGTTTATTAGTGTACAATGATGGGGGAAATGTGGTTTTCGCCTGTTAGAAACGAAACTCCAAGTTAGTAGAAACTTGTCTCAGACAGAGGACGTGGGTGTCGAGTCAAGGGAGGCGTTCATCACTATAATAATCACCTTAGAAGGACATCCAAGTAAGTCCTGCCAATAAAGGAGAACTCGCTGTGCACCTCTCTAGTCATTCTCTGCTCTTCTTGTTCATCTCTTTTAAGTTTCCTTTTCTTCTATTCTGGATTCAGTTGCCTTTCTTACATGTTAAGTTAGGCTTACTTTTGAATATTTAACAATTTTGATTTCTTTCAAATGTATTTTGTAACATCCCCTATCCCCCTGCTTTTATTTCATTTTTACTGTTTTTGAATTCATTTTAATGGCATTGCAAAGACGTTTGATCACCTCTTTAATTGTCTTTCATCCCTTGCTAGACCAGAATGGTAAAACCAAACCTTCCCTTTTCTCTGTCTATTGGGAAACACAAGCCGTTGATTTGCCTCTGAGGATATCGTCTTCTAATTCTGATTCTGTTTAATATCAAAGCTCATGCATCATTGCTCCAGTTGGATATTGACCCTTGTGAATAAATCCTCGCATTATTACAATGGTTTTTGTCTTTTTTTTGTGTTTTCCTCTTTGACACAAAGCTCACTGAATCTCCAAACTACTCCATTCTAAGCTGAAATTGCAATATTTGCCACAATTAATTGCCTTGAGCCGACGTTTGATAGCATTACGAGAAAGATGCTGTATAGGTTGCTTTTTTTTGTTTCAAATTCACTGAAGCTTACAGAAAAACAGAAAAAGAAACATTCATCCAGTAAACAGTTGCAGGTACCAACTTATGATTATACAGCAGTTTATCTACAAAATGGATCTTACCCTGAACTTATATGAGGCCCATGGGACTCCTGAGGCGGTTGCGTTGGTTGCCAGGGGTTCACTGTTCCTCGTTGTAAACTCACAGAGTGATAAAAACCAGGCTGGCTGTACTCTGGAACAAAGAAACAGACATGGATGTTTAATGTTCAGTGACAGAGGATTTTAACAAATCAGCATAAGGTAATAAAATGATAGCCCATTTTCATATGAGTCATTTGAAATACGCTCGTTGGTTTGCTGACCACAGTGAGAGTTACCTTAATGTGGCATAGCCTGGAAACATGGACAAATCTGGCTCTTAATGTCATAAATTAACATTTCCTTCGGTGTGATTTATGTCATGGACTTTTTCTATCTGAGTACATCAATTGGAAAGAGGTTGTCACAAGTCACCAGGACACTAGCAGAAAATGAAGGGCCTTATTAAGACTGGCCTAAAAATAGAACTGTATAAACCCTATAAGAAAAATCTTTGATGTTGTACTGATGAAGAAAATGAGAAATTCAGCTTTTTTGTAGGTTTTCAAGCTAAGAGTTGGATTCTACAACATAGACAGTTATCTATTACCCTTTTTTGCAGTTTTATGCTAAGCTAAGCTAAGGCAATGCTCTGACTGCCCAGACACTTTCATTGCTTATGATGGAAGTGTGTTGGGTGAGCCGCTCCACATGCAGTCTGGATGGGCTTTCCATGTAGCCACGGTGAAACCATCTTCAACCAGCTTTATTTCAGAATAGGAAACACTGAAATATCCTTTTTGAAATAACATATAATTCTGTCCCACAATTCCTTGCAGTTGCAACTTTAAAAACGACGCTCAATTATTCTCATCCAGTCACAATAACTGTGATTTGTGAGGATGAATATGAGGACAGGAGGATAAGTGTGAGCAGCCTAAGACAGCCAATTTCACTTTTGAGCCTTATTCATTTCTGTCTTAATTACGAACCTGGATAACAAAGTAACGATTAATATCTTATTATACGAATATGATACATATGATATAGTGTAATAAAGTGATAAGATTGCATTTGACGAAGCATCGAAAGCAGTTTTTGGAGAATATTTATAGAACAGCTGCAATAATGCTGACCCACAACACGGATTCTCGTTGCAGCCTGGTTGTTTTTTCCTCACAAATTTCTCTACCATCTTTCCTTAACCCTGTCAAGTAGAAGAGCTTTGGAAAAGAAAACAGGAGATTTTTGAGATTTGGCAAACAAGCCACTAGGCAGATATTATGGAAATTGTAACATGGTGATGCAGACAAGTGAAGTGGTGAAAGTCTGATTTGCAAATGAGGCAGTTTGAAAGCAGTGTCCGCTATAAAGGAATATAAAGTTTCGTTTCTGGGTCTGTTCTCAGGCTCATGTACGACTGGTTGTGCCAAAGGTGGCTTCACAATAGCTGCTGCAGAGTGCGCTTCTGACTAATCTTGGCCATTCTTACCCCTTGTGACATTTTTGACATGTCCCGTGAAATGTGAGTATGACATTTAAAAGATGGACAGGCTGGAGGCAAGAGTGGCGAATGATTTTGCAAATCATAGAAACGCTTAAAAAAAAAGAAGTGAACTTCCAACTGTCAGACTGAACAGGAGGAAACAGGAGTACCCGGAGAGAACCCCCAAATACAAAGGGAGAAAACACAGAAAGGCTCCAGCCGCGTCTATTCATTACAACAATGTGGCCTCACAGTAGATGAGTTCTGGTGCTGGACTGGCCTGCATGCAGTCCAGACCTTTCAGTGATTTAAAAAAAATTGGTACATCATGAAACACAAAACAAAACAAAGAAAACCCAGTTGCTAGTATCCTGTATTAGACAAGGGACAGTCATATATGGGACAACACTCTTCGCCCAAAGGTCCAGCTACTGGACTCAGGTCCCAGATGTTTACAGACACAAACAGAAAAAGGGATGCTGTACAGCGGTAGAGATGCTTCTGTCCCAACATGTCTCTCACTTCTTAAGATTTGCAATGTTTCCTATTCTCTTGTCAATAAAATATTGGTTACTCAGATATGCAAATAATTGCATTTTGTTTTTATCAACATATCAAGCAACGCACCAACTGTTTTGTAATTGCAGTTGTACATTTACCACAGAGTAGATGATTCAAAGTAGACATACCAGAGGATCCAGGGGAGGGAAGGCCATAGCCTCCTAAAGTGTGACTCAGGAACCCTGCTTTCCCCATGGCTACCATGGAGCTGCTGCTGTGCAGGCCCTGGTACAAGAAACCCCTCTGATGATCAGAGAGATGGGAACAATCATACTGAAAATCTCAATACTATAGTGATACAATGATGTCACTCAATGGTGAAAGGTGTGAGTGTATAAAAAAAACAAAAAAAACTGTCAAATGACTTTTTTGAGTTTGCAGGACAATGTGTGGCACATCCATCCACTTAGAGGAAATCCTCTACTACATGCTGTTTGTGGTAGAGTCTACAACATCTATTTGTGTTTATCACAGTGGATGGTAACAGCTCAGCTACTCACAGCAGAGTTGTGGTTTGCTCGTGCGCCTCCCATGCCCTGATTAACAGCATCTGCCCGAAGGTTCTCAGTGCCCAGGTTCAGAGGAGGGGGGCTTTTCATGTCCAGAGCTCGATTCAGGTTTCCATGGGAGAACACAGAGTAGCCAATTCCTAAAGAGTGAAATAAAGGAGCAGGAAGTGAAAAAAAGGTTCATTTCATTTATGGAGCATTTTAATTTTCTATCATGCATTAATCAACTCTCTCTGCAGATGTCGACAAATATAAAAAAAGTTCCTTTTAGATTCATTTTCATCATCAGATCAATTCTGATTCGATCGCAAACCCTGAATCTGTGTCATTTCAAAGCAAAATCACAATGCTCCATTTAGAAATAATGTGAAAGTATATGATAAATGTTTAATGACATCATAATGCATCCAAATAGTTGAAGTAAAACAGGTTGACATGACAGGCAAGTGTGACACATTCTGTATAGAAACCACAGAACTGGTTAGAACTGCTGTTACACTGGTAGAGGGCCAGTTTCATACAACAGGCTGACTGCATGTGTGGATTAGTGAACATACACACTCACACACACGCACACACACGCACACACACTTCCTGTGAGTTCACAGCCAGCTGCACAGATGGTTTACTCGTGAATTTTACAGAAAGCTTTAGTGAGAAACTAAAAGAGTCGCAGTTGGATTTTCATGTAAAAACTCTGCCCCGAAAATCTGCATTCTCCTGTCCTTAAAGATCAGTTAAGCTTGGTAGTGAAGCAACTGTTAAATTGATAGTTGCGAATCGTTCTCTCCGGTGGCAATTGATTACAAAAAAATGCCATTTTGTAATGAAACTCTCACTGACACAGCAACACTTAAACTTGGACCTATAAATATGCACTAAACACACACATTAGAGTAATATAAGATCTCCAGTGACAGCAAGCTTTTGCAGATAAAGGATTAATTACAGTAAATATTTATCTTTGTCATTAATATGATTTAGGTGCAGCTTTCACAAGACGTTCCAGGCTAACCTGCATGTGGAGACATGAATGCAGTGTGTGCATGTGGTGCAGCAGGACTGGCAGAGCCTGGTCTTGAGCTCAGAGGTTTGAAGCTCGGGGGTCTGTGGGAGGCCATGTTGGAGGCAGAGGAGTTGGGCAAGCCGTTCTCACAACCTGCAGACACCAGGAATTGTGCCTCCGGTGAGAGCAGAGAAGGACCCTGAGGAGTAAAACAGAAATCATGTGGAAATTAGTATGGCCTAAAAAATTGATTTCTGCACATACATGTTTCAAAATCTATGCATGTTTGTGTTGAATGTGTGAAAGCAGAAGCGTGTTTGGACTGACATAGAAGCGCTGGCGAGCCACAGAGAGATCCATGCCCTCACTGAGGAGACATTTGTCTGCAGACGCCTGCACGCTCTCCTCACTTTCAAGCTCTGAGCCATCCAGACCAAGACCTTTCCTACGCAGGGTCTGACACAGAACAAAGAGCACAAGTTGAAAATTAGCCACAATAGTTTAAAACTGGAAGAAAGATATGTGAGATGCAACGGCCTATGCTGATTTTTCATAGAGTTTGCAACCTGAAGCTCTATCATGCCTCTCACAGCAGATCAAATGAAATATGAAATACATTATGATGACTTTTATCTCTATCTGCACATTAGAATATTTGACATTAGAAGTAGTTCTGAGAGTACCTCCAATATGTCTGTGTTGGTGCGACTCTCGTGCGGCTCGCTGTACTCTGTGTATTTCAGCAAAACTTTATCCATGTCAGTGCTGGCATACTGGAACAGACGATTAGTGCTGTTGAAGATGATGAGGGCGATCTCACAGTCACAGAGCACACTCAGCTCGTAAGCCTTCTTCATCAGACCAAACTTACGCTTGGTGAAGGTCACCTAAAAACAATGAAAAAAAAGATTGAAAAAATTAGGACGTCTGTGCCACCAGTACACAGTCATCGACTGTTATAAACAAAGCACTAGAGACAGGATGGTCGCTTATGATAGAAATTAAACAAAAAAAAAAAACGATGGCAACTTAATTATTTCCGTCTGCTTTCGGAGGAATCTAAAAACATTGCTTTTCCCAACTGAAACCCGAACCCTCAAATCCAAACGGATCACTTGCAAATAATAACAGCCAAGACATTCAAGCGTGTGTACATAACCAAAAGTCACAACTTTGCCCGAAAACTTTACTGTCTTTACAGCAAGCAGCACTTTCAGTTCTCAGACACTCAAGTCAGATAGGAAAAGAGCGATAAAGATCAGATAAGAGACTGATCGTGTTTACCAGCACTTTGGAAACAGCTTGTTTTCACGCTGTTTTATGCTGTCATATTAATAAACTATCAACGCGATGTGTCTAACTCCTCAGTATTGGGCAAACATCGCAGTGGGCTGTGTCTGAGAAAAACGTCACATCTGAAATCTGTCATGGAGATTATGCTGTATGTGTAAGCTGTTATCAAATGTGTCACCCAAAAAATTCCTCACATGTAAAATACATCTTTATTTTAGACTTTAACCATGTTTCCTCTTTCAATGTCGACCTTTTTTTTTTCTATTCTCACTTCACTCTGCTCACTGTAAAAGAGAACAATTGCACCGTTCTGTTGGCACTGCATAATTCTCACCCTATTACTGCTCTTTTGGATTTTGTTAGATTTCCAAATTTAGCTGATGCAAAGCTTTTATTTACGGCTGCTTATTAGCCCTTGAAAATTATGCATGCAACAAATATTGCAAAAATTTTTTTATTTTTTTTTCCAATTAGCTAATGGTCACTGAATATAATAACCCATGGACTTTTGAAATATCTTGGATTTTTATGAAAGCAACAGATTAAATAAGAACAGCTTTTGTGGTATTCCTTCTCTAAAAAAAAGTATAAAGACTTTGAGCAGGCAGAGCGCTACAAAGGAAAGCAGCACATTGGAATTATAACACAAGACAAAACAAGAGAATCATTGCCAACATGAGAGCAACAAAATTATCCTTTATATATTGCGTTCATAAACTTCAAAAGGCACTTTGAAATACTGCTTTCAGTCTTACAGCAAGACAAAATACAGTCACTTAAATCTTATCTATTGATTTGTTTTTTCTGCTTCTGCACGGGAAAATAACTCCAGAGTACGACAGCATCACAGCAGCTCATGTTATAGTCAAAATTCAACTGGTGCTTCAAATATAACAGACAAAAAAGTCAGCGTTTGGCGGTTGAAGGGTGGCGCGACAACCCCGACTTCATAGGTGGGAGAGCCAGGATTGACTCCCATGCTTTCTACCAACACTTTCATTAATTTTAGAATGTTGGGCTTTTTTTTGGTAACTATTTTCTTGCTCTTTCACTCACTGTTTCACGGCTGTCTTACATGTGAAAAATTACTTTGTGAAGATTAGATATAAAAAAGATAGTTAGAGCTGGGTATTGGCAATTGCATGGTTAGATTTAGGTATGTAAAACAAGTAGGGTTAGGGTTAGGAAAACATCCCGGTTTGCATTAAATCCCCACACTGCCATAGCGTATCGCATGAAAATGTGCCGCCCCGTCAGCGAGGCACATGGAACATGCTGGACACTTGATCACTCGCCCTGTACATTACTTTGAAAATCGTTCATCAGCATGAACGCATAGTTTTCTGTTATGTGACTGAGTTGTTTTTTTCCTGCAAGCCCGCACACCTGCCACTAAACATTCAAATCTATGGGAAAACTATTAGACAGTGTCCATCAGAGCTCTCCAGGGCCTCAAGTGAGCTCCTTAAATTGCATGAACCCTACAAAAATCTTAAGCAACAAAGTTTAAAATATGTACAGCAGACAAAACCATTCAATCATGCTGCCAGAGTGGCTGGAAGCAGTCTCTGTTTATCTTGCAATCAACTATTATTTCAGAAGCATTGTGATGTAACCAAATATTGCTGAGGCAAATGCGTTGTTAAAAAAGTTTTTAGTACAAGTTGAATATTGTGTGCAGACTCACCTGTCTGTTCCTCTGGTCAAGAATACGAGAAATTTGTATTTTCTTTCTTCCCATTTTTCTTCTTGTGCTCTGAAACCTGTGAAAGAAGAAAGAAGCACTTATTCAGAAGTGCTAAAACAAGCTTTGGTTGCTACCATTCACTTCATTATCTATAAATAAGATTTTTGACACTAGTAGTTAAAGTTTGTAATTATTAAAGACATTTTTAAATGAACCAAGAATGCAAATGTTATGGCCAAAGCTGCCACATTTTGATCTGTGAATATTGTGACGTTTAAATATGCTGATGTTGCGTTTTTCTTTGGCTTTGGTGTTTATGATTAAATGAATGAAAGAAAAATACTTTATTTATCTGAAAGGGAAATTATATCATATCAAATTATATTTTATATGATTCCAAATTTCTGTCAGTTATTCATTTAATTTATCATATGTGTACATGTATATAATTATTGCAAATGCATATTTTATGTGCGTTACTAAAAAGATATTTAAAGTTTCAACAGTTCTAAATCTTGGTTAAATGAAAGTTAGATGAAAAAAACAGCTAAATTGAGGCTTTCACGGGGATCTATTTTTTATTATAAAAATGGAGCGAATGCTACTACACAAATACAAAGAATTTCTAATATTTGTGTAGGTCTGGTGGGAAAATGTCCTCCGAACGGTGAAAGTGACTAAGGTCTCTTCCTCTTGGTAGGGGCAGGGTGTTTATTTTTACCACCATGAAGCGATGCGGTCTAAAGTTAGAGCGACTCTTGCCGGGCCATCAGTCCGCACGGACTGACACTCGCAGTCTGGGTTACCCCCAGGCCAGCAGCACAGTGCTCAATTGCACCACGAGGCCCCAAGAGACAGGGTTAAAAATACAGTCCATAGCTCCTTTTAAAGGTTCAGCAGGCAGTAGCTGAAACCAAACATTAGAAGGAAAACGGTGTGTTTTTGAAAGATGGCTGAAGCTGAGAGCCACCCACTCTTCTCTCATGCACAGCCAGGTCAGAGAAAAAGCAGGACTTGGAAGGGCAGAAGTTAAAGACATGGATGGATTGTGGCTTGCTTGAGAATGTTTTGAGACCCACACCCCCTGAATTTCTGTTTTTTGTTTTTCTTTTTGGTCTAGAAAGCTCTGCTCTTGTTCCGTACATACAGGGCTCGATACTACAGAAAGATCAGCAGAATCTTTTCGCTGATGCCCTCTGTATCTAAGGAGACCGCCAGTAAGTCACTTTGTCTGCAAAACCGTACAAAACTAAATCAAACGCGTACATAACAACAGAAGCTCTTATAAAGAGCACATCTTTATAAGAGTTCTGTTGTTAAGTGGTGGTCTGCCTCTTCTGACCTGACTATACAGTATTTCTCCAAAGCCCAGAGGAATTTTCACTGGTTTTTCCCTAATTCTGGACATTTATTGGACTTTTCTATATTTAGTTGTCTGCCCCTGCTGATGCTGCCTGAGCGGATATGGCGCCCATGTTCCCACGACCTCTGAAGTACCCGTTGTCCCTCAACATACGCTGGGCATACAGGCATCTAGGTCATTTCTGGTGGAATCCACCTCTTTTCCCTCACAATTACCTTATAAAGTTTGATCAAAACTGCTGTGCTTAATATCCTGCAGACCAGAGAAACCTCAACAATAGCAGCTGCAGATGAACTCAGATATTGCCTCTATCACTGTGGTAAAAAAAAAAAATAGCACGTAATGGACTAATGGTAGCACATTGACCAGCATTGGTCTGTCACACTCACAACTCAGCTACCACAAAGAATTAACAGCAGATTGAGGCATTTTAATGTTGAGAAGAGAAGGAAGTGTGGACATGTGTTCTAAACAGTGCAGAAAGATGTTTATCTCATGGGTTCAGAGAAGGTTCCTCTTGTCTAGGTAATAACCAAATGACAACTATCTGCTCTACACACAGCCCTTTGAAATCACACGAGTAGCTAAGTAAATATAGCTCTGCATCCATCCAAACAGCACCGAGTTAGATGAGCTCTTTGTGGTTTTGCACGTTTACCAAAACCCTAAAGGCCGAGTTAGGCAGGAAAAGCCTTACGGGGCCTCACAGCTTATTCTACATGTTTTCCCATATGGCAACTGCCACTCGAGGCCTCCACATGTACTCAACCAGCCAGGCAGCCGCACGCACCTTCTCCTCATGACCTTCAAGGCCAACCTTTGAGCATGTCATCTCTGAGCGAAGAGGGACATAAAAAGGAAGTGGCAGATCTTTTTCACTGCTCCTTTTTAGGTACTAGGATGAGGAATGAATGGCAAACACAATCTGCGACTGTTCTACAATAATTGCATACATACATAGTCGCCCCTTGGGCTTCTATGCAGAAAGACAGCAGCTTTTTCAGATGCCCTCCCAAGTGGGAGACGGAGGCAAATACTGAGCACAGAAAAATAGCAGGGCACCACCAGTCATTCTGTCTGACATACCCTGGGATCCTCTGAGTAATCACCGGGGAGCTCACCAGGACGACGTCGCACATGCAAAGAAAAGCTTGGAAATCAACATACAGAGATATATGGTTTTAGCTGATTTGATCGGTTGTTTTGAGGTAGATCATCGCTACTGTACAGTGACTTGCTTAACATTTGTCTTGCTGCAGTGAACTGTACGCATGAATGAGAAGGGGGAAAAAATAGGGCATTTGTAAAGTATTGAGGGTTCGGCTTCAATAGTTTTCTTTCCATGAGTCATTCAGAGCATGATGGCTTGGTAATGTTTCAAAAACATGATAAACATGTGAAAAATTATCATCCAAGATAGCTGATAACTACTGTGGTACCAGAAGAGACCCCACAGATCTATCAGCACTTTTATTTGTTTAATATCACTAAATAGAATGGTGATAGAGGGTAAATAATAATAATAATAATAATAATAATAATAATAATAATAATAATAATAATAATAATAATATAATAGAAAATAAAACATCACAGCATGACCTAACCTGTGCAGAAGAATAGTATTTTCCAGTTTCTATATTTTTGACGGTGTGGATAGTGTGGATAATGCCTAACAGGGCTGTCATGTTGGCTATCTAAGACGCTTTTGTTCAAGTATTAAGAAAATTACATATAAACCCTCATCGTATGAACTAGTTTGTAACACAATACACAAACATTCTTTCCATCCCAACTTAAAAACCGTAGAGACCAAACTGAACCTTCCAAATATTTGCAAAGTAAGCTTCCCTTTCAAATGTTTCAGGATTAATACATCACACTTCGTGGCCCACCATGGGGGGGGGCTTATATGGCATTTCAATCTAAATCAAACAAATAAACATATCAAAAAGATAGTTAGATCAAATTATAATTACCTCTACCAGTCCACGGAGGGTACATAAAAGTCTGTCTGTGTGTGTGTGTGTGTGTGTGTGTGTGCGTGTGTGTGTGTGTGTGTGTGTCTGTATGCGTGTGCCGTCTTCACGGTCAGACAGTTCATGTACTCACGGGGTGTACTTTGCAGAGTAATGGTGAGGAAATATTTGTCTAATTTTAACTGGAGATAATTGAATTGCCATGATATTTTTGATTAGGGCATCATACACTAAAGGCATGAACAGGACATTTGATCTTTACATAAATAGAGGCAAAACCTTTTTTTCAGGACTTCGTGGTAGAATGACAGAATCTATCTATCTATCTATCTATCTATCTATCTATCTATCTATCTATCTATCTATCTATCTATCTATCTATCTATCTATCTATCTATCTCATAACTCTTAATCTACTAAATAAAGGGGAGTGCCAATATATTTCCAAATTTTAAAAACATTAAATGTGCAACAAAGTGAGCTGTGATGCTGTTTAAAGTTGAACAACTTTGTGTTGGATGGACCATTTCCAAAGAGCGCAGATTCATTTTTGTACACTGAGCTATTTGGCGCTAAAAATAAAAACTGTAAAAATACAAAGCTGAAATAATTGTGCATGATTAGGCCTAATGAATTGTTTACTTCAGTCAAAATAGGCCGTTTAAGAATAGCCCGTCTCTCCCCGAGTTGCCAAGCACCCCTCTCTAATATAGCTTCATCTATAGGCAGCAACAGGTACTTAACTCACAGCTGTGTCGTGAAACATGCCATACAGGAAACCCAAGGACACACCACTACATTTGGCTTTAAAACCCAAAAGAGAGATACACATACACATGAGTGCGCGTGTTAAAAAAACACACACACACACAAACACACTTAAAAGCAAAAGCAGGGCATCTGATCTCACCTGTTCCTCGATGTCCTTATGAGTCAGTTAACTTCTTTTTACGCGTTTGGTCTGCTTACTGTTTCACTCACTTGATCAATATCAATCTCGAAGATCAAGGTGCTTATAAGAAATGAGCAGGTGTTCCGCCGCGCGCTCCAGTCTTGTGCTGATGTACAGACATTCACCTGATACAGACGCAGCGGATGGTTGAGGAGAACAGCGCGCTGCTCTCCAACAGCTGGCTGCTGCTGCCGCCCGCCTCTCTCTGTCACCACACACCGCCTCCCCGCTCGTGCCATTGGACACACTCCAGTGGCCATCCTCCGCCTCCTTTCCGTCCTCAAGAGCGCCCCGTTACCATAAACTGCGGGCAAATTCACAGCAGAAGCAGGAATACTTTAAGTTTGTTTGTCTATAACTACAGTTGCATTGCAGAATAGATCGTTTGGTCTTCAGAACAACCTTTTTGGACTTTTTTTTTTACAAACAAGCTTGATTTTGAATGAATTTCCTCACAAGAGGTGAAAGAGATTACAGTGGGCAGAGAAAAAGCATCGTGATATACCGACTGTATATATATATGTATATGCATTGTATGTTTCCATTTCACCTTCAGATTTTATGAGAGAAAATGATAAATAACATTTATTCCATGAAAAGGTGTAAACTTTCAAGACTGTTGAAATAGCTACTTTCCAGCATATGATGAACATCTTACATCCTTTTTTTTTTTTTAAGTGAAACAATGAAAAAGATTAACAGGAAACATGGAACATCAGATTGGTTATCCTATCTCCTTGTTTATATGTCTTTGATACAGAGACAGAGACATTTGGTCAAATGTTTGCTCAGAATTTCTGGTACAGTGAGCAGAGAGTAAAACATGGCCTGATTTCCAAAGAAGCACAAAGTTGATGATGATACATTCTTTAACATTCAGCGCAAAATGATGCTACATTTTGTGTTTCTGTCCTTTACACACTGAAATGAAAAATGATTTTTTTTCTGCAGACTACATTCAGAAGACATTCTGCATTGTCTGATTACCTGGAAAGAAGCTTTTTGGCAAATGTCTTCTTAATCTTTCTGCAAAAAGCCTGCAGTTATGTCTTGTTCCATCTTGCATGCAGCGGTTTGCTGGGTTTTTCTGTCCACGAACATTTGGAGGATAAAAGCCATGCTAAAAACTTCAACTTGCACCTCTTGATGGAGGCTTGTCCACTGTTGATTTTGAGGTTGTGTTTGGGAGGTTTAATTCACTTGTTCCAGCAAAAGCTGTATACCACTCTGCCCCTGTGCTTAACAATCAGAGGGGTGTTATTTTCATGACTTTCTGCTGCCTTTTTTTTTCCTCCTTAGAGCACACCATTGCTTGTTGTGGCAGAAATGTTCTATTTTGCCTTGCCAGCAATCTTAAAAGCAGCTCTCTCAGAGAGTTTTCTTTGTCTTCTACCAAAATAAATTCTTCACAATTGTTTTATAGCCTTTCCCTACACTTTGCGGGCATCAGACATTCTAATTTCTCGAGCGCCAAGAGGGCAGCTGTTCAAAGGTGTTGATGGATGCTGAGTATCCGAACAAGGTTCAACAAATTGGAGTATTTCAAAGGTATGAAATTTGCATCATATGCATTTTCTCCCAACAGTGACTGAACAACCGATTAAGGCCAAAAAAAATGCTGCTCCTTTCCTCTTTTCCACTTTAAAATGGTACAAAATAAAGTGAATTAACTCGTCGTGTTTAGTTTGTTGACAAGAATCTTCCGTCTTTACCGTCTCGCCATTTGGAGATCAGTTCATGTTCATCTCATTTAACTGTGCACTGCAAAAGAAATGTTGTCCGAGGCTTTGCATGCCACTGTATAAAGCAATGTCTGCTTGTGCACTTTGGGCACATGATGCACGTTGTGAGTGTTTCAGAGTGAGTTCCTTTTTAAACCTTTTGACCTGAATATCTGAGCCAGAGTGAGGGAGAAAATATTAAACATTCCTTCATTAAAAGGGGTTGGGAGGTAGCTAATTCCATTTTTGCTCTGTTGTGTTTCCTACCCTCTTATAGGATGGGAAACCAAAGACACATACCCTGCATTAATGACCTCTCGTGAAAGAGATGGCATTTAATGGCATTTGCATTTGGATGTTTTTCTTCCATCGTCATCACGGAAATTTGCATTAAACTGTCTTGTCTCTTTGAAAATGTACATGAAAGTTAACTCAGTTTAGTGATCAATGACCTGATTTTTTTTTTTTATCTTTGTGTATATCATGCACTTTTCAAAAACTTGCCATTGGATCAAAAAGGCAGGTATTCTCTCCCCTGATGCACCCTTTGGTCTTTCATTGAATATTAAATCAATTGAGTCACTTACATGTCCACAAAATTGACATTTAATCAGTAGAAGAGTTGATCACAAGGCCGCCAACCTGTGTCACCTGGGGAGAGGCCAGAGTCGCCAGCATCATAACTAAAGTTGCTGATAATCCCACCAAACTCTTAACATGTGGTTGAGAGGACTTCAGTGTCTGTGGCAATAGGGTATCGTGCTTCTGTATCAAGTTAAACATGAATCTTTTGGTTAGAATGCTGCATAGTCCATGAAGATTTGTAAGCATGCATGTGTATCAGCTGATCTGGGTATCCCTGATGAAAGCAGGGGACATACTGTGTGAAAAAGAAAAAGGCACAATATAGATATTAAAAGCAAATGGAGGGCAGACATGCTGTTAGTCAACAGATATATTTAGCAGTAATAACTGAATCACTGCATGAGCTGCATTATCGGCTATTCTTGGGCGGTGAAACAATGTACTCCTAAAAATAAGAGGGTGACAAATTATTAGCACAGATGATCTGTGTAAGTGTGGATAACGGCTCCATTTCTCGCTCTGTCTGTCATACACACAGACGCTCGGACAAACACTGCAGGCAGGCAAAGACACATGGAGCTATGTCTACGCACAGACACACAGTTTGAAATCCGATGAGACGTCTCAAACTGAGCACCACTGATGCAATAGTTAGCAACATCCCTGCAGACTGCCACAGCCTTTACCTCCAGGATTCATCTGTGTGGCCCCCATCAACTGAAGGAGAAACGAGTAAATCTCTATCTGTAAACAGAGCGAGCTTCACCTGCAGCAAAGGGGAAATTCTCTCTTTCCTAGGTGTGGTGTTTGTGCAGTTGTATTCTTTGTTACTTTTCTTCTGAACGCTGAGAGTCTCATCAGAGCAGCGGCCGAGGATGGAAACACAGCCCCAATTGTGTGTTAATCAGAATTACTGATAAATATAATGAAGTAGAAGCTGTGCAGAGATAAGGGTGCCTTTGAGAACTTCGAGAGTCCTTTTTTTTTCTTTTTTTTTTTTTTTCATTTTCCTGAAACTTCTCACTTCTGCTTTCGACAAGATCAGCCACGACCCTTTTAGAGCATGTGGTGAAGCTGTCGGATTCAGAAATAGCCTCCATGGTCAGTGTACATGTGTGTGAGCAATTGTTCACATTGTGTGCCTTTATAGCTACAGCCTTATCTACATCTCAACAGAATAAGGGTTACACCTTTACCTCCCCACCAACCCCTCAACCTCTAACAGAACAACGCAGTCTCTGTAACACAAGTTAGCGACTTTAAATATGTCAAGGTGCGTGTGGCCCAGCAATGTGACTAAATATTCACGATAGCTTAATTAAATCGTCAAGATTTTGGACCAGTAACTCATTTCAAATCATGGCTGCAACGCAACTGAAGTAAAAGATGAAAGTTTCTCTGGGCAACTTGTTAAGATTCAGAGTCTTAGAAGCTGGACAATGAATAAAAAGGGATACTCTCAGTTAACAGGGGTACTGTAAGCTAAGGAGACAGCCCTGCTGCAAATTCCTCAAACGTTTGCTGAAATCCACACCTGCCACGGCCCCATTTTGCTCAGGAAGAATTCTCTGCCTTTTCAGACACTTAAGTGGTCGCGGTTGATTTTTATGCTGATTTTAATCAATCGATTGTCTTATAAATATCAAAAGTATTTATAAACTTTTGAGTTCATATGCTTTCTCTCAGGCAGCAGACAATCAGATGGCCTGCTGAAAAAGAGCTACGGTAATCCTTTAATCACTACATGAGGATAGCTGTCTATATCACAGCATAAGAAGTAGGCTAATCTAAAAGAAGACACGGGCCTTTTATCATACATACGTGCAGGTTTCTTTCAGATTACTTTGAAATGCAGCCAAGAACTGCACACGAACCACAAGGCAACTTATGAAGTTAGTTAGGCTGATTACCTCAAAACCAGCCATTGAAAATATTGCATCTTTGTACAAAGTGTGAGAGACAAAAATATCATTTTCTCTTTAAAGATAATTTTAAGTGCAATCAACTTGCAATGAACATATTTTTCATTTACATTTGGTCATATCAAATGACACTGCACAAACACACACTGCAGGTTTACTGTGAGTATTCTACAGTGTGAGTTAGCATATTCTTTTTTTTTTTGCTGCTGTTTTTTCAGTCTGAAGGAGAGGAGCACCTACTCTGCTCATGTTCCGTCCTCAATTTACACAGCATCACTAAAACACATTGATAAATACTAGATCAAAAATAAAAGATAAAGTAAGTGCACTCTTTTTACCAACGTAACCAGGGCAGGTTACCATTCAATTAGTTAATTATTTCAGGAATATGACTGCTTCACTGCAATTATAATAAGTCACTCAACTCTGCCTTTGCCTGGTATTTTTCAAATGACTTTTTTACTTATAAATGCCAATGTTTGCAGATGATTTAGAGCAAATCTGACATCCCAAAAACAACCCCTTTAGTTTTTTATTGCCTATATCTAACACTGACCAGCGTTTAATGTGCTTTGTTCTGTGCTGGTGTTTTGTGTTAACTCGGAGAGCTCTGCCTCTCCCACCAGCACGTCACGGCATTGTTTCCGACGATCCCAGAGAAAAAGTCCATTGTTGTGGCGAACTTTTTAATCTGGGGATTTAAAACCCATCACATGCCCAGACGGGGCTGCGGGGCGCTCGACCACAACAGGCAAAGTGCTGCTAAAACCCATACCGAGGAGGAAAGAATTCCTGACAGGACTGAGAGAAACCTTTCATCCAAACTGCAATGCCAGCGCACTTTTCGGGACTATAGGGTAGCAGGAGGATTGGATTCAAAGAGTCCGACCGGGAGACGGAAGCCGTTTTGTTTTCTCTCCTCTGGAACCAGAGCAACCACCAGGACACTATTTGGGACAAAGATGACGCAAAAGTACAGCCAGAGGTCTTTAATAGTTCTGTCTCTGCTGGGGATCTTGTCGGCCATCATGACAGTTTTGTCGGTGATTTTGATTTTCCAGCAGCAGTCCCAACAGAAAGCGGTGAAGGAGTCCCCCCCCTCCACCTCCTCGGTCATACCCGCTCATGTCTGGGCCGTCCTGCTGCCGGTCTCCACGGTGCTCTCCGCGCTGTCCCTCACACTCAACCTGAGCTCCGTGGTGGTGTGTCTCCTTCACAGCTACTTCTCAACCGAGGTCTGCAGAGGAGAGCAGGACACCGACAGGTATTTTTGGCCTCAGTGTGAACACCTGCAGCAGCAGCAGCAGCGGAACTGGCAACCCAAATTGTTCAGACAGGTAGTTGCGGCCAGTAGTGACGCACCTTATGACCGTGTCAACTTCCAACATCCCTTGCGCAGACAGGCGACTTTTAATGCCGTTTTGAAATAGAAATTCAACAGTCTGAAAATCCAAAATTACTGCTACTACTTTGTGAGGTTTTTCAGCCACACCCCTAATTGGTATGGTATGACCAGAAGCCTGGTTTATGGTGTCTAACTCCAGCCACGAGCATTTGGTGAACATGAAATGTCACTGTTGCATTCGCCCATATTTTAATATGGATTTGTCAGTCACTGTCTAGCAATTTGTATATTATATTTAACCAAAAACAGCTCTCCAGATTTAACAAAAATAACTGTAAAGAACCTGTACATGGTAACGTAATCCAATATAGTAATTTTTTTTACAGTCAACAGATGTCAGCTCATCACAATGTGAGGTCAAATTAACTTAATGACTCCCGTCAGAAACGCAAGTCCTAGTAAGGAGGCCCTGTAGTGCTGAACTACACGTGGTCCTGTTTTCTGGTTATACAATAAATGAAATAGTTGCCCCAAAGTAGAAGGAAAAAACAAAGGTTTAAGTTGTTTCTGTTAGTTTCTCCTCTTGCCCACACAATCATCTTTAATTGTTAATTCCGTGAAGCCCAGCCTTATCTTGGATGCTAAAATTACCCATTTTGTTTAGTAAAAGGAAAACATAGCCTCAGAGGCAGGAAAGGGAGGCCACCCTATGTGTCAGAGAGCAAAGGCACACACCGCAATGTTGTTGGTCATCCCCCACCTCCCAACCCTTATGAATCCCATTTAAACAATGGTCTTCCTCTCATTATGCACCCAGCACACAGTCTCTTGCTGGCCCTTTCCCACGTCGGTATACAAATTCAACGGCATACCTCGGGACCTCCCTCCCTGACAGATGAGAGACCCCAAGAAAGTGGGAATTTGAACCGAATAACCAGCGTTTTAGAAGCAGCTAACCAAACTGATCTGAAATAATAACAGAATAAGGAAGTTGTCTAAACAAATATTATGCTGCACCACACATGCACAGGTTTTTTATTAAAAAAAAACAAACAAAGAAAAAACAGGAGATGAAGTAGTAATGTTGAAGCGTACCCGTGTTGTGGACACTAATGTAGAATTTCTTTCAGCAGAGCAGATTGGTTCCTTTTGGACAGCAGAGCTGTACGACACGTGGCTATTGGACTCTTCTGCCTGGGGGTAACCGTCTATTTGGCAGGTCAGAACAACAGACTATAAACATTACTAAATAAAAACGGGGCATTTTTCAAATTTTCTGTACTTTTATTTTTGTAACATTTGCTGTGGAATCTGACATGCAGGCCACTGCCTCGACTCCCACACGTGGAAACAAACCTAAAAGAAAAAGAGAAAAACAGTGTCTGAAACCTCATCGGCTCAGTGGATTTCAGCCACAGAGGCAGAGCGGTGCTGCCGCTTTCCCTCTAATCCAGCGAACCAGTCCAAGAGAACAATGCAGTCTTTGAACAGCCATGACTTAAGTTTTTTTTTTTTTTTTAATGCTGAAGCTGGCAGTGCTGGTGCAGAGTGGCTCGTACTGGAGGGGGGGGGGGGTCACTGGCCGCAGTTACTTCATTGTGTTGGGAGGTGTCACCCCTGTGACCCCACTTCAGCCGCAATCAAAAGGTAGGAGAGCAAGATTCTTGAGAAGCAACACCACCGAGTCAGGAAGTCACGTCACATCCCCGAGCTGTGCCTTTCTCCCCCCTCCTTCAGCATGCCTGAGTCCATGGTCCTTTTCCTGCAGACAAACAGAAAACTCTCAATAAGCTGTCACGATGTGTTCACTTTGCAGTTATGTTACCCATTACAGACTGATATTGTTTGAAGTTGGGAGAAAAAAGTATTTAATGTTTCCGTCTACATAAATTCTCTACTTTACAACCACCCTCTCCTCTTTCTTGGCAGCGATGTCCATCTTCATGCTCCTGATATTTGAGATGGAGACGGGTATTGCCAGTGCCTGTGTACTCTCCTCTGGGATCCTGATCCTGCTGGTGGCTGTAATACACTCTCTGGTAAAAGCTTCCCGTGCTGCCAAGCACTATCACAGCGACCGCGTCGACACCCTCTATCAGAACGACCATAGGAGCAACAGCACAGCTGCTTCTCGGCCCTGCGAGCTAAGGGTTGGTGTGGACAAACCGCAGATTCACCGCAGTCAGTCTCACCTCCAGCATCCGATTTCCTACCCTCCGTGTGGCAATCTGAGACAGCGAGAGCCTTATCACCAGCAGCATCAGCAGCAGTACTCCCCCGCTGAAGGCTCTCAGGGCCACTCTAGTGATAAAGACGGTTGCAGCAGTGGTGGCAGCTATCCCCGCATGCACAGGACCCTGTCTACTGAATCTGGCTTACTGCAGGCACAGGTTAAACCCTGGAATGGAGTCAATAATGAGATGAGGAGCGTTCTTGCACGCAAGTCAGGGATTTCTGCAAAAGACTCTACTCTCGTGTGAGCTCCTGGTCAAAGGAAGGAATTATTAGAGGACTGATTACGGCACGTGGATGTAACATGTAAAATCCCAGCACAGAGGTAGAACTGTTAGCTTGTACTTTTTCCACTAAGCAAGTTTATCCTGACTACAGACAACATGGGGCTGAGAGCAAAAACACACCCAGATTTTTCAGATTATTGCAGTATTATTGGACAACATATTGCATCATTTTATTTGACGTGTTTTTGATTAATGAACTTGATTTAAATCTGCACACCAATGCCAACCAAGGATATATCTAGCATGTTTATAGCTTTCTTTATAATTATGTAAATACTTCATTCTGCTGTATATAGTGGCTTTCTGCCACAATGTGCCGATGTGTTTTTCTTATGCGTTCAAAATAAATGATTTCACATAAACCTTAAATAAATTCTAGGAAATGTAATTGAATGAAAAAATGTCTCACGTTAGACATGAAAACATGTTCACAAAAGCCCATTACCTTAAAAAGTCACTCAAATGCACTTCGGCCTTATCATGTCGAGAGGAACTACTAACCTTGGACACCTCTGACGACAGATCATGAGGAAGTGGATGGGGCATGTTGAGTAGAGACAAGGGGACTAGGAGATGGGATCACATCATGTAATCTGCATGCAGGTGTCAATGGGAAAAGAAAAATGAAACAATGACAAAAAAGGAGGGTAAGAAAGGATAAGGGCAACAAAGCAATGAATAGATTGATATATAAAGTAATGCTTTGCAATCATTGGGGGAACGATCTGGCATTGTATGTAAAGTAACCTAAAATAGTATCTGATGTAGGCATGGGCCGGTGTGAGATTCTGACGGTATGATAACCTTAGGCAAAAATATCACAGTTTCACGGTATTATGACTACAGCTCTAAAATGTGCATTTTGAATGTCTGTATTTAAAAACAAGACAAATAAAAAAAACTTTTCCATTAGTTATGAAATAGTGTGCTTCAGTGGGCACACTTGGGATTTATCTTATTACTTTCAGGATGCAATAATAATAATAATAATAATAATGATAATAATAGATCGGTTTTATATTGCGCTTTTCATAATACTCAAAGCCACTTCCAGTGAATGAAACGACAGCAAATTCCTCAAAGTTCTGCAAATCTCCAATCTCTTCTGGAAGTTGACGTGGTCACTGTATTGTTTCAGTGCAGTGTCGTACAGGTGCCTGTACCAAACTTCTTCGCTGAGTCTGGATTCGAATTGGTCCATCCTGTTTGTCTTTTTCCGAGCGTGCCAAGATACAAATTTTGACTGGTGCACGACTACGAGGCAACCAAAAAAAAAAACAGACGGGGGGAAAAGTTCGGGGGGCTCGCCTCCTTCAGCCATCATACAGCCTGCAGAGCTGCCTGCTTGTCAGTCAAAGCAAGCGGAGGTGCGTGGGGGGAGGGGCACTATGCTGCAGCTGCACATGGCGTGAGGGACCTCCACTTTCTCTCTGACGAGACGTCACATTTTTTTTTTAAACGCTCATACCGCAGGGACGTTATAACTAACATTTTAGTGGTTTTGAAACCTTGACTTTTTAATACCGTGGTATACCTTGAAACCGGTAACCGGCCCATGCCTAATCTGATGCAATTTATTTTGAAAATTAAAAATAAACAACAAAAAAGAGACAGGGTAAAGAGGGTGATGATGCAACAAATTAAAACAAAAGGTGGTGGAAGAAAGGGAAGTCCAGGCACTGTCCCTGAATATATGACAATAAAAGAAGCAGCACGGGGATCTTTAATACATGTCAACCATGTCTTCATGGTTGAGTGATTGGGTCAGAAAGTCATATTCTACAGTTCCTTTCCTTTTGAGCATAGACAGCATATACATGGTTTAGGGTTACTCCAGTGACGACCAACTCTCCCTCCAAGTGACTGAAGTGGAGACGTAGGCCATAATTTGACAGCAAAGAAATGACCTTGACACTTGAGGAAAGAAAACATGTAATAATTTGAAGGATTGGGTCATATTCCAGTGACTTAGGATGAATTTCATTTGAAGGCAGTCATAAGGATGTGTCATACGTGGATAAGATGAGTTGGATGAACCCTTTCGACACTAAAGGAAACAAGGGCCAGTCGAATGCGATGCTAAGGCCTGTTGATTCGACAAATAATGACACTGATGCGAAGATTAAAAAAACAAAACATCCTTGAGGCTGTTCTATGGTAATATTATTATCATCTTAATCAATCTTAAAGTCTTATGTGTCACCACACTTTGACCATCAGTGCACCTCAGTGAATATGCTCGTTACCTCCTACCTGCGTCCTTGAGAGTTACTAATCTGCTCCTTCATGCTGATGGCTTGGCGGAGAAGGCTGTCGATGTTTTTGAAATACAGACTGCTGTTTGTCATGCTCTTCACGGCACTGCAAAAACCAGCAGATAAACGCACACGTTAACAGATAGGGCAAAGAGCTGCTGGGTTTGTGCAGACATGAATATCTAATGTATGAATCATCTCACCTGCATGCATACTCTACACTGTAAATGGCTCCTTGACTTTGTTCCTCCCAGCTCTGCATGTCGGTCTGTGTGAAGAATGACAGAAAATTAAGTTGTTCAGCTTGTAACCCTCAGGATTAAGCATGTTCCACAAACGACAGGAAAAGAGAACTAAACTGAAGTCAAGTCATGTTCAGCTGTGCTACATTAAATGCAAACTGTGAACAAAACGTAAGAGCTTAAAAAAAACTAATTTTACTTGAGTTACCATTAACAAAAACAAAAACAATCTGTCGTTTGATCCAATTTTCTTAAATTCTTCTTTAGACATTCCTTTTTACGACAGAAAAGCCAACAAAAACAACAATGCATTCATCTCAATTTAAAAGTGCTGCATTCAGTGCATCTTAGAAAAAGTTAGACATTAGAAATCCTGACTACATGTGGGTTAGATCAGCCATTTTGCATCTTTCTGCAGTGAGGTACTGATGAACTGAGAAGCTGGCAAACTGGGAGAAGAAGTTAGCAGCGTATAGCAGTTGGTACCGGAGCAGCTGTTTAAGCATGCGATGTAAACAGGGCCAGACTAGCAGAGAACCACTCACACTGAATGAGGAAAAAAGGGTAGTCATACACAAACTGTTTTAAGGCCACGAGAAGTTTTCTTCCATGTCAACGACTTTGAAATGTGTCATATTAAGGAAAACAGATCAGTTATTATGTAACAACTGCTGGAGTTGGTCAACAGACCTGTGAAGGTTGTGCTTTTCTGTCTCTCTTTGTGTGCCCTCCTGCATGTGAGCCAGAACTCAATCTCAGCTAAACAATTTGAGCAGATTGCTAAAGCCCAGTTCCAGTTCTTCCCAAATGCCCTCCCGCTTTGTTTTACAGAATTAGAGTTTCCCTTTAAGGCATCAAGAAGTACTTGCAATCCAGCCCTTCAGTTGGGGTTTTGGGGGGACATTTGCATCCCAAAAATGAAAAGGAGCACTTTACCACTCCAAAACACAGGAGTACGACCATATGTTACCAATCACAACTCTCAGCTGGTTGAATGCTTGTTGTTGCCTTGGGACTCCTCTCTCCTGTCTCCTCCTTCAGTCTGTCGTTACTATTTTAAGGGGAGGGTCGTACAGATGAAAAGACGAGCTCTGTACTCTGATAGACTGAATGTCTCAGAGCAATGTATTGCGTGGAATCTTTTCTAATTTTATCAATCTATTTATTTAGAGATATGAAAACGTAAATAACCCCCCTGGATGTTTGATACGGCATATCAGAGGCAGACATTTGTTCCTAAATATTGACTTTCCTGTTTTAGATTGACTGAATATTCCTTTAATGCTTCGATCGTCTGTAAGTTGCCACAGAATGAGTTTACCTTGTGTTGCACCAGCTCAGGCAGCGACCTCCTCACGTGCTCCTGCAGTCTGTAGAGAGCCACTGAGGGCTCGTTAGCCAGGACGTACATACTCTCCGTGAATTTGTCACTAACTGTAAAATCAAATAAGCACATACAATTGCAGAAAAATGCTTGTGTCAGGGGAAAAAAATGAGAGACACCCATTTGAAGACATTTGAAGGCTGTATAGACAAACGGCACATAGCATTAGCTCAGCGCTGGCTGAAACGTTACAATGTGTCAGTGAGTTGGATACAAATTCATATTGCTAGTGTTTACCTCGTCGAACTTTCAGCTGCATTTCCTGATCCTCCATAACGTAAAACTCATATGTTCCCCCCTACAGTCAGAACAAATATGGTCACCTGACTCCTTCTTTTTCCGTATTATTGTTGCCGTGTGTCACACGAAAGCATTCCGGACAGAAATATCGATTACGAAAAATAAACAGTTCTTCCTTCAAAAAGATCGTGCCAGATGCCGTGGTGGGTTACACAGGCTCCCGACTCAAACGCGTTTCCATTGTCTTTGTTGAAATAATTGTTTCATTAAGTAGCTTAGGAACTGAATGACGTGAAATGGACTACCGGCGCACTTGGGAGACAAGCAAGATCCATTGTGTGAGCTGAAAAATTTTACTTTCAGTTTTCCTAAAAGGAAGTTAGCGCGACTGTGAGGCTGGATGTGGTGAGTGGAAAATTTTGCTGTCTAAACTAATGTGGTCATCACTATCTTGGCGTCAGGATCTTATATAGTTTTTAATTGCAGTTATCATGGAGACCAGAGGTGATGAAGAGGTAGCAGATGGCCAACAGATTCAGCCATCCAACGCTAATGGATGTTCCTCCGATTCAAGACACGAGAAGACCAGTGGTATTGTATCTTTTTCATCCAAGTCTCCAATCTGTGGTCGCTTACCTGAGATGTTAGCCATCTCTGTGTCACACCTGAAGTCACCTGTTTACAGTCTTGTAATAATTAGATGCATCACGTACATTACATTTGCTGACATGGCTGTTTCATCTGATTTCACTAGTGCCTCCAGAGAACATGGATGTGGATGAAGATGATTTGTTCAAACACTCCACCACTCTGACCAACAAGCAGCGTGGGAATGAGGTTACAGTGAGGCCGGCAACATTGGACGGTGAGTATCTTTCTGGCAAGGAAGCTCCGGCATTGAGACATGCGTTTTCACTGTCTTGGCCATTGGAAATGATTATATTTGAATCCCCATCAGTTCTGTCCATACATCAGTTGGCGGCCCAGGGGGAGGTTTCACAAGTGGCTGCGCACCTGAGTAAAGGTGAGAAAGTGGAAGAACATGCATTTTTACAGAGACAACTTACGGAGATATTTCAAATTCCTGCAGATTGACCGCATCGTGTTTCCTCTCGCAGACTGTTCTCTGCTCAGCAGCCAGGACGAACGAGGCTTTACTCCTCTCATGTGGGCAGCGGCGTTTGGGGAGAAAGCAGTGGTGGACTTGCTCTTGGAAAAGGTTAGAAAGAAGAAAGACATACATGCTGTGAGGACACAGGACACAGAGAGTACACTTGTTTTTTTTACTGAAGCTCGTGTGATCTGTGTTTCAGGGTGCAGACCCCAAAGCAATTGCACGGGAGCGAGAAAGTGCCCTGACACTGGCCAGCTCTGGGGGTTACGTGGACATTGTTGAGTCTCTTCTCAGACATGGAGTGGACATTAACACCTATGACTGGGTATAGTTGCGCCTTTATGACTGGCCACCATAAATGCTTTGAAAATTAAAAGCGAAAGCTTCCATTATAAGTTTAAATATAACAACAGTTTAGCTTTTTTTTTTGTTTGGTTGTTTCAATTGAAAAAGAACATGTCCTGTTTTGCTCTCAGAATGGTGGAACTCCTCTTCTTTATGCCGTACGCGGCAACCACGTCAAATGTGTAGAGGCACTACTGGGTACGCCGAATATCTATTAGTCATGATACATTTAAGGGAATTCTGTTTAACTGCTTTCATTCCCGTTATGGTGCTTTCTTTCAGCAAAAGGAGCAGATATGACCATCGAGTCAGATTCTGGGTATAGTCCAATGGCCTTAGCCGTCGCCCTGGGACACAAAAAAAGTATGTATGATGTTGCTCTAGTTGATATAGATCCTGATTAGAATGATTGGCTGCCCTGAATTGTATGTAGATATTTTACCTCAGGTAAAATTCTTGGCAACTTTTACTAGAATTTGGACATATAAACTTCGGCAGTGATGACATGACTAAAATTTTTATTTGGCCATCAGGAAGCTTGGTGCAAGCGGGGTTTGTGGTAGTTTATCAAACTTGCAGGAATCATTTCTGAAGTGGTACATTTCAGCTCTTTCCAATAGTTTTCAGTGGGTTAGGACTTCTTTTCATCCTTTACTATCATATTCTTTTTTTTTTCCCCGCGCTTTTTTCCGTTTTATGTGTGCTTTGTCCTGTTAAAAGACGATCGCTATAAAATGCCTCGGCTGTCTTCTAATTCAGATTTCTCATATTCGGTAAATCATTTTTGTACCAGAAGCAGCGAAGCATTCCCTTAGCATAAAAGAACCTTCACTCTGTGGTCACGCTGGTACGGAGCTCCTTTCCTTGCATCTGCTTTATTTTGTCACATATAAACTGCTGCCCCGTGATGGACTGGGGGACCCTGCGTCTCGCCCAGTGGAAGCTGGGAAAGGCTCCAGCACCACCCGGTGACCCCGAGTTGGATTAAGCGGGTGTAGAAAATGGATAGAAATTGCTGCATTGCTTTCTCAAATAGCTTTGCTTGGAGAGACTGTGGCTTACCTATAAAATTGTACGGTTGTTTTATCTTTTTGTGATTTTATTTTGTTCCATACTGGTGTCTTTAATTGCCTTCACTCACAGCTGTTTGGTTTAATATGCAGTCCATTATAGAGCTGAAACCAAGTCCTCCTTATGTCCTCTTTTGACATCTTCATGTAGTTTTTGTCCACAAAAGCCACCTACTTCTTCTTGAGTCTCCTCTGAATGCCGTGTCCCAGAAGTATACTCATTTGTAACACATTTCTTGTGCCAAAAAAGTGATCTATTCAATATTTGTGATTTCCTTATTTTTTTTAAATGTTACATTAGCCTCTTGTTGTTTGAAGAACTGTTCATCCAATCAAGTTTTTCTGTTTTAATTTTTTTTTCTAGTTCAGAAAGTGTTGGAGGACCATATCCTGAAACTCTACAAGCCACCAACATGACTGTGCATCGAACATCGACGTGAATTCACGGAAAGGACAGTCCGACAGAGCTGATCTCAAATCCACGAGCAGTTATCTGTGATCAGATGACGGAAGTCATCCGTCACAAGAAGTCCGAGCAGATCGGAACATTTGTAGAGACATTAACATAGGAAACTAGATTTGTTCATTTAGGAACAGTTTAATCCATCTGAATGTACGACTTTTATTGCTTTACAATGAATGTCAAATCTTTGTAGGAAAAAGGATTCAAACGTGCCAGTTGTTCTGCAAAATTGTTTTATTTGGCCGAGGAAGGGCGAAAGAAAAAAAAAATTGCAGTAAACAAGTTTTTAATAAAAATGTATTTTTTCAGTGCAATGACGATTGAAATCCAAGGCACAATACACGTTCAAAGAGCAGCGAACAACGGCTTTTATTATCACAGAAGAACCGTGAAAAACCACAGTCAAAACTCAAAACGTCGTATATTTCAGTGATGTGGAGCGAGACTGCCCGACAGACCCCCCCCCCTCCGAATGCACTCATACCAAAAAAGGCCACATTCATGTCAGTTCACAAGGTGGCGGTGAAGATGACATGTTTCCCCAGTGCCACCACACCGAGTCCCTTACTTTGCCCACAGGTCATTTCCTCTCTCATGACAGAATTTTTAAAAAAATAAATAAATGGTCATGAGGCCTTTTCCCCCAAGAGATCCAAAGAATAAACAATTATTCTCCCAAAAAAGTCAGCACTATTCTCAAACATTATTTTTACTTTGTCCACTGCAGGGGCCTCCTGTATGGGAAAGCTGTGGGTGTGGGGTTAAGAACAAGATAAGAATTGCAATACTGAAAAACATGTCCAGGAATATATTGTCTAATGCTTATTGAGAGCCACCTCGGGCAGCGACAGGAAGCCCATTGTGTTTTTAGAGCGACATGTGTTCCTGCGAAACATCATGCATTAAAACAACGTTTAATTTTTACATTTACTGTTCAAAATCACGATGGAATGTCAATGCCAGGTGCAATAAGTTAGCTTACCTTCGAGATTACCCATAGCCCACATGAATGGCTACAAACTATGACGAAAAGATTAATTCTATAAAACCCTATAAATAGTTTGCCGCCTGCGTGATAAGTAACAAATAATTATGTATAATATAAGATATTAGGTCGAGCTACAGTTGAAGTATAAAATAAACCAGGTTGATTACGGTAATTATCCTGGATACTGACAATAATTGACAAAAAGGCCCTCCTGCAGAAAGCTCTTTAGTGAGTTTTTGAAGGATATCTGAAGAGAGTTGTTGTCCTCTGGGTAAAAATGGCTAAGCAAAGTGAAGTCTTCTTCTTTGAGGCAACCTGCAGACAGCACAGGTGAAATGATAATGTGCCTCATCTTGTCCCACCTGCAACAGGAAGCACTACAGGTAGAGAGGCGGTTAGCATTTATATGAAGAATCCGCTGGTGATGCGATTCTTAGGTTTTACCTTCTAATCTGCACGTTTTGGCCGAGAAGCCTCCCTGGAATTGGACCTTCACCTCCGACACCCTCACAGACCCGGGGAACTGCAGTGACACCCACTGACTTTCACCCTGACAAAAGGTATGACATTGACTTGCTGACTCTGATATGCGCATTAAGTTGATAGAATACAAATTTTCAAGAAAAAAAACTGTCCGCTTTATGGTCTAAAATGTGAACATTTTCTGCTTTTTTACTGTCTCGCACTACAGCAAAGGTTCTTCTATCATGTTAATCATTATTAATGCTTCATACTTTAAGAAGCCTAATACACCTCAAACATATTTAGATAAAAAATAAGGTCAAAGAAACTTGGTTTTTTTTTCACAGCAGACATTTTGACTTGTGAAAAAAAAGAAGGTATATTTAACCGGTGTACACCACAGCAGGACTTTCCCCTAAGTGGGAGGTGAACATTTTTAATACACACATTTCCTGCTGCACCATGTCAGAATATGTTTTTTTTTTTTTTTTTTTAAAAGGACCATTGATCAAGAAAACAATTGGCAGTATAACCAGGAATGAAAACAACTGTCTCTGCCCTCGTTGAGACAATTGTTACAAAAAAGAAGTAAACAGCATAATTTGGTGTTTTTAGTTTTCACACAGACTCAGAAACATTAGTTACTTTAGATTCTGCTCTTCCAGCAAACGTACACCGTATCCGTGCACTTGTATTATTGTGTATATTCTTTCTGGTCTAAAGCAACGCATTTTAAGCACGTTCACTTCCTACAGTAACAACTGACTGTGGTGTTTACTGTATTCAATAAGTAGTGTGGACGAGGGACACTGCTGTACTTTTACCTGGTCGGAATTCCAACACGTCTCTTCATTACTGTCGAACATGTACTTCTTTCCATACTGCTTTACATCCCTGCTTAGTACTGAACTCACCCTAAAAATGGGAATAACGGAGACCCACAGCTGTTAATAGTCAATAGCATTAACCAAGTCACAACATTCACGAGCCGTGGACAAATGAGATGCTCCAAAGCTAGTTCTTCATGGACAAATCCCTCTTATTCAGTACGACTATTTACTTTACCTGCTTTGTGTTTCGCTACAAATCAACGAGGCAGCCATAATCATCGTTTTTCTAAAATCAACATTTGCCGTCAAATGCCGCGGCCACACGGTGTTGTTTTTACGACAGTGACGTCAATACGTGGCCGTGCTCTTTCTACCCACCACTAGATGGAAGTCACGTCCCGTCCAAACATCCTGTGGAGGATTCGCATCAGAGACAGAGTGGATGTCCAGTCATCTTCATCAAGGAGCCATAACTAATACTTAGAGTGTTGAACATTAAACGTAGATTGACGATCTCCGGTCAGTGAGGCGCTGTGTTTGTGCCTTCGGCTCTCAGTGTTAACTCTCCTCGCGAGATTTAAAGGTCAGAGAAATAAGAATCAATTTGGAAGAGAAGATCACACAGAGTAAAGGCAAATTAATCAGCCAATGGATTTCAACCTTTAAATGAAAGACAATTTTAAAAAAGGAGACATTCAGTGATATTGCATGCATGATAAAAACGTGTTTTTGCTGGTTCACAGTATAGATTGGACAATAATAATTGGATAATATCACCCTAAAGTTATACTGCTTTTCTAGGGGACCAAATCCTTAACCGTTTTATAACCTGGGGACGGATAACACAGGAATATGGGTGTTTTTGTGTGTCTGTGTGCGTGTGTGAAGGAGAAAGCCAACAGGGAGCAGATGGAGAAGCCCTGCTGAGCTTTTGTCACAGTGCCCCCTCATTGCAGATAATCAATAGGTCTGAAATACAAAACCTGATGAAAGCCAGCCTCTGTGAAAATTGCTCACGGGGGCTGGGGAGGGGACTGTGTTATGCGCTTTTGATACCTCCCCATAGAAATCCCTCACACATAGACCCACACCTTTGCCTTATCCATCACCTGTGTCACTTTGTCTCTGCGACCCTCCCATTACAGTGCTTATACATTTAGTAGCTTCTGCATTGATTTGTCACGCATCTGAGACTCAATACGAGCTGTTAAAACAACAGCAATGTCTTTAATGTCCCATATATGAGCAGTCACGATCAGTCACAACCCGCTGACCATGGATACAGGACTCCTTGGGGTGACCTGTGGTATTGGGATGCAGGCAGGGGTGCTTTTGGTTCTTGAGGTTTTGGGCAGTTTCTGTGATGTATTGGGAGAACTTTGTCCTGTGGGGAGATGCTGCTGGTGTACTGAGTCCATGGGGGATGTTTGCGTGATCGCCAACAATGATGAAGTGGATGTAAAAGTAATGTCCACGTGAATGTCACGACGCAGTGTTTCCCAGCAGAGCACTGCTTTGTAACACATTGAAGAGATGTGAATCCCATCATCTGCCAGTGTTTTTAATGTTGCAGCAGATCGGTGATTACTGTTGGAGGTTTGGGAAGTTGTTTATCAGAAGGGCTGCCTCGACAATTAATTTTCCAGGTGCTCATTTATTTGCATGACAAAACAAACTTCCTGGAATGAAGCCATGTTGGATGCCCACCTGGCCAACAGTCCCCCTTGACGGGCCTCTTATGGGTGAGTGATGAGCTGTCGTTCGAACCTGTAAAATGGTGCCCGAGTGGGCCGCTAATGATGCCAAGGTGGGCTGCAAGTGGACCATTCATCCCAAAAACGCACATGTGCCTTTCTGTGTCCATTACAAGAATAGTTGGAGACTGGGAAGTTGCCAGGCAACCAGTTAGCTCTCAAGGATATCAGTGTGTGCCCAGCACATAACCTATGTTAAACTGTAACAAGTAGTGGTTTCACAGTAAAAGTTACCCAAATAAGGAGAAAATCTAACTAATAAACAAACTTGTGAGCCTAAGAAAAACTTGTATCTGTATTTTATAACCTTTGCTAAAGACCAAGCTAGCTGTTATTTCTGCATCCAGTCTGTATGCGATGAGTTTAAGCGATGAGTAAGAAATTATGCCTGTTGTTACATTTACCAAGTAGATGCAAAAGAGTCTCCTCATTTAATGTCCAGCATACAAGCAAATTAATGTTTCCTAAAACATCAAACGGTTTTATCCGATTTGACTGGGTTCCAATGGGAGTAAAAAGGTGGGCTTTCTGTTGTTCTGTCTGACTGACTTTAAAATGTAGTCTGTTGTAGTCTGTTGCAGTCTCAAGATTGGACAACTGTAATTCTTTATTATTGGGCTGTCCCACGTATTCTCTGAAAAGCCTCCAGCTGATTCAAAATGCTGCAGCCAGAGTTCTGATGAGAACTAACAGGAGAGATCGTATTTATCCAATTTTAGCTTCTCTTCATTGGCTCCCTGTTAAATTCAGAATAGAATTTAAGATTCTTCTTCTCACATTTAAAGCTCTTAATGACCGAGCTCCATCATCTCTTAAAGATCTCATCATAAGATATTTTCCTAACAGAGCACTTCGCTCCCAAGCTGCAGGTTTACTTGTGGGTCCCAGAGTTTCTAAAAGTAGAACGGGAGGCAGAGCCTTCAGTTATCAGGCCCCTCTCTTGTGGAATAGGTGACATTATTGTGGTCATTAACTCTGTTTCCCTGTTCCAACAGGTATCCTTTGAATGGTGTTACATTGGTTTTTTTCCCCCTCTTTTCTGTCTTCTCAAACCCAAGCTGGTCGAGGCGGATGGCCACCCCTCCTGAGTCTGGTTCTGCGAGAGGTTTCTTCCTGTTAAAAGGGAGTTGCTTCTCTCCACAGTCGCCTCAGGCACGCTCAGGACGGGAGTTTGGACTGAAGACAAGTTTCGGTGCAATCTGTTGGTTTCCTTAGCTTGGAAATTGTTTTATTTTTTTGGGGCTTTTTATGCCTTTATTGTAGAGGACAGTGGAGGGAGACAGGAAGCAGGGGGCAGAGAGAGGGGGGAATAACACGCAGCAAAGGGCCATCCGATGTGGGATTCGAACCGGGGCCAGCTGCAGCTAGGACTATAGCCTCTGTACATGGGGCGTCTGCTGTACCCACTACACCACAGACCGCCCCAGGAAATTGTTTTTGAATTGGCTCTGTATGAATGAATTGGATTATTTTGAAATTAATTCATTTGATTTCATTGGATTATGATTACAATGAATTGGACTCCAATTGGCTTCAATTGGACTGTATTATTAAAGTGCCTTGAGATGACATTTGTTGTAATTTGGCGCTATATAAATAAAACTGAATCGAATTGAATTGTGTAATATCAGCTTTTGTTTAGATATTCATTCAAACATAGTGATCATCTTTTTTTGACAATGAAGTGTTTCTACCTTTGTCCTCCTCTGTCAGAGGATTTACAGTCTCTACCATATTTTCAGCGATAGGGCGACTCTCGGCCATTGTTTGCCTTCTTTCCGAAAACAGCACAAGTTAAAAATGCTTTGCTATGTTTGCTACTTTTCCATTTTGGCATTTTCTGTCAATTTTGAAAAAATAAGATTTTCTTTGTTGCCCCCTTATACTTGAAGTGTTTGCCTGCTGGCTGATTCAAGAGTAAAAGTTCCCGAAGCAACCTGCCACCACAGAAATTGATATGATCTTGATCAATTTTGAAAAAATTTAATCTCGGACTACCTTCAAAGACAATAAACGTTCCAGGTCAAAACCCTGTGTCATTTGAAATGACTGTTAAGGAGACTGTGTGGATGCAAATAGGATGATGCTTATGAAGATAAAACAGTCACTGTGGTCTGTTCCAGGCTTTATGAGCTGTGGGCACTTGTGCAGATTGTATTAATGAGTTGGGTGATTAATGCTTGTGCCGCTGTCTGCTGAAGAACACAGCATTCGGGCTGGGGCAGAACTGCGGCACACTTGGCTCTCCCCTTTTGGTCCAGATAACAAACTGACTTATTTTCCGCCTGGAAAGTTAAAACCCTCTTGCATGGTATGGGAGTCAGACCGTGTGAAATTTCTAGGTTTACTCCTGCTCATTGTGTAGATTGACGCCGAATTGAATACATCTAAAACTTTGTCGGTATCTATGCTATTTGTCTTTTTTTGGAGCAAATTGATAGTTGATGATAACTGTCAATAACTGCCTAAATTGACTGTCGGAAGTTAGAATGACATGATGCTGCTTTGCGGCTATAAATAATTTATTTAAGGATGACAACATTTGGCATTCATTGGGGCCCTGCTCATTTTGATGAAGCAGGAAATGGAAAGAAATATGAGGCACATCTGTCGACTGCTGCAGCAATTAGCAGGATCTTGTGTTAGCATGCTGCTGTCTGGCAGAGTTCCTCTCATCTCCATGTTGAAATTTTCTGCTCCAGTTTAAGCAATGTTCTCTAATTAAGTCATTATAAATCTGAGGAATTGCTCAATATGGTCTTTTGCTTTCATAACAAACCGTATTCACTTACGATGTAAATGCAGCGAGGGAGCATTCACAGTCTGTAGATGTGTTCTCATGAACAGTGTGTGTGCTTGCTTTCTTACAGTGGACCAGAGGTGGAAATAAGCAACATAACCAAGAACACAAGAAAAAAATAAAGCGTAACTTTTTACAACACGCACCAAAACAGACAGGGACTAAACTGAACTCATGATTACAGAAATGCTTCATATTTTCAGATGTCAGAAAGAAGAACGACTTTTAAAATAACGCAAAACATTTCAGGGTGACATTTCGCCAAAAAAATAAAAACAAAAACAGCATTTTCCGGCACAGAATATCAACATTTCAGAAAACACTGCATTTTAGAGAATGTATTTAAGAAAATACCATTTCAGACACACAATATCATGTCAAAAAGCATTTATTTTTCTTATTATTATTCATATTATTGTTATTTCTATAAGGACAAACACATTTAAAGCAGCATTCCACAAACTGCAACATTTCAAAAGACGTGATATTCAACACGTATTTTCCAAAGACAAGTTTCCATACTGTTATGTTGCAGTTTGCTTTCTGTGCTTCATCCGAATAGTTATGTATAAAAAATAGATGCCAACAGATAATATAGAAATCCATCACACACACATTTGAGGCTTGGATGAAAAGGAACGAGATATGAGGGAGATATCAAATGGTGAAGTCAAACAGATACGCCAACTACAATCATCCCGCCCTATTGACAGTGATGTTACCATCTGTGTTGCTGTGCACACGCTTAAAGCAACGTGTACGATGTGTGTACATTTTGAGTGGGGCAGAATAGGGTAAATCTTAGAATGACTGGCTACACACACTCATACCTGCCTGTGTGAGTGTTTCATGCCATCACATGAAATGTGTCACTCTTGGCCAGGTGATGGGCTTGACACTGCTCATAAACCTGCAGGCCCTGTCTTTCTTCCTGCTCTGGGCAGCAGATGTTTTACCTGCATCAGCGGTTCAGGGCAGGTGATGGAGTGTGGAAGAAAGAGATGACATGCAGTTAATGTTGGACCGAGCTGGAGGGTGGATGTTGTCCCAGGTCATTCAGCTTCATGGGTGATCAGCCACACCCAGGCTGGCCCTCAATGTCTGAATGGCTTTCTAAGTCCCACATTGGTAATCCAGGCTTTTGCCGTGGACTACAATGCAGTAATGACTGTTGTATTAAGTCATGCCAATACTTACTACCTAACTGTGAACATGCTTCAAAACGCTACACTTTGACTTTATCTAGCAATATTCTTGTTAGCAGCTCATTCCCCTAACTGAAATGATGTGCCATCATTAATGGACTCTAATGTCTGCTTCCATTTCTCCACAAATCAGTGTTGCTTCAGTTAATCTTGCTAATATAGCTGGCGACCATGGTGGTGACAACAGCAGAGAATGCCGACAGTCATCTTACCCTAACAGAGAATATAATTGATACAGAATCAAACCATTAATTTTGAAATATCAGTTTAAATTACACACACGGGTGTACTTCTACTGAAATTGTATAGCAATTATACATAACAGGACATGTAAGAGCAACAATGCTTTTGTTCCCCTAGGCTGTCTAACTCCAACTGTGTACAGTGCTGTGATGGGTGGGATTCATGAGATGTGCCTTTTCCTACTTCATGCACCAGCAGTCCAAATCCCTGCTTGCTTGTGATGTGGTTTGTGGCCCACAGGACATGCCTCGCTCTTCCCTTCTCAGTCTGCAATCCCGCAACCACCACCACATGCCTGGCCTCTGATATCTGAGCAAAGACACAGGCCTGTAGTAATGACCGAAGCACCAGCAGGCCTCACAGGAGACAACAGTGTGAAGAGACGCTCGAGCGTATCGTTTCATGGTGAGGTCATGGGGATTTGTCCTGTGGTATAGCAGGGGATTTCATGGTTCAGGGGATTTCTGTTGAATGCACAGGTTTGGGTTATAGTGCGAGAATAGAGCACTGGAAGAGGAATTGCTCGGATTGGAAAGGCTGTGACACTTTTTTGCAGGATTTTGCAATTACACACCAGCTACATAGCAACGGCATTTCAGAAGGTGCATTTCAGAAGGTTTCAGAACGGAAGGTTTTTTATTTGAAGTAAAACACTTTCAGCTCTAGCTGTTTAAAAACAGAGGAGAGCTAATCCTCATTGTCTATTCCAGTGAGTGAGCCTGGCTATGTAGAATAGAATAGAATTGAATAGAGGGCATGAAGGACTTTCATTGTATTTTTCCACCACTCCCACTTTTTCTCCCATGATGTAAATATTGTTCAGCTTATTCCTGATCCTCCTAAAAAGTCACAATCATCCCTTTAGTCTTGTGCATGGATGACCCAACCTCTCATCATCTTAATCTCTTTGTCTCTGCATTCAAAGGAACACAATTGGAGTAGCCAAGTATCAGAGACACTTCATTGTCAGTCTTTCCAGGTAAGAGGAGGCAACGGCACTCTGCGTCAGAGATCGCTCTGCACTATTTGTTGTCATTTTTCACGTCAAGCTGGTTCAATGAAGGCTGGTATGGGGGAGTGATATCTGACATCCTAAGTTGTTGCTGCCAGATGAAGCGGAAACATTGTTGTAGTGCAGATCCTTTAGCTTTATTGACTTGCTGCATCTGACAGCGATGTGGTTTTTAGCAATCCAAGTTGTCAAGCCCTCAATGCTACAGTCCAACAATGCACCTACCAAGGCAAGATAAACTGAAAAAAAGACAAACAGACTATAAGTCACAGCATCGTGATAAAAAGCTGAGTGCTTCCTCCAGCTACTGCAAGTGAGTCGTTGATGCAGTATATACAGTAGTGGCTCGCTTCATAGCTGGGAGAACCATTGTTGGGTTGTTAGGGTTGCTATACAGTCAAAATAAAAAAGAAGGCTGTTTAGTCATTCATACTTCCCACTCATCATTCAAATTTAGCTATAACCTTTGCTAAATTCATCCCACAGTCTTTACTATTTAATAGCTGCTTAATATGGCAAGTTTAATCTCATACATTAGTCATTTGTGATTGACAGTTTAATGAGATGAATTGTTTATTTATTTATTTTTTTTAAAGCATGAGGTAGACATTCATATATAGTTCAGTCATGATGTAACTGACACAGAATAGAGGGAAAATTAGCCAGCCCTCTTGAGGTTGTGTCTTATCATGGTAGTCTGTGCCACAGAACGAGGTCACTTGAGCTGGAAAAAAATGTTCAGACAGCTGTGATTGTGCAAGGCTACCTTCCTGAACCCTGACAAATTGTTTCTACAACAATTAAAGGAGATGGCACCTTCTTTTAGGAAGTCTCCCTCTCATTATGGCTTGTTGTTTCTCTGTGGATGTGACAGACAGCAAAGACCTGCTTAGTGCTGTGGGGGGTTTTGTATGTACACATGTTGGGCTGACAGACATGTGTTTATGTATGTGTCATTTAAAGCGCCTAGTAAGTTGTTCATACTACGGAGAAGAGCAGTGTGTACATGTACAGAAAGTTGTGTGTGGAGGCCGATGGGGTGAGATTTATTCTTAGTTTGCCCTGGACAATTTGTGTGTTGGCGTCCGTGTTAGATGGGAAAGTGTTTCCCTGCTGTCAGATGGGCTTCCTCTTTAATTTGTGCAGACAGCTTTGTAATTGCAGACCTCAATAGAGGGGAGGATCTGCAGCTGATGGTGCACCCCCAGTCTGAGAGATGGAGAAATAATAGAGGTGGAGGATGGGTGTAAGTGTGTGTGGGTCGGGGGGGTATATGTTTCTGTGATGGTAATGGTGGTGGGGTGGTTAGAGAGTAGAGCACGAAGCCTGACAGCATTTAGCTCTAGGGATCAGGGGGTTTCAGTCCATCTCCGAGGCAACGGCATTATTGTCTGGGTCAATTCAATTGATCCCCACCTGTTCGCCCACTCAATCTGGTCAAAATCAAATGAGTGCCTGTATGAATGGATTCCAAAGGCAGACATAGAATCATCCCGGGTTTTCATTTCAATGGTTTTCTGAATAATTTCAAACAATTTGACTTTCAGTTCACCCCCATAGCAGGTCCCACCATTATGTGATCCTCTCCTCAGGTCCCAGCTTTCTCTCACAAGCGCACCCACTGCACAGGAGATGGACTCAACAAACAGGTGCCATACTGCTCAAAATGACAATTTGCCTTTTGGAAATAAGCCACTGGCTCCATTGTGCTCCCTGGAATTGAGTTAGACCATCAGCAAACACTCAACAGAAACCCCCCCCCTATCTCTCTCTCTTTCTCCCTCTCTGTTGTGTTAGACCCTTTAATGTTGAAACTAGCTGAGCATGCATATACTGAAATAAGATAAAAAGCACATTTAAAGCATATTTAAAAATCAGATGAAGCAAGCTCAGAGAATTGCATGGCAATTTATGTTATAAGTGTCAGACAATAGTGGCTTAAAACATGTTCAAAGGCTGAGAAGTGTAAATTATTGAATTGTGCATTTTGGCTGTTAAACTGTGTTACACTGATATTCTGTTCAGGATTTTGAGGGCAGATCTAAAGAGCACGATATTGACACAGTGGGATTGAATATATAAGATGTGCAAAAAACCCACAAAAAAAAAAAACAGTGTAAACAGGCCTACTACATGTATTAGTCTCAGACTGGAAGCAACCAGCTAGCTGTTCTGCCCACAGCGCAGAAATGCATCTTCCACGGATGCCAGAACTCGCAGAACTTGGGCTATTTAAATCGCAAATAAAAAACTGAGAGCAATAGAAACTACTTTGGCCTTGTGAGGAGTGAAGCTGAAATGCAGCGCTGCAGCAGATAATACACTAGCTTAGAAAAGCATATTTATGCTTGGTGGATTGAAGGATCAAGTTAACAGTCTAATAGTATCATATCTAGGCTTTTACAGGAATGCATATGCATGTACTTAGTGGAGTTATACACCATGAGGAGCTAACAGTGCACCATGGAGTGCTGTGCATCTACTGGGAGAAGAGTAGTTTCCGGATTATTTAATTCATTGGATTGATTTTGTCACAGTGATACAGAGTTGAGGATGACTACCTACACCTGCCTAATTTGTTCCTGGTAATTTTATGATTTTTTTTACCATAGACAGCAGGGGTTAATGGATACGCCACTGCTGAAACTGTCAGTACATATGTCAGTATATATATATATATATATATACACACACACACACACACACACACACACACACACACACACACACATATATATATAAATATATGTATGTAGTATATGTTGAAACATTTGGTGATTAAACATTTTGTTTTTATTTATTTTCTTATCTGCTTACTGTAAAGGTGTAGAATATCTATCTGTCTGTCTGTCTGTCTGTCTGTCTGTCTGTCTAAACAAGCTCAGTTTGACCTGTTAGTGTGGTTCATTTGAGCTGATATGAGATCTGTTCATCAGGGTCTAGAGGATATGCCCTCAGCATTTGAGAACAGAGAGTACTGCTAATTTTCCAATCATTTTGAAACCTAGTTTCATTGACCCGGATAGTTTTAATCATTCATGTTTTGTTGGGTGGTTAGTGACGTATTTTTCTTTGATGTGGTAAACTCAGAACATGGATTCTGCTTTACTTTGACTTTAAAGCTGCCGTCGGCAGGTTTTCAAAATTCCGAGTCTAAAGTCGGAAAATTCGAACTGATACAACTTTCAGGTCCCTCCCCCAACCTCTACCAAGCTCCAAACCGCCCCCCAAACCCCTCCCCCTCTGTGGACGAGGTTGTGCACGTGAGTTCACACCAGTGTGCGCGCACACAAGCTGGGGGCAGACTCACGCTCAGCATGGAAGACATGGTTGGTGACTGTTCTGCTCAGATAATAGATAAATAATAAACATATATTTACATCATGCTATACTGTCGACACAGTTCAATGATGTGTAGGCAGTAGTTGGCAAAGGTGGAATGGGAAGATTTGGGTTTTTTGGCTGCTGTGCCATTTTTGCTAAGAAGCCGATATCAATCTGGTCTCTGACCGGGAGAACTTTCGTGCGCGTGAATGGGGGGAGGGGGGCGGGCTCGATAGCAGCGTGTGCACAAGCTGTGATTGACAGGTAGGATTCCTCCACCCTAACTTGATTGGTTAAAAACAGCCGGGAGCGCTCGATTTTTGCAAGCACGATTACAGGCTTTAGAGGGAGCTACAGAATTCGGGATTTTTCCTGAACAGCCTATTTAATATTCTACTTCCAGAATCCTATGACAGTTCAAGCTAATATGACTAAAAAAAAGTTGCCGACGGCACCTTTAAAGTGGAATGATAAAAAAGACTGTTTCAAAAGCAAGCAAGAAGGCAGGATGTAAATATGTATTTCATGTGCACAAATGTCAGTGTCTGGAGGAAGTAAACACCTGGATGAGAGAGAATTTTCTACAATTAAATAGGACAAAACTGAGATAATTCTGTTTGGTAGCAAAGAGAAGAGGGTCAGCGTTGGTAAATATTTTTTGAGCCCATACAATCACTGACCAAGTTCGTAACCTCAGAGTGTTGATAGACTCAGATCTGACTTTCAGCAGCCACATCAAAGGTGTCACCAAGGCAGCTTTTTACCACCTCAGAAACATCAACAGAATGAAAGGTTTCCTCTCCCAAAAAGACCAGGAGAAACTCATCCATGCATTCATCTCCAGTAGACTCGATTACTGTAATGCTCTTTTAACTGGACTTCCCAAAAAGAGCATTAAACATCTGCAGCTCATCCAGAACGCTGCTGCTAGAGTTTTAACCCGGACTAAGAGATCTGAACACATCACACCAGTTTTAAAATCTTTACAATGGCTTCCAGTCAGTCACAGAATAGATTTTAAAAGCCTGCTGATGGTTTACAAATCCCAGAACGGTTTAGGGCCAAAATACATCTGTGATACGTTCAGAGAATATAAACCCAGCAGAGCTCTTAGATCCAAGGACTCAGGTCAGCTGGTCCAGTCCAGAGTCCAGACTAAACATGGAGAAGCAGCATTTAGCTGTTATGCTGCAAACAAGTGGAACAAACTGCCAGTGGAGATTAAACTTTCACCAAATGTAGACATTTTTAAATCCAGGTAAAAAACATTTGGTTTCTCATGTCTATGCATGAAATCTGCACAATATCTTTTAATTTATCTGGACTGTTGCTTGTTTTTAAATTCATTTAAATTATTTTATTTGTTTCTCTTTATATTATTTTATGTATTTTTAATGCTTCTTACACTCCCTGCTGCAATGCTCTTATTTTATGTGAAGCACTTTGAATTGTATTGCACATGAAATGTGCTATACAAATACATTTGATTTGATTTTGATTTGAAATGTACAGTCTGATTACTTACATAGCTGTATGTCTAAAAGTATACTAGTATAGTCAATGGTATCCTAAACTAAGAGCTGAAGAGAAGCTTCTTGTCAACCATTATTTCTGATCAGGTCACTCAATATGTAAGCAAGCCAGCCAACAGAGACAGGGTCCTCGGTCAAGCCTAATTAACTTCTGCATCTAAAAGTAAATGAGTTTTCTATCAGGGGAAGTGGCTGGGAGTTCCATCCATCTTCAGCAGAACGTATGGTCAGATTTTTCAATTATACTAAAGGTAGCAGGGCTAACTTTGCTTCTGTTGCAGAAGGCTTAAGTAGTGCAGTGATGGCAGTGTAGCGATATTGGGCATTTATATATGTATCAAATATAAGGATTTATCAGACGTTCTCACAGTCTCAATAAACCTTAAACCTCGAATGTAGGGCACCACCTTCGAATGAAGGAAAACACAAAATCTTACGATCCTGGTATGTTAAATTAATGTTTCAATTAATAATCAGTCTCATATCTCGCTACTTTCGTGAAAGTTCTCATTTGGTTGGACAGACATTACGTAAAGAAAGCATACGGCACAATCTGTGATTATAACATATATAAAGATATATGAACTATTTATTAAAATGATATGACCAAAGACATGAACCTTAAACAAACAGGAGATGCATTGAAAATGGGTGATTATATAAAACACTTAGTGAATGGAAAATAAAAATTATGGGAATGGAGGGATACTGGATTTATTCAAATAGTTTAGGTTGGCTTACTATTTGAAGCTAAAGACTGACATCTTGGATTCATTTAACATTCTAATAAGTCTCGAGACATCCATCAAACCACTCTAAGGTGAAAAACGGGTCGGCCTTACTTTACTGAAGTCCCTTTTGTCAGCTCGGAACACAGCAGGTAGTAGCCACGCAGCCCAAGTGGGTTTCTTCTGGGTTCCGCTCTTAGGGCCTGGTTGTGGCTGATTTCAGCGGACCTGGAGTTGCTTCTCTTCAGCAGGAAACGGGAGCGCTGGTGCCAAGGACTGCAGGATGATAAAATCCTCCGAGTGTCAGAGTTGGTTGTTGGCTTCTCTGATGAAGTGAACTTAAGTTCACAGAAGATTAATAAAAGGTTGCTTGGAGTTGGCTTTCTTGGTAGGAAAAACTGATGATGGCGTGCAACAGCGGAGGTTAGAACGTGCAACGTAAAAAGGACATGGATGACGATGGACGAACAAAAACACAGAAAGCGTGTATCTTCAGACTACTTCATTCTGTTTCTATCTTTGTTCGGGTCTTTCTTTCTCGTCTTTCTTTGGGTCCTTGTCATCTTCTTCCTTCCTTCTGTCGTCTTCTGCACCGCTCATCCTCTCGTCTTTCCGCTCTCTCCTGAGACTCTGGAAAACTCCCAAAACTCTGGTGAGCTCTTCTCTGCTCAAATCATCTCTACATCTCTTGAAATCTCTGTTCTAATCTCTGAAAAACTGAACAACTGAACATCAAATCAAATCTGAGTCTGGGTTCGCGGGGTCCGTGGTTTGACTCGCGGAGGCGGGGCATGACGTAAGCTTACACTACTCTTTCAGCCAATGATATGCCTGAACTGTGGTGACGTCTGCCTGGGTGTCTCTGTGAGGTGAGATCTGTTTTCAACATTTATATGGGGATTCCTGGATAAAACAAAGAAACTCTATTTCTCCATTACTCCCGTCTCATAGAACATTTGTCTCTGTGATTCTGAAAACACCACAACTTGTTAAGATATGCAGATTAAAGATATAACATAGACTTGCGATATAAAGACATCAAGTAACACAACATGATATAGATGATTATGAGTCTCAAAATTCAGATGAATATCTGTAAAGTCGTGACATATGAATAGCGAACCACACAATGTTCATTTTCTGTGTTAACAATGGGGATACCAAACAATAACAAATAGATACCGACGGGACATCGTTAAAAGTTAAATTGTTGCATATAACTGTCCGGTTTACTGAGTCCGTGGGGATTTAAATGTTCAACACTACAGACCACTAGGGGGCAATGTGGTTCAATAGGCGGGTTGGTCATTTTCCGACAAGGGTATTTCTTTGTCAATATGTTGGTATCTTCAGAGGTTGAAGGCTTCTTAATCCAACACTGAGACTGCTACAGCAGGAAGGTGGAAGAAGGAATCCAGCAGACAGCTCCAGTTGCATGACCCTGTCCAGCTATCTGAATTAAATATGCATAGCCTATCAGAGCTTGTATTTCAGTTGTAGTGTCTTAGAAATAACTTGCTAAACAGTATTAACTTCTACCATAAAAATATTAAATGAATCTGCCTTATTAAATACATTCTCTTTGGACCAGTCTCCTATCCAACAACTGTTTCACTATGCATGTTCTTATGTCTCCATGCAAGATGCAGCTTGATGAAATTTGCATTACACTTTAGGTGATTTCATAGTTGGCGGTATGGAAGTAGATAGTAGGTCATGAATAATGCAAAGTTGATGTAAATAGCTTCTAGAAAAGCCTGTTGGAGGACAGAGGGAATCTTTGGCTGCTGCAAAAGATTGATTTAAAAAAAATATGTAAAATGAAAGTTTTCTGTCAGATTTATGATTTGTGTGTTGTTGTTTTTTAACAATATAAACAAGGGAATGAACATCCTCCAAGAATGTTGGCTACATAATCTTTGCCAGGGATTGTATCAAACATGCTATTGCCTCAGACAGTATTGCTTTATATGAGCCCCCTCGGGAGCATTTTCTAAAATAGATAATTAGATTTTTTTGGTTTGTTTACATTTCTGATTTTTCTTCCAGTCCGCAGGTGGCGGAATCTAAATGCAATTACTTGAGTGGTGAATGGGAATGCTCTTGACCAAAGTAATACATCAATGTCAAGCAGGACTGAGATTTGCCAGTGAAATATGATTTTTCTCTGTATCTGCAGAAATAAGTTCCCAACTCAGTAAAATGAAAATAAACTGCTGTATTTGCCAGCCACAGCCCATTTACCAGATGGTGGGGTGTGGATGGTGGGGGAATTGATAAAGAAAAAGAAGAAATAACTCCATTCACTTCACATCTACAGGAAGTAATGAGAAATATGCTCCATCTTCGGAATGGCGAAGACATTAGAGATGGATCTGGAACTTCAGGACTCCAGATTCTCTACTTGTGAATAAGAATACAGAGAGAAATTTGATTTGCGCTTTCATCTCTCTCTCGCCACTGAGCTTGTGCTCACAGAGATGCAGATTTGTGAATGTACTTTTAACATTAGGATCAACTCAGAAACACTTGAGTAGTCTTGCTGCAACACAGAATGAGGTTTTAATCTATTTTACCAGTGCAGAAATAAGCTTAAGTACACAGGCGTTTTTTTTTTGTATCTCCTCTTTTCTCATGTCATTGCTGGTTCTCTTACTTCACGAAAATTTCAGAAAACAGCAACAACCTGGGTGCAGACACTTTGATATTCAGTGAACGCTGCCAAAGAATTGAAGCTTAAAGGAGAGCGATGATTTTTCTTACACTTTTTGGCTCGTATACTCCGTCTCCTCTTCCTGTCACCTCATCCGGAGACCATTTCCTTCCGTACAAAACTGTAAAAACCTTACAAGTTCCTGTAACCGGAGCAGAGTTCAGTTAGCTGAGACTTTGTGCCAGTCACATTTAAAAGCAGCCTTAGCCATTCCAGTGTGTTGTTCTGCTTGTGAAATCCCACCTGTAAACAACACCTCGAAGGTACATTATTTCCAATAACTGCTCTCGTATTTTCTGTAACAAATTGAAGCCTGAACATTTTGACAAAGTCTGTGAAAGGAAGGACTGGAGCTGAATTTTGATGCAAAAACTGTGATGATGCCCTTTTTATTATTATCTTCATATTACTCAGGATGTTTTTTCAAAGACTATGAACAGAAATTGTCACATCGCTACCAAGATTTTATTGTTCACCATCACTACATTCATCCAAGGTAAAGCATCCCTTCCAGGGCTAAAGAAGATGCTTGCCATCATGTTAAAGAGGTGTAGAACATTTTCACATTTCGCAACCAGACAATATTTCACACTGTGCTTGGTAAATTACTTATGTTCACATAATCTCTTCATAATCAGACCAAAGGATTGCTAAACAAATATTTTCAGCAACAGTTTACAAGGCACAGTTAACTAATGAAGCTGAAACAGTTCCTCGCACTACCATATTCTTGTCTACACAATCGTATTTTTCTTATTGATTCTTCTTGCAGTTAAGAGGTATACTGGGTTGCAGGGCTATTTCGATAGCAGCAGGATATAAGCAGAGCACAGTAAAGAAAATTGAAGACAGCTCTTTGTCACGCATTTCTCTCTGCCTGGCTTCTTCACAGTACATATGCACATTCTCATGGCACAACTATTGTGTGATGGGGGAAAGAGGAGCTACTTAGATGCATTGGGATTTTGTCTTGATTCATTCAGCCTGCAGAAAATTTCTCATTTGTCATTTTTAAGCGGTGTTTCGTGAATAAAACATGCCCTATTGAAGACAAACAGAACATGTGATAAATATTTGAATTCCGTTGAGGGCTGTTCATGGGAAGTAAAGTGGACGATAATGATAGTAATGATAACAAGAACTGCTTTATGTACAACCTTAAAGGGAAAGTTTTTTTTTTTTTTTTAAACCTTAGACTTTTTTTCTGGCATAAAATACGGGGGGCTTCCAGGGAGCTTTCTACACACGCGTCTAGTGGGATGACGTCATCGCCGCGCGCCGCTGCAGCACAGCTTATTTACTCCGTGCTCTGTGACGGTCGGCTATCTTCACACAGAGTTTGCTACTGCTAGTTTTGTGCAACATGGCAGGATATTTATCAGATTTTGACGACATGGACGACGACTTTGAGTATGATGGAGTGAATGAGCTGTGCTGCAGCGGCGCGCCATTGACGTCATCCCACTAGACGCGTGTGTAGAAAGCCCCCGATAGTCCCCTATAACAACAACACGGCAGCTCTGAACTAACAGTGCAATAGCACGCGTTCATTCATTCATTCGTCTTAAAGTATTGGGGAAATAAAGACAGATAATGCCTTATTTAGAGGCTGTATTGTCTCTGCCCTGTTCACTCCAGTTATATGGATATACGAGGATCTCGAGTGATCAAAATATCTTCCAAAGTACCCTGACTTTCACCAAACTGTTATCGGTGAGTGGATGAACGTATTTCATGAGATAAATAAGGTCCAGGTGTAAAAAAAAACGAACTACCCCTTTAATGCTGCTTCGTATGGAATCAGAAATTTCTTTGTAGTAAGAGTGGTGTCCTATGAGCTAGAAATGAACATTCCAGCCTGCCAACACACTGAATCATTAGAATTTGTTCCTGTTTCTCCAAACAGAACTCTTTGCCACCACAAAAGAAAAAGACTATGTAATGATTTTGAGAGATGCTGTAATCACATATGTAAGCTTCCTTAAAGCTGAGGAAGCTCCCCTGTGTCTAAGGGTACGTTCACACTGCAATTCTTAATGCTCAATTAAAATTTTTTGCTGAGATCCAATATTTTTTTTACATGGTTGTTCACATTATAATATAAATGTGACCTCCATCAAGACTCCAGTGTGAACAGTCTGTGGCCCTGAAGTGACCCACATGTGCAGAAGAAGACGTGACGTGCAATCAGAGCCAACAAAATTATGAGGATCTTAATTAAGTCCAAAACCTCTCTTTCTTTCCACTGACGAGCTCCATCAACGGTGTCTGCCATGCTTGTAACGTCCTTTGTTTACATTTGATCTTGCCGCGTCGCGCCTGTGACGTCTGTCTCACTTCAATGACATACAGTTTGGATGAAATGCGACATGAGCAATCGGACTGAGGTCGCTTTGAAAAACATCAAATATGTATCCGATTTAGGACCACATATGAAAGTGGCCTGGGTCTGATTTGAAAATATCGGATTTGTGCTGTTCAGACTGTCATTAAAAAAAAAAATTTTGAAATGGGTCACAAAGAAGTCAGGCAAGAAAGTCAGATTAGGCCACTTGCCTGCTGTGTGAACGCAGCCTGACACACTCACACTGGCTTAGAGTACCATTTACCAAGTATCTGAAATCAAATCATAGCATGATGAAATGCAATATCCATACATAAATCACAGATATATCATGTATATACACATATATGCGGTTAGATGTTGTTAGTCTATGCATTGCACTTGTGTATGCCTGCTGAGTCCTTCAGAAATTGTGTGAACGGCTAAAGCATGTATCAGAATCTCTGTATTAAGACACCAGATTCCATTTTATCAGTTGTTCGGGATGAGACAGTGTTGGGACTGTTTATACAGCATATGTGTGTACTTCAGGAGTGTGAGAGGCTGTAGGATACACAAGAGAAATCAGGTTTTATACGTCCTTAATTGTGTTCCTCTGCCAACATCAAGCACAGCAGTACACGGCATCTTGAAAGAGACTTCATCCATAATTTCTGAAGCAGCTCAGTGTTGTGCTGTACAGTTGCATAAATAAAAAAAGAATGTGTGTACCATGCAGAGGTAGCATGATGAGAGGCTAGGAGAAGAAAAGTTGAGAGGGAGCCCATCAGCTCAAAGAGTGGCCTCACCGCTCAAAGTCAGTGGAGCTGAACAAAGAGGAAAACTAATGATGGATGGAAGCAATCAATACTTTGTACTGATTTCTCACTGCACCCACACAATTCAGCAAAGGAACCTTGTGCAGCAAATTCTATTACATTTCCAGTAGCTCAGACAGAAATCCCACGTTAGAAATGCCTTGTTCAAAGAAACCATTTCTTTAATTGCCCCCAGCAATGAAGTTGGAGTCAATTAAGAATTTAAACTCAATTAAGACTTTGAAGTGTGATTTTTTTTTCCTCCTTCTTTGATTTAATGTTGGATAATGATATGACGCAGACAGGAGCGCCCGCATGATTATCGTCCTTCAGATGGAACATTTCTTATTGTTGAATTACTCCCAGTGGCTTTTTCCACCACAAATTAAAAAAAACTGTTCGAGGAACGTCTTCATTTAGTCAGTTTCAACACACTTTTTTATTTTAGATCTTATATTTAACAGCCCTGCCTTGTTACTGCTGAACCTACAGTTTTGCTGCTCCGTTTCTCAACACTCTGTCATAAACTTCATGGCCTTACTAGCGTTTTATCGCAGTTTTAAGCAACTGATTAACAATCAGCTACTTAGCCAACTGTCAAATGAGACAATGCAATGCTCACACATGGCTGAAGCTGCAGACAAGCTTTTCCTTGCCAATGAAAAACTGTTACTCTGGCTGCTCAACACTAATGGTCTTCTGGCAACAAATATGCTTCCAGTCTGTGTGCATGAAAACGCTGGCAAACCAGACATCTCTAATGAGCTTAATTTGCTTTGTGTGTCATCCTGAATCAACTGCAATGGAAAAAAAAAAAAAAAACTAAAGAAAATGGACAGTTTGTCAGTAAAAAGTGAGCTATTGCATTGGCTGTAGTTTGGGTAAACAGCCACCATAGTCTTGGGATTATATGCGCATTCTATTTTTATGGATAATGATCCTTGTTTGAATTTTTTCTTTTAAAGTTTGGTATCAGCTGCCATGTGGAGGCACAACCAGCATGTGCTGACTTTAAAACTACAGTTTCTACTTGCATTTTCTCATTAGTCCTGCGAGGAATGGGACGGGCTAATACTTGTTTGTCTTGCTGGATTGTTTAACAAAGAGGAAGCACCACTTTTCTTAAAAAATATACAGATCTATGCAGCTAAGTAAACAAAAAAGGTTGGGGTGGTGAGTTGCAGTAAATCCCTGACCTTTAAATTAGAGGTCACTGGTTCAAATCGTGTCCTTTACAACCTCTTTCTCCGTCCATGTGCTTATGTATTTCCGTGATTATATACCTTTCAAAGTCACTCCCACCTGATAATAATGACGATGAGAAGTTAAAAGTACATTTTTAGTTTTCGAAGCATACATGCTAAAAAAAAAAACATGGTTGGGGATAGAAAAATATACATTGTCGCACACTACAAAGTCTTTTTATTGATTGGACTCTACCTGGTACAATACAGTTGCATAAAAAATGTCATCATCTCACAATTGTGAAACCAGGACTGTGAAACTACTTTGTCATGAACATGTAGAAAAATGTCTATATTTAAAAAAATTTCAGTGATAATGGACTACAGTGTGAGAAACAAACAACTTTGAGCAAGCAAGCCTCCCTCCAAACTACAACACTGTGCAAAAGTCTCGAGCTACCCTACATTTATCCTTATATTTTCCTTCCAAGAAGCCAGATTTTCTGAAGGTTTTTGATTTGGACACTGGCAACTTTTCCCCTTCATTTTAAATTCGGTCCTTGTACCTGACTAATTTCAGATTAATGTGTTTTTTGTTTGCTAAGCCACTTAACCATGACCTTTGAATTATTCAAGTATGAATCATTCTGTTGTGTCTACACATAATGAACAATCAAAGAACTCATTTTAAATAGTACGGTATCTTTATGCACTTTGTTACTGGCAGTTTGCCGTAGAGACACATATGCTGTACCCATTACTGTTGTAGGATCTATGAACAATGCCAAAGATAGCATTGTGACAGGCATTCAATTTTATTTTTGCACCAGTAAGGTCACTCCCAAAGAGCTATTAGCTGAAAACTTGTCATATCTCAGCATGGTGTGCAGTGTGTCCTTAAAACATTTGAGGAGACTGGACAAGGGGTGGAAAAAACAAGAAGTGGCTGGTCTAACAACCCACAGCAGATGAACAGTATCTGAAAGCCTGTCCTTAAGGAATAGGGAACGAAACAGCAAAGACCTGACACAGAATCTGAGAGATATATATGATTCTCAAGCTGATCCATCTACTGTTCACTGAAGCCTCATCCGAAATGGTCTCCATAGAAGGGTGGCTGTCAAGAAGCAATTATTAAAGAAGTGAAACTGGGAGAAAAGGCTGACGTATACCAAATGACTGAACTGGACTGAAAATCAGTGGCAACAGGTCTTACGGAGGGATGAATCCTCCCCAGAGCCAGGACCACAACATTATCGAAGCAGCGTGGAATCATCTTGACAGAGAACGGCACAAAAGGAAGCCAGTGTCCAAAGAAGAGCTTTGAAATGTCTTTCAAAAAGCCTGGAGAACTATTCCTGAGGTTTACTTAAAGCTTGTTGAAGAGGGCTCAGGCTGTGTTGAAGAACAGAGTTGCTTTCAAATAAAGACTTATAAAACTCTGTTTTTGCCTCATTTACTGTATTTGCATTTATAATTGCTCATTTGGATAAATTACTGCATCTATTTCTTGTTTTCCTGGCAAAATAGTGTATAAATAAATAGTGGTGGTAGTGGAAAAAGATCTCTGCACAGGCAAACATCCCCTTTAATTATTCACCCTCAAAAACGTAAATAAGACTTTTGTGTTAAAGATATTTTATGGCAGAACTCTTTACTTTCATTCGATATTTGCAGTGCTGTCGCAGAGCATGAGACTTTCAACAAGTTTTTTTTAGGAATAAATGAAAAACAAGAAGTTGATTAAATCCATGTACAAGATAACATTGTTACAGCTGGTGCCATCAATCGAAAGACCATTTTGTTCTGAAAACAGCTGTTTGCTCATTTAGGATATACTAAAGCTTTATCCAAACACACTGGAATGCTGGCAGAACCTCATTTCCATGATATAGTAAAGTGAGTGACCTATGATGTGACTGATTCTATTAAGTGATATGTTGTCAACTAAACATATAGGTTAATCACAAGGTTTTAATCTTTTTTGACTCGGCGGTCAGTCATGATGCTCCTGCAGTTTAAACCTTCATTTTGATGAGGCCCCAGACAAAAGCATGGGGACATCCAGCATGAGGTAAATATCTTCTTGCTCTCATTTTAACTCGTCCCGACAAACACCTCATGCCAGACCGCTCTCCTGATGATGCTACACTGCTGGAATGAGGTGAAACGCAGTGTGAAGAAAGGGCCCTGCATGCAAGATTAAAGCTATGTCGATTTCTGAGAAAGCAGAGGTTGTCTGGAGTTTAACGTGTCAGAGATGCACACACACACACTCGCTCACACTTTCACAACACTGAGGTTTTTTTCAGGACAGGCCTCAAAGCATGAAGTTGGTTCTGCCACTCATGTCTGACTACCTCTTTGCTTTTTATATCCCTTTATCCTCCTGCCTCCTCTAACCAAGTCCCTTGCCACCTCTCCTCTTACTTACCCCCTGTCTTCCCCTGTATATGGACATTGACTGTGCAACAAATCACTTTTGAAGGTTTTATGCTTACATTGGAATGAAATCTTTTTTATCAATAGAAACACTAGAATAAACCTAAAAACACTTTATCATTTCTTTATCATACACACTCTGGAGTCTATTAGATATTGCTGTTAAAGTATCCCTAAACCTGTGTTGAACTCAGATCTTGTGATTCAGAAAGCCTCTGAAGTCCGCCAATCGATTTGGGATGACTTTACTTCGTAACAGGCTGCATTATCAGTTACACATGGGCAACTCCAAATGTTTTTGACTCGATAACATTTTGTCTCAGTTATATATACACTGATATCAGTACCAATACTACTGCAATACTCATTGCTTACATTTGTGTGTACTTTTCTTCCCAAATTCAGGTTTCATATTCAGATTTAATTATATGATTTGATAAAGAGCCCGATACACAAGGCAATTTACATGACACACACTGGCCATAAAGAAATGTATCACAAAAGAAAATGTCAACAAAAGTATTTTGTGACAAATTAGCCACAATATTTTTCAGATTCACATAATTACCATGAACTTATGATGAATTAGGTAATTATTGCAAGAATTGAATATAATGCCAAGAAAACATTAAAACAAAGTTTGTTAACAAAAGCTACAAAACTGAAATGAACAACGTTGGGCGATATGACACATCTGTGATCTTGTGATCATCAAGTCAGAATGAAATAAGAAAAACTCCAGCAAGACTTGACATCTTCCAGCAGTTCAGCCTTATAATGATAGGTATGTAAACACACTGGACCTGGTCCAAAAATGCTTGAATGCAACAATGAAAAATGAACAAAGAACAAATTTATTAGTCATAGATAAGAAGAAACTTTCAACATTTCCCCTCTTGAATTCTTCATCTCTTTACTGTTTCTGTCACTGATGCTAAATGAGGAAGTATGTTAGCATGCATGGCTGTGTATAATACATCCATGGGTTGTGTACTCAGTTCTCACAGCCATGTGACACATTCCAGCAGTGATGTCACATGACAGAGGCTGGCTAAATGTGTCATAATGTTTTGGTGCAAAAAGTAACAAATGATAAAGCAGACCACCTTTACCGACCAGTCTTTTTAAAATAATATAGTTGAAAGACTGTTTGCTACAGTAGTATAGGACTACAAATATTGTTGTAAAAACATATTCAGTCCAAGAAAAGAATTAGTATATTGGCACTATTTTTCTTGTGGTTTCTAACAAGTGCATTACATAAAGCAACAATTGAATTGTGCAAAGTAGACTGCAATGTCATTGTTTCTCAAAAACTCCCATTCACTCTGCACACAGGGATACACAGATCTTTACTCTGGAGGGTATTTGTAAAAATATCAGTTTCTTTGACTAAAGTCTGTATGTATGAGAGCTGACAAAACAAATGTTTATGGTGGATGGTATTCAGCCACTCCTGTCAGGCTGTTTAAAAATGCTGTGTTATAAGATTAAAAGTTTATTTTAAGCTTAAAAGTTTAAAGTGAGTTAAAGTGATTTCACTTAATTAAAAGTATTGTCACTTTGGTGAAAGTAAAAAGTAAAAGTATGTGTGTGAATAAACTCAGGTCAAATTTTGAAAAGTTACTTGTTTGAAATATACTGCTGATTTTATTTTGTTAACTGAACAAAGAAATGCTACTGTGACCCAACATCAGTGAATGATTAAAGCTGATCAAATTTGAAAATCTATTAATTTTCTGTACCCTCTTAATCCACCTCAGGGCCAGAATACCCAGCGAGAACCCACGCATACACAGGGAGAACATGCAAACTCCACACAGAAAGGTCCCACCCGGGATTCAAACCAGGAACTCTCTTGCCATGAAGCAACGGTGCTAACCAGCACACCACCGTGCAGCCAAATTTGAAAACCTCTCTGTAAAATCAATTTACTCACCTCCAAATGCTTACAGTGGATGAAGAGCTTTAGTAAGGAACTGTCTCAACATTTTTTGGTAAGCAAAGCACACACCACAGAATAAAGCCATTTATTGTATTTGAGGATTAGAGCCTTAAATGTGCATCGAAATTTTCACCTTGTTGATGTCTAAGCTCTTAAGCTTAGACCTGAATGGGCAACTTGACAAAGACATTGCACTAATGCGAATGTCTGAGTTTTTCTTAAAAAAAGACTTTCCTCTCAAAATCAATTCAAACTGTTACCAAGTTAAATACCTCATAAAACTTAAATTTTCTCCAGATACAAGTAGACACTAAATCAACTTCATTATAGCAATAACAGTAAATTGAATTGGAGGATTGGAATTACTGGTTAGAAACCTGTCACATTTATAAAATGCTTTTGAACTACAAATATTTTTACTGATATTCTTCTGATCTCAAGCAGATTGATAGTGGTTAGAATAAGAGGCATTTGAACAGCAGTTTAAATGTGACATTCATTACCATGGGACAACATAGTAACATTTTCAATTTGAGACTTATTATTTCAGGCGCTCAATCATAATATACGTCAAGCTCTTCTTTCAAAACACATTTGCAACCAGCAGTGTCGGTTCCCTTTTCCCACCACGCTTACATCTTCCCATATAAGACATCTCTGACTGAAGATTAGGAAGTTTCAAAGGATATGTGGGAGGAAAACTGGAGGGCTAAAAAAAGAAAAAGAAAAAGACTTTTGAGAAGGAAGCACAATATTTCTGAAGAGAAACAACATTTCTAAAGAGATGTTGGGTGCCACAACTATTTAAATATTGATTATTTACATGGTGTGTATGTATGTACTTGTTTATGAGTGCAAGAGTGCGTGACGCAGAGCCAATTTAACCACATAAGGACAGATGTCTTGCCAAGTGAGTTGATTCTCTCCTGCTGTGGTAAAATGGGTTACACCCACTTTCCAGTGCCACAGTAGTATAAATACTACCCTTGGACAGCAGAGTGTACCAGCTCTTTCTGTGAGCCTCTCCCCCAGCGAGCATCTGCAAGTCTTGATATTTATTCTCCAATGAGATCATTAGAGGAAAACTGGAGGCAACCATATGGACACGACTTCTGCTCAGCTCAGTCCATTTTTTAAATAAAGACTCCAGCAGGCGGACCCCAATCAGCTTTCTTCAAGAGTTGGCATGGGAAAATATGGAGGATGCAGCAGTGATTTGATGGCCACATGTAAAAGGGAAAAAAAAGAAAGTGCCAGTCTACAGAAAATGACCATATCTTTTTTGTGAAGACGTGGACATCTGGGGGCTGAGTGCAGATAATATCATTTCAAGCCAGTGCAGTCACCTTTATTAGAAATGTCATCAATGGACAGATGTCACTGAAAAAAAAGAAAAAAGGTTGCACATTTGCCCTGATACTGCTGGAACATTAAATCACTTTGTTCACGTCATGCCATTCACCCGGCAGAGATCAAAGCATTTTCTGAAGCTTCAGTCAGGCCTTAACATCTAATTTGAGCAGAATTTTTCAACATCCACACAGATGTATATGATATTGTTCATTAGTGTGACAGGGTGATCACTGTCTCTTTAACCACGACATCACCGTAATGAGGCACTAGACAGCGGGCTGACTGCTCTTTTGTTTCATTTGACTCACGAAGATGAGAGAAGGATCAACATGAAAAAGAGGCACATTCATACTGCCCCAGGCCTGCTTTTTCATGCTGAAATATACATAGGAAGCTGCGATTACTATCACTGCCTCTTTCTATGGAAACTAATGGGGGGAAATTGTTTGATTGTTTGAAGTGCAGCCCAGGATGCAAAATATCAGATTAGATCTGATTATGAATGATGATGGAAGGCTTTAAGGCAGGCAGATAAGCGCATTCCTTTGTACACAAAACATAAAATCCATCTTTTTTCTTGGATTACAAGGGCAGCTCATAACATGTGGATTTTTTGCATTATTTGTTATGTATGAATTATCGTCTCTTTATCAAAACATTTTATGGCTTGTGGCCTGTTATTGAATTTAAGACACTTGGACTGTTTAATATAGCAGTGGGAACAGCTGAAGGATAGAAGGTAAAAGTTTGAAGGAAAAATTGAAGAAAAGGGGTGAAATTATTTGCACTGAATAGACAAATAAAGTCAACCAGTCCCTGATTCATGAAGGGCCCTGCAGCACCAGGCCTGTGGTTGAAATATAGCCTGTCTTTTTCTGCATCCGATTTCACAAATTTCTCCTGCACTGCTCTACATACACATGTTGTCTTTTCAGATAAAGCCAAGCCAAGGGGGCCAGGCCCACATACTGCGAATGGAGGCTTGATTATGCCGAGTGGCAGACTGAGAGAGGCGTTTGTAGACGCTTCAGCAGACAGATCACTGCTGGGACTCTACAGGGTGTATGTTTGCTGTCCAGCAACCAAGCATTGACGACTGAACTGCTTCCTTGGTGACTGGCGACTCTTTAAACGCCTCACTGGATTGGCTTAACTGTTTTTTTTGGGGGGGACCACAGTGGGTGGGTGAAGAGAACAAAAGATTTTCTTGAAAAGAGAGAAGGATCCATAGAAGGGATGGATTGAACGTACCTCACTTGATGGATGTATTTTGTGCGTCTTTCAGGTTCTTCCTTACTTGTTTCCATTTCTTTTTTCTTTCATTTTTTTCTTTGGATGCCAGCTTTTCTACTTTCAGTCTTTTCACCGCAGCGAGCGGGATGGCCTTTCAAAGCTCAGCAATTATCAAATTGTTTTATGTCATCGTTTTCCTGCCATCCACCTCATTAGAGTTACTGCCGTGTTTGTGGAAGAGTCTTCTGCCGTGCGAAACAGTTGCAGGCATGAACCGTCCAGCTCTCTGCTCTGGCACTTTCAATCTGTAGAAACCACCCTCAACACTGATTGCAAATAAAGATGATCTGGTGAAAAGAGGCTGAGGGAAAGATGATATGGTGATTGGTGCTACTCTGTGTGAAGTGATAATGAAGACTATAAGTCATCTGCCATTATGTATCTTACAGTGTACCCGTAACCCATATGCTAATTAATGCTGATTTATGCCTCATTATGTTGATTTATAACGGGCTGCAGGAGTGCTGTTGACTGACTCCTGCAAAAAAGAGCTCCATTGAAAGACACGACATTTGCATTACTTTCATGCATGGTGCAGAGAAGCTATCCTTTTTTTTTTTCACCAAATGTCATTTTACATCTTAACAATTATTTTTAATTTTTATTTTTAATGACTTATTTCATAACTTTACACTTGAAGGATCAAATCCATAGTTTCATCCATAGATTCTGTCCATTCATATAAATATTTTGTATTACTGACAGTAATTCTCCAAATCATGAATTTGAATTCCTGCTTTCCACTCAGCCATTAGTTCCCCTCAGTGCAATACATTAATCAACTTTTAGAGACTTAAGTTTGCTTGAGATAGATAATCCATCAAAATAAACGTTTATTCACCTACTTTTCCTAATGATCTTTGGGTAAATCATAGAAGAAACAAGTGATTTGTGGCACTATTGTCGATCCTGTGATATTCAGATATTTGTAGTTACTTTACAGAAAGAATCACCGCCATCAGCTTAATCTTTAAAGTTCACGCTGTGGTTTTAAAGCTTTAATAAAGCAACCTCAAAGTGGTGGCAGAACAGGGTCTAAAATTGCCAACAACTTTCCTTTTATTTGATGTATTTTGCCACAAACGTCCCATTGAGATACAGGATCTCTTCACTCGAGGACTGCTGGTTGCAGCATAAAATAAATTTCACATTAAGGTTTCATATAAAAGACTAATTCAAATGTTTCAATAAAAATGGCACAATAGGTAAAAATGATAGGGCCAAACCAAACTTGTCTTCCAGATACAAAATAAATAAAAACATCAACATGTTTCCTTCAGTGTGGTTAAAATTATGTGATGTGTTTGTAAGCTAATGATATTTTGAAGCTCATTTTATGACTTTTTAAGGATTGTAGATGGAGAAAGCAGTTTTTTCTCGCAGGAAAAACCAGGAACATTTAAAAGAATTCTAGTTGTAGATATAGTATGATGGCAGGCGCGATATGACAGAAGACTTACTCATTTCTAACCTTCTGTCAAATCACCGATACTAAATATACAATTAGAATTATTTTAGATGTTCCTTGAGGAACATCTCCTGTTGCCTCTTAAAGTTCCTTGGGCAGGCATGCTAGTAAAATGTGTCATATTTTCACATCTGGTGTACATGGAGCATTTGCAATTCTGTTTTTGGATTCCTAACATATACAGAAGAGTATTTTTTCTTCTTTTGGCTTTGCTAAGAAAAATATTCATTTCCAACAGTGTGACAGTGCCAAGACTGGATACAGGTCGTTTAGGCCGCAGTCGTTTAGGCCCCCCTGCAGTCGTTAAGGCCGACAGAGGAGTCGTTTAGGCCCCCCTGTAGTCGTGTAGGACAGGCTACCTGAGCAGCTGAAATCTTCATTATTGTACATTCGTTATTATAAGATATAAGTCAGCTCTACTGGTCTGTCTGGGTAGCCTACATATCTATGGTAAATTATTTAATAACCAACTTTAGTGTGGAAACGTTTTTTTTATTTAATAAATGGTGATTTATGAATTCATAAAATTGTGGAAATAATCACTGCGAGAAATTAACGGGCTTCTAAATAATTACAGCATCATTGTCCAACGAATGTGGCAATGCGGATGCTTACGATGACAATTCGATGCTTATCTTTATAAATCACTATTTTAATTCTCACAAGCTGCGCGAATCTAACGGGCTTCTAAATAATTACAGCATTATTGTCCAATGAATGTGGCAATGCGGATGATTATTTCCACAATTTTATGAATTTATAAATCACCATTTATTAAATAAAAAAAACGTTTCCACACTAAAGTTGGTTATTAAATAATTTACCATAGATATGTAGGCTACCCAGACAGACCAGTAGAGCTGACTTATATCTTATAATAACGAATGTACAAAGTGATGTAATAAAGATTTCAGCTGCTCAGGTAGCAGGTAAGAGTTTCCATTTTACAAATGGAATATGTTATATTAATGGCTGCATAATTATCACTTCCATGTCACATCAGTGTTCCTCACAGCTTCATTGAGAGAGGGGGCAAAGGTGGCTCAGGAGGGAGTTTGAAAAAGGCGCCGTGTGAATGTCTGTGTAATTAGGGTGAAAATAGCCTCTGGAGTCTGAAAGTTTGGACAGTGCTGTGATTCATTTAATGATGCAACCTGCCAAATATCTCTGAAATGTGATTGTGCATCAACCCCTGCCAGTCTGTGTGTGTGTCTATCTGCTCATGTCGCCCCAAGCACTGAAGACTCACGCAGCGTTAAAAGCAATACTTCATGAATGTTACTCCGTCCATAGTTTTATACAACTCTTGGAAGTGCTCCTTGCTTCTTGGATGCACCCTCCACAGCTGTACAGGATGCAGGAAGTGATCTGGTGATCTGGTACATCAGAGAGAAAAAGAGTTGAAATAAACACCGTAGCTAACTGATTGCTCTCATGTCAAACAATCTACTAAGCAACTGTGAATTAACATTACTTTTTTTTTTTTTCTTCAAACTGTTTTTTCTCACAAATTGTGTGCAAACGTGTGCCATCCACAGATGGTTTGAGGATTCATTGTCCCATCTACATGCATGTTTAAAGTTAAAATCTGTGGATTATTTGAATAGCTCAGTGTTGTATGCAAGATGTTTGTTTATAGATGGCAGTGGCACGGCTACCCTGTACCTTGCACATGTTTAAAATAAAAACATGAATATATTAACCTGTGTATTATTTGAAAAGCTTAGTATTGAATGTACAATAACAGAGTAGCTATGTTTATACACGGCACTAGGCCCCGTTAAATATAAAACACAATTGTATGCCATATAAATAATAGGGGGGTCCCTGCTCCAACTTTCCATCAGTTTGGGGGTCCCTGGCCTGAAAAACGTTGAAGACCCCTGGTCTAGATGATTTGGAAATGGTGAAAAATAGGATTCAATTAAACATACTGCACTGAATGATGTAATGATTAATAATAACAATAATAAGAATTCTGAATAAACACATGAATCAAAGCATTACAGTGTATGGATTGTATTATTTTTGTGCGATGCTGGGCGTCAGGCACTGTTGTAAATAACATTTATTAGCCTAGCATTAGCCAATGTTGACTATCTATGGTAAACTTCAAATTCCTGCCGCATGTTAACTGGTTTTGGGCTTTTCATTTTTTGTCCCAAAACTTTTGTTGATGTGGTTGTACAGATTATCTAACAGTTATCTAACAACCTGGAAGCAGTGGTCCCCATTGACATCAATTTCACTCAACGGTTCTGCTGTAACTGAAATGTTTGAGATGAAGAAATCCACTTAAATCAGGGTTTGAAAACCAGCAAATTATTCACCAAACAGCAAAGACAGGTACATCATATATTTGACTGGTGGTTGAGCTGACATCGAAGTCGGTTTTAAACCCACCACAGTGTTTTTTTTTCTCTAAAAATTCCTCTGCCTTATCCCCTGTATTTGCACAGACAACAAAGTGGTCTACAGAAGTAGGTTACCCCACAAAAACTGACATCATCATGCTGTAATAAAATCAGAGTTTTATCAGAGCAGAGCAAATCTGGAAATGCTTTAAACAACCAGTTGACAGGCAGTCTTACAAAACAAACCGCCTGAAAAAAATAACAGCAAACTATATGAATGAGAGCAGATTTATTGAGAATTCATTTATTTAAAAATATATACATATGATTTATTGTTTGTACCATTTGGCACTAGATGAGTGTACAATGCAGCGGTGATTTAACTCCCAAGCACATTATCAAAGCCCAGTTTGAGAAGCTCAATTTGTACAATTTTGGTTGTACTACCTTGTTTACATGCATATTAAAAGTCTAGTTTGGTTCTGACCAACATGATAATTAACATTTAGCTGTCATGATTTAAAACTTTTTGCTTTAGCTTATATTAGAACCAGGCCCCAGGACATCTCATACAGCTGTTGTTTAAAACAGTGCATCGGTTATGAAATCTCTTTAGTGTCAGGGAATGAAGCAATTTAGCACACTGACTGAAGAGTCCCATTCATGATCTCTTTTGGGAAAGTTTATTCTCAATATCAGATTTTTTTTTGGGTCAAATTGGGTTAATATTGTTGAAGAGTGATGGTTCCTGCTAAGTATCTTGAACAAGTCAATTACATTGATGATTAGCAGAAGATAATTCAATGTGCTCCCCGGTAAGGCAAGTTGAAGAAAATGTACACAGAACTCCTTCATTTTTTAGGTTAATTTCCTAGACATTTTAAATTAGTTATATGTGCACATGCTTTAATCACAATTTCTGTCAGTCAGAAAGACACTCAGCAAAGAGATGGTTCCAAAATGACACCACCAAAATAAAGTTGTCCCATCTAACTTTTTGAGTGCCATGAGAGCACTCGTGTTTTTATCCCAAAACATGAAAATTTGATCATGTACATTCCATAGCACTGATGGTGTGTTAGCTATAAATAAAAAAAAAACAGTTGCTAGACTGAAAATGGAGCATCGCGTTAGTTCTGGCAGACCACGTAGTCAACGCGCCCTTTGCCTATTGGCTGACGCCGACCCAACCCTTATGGCTCCGCAACCAGCTGTGCTCAATTGGGTAATCAGCTGATGCTCGCAATTGGATGCTGGCATTTGGGGCACTTCATTTAAACTAGGTTTGCTGTCACTGCTTTTTTTTGCTCTCTGCTTGCACCCACCACCTCCCCTGCTCCACCGACTTCTCATTGCAAACAATGTCATACTGTTGTTCATTGTTGCTTGCTCTGTTCTAGGGGGTTTGTTGCCTTTACAGCAAATGGAAGGCACTCCACCTGAGGATGCTGCTGTTCCCTGTCTTGGCTTCCATGGAGCTCATGGAAAAGTCGGGAACTTCCTCCGAACAGAGCCATACCGCCAAACATAAATTGTATGCATTCAGAATAAGCTTCTGAAATTCATATCTGTTTCTCGTCTCATTTTGACGAGAGTGGTTCTGACAGAAATATCTATCTATCCATCCATTTTCTATAGCCGCTTAATCCAATTCAGGGTCATGGGGGGATGAAGCCCATCCCAGCAGTCCCTGGGCGAGAGGCAAGGTACACCCTGGGTGGGTCAGAGTGAAAATCTTGATTGTAATGAGATATTAACACAATGTTTACTAAAGCGTTCAATAAAATGTCACATTCATGATCTCCCCACATAAGTATAATTGTTTTATACATAGCTGAGCAGTCAATCATCAACCCCCTCAATGACAGAAGAGTATTTTCCTTGAATCATCAGGAAAAGCCCAACTTTAAGAGTTAATATTTGTACCATGTCTGTAGTGTAGGTTGTAATCTTCTGCCTTCTTTGTCCTCATGGTTGCATTTGGGCAAACGTTTTTATTTTTTCTAAGTCTACAAAACAAAAGGACTGGCAAAAAAACCCTGAAAACACTTATTTATTCATATTTCCTCTTTTCTTTTCTCTTCCTTTTTCTTTTCCAAGCAATTGAGTCAAGTTGGACATAAACATTAATTCAGATAAGGCATCCTTATATAATGTCCACCTAAGTCGATGACTAATTTGTTTAGATGAATAAATAAAGAGGTTTGCTAAGAATATTTAATCCATAACATGAGGAAATATTTGCCTACTATCTGTTGCCTTCTATTGCTGATGTGCACAAGAAAAACTCCCGAATCGTTTAGACTCCTTTATTCTACTGTATGTCTGGTCTTACTTCATCGATGGCATTCAAGTTGTTCATCTGAGTTTAAGGCTGACGGAGAATTTTTGTAGTTAGTTGTCCGGCAAGCTTGGCAATGAGTAATTGTCACACACAAAATCGCACATACAAGTTAGTTCATATTAGAAGCGTGTCTCTGTTTGAAATCAAGCTCCCTCTCTTTATTTTTCTTTATTTTTCACTGCAGGGAACTCTTTTCATCTGGTCATTAACTGCTTTTTATTTTCATTCAGCTAAAGGAGTTCAATGAAAACATGCCACTTGGATTAGGTGGCAACTGTAATCACCACCAAGTGTGATTTGTCAAGTTGAATTCTGCTCAGGCCGTGTCAAATCTTGATTTACCTCTGCACCGATAATGTTTAACCACATGTTTCAAATTAAATATATTTAAATTACATTTATATTTCTTTAAGACCCCCACATTAACAGATATGTATCAAAACTTAAGATATTCATACTAGCTGCAATGCCATATCAGCACACCTCTGTATCATGCTCATACCTAGACTGGGGAGATCATTAAACATCAATACAAACCCTTTTTCGCTCCATTCACCTCTGCTAGGTCAGTCAGAGAATCTCTGATTGGATGTCGGTTTATTACAGACCAAGCAAAGCTCAGCCAACAACCCTTTTTCTCCTCCCTTCTCAGCTTCATTCATTATAGATCACCTGCCCCCACCAGCACGGCTTCATTACTCCCTCATTTACAGCTTCTCTGGTCTGCTGACTCTTCTTTTTTTCCTCACTACCTAACAGCCCTCCCAATGCCGCCGTTTCAAACCCCATCAGGGTCCATCCTCTCTTTGTCTCCTCTGCAGATCCCTCACTCCTACTGAGTTGTCATTTTCACCATCAGGTCATTTAACCCTTCATTCAGGCAGTCGTCCTCATCGATGGTAAATGATTGAGTGCATTGTGTTGATTGGATTTTAGTGCATGTATCATTCATTTCTGGGTCACTGAGCTCAAGGACCTGGTTTGCCGGGAGTTGTGACCCCAACATATGACACACAAATATCCCTTTCTATTTTTCAGGCATTTTGCAGACACACAATTCTTCCTTTTGTCTGTTTATTTGCTCATCAGTGATCATGAGGCGCTCCAAAACTGATAAAGCCAATAATCTTGTAAAAAAAACAAAAAAACAGAAGAGAAAACATACAGTGATTGGCACAAATAATCAAACAGCTATGTATTATTCAAACTGCATAAAGTAACTGAGCTATAGTGAGCCATAAAAAAGTATGGTTATTGATCTGACTGACATTTGCTACTGAATTGAATTTTGTTCATGTGTTCTGCTAGCCTGGGAATTCCCATGCTGCTTTGTGCGCAATTTCATTCACACTGCAAAGGAAACCAGCCTGGAAACCACTGCCCTTATTTTTGCCTGAGTTAGGGAACCAATCACAGAACAGGGGGGGCAGCAAGACGATGATGACGTCTATGCGCGACACCGAAGCTTGTAGAGTGTTAATCCAACATGACAGCAGACACAACATTACCGTTCGATGCAGCCTTAGAAAGTGTTTTAAGTAGCTTAGAATGCAAGTTTACTTTTAAAAAAGAGCAAAGTTTGGCGTTGAAAGATTTCATTGCCAAGAAGGATGTATTTGCTCTGCTACCAACAGGCTTTGGCAAAAGCCTCATCTACCGAATTTCTGTCGCTCTACATACGTCATCTGGTATAACTGATACAATTGGCTATGAATCGCGCGCAAAGCAGCATGGGAAGAACCAGACGCCATTTGATAGACATTCGTAGCGCCCAATAAACGGCTCTAGGCATTCGTAAACCACACCTCAAATACGAGAAAATGCACACCTAGTTCCCAGACCACCATCTCATCGAGATGTGGACGCGTCAGCCAGGCTAGTGTTCTGCTGCTTTCTTACCGTGTTTAAGATTGTGTTGTTTTATTGCTTTTCTCATTGACCTGGTGTGATACTCAGCCCACAGACCAAAAAAAAAAATAATACAAACATACAATGAGCTTAAGGCCAAATCACTATTAAAGGAAACTGATTTGGGTAAGGTTGTTGGTGTATGCAAGGAAACATGAAAATAGCTTCTGTCCCCTTACCATTTATTGCTTACTCGGCCTGGAGAAATTAAAATCATTGTAATAAAATATTTGGGAATGAATTTAAATAATTTTTATGGGGACAGGTGCTTTAACTTAGACAACTGGATAACAATTGAATGCAACGCATACACAGAATATGTAGCTGCTGCTATTTAGAGTAATACATTTGTGGTATATTCTAAGATATATATATATATATATATATATATATATATATATGTATATTCTATATTCACTTTTCCAGCAGACGTACTGTTAAACATACACATGGTCTACATAATTATACATACAGTAAAGCATGGACTCATCCAGCCACTTTCATACATACACACAGTAAGCCCCATTTCCTCTCTATATAATTATATGTTTGATTTGTTTTTTAAAATTCTTTCAGCTTATTTTAAATTCTGGCTTTTTTTTTTCTCTGTTTTGAATTTAACAGTCTACACATGTATTGACTCACTTTGTAAAAAAGACTATCTGGGCAAAGGCAGCTTTCTGGTAAGATACTTCATATTTTCCTGCAGCGATATTCACGTTCACGATAGATTCGGGAGCCCGGCTGTATAAACACATACAGAATGTGTATTTTGCAAACCTGATTTAGTCATCAAAACTTGGCATAATGATCTTTTTCTGATTGCAATTGGGCTTTTTAAATAAGGTTGCAGCAGGATTCCAGGGATTTATTGTGGGTCCAACACTTTGGTCTAGACCAAATGACGTGAGTAGTAATTGAATGGTTTTCAACAGAAGCCACCAAAAAGTTTTCACTTATTGACTGAAATGTCTTGTCATCTAAATAAAGACATTCAGACATTCATTGTTTGTTGAAGATGTATCGTAACGTTAATATTTATCCAAGCGTTTTGAACACATTTTACATTGGATTATAGTGAATGTTATGATTCCTGGGATGCACAGTGGTGTGGTGGTTAGCGTTGTTGCCTCACAGCATGAGGGTTCCAGGTTCAATTCCTGGCTGGGGCCTCTCTGTGTGGAGTTTGCATGTTTTCCCTGTGTATGTGTGGGTATTCCAGCTTTCTCCCACTGCCCAAAAACACACATGTGAGGTTAATTGGTGACTCTTAAGTTGTCCGTAGCAGTGAGTGTGAGCACGGATGATTTTGTGTCTTTGATGAACTGGAGACCTGTCCAGGGTGTACCCTGCCTCTCACCCAATGACAGCTGGGATAGGTTCCAGCCCCCCCAACACCCTAAATTGGATTAAGTGGGTATAAAAAATGGATGGATGCTTATGATTCCCTAATTTTATATTTCATTTCATCACCAGGTACAATTCATCTAAGTCTATAATTCTGTGTTCTGAGTTTGTCACATTAGAAAAAAATGTGTTATCAACCACCCAGTCAGACCTGAATGATTAAATCATTTAGCAAGTAATTAAAATTAAGTCTAAAGATCACAGGAAAATGAGCAGAGCTCTCTGTTCAGGGGGGTTACTTGCATAACACCCATACTAATATATCTCGAATCAGCTCAAATGAAACATACTGAGTAAAGAGTGGAGTTCGTTTTAACCGAAGCAAACTGCTTAGATGTGAAATCCCAAACTCATGCTGCAGATAATTTATATTTCAGTCACCTTCCAGCTGTGAACTAAGATACCACCAATGTTCAACTGTGAAAATTACATGTTCGTGTTGGGTATGTCTTGCTACTGAGTATTCAGCAGTCATGCTTTGGTGCAGCATGAACACGGCAGTGGGAAAGTGAGGGACTGAGCCCGGCGGTCGCAGCAGGGTCTCTATGTATCAGTTAATACTAACTGTCTTTGGTAAAAGTTTGTAAAAGTATCTGGTGAATGCTAACAGTTGTTGCTGGAATTCATCCTGAACTCTCTCTCACTACAGGATCATACCACAGAGCTCCCTTAAATGGGTTCTCTCAGCAGGTGTGCCACCTTCAGAACTCTGTGGTGCACTGCTGGTGTGTTGCCAGATCTGTGATGGTGCTGCATTTCAGTGTCTCTCCTCACAAAATGTATCCTTTTCTTTTTTGTTTACATTGTTACTGTAGTTTAAGAAGACAGGCCAAGATGCAAATTCTAACATCCAGAAAAGACGCATTTCCATCATGAAAGCAGAATAGTTAGCTAGCGAGTTGCAACTGTGAGGCTGATGCATTTAGAAGACCTATTTATAATTTTCAAGTGAAGAGGTGGGGTTGGCCTTTGCTTGCTTTGTATACTCAGTCCCATGTGTCATGGATTTATGGTTTTAGACCCTTAAATTATCTAAATAATTCTGAGCAGGAAATCATTTAGAAACAATTTAAACACTAAAACACACACAACAATTCTCTCCTCTTTAACATGTTTTAAGCAACTACTGTTGAATACATATAATTTTTTATGCAAATTTATTTTCAAATGAGCTTTTCTCAGACTTTGATTTGTATTTGCTTCTGCGTCAAATACTTGAAAAAGTAATAACATCTCCGTCATCATCCTTCATTTTTCAAGTTTACTAATCAGAAAAAGATTCACTGCAGCCTATTGTTACTCCCAGGATGCCAAATGTTTCCATTTTTTCAAAGCATGTAGTGTCTATGAAATGCAAATTGTGTTTATATTTAACCCCAAGAGCAAATTCTTCCTTTTCAACAAGACAAGGCAGTGTTTTCCTCCCAAGGCCATACAAAGATGTTGGAGGACTTGTGATGGAATAAATCAGGAGACTTTTCTTGAGGACTTCTTCCTTGGTACATGGTAGGGTTTCTGGTCTTTCTAAACAGGACCTAATAGAAACATGCAAGCAAGTTGCAAAAAAGAGGTGATAAACTTTAATTGAACAGGCAGCAACAACCTTAGGTGACAAATTAGAATATAGTGGCTGAAGAATCCCAGGGAATTTGATCCATTAAAAACAAACATATTTCAAAACCGTTTCACATTGAGAACGGGGAAACCATTTGAGAATGTACATTTTACAGAATAAGAGGCAGGTGAGGTAGAAGGCTGCATGGTAAGCAGGTGATGCGAATAACGAAGGAGCAAGCAATCAAAAGGACGCAGAAGTAACACAAAGGGAAAACGTCGCAACACTGAAGACGTGTTGCAAAGTAAGAGATAAGAGAGACAGAATGCACACATAAACAAGTAGGAGAAGAAGACAAAGAAAGATAGGACACACGGGGAAAAGGGAAACACTCATCTTATTTGTGTAATTTGTGCGTCCTCTTCTCCTCTTTTCCCTCGGTCCTCCTTCCCCTGAGGGACATGGAGGCTTGCTGGAGGAGTTAAAAGAGAGGATACACAACTGTATAGTTTGTGGAAGTCTAAAGGGAATTTGGCAAGTTAATAATAAAACAAAGTGATGTCAGAAACACATGTAATGCTCATCTGACAGAAATAACTAAATAAAGATGAATACTGCAACAAATCTATAGCTGTGTCACATGTCATATTCAGCTGTTGGTTTAGAATGACAGCTCTGAAGCAAGACTGTCTTGATTTGATATGTGCCTGTTATCTGGTCTACTCTTCTCCTATCTCAGGTGGGAGGGACTGCTGTGTGGGCAGAAGGGTCGAGGATGTGTACAATTGAAAGAGATCAGTGGGTTGAAAAATGAGGGAGGATGTAAAATGAAAACTGAATCCAAAAACCATTATAGACTTAGTTTTAGGTTTTAGTTTCAAATAGAACCTTTTTTTAATGTTAACCCCTCCTTGAAACACATTGTGCTGTGGAGTCTTGACAAAGCAGCTGTATGTGTTGTGAATGTAGCGAGACTGGGCTCAGGATACAGTGTAAAATCTCATAGATTCATAGATAAATGGAGGTCATTGATTTGCATTCAAGTAATTGTTTCGAAGATGAGGCTAACTTACTTTGTTGTTTTGCACTCGGGTTCAGAGTTTAAACACACATTTTTGTGTCTGACTGACACTAAAGAGGGGACAGATCATTTGAGATGGGGAAAATAAAAATGAGCACTAAGCTCGAGGAGCAGAAATCTGCCTGGGCGTCTGAATGTCTGCTGACCTTTTCCTTCATTTCCACTCCCTCACTAATACAAAACAATCAGCCATTTAACAAATAAATCTTCCGTCGGTTTGGAAGAGTGGTGCGGTTTTGATGAATTCTCTCAAGGTCCTCACCCATGTACAGTATCTTGAGACATTGTCAATGAGTTTCTGGGGGATGTAAAAAGCTCTGTGCTTCATGATTGCCACAGCTCACAGGGCTAGGTCTACGTGCAAATAAAATCACAGTCCTTGTCACAAACATGGAGGGAGAAGTGAACCTCGGTTGTGAATTCTCTCAGAGGCAAATACATTACTCTGCTTTGTCTAATTATTCCGTTGGGTTTCAGGGGTGGCTGGACAGTGTTACAAGAAGACAGTTCTTCAGGGATTCCTTTCTCTCATACCTTTCCTAATTAAGGCATTGACAAAATGTATTAAACTCTTGCCAGCAGATACTTCAAAGCAAAGCATTGGCTCCAGTTATTACTTGAAATATGTAGTCAATGTAAATGGAATGCAGCAGATGTAGAAGATAAACACATTTAATCACAGCTTTAAAGTCTGGGGATGGTATGAACAATTTCTTTGTTTACTCCACTGTTTGCACTTTGATTTTCTTCAAGTCTTTCAAGCTAAATGATCTAATAGGAAAACAGAGGCAAAACAAAAAAAACGCAGTGAGTAATATCACCATATCAGCCGTCATCATCATCACCAACATTTCTTTCCTATTAAAGAGTCTGCATGTGTATCTGATCTGATGGGCATAAGTGTATGTGGTTTTTGGCTCTGAAACAGTGAGAAACTCACTGGGAACTATTATTCAAAGCAGCAGACTGTCTCAAGCACTCAACCAACATTATTTTAAGTGTAACTCTCATGTGATGCTTTGAACAGGAAGAGGACTTCATCACTCCCAACTGTGCGGCAATTATGCCATCAGTGAACTGTCTGTGGACATTAGACAACTTCTGCACGGCTGTGGTCATTAGAGCTGCTTCTTATGTTTTTTTTTATGTTTTTCATCAAATCTACTGTGTACATCTGCTGCATGCCTGGGTAAGAATGACCATAATGACTGGGTAAGTTGAGCTCCCTGAGGCTCGACTAATATATTTTTTTTCTGCTCTGTCAAAGATTTGATTAAACTGCAGACCAAACAAATTACAATACAAAAAATGTTGATTATGGCTAGAGGATGATAATAAACTGCACCTTCTCTGAAGTCCCTCTGTTTGCTGCTAGATATTTTTATGATACACTTTATGTCATTGTTCCTTTTACTGTATGAGCAGTCAGGAGGCTACCTCGTAAACACACGCACTTACGCACATCGGATACCGTTTGTATGCCTCTTTACACTCTTTGGCATTTTAGTCATTCCCTTGGCCCAGGTTTATACCTTTGTTTTTAAGCAGGCTTTAGTTTATTGGTCCTCATCTCCAGAGCAGCCAGCCCAAAGACCTGGAGCCATCTGAACTTGCTGACAGATTCACACAGTTTCAAGTTATACTTTGTCAGCACAGTATTTACATAATGACATACACCAGGGAGGTCAGCTTAAGTATACTTTAAACACCACTGCAGTGTTTTATAATCATCTTTAGTCGCCTAGCTTGGGATCTTTTAGATGCTTTATTTTGAAACTTGCCATATATTTTTGGACATAGCACTTACAGTTCCATGGAAAAGGCCAAGATTTAATTTGGACATGATGGTGATGTGAAAGAAAAAGTCAGAATGACTATCACCTTTTTGCTAAACCCACAAACTGAAATTCCCTTTCACTGTTATATACTCGTGATAAATACAGAATCTATTGTTGAATGTGTTTTAATATTCAGGCCATATCTTGAAACGTCCAGGTCTCCTCTAAAAGGAAAGTCTTTGTTTATTGTCTGATCTTATATGAATATAAAGAATTTAATATCTTTTTAAAAATGATTTGATGAGTTTTGCAAATGAAATAAGTTCTGAACACGAGAGCTGGTTCTAAGGTGAAAAGAGGTGATGTTGTCCACCATCTTCCCAGTTCATTTGGTGTCTTATAAGTCACTGAACAATCCTATACAGTAGTACAGTACCACATTAAAAACCAGATGCAAAGGTTAAATAATGTGCTTGTTGCATGCTCTCTAATAATATTTGTTTTCTTTCAGCTGCCTGCTGTTTGTTATGTTATGTTTCATAATGGACAGATTTAGTTATGACCTGCTTTTTATAGTCTTCACAAACACTGAAAACCCTGAACCACAAGTGATTGGGGTCATTTAACCATGTAGTTTGCATTTAGTGGTGAGGTAACTATTAATTCATTGAATATTTATTTCTTGAAAGCACTATTATGCAGCTACACAGGTTCAGGATCGTGGGCAGCTCCTTGAGTGTTGAGAGGCTGACGAGACTTTGTTTTTTAACATCCCCATCTAGCATGTTGCTGCATATGGTGACATTGCCCTCTTCCTATAGGAAAAACAAAAACAAAATCTCCATTCTGAGACCAGCAAACAACAATGCAAGCAACCCGAGCAATGCTTGAATTATACAACTGGCCTGCACAAAGCTTTCATCTCCCTGCACGCGCAAGGCGTCTCGTGGGAGATCATTATTCTCCATATATTGGCTTACAGAAGTGGTGGCTCATGGTGCCTATGAATGTATACAAGCAGCACTTTTGCAAACTGATGTAAAGGTCTCTCCACATCTGCTTTGTGTAAGTACCCCAACAGGGAAGTTTATGTCAACAGTTATTTTAAAAAGTAGTCTGTAAAACTCTGTATACATTTGTAATCAGGTGAGCCAAGTTGATGTAGCTTTTGCCACTTAAGCCTGACAACTAAACCTGCAGCAATCTGTATGTTAATCTACTTTGATTTCCTAAACTCCCCAACTGCAAGCACATCTCAGGTCGAGGTCACTGCTACTCTGCCAAGGTATTTATATCCCTAAGGTCGTTAATTACAGCGCCCAGACAAAGAACAATCGGGACTGTGAAGCCTGTAGTTGCACAGAGGTGTCAAATCGCCAAATCTTTAATCCAACCCACTGCCCCCCGAGTCCGTTCTGAATTACTTGACTAATAATTCACGAATAAAACGCAAAGTTAAACGATTTATCACACCGAACAACGATAACACTTCAACAGATCATCATAGTATTATATGTATCAACTGTATGAATTATATTAGGTGTTTTAGAATTCGTTTGCCAGTGTTCTGCAGAAACTTCGAGTCTTTATGTCAGCCTAAATTCTAAGGGCACCCCTCTCCCACACACACACACACACACACACACACACCCCTCCATTCACACACCGTCCTCCCCAGCTCGGCCCTCACCCCCTCCTTCCCATCTCCTGTTATTTGAATAGAGATCCCTCGCAGCACTCTTTTGTTCAGTAGCGCTCAGCTGCTGGAGAGGTGAGCACCACTCTGACTGGCGCTCATCCACTCATCACCGGCTGTTTCCCCGCCTCGTCTCCTGAAGACGTGCGTCTCTGTTCGAAGTCCAGGCGGATCTTTCGCAAGGCGACACGGTCCTCCCGGTCTTTCATTTTGACGATTTAACTCTGAAAGCTGCCTCGATTTCACCCTCACTCGCTGGGCTTTTACGCGCCGTTGGATGGTACAGCTTCACTCCTTGTGGCGCTACCACCTGCACTGTATCAAAGCGGCGCTCCTGTGAAGCTGCAGCATCGCTCTACATTCCTGCGGACCTCACTTCTTCGAAAGGTGAAAGCAAGTTCTTTTGGCTTTTTTGTATGTTTATGATCGCGATTTCACATCAAGTCTGTTAAGTGTTGAATGATTCGTATCTACTCAAAAAGAGACGGGTGTTTCACAAATTGTGTTCACCACAGCCGTGATGAATTGCAGATAAGCGTGTCAAATGTTTCCTGATGTGTGCCTATAAACAGAATTACAGGTGCATGGCAGTACTTAAGTGTATAGCCATTGAAAGAACGGGACTGACTGATTTAAAATGTCACTGGTCTATGTTTTAATGTGACCGATTTTTAAGTAAATTTGTTGGAATTGTTTTGAAGTTTTATAACAAATTTCAACAAAGCAAATAAGGATAATGGCTTTAACACAGAAAGGTGCTTTGTCATTTATTTCTGCCTCCTTTCTTTATGTCAATTTTCCAATTATGCAGCATTCCTTAATAGATAATGAATATATAATACCGTTAATCATCTTTTTTGTTTTCCCCTTTGGAAACTACTTATGTCAAACCACTGAAAAAGTTCTTTAAACATCGCATAGAATTGGCATCTGTGCCACCATCAGCCCACCTCTTTTAATGAACCCCCCCCCCCCCACCCTTTTCTTCCCCTGTAAAGCTTCAGGTGAGGCAGAAAGGGAAAACGGCAGCTTTTGGTCTTGGTGAAAGTCAATAGGCAGCGCAGGCAGGGCTGTCAGTGCTGTCAGCAAAGCAAAAGGAGGGAACCTGAAACATTATCTTGAATGGCACTTACACTCTGCCTAATAGGTCTCTAAATGATATCGGTTAGAGAAAACTTTGCAGTCTATCAGGAAGAGCCCAAGGCTACAAACCGTTCAAAATAGAGGAGGCCTGAACACGGTTTGCTTGCCACAGTGATGTAACACGACATGGCTTTTAGTTGGCAATCTCACAGTGAGGGATGTTGTTATGGATGGAGAAGATAACAGTGTTGGGTTGTGCTTTTCCTCTGTTTTAATTTTAACGAGTGTATGGCAGTGTTTCAGATACAGCGAGGCTGTGAGAAAGGGAGTGGAGTTGCTCATGACCCCATGGGAAATTAAGCAGATATTCGACCAAGCAGTTTGTGAAATGGTTACTGGTATCCTTTTTTTCTCTCGCCTCTTATTCTGTTTGTCTTGTGCTCATTGTTTGTCTCAGGTATTCGTGCACACAGGGGCACACACACAGCTTACAAAGAGTTAGTACAATCTGTCCTTGGCAGCACTTATTTTCTTTGATATTATATATATTCATCTATATATTTATCCCTCCCAATTTATGTTATCCTACTGTATTTTTAACCAGGCATTGGCAGAAGGATTATAATGTCTACAGCCAAGGCAGTAAAAGTATACATGCTTATCTGAGTTTAATTCTGTGACTCATTTTTGATCAAATATTCCCCTGTCATAGGTTGGACAGCCATGTGTGTATCTTTGTGTATGTGATACTTGTGTTTGTTTCAACTCTGTTGCCAATTCTTGAACTGTGTTAGTCAACAATTTGAGCTTCATCAGCTTCTGTTGCACAAGTAAGTCATGGCCCCACATTTAACTGTTCTTTAAGTCCCTTTGCTGCCTTTTCTGTCTTTCTTCTCGATGCGCTCCCATGCACATTTGTGAGGAAATCTGTTTGACTTTCTGTCTCTTTCTTTCTCTGTGTATCTCATCGTGTTTGGACTTTCACTCATCACTCCTCCACTGGATCATTGTCATTGTTCTCATAAGAGGTGTTCTTTTCTGTGCTGTTGCCAATTCACTGCTCCCATTTTCTGTGTGATGAGGCATTACAATGGATAAACAATATTCCTTCTGAGAGAGCTTCCCCGCTTCTTAGCAGCTCTGCTCCAAGTGTGGTCAATGCCAAAATGCAGCACAGAAATCTTGTCATCGCATCTCGGGTGCACGGAAGGAGGTGGGGGGGTGGGGCAAGCAGAAATCAAGAGAGAGGAACGTAAAAGCTTTGGGTAGTTGGATAGCATTATCTGCTCTTTGCATGAGGTTGTGTTGTCACATATTTCAATAATGTGTCTTTTCTGGCTGACTGGTCTCAGCTTAGTGCAGACACTTGAAGCAGAAGATGTGAATTGGCGAGAATTCAATTGTGCTCTTGAGTTGCGTCCAAGCAAATAAATGAGAAACTGGGGATTTTTACAGATATTTTGCCAATGGAAAACATTCACAATGAACCCTTTGCTACACTTAAAGAAAACATGGCTGCCCTGACATGGCACTGGGAAAAAAAAGGGAGAGCATCCAAGCAACTGCACATAATCAAATAGACAGTCACTAGGGTTACTTTTGGCTGTTTGACCGGTGAAGGCCTCCGGCTATAAGTCTTTTGAATGAAAGGGTGTGGTCCTGCAAGTCAGCTGTGATCCTGCTGTGGCCAATAGCTGGCCATATTGTAATTTTACAGTGGTAAAACTATATTCATCAATAACTGTTTTTCTCTAGTGCGTTTTTTTTGCTCAAATTCCCCTTGTAGGCTCACCTTATACAAGTTTATGTTGTTGTTGTTTTTTTGGTCCGTGGTGGCACAGGAGGAAAGGGGGTGCCGGAGGATTGCTGCAAAAACTGACTAATTTACAGACTCAGACAACTCTGATCCAATTAAACAGTGAAAACCCACACAGCAGCCTATGCACATATTTAATTCTGGCTGTTTAAATGATCATGACCGTGTGCGCTTTCTACTTTCTGTTCAAACTACGGGTGTGTAGCAGCAGAGTCTTGAGTACACATGATCATAGATCACATTTTAGGCTGCGATCCACTTGGCACCTCCTTTCCCCCAGTCACAGGGTCATTTAACCATATTAATGAAGGCAGTACCTTTGCTCATGAGGGCACGTCGGTCTGTTTGATTGACAGTTATGCGTCCATTCACTTCTCCAACTTGATGCCACCGAGCAGCTGGAGCACAGCCTAAGTGGGCTGCTGCTAGCTTTACCTTGGCTAATGATATAATAGTCTGGCATTAGCCATGTTGAACTAGCCACTGCACAGGGAGCCAAGCAAATGAGCAGCACAGCTGGGATATCATGGTCAGTAGCTGAGCAGACAAAGCCCAGGAGGCACAGAGGCAGAAAAAAAAGGTAGCTTACCACAATCCCTCCAGGCTCAGCTCATTAATATTCATTGGTCACCCCCTCAACCCCCAAACCCAAGCTCTGCACCCTCTCCCACCCAATGTATTATTCAAAGGAAGCATTTTCCCTGTTAAATACTATAAATAAATGATGATATCTGGTAACAGTTTTTGTCTGCTGAATTAATGACATGAGCACAGTCAAGTATCTTCCAGTGATTAGAGGAACAAGGGGTGTTGAGGTGGATTTCTGTTGAGCTACCTCACGGCTTCCTCTTTGTCTCGCCAGTTGGCTGCAAAGCCTCCTTTGTTAATGTCCGTTAGCATGCCAGTGGATTCGAACTGCATTGCATCTCTATCAGTCAACCCATGTCACTCTGCAGAGGAGAAGCAACTACTACATAGCTGTTTATTTTACCATTACATCTGCTTTTTTTTTTTTTTTTTGACTGAGCTAATCCTCAGAAAACACAATGCTCCCTGTGGGCTCTTTATGTGATTTCAGCACCGGACAGCTCCTGAAGCAGTGTCTGTTTTGTCCATCTCATTGTTTTTCTCTCCTGCTTAACAATTCATGAGTGTGCACATCATAACACACACACACATATACACACTAATAGTGAGCGTCTGAATGGTGCCTCACTGAAGCATATCAACAATGTAATGTTGGCTTCATTGTTGTACAGGCTGTAGCTGTCAGACTCTGACGAGCTGCTAAACAGGGAGTGCTTGAGAGGCCCACAGATGGCCAATGTTTTCTCCTCTTGTGTGGTGCAATTCCCAAAGGAGAAGGACGCATTTTGTTGTGTGTGAGCAAGTTTTCAATTTTAATTTGTAAAGGTACACAAGAATGCCCCAGATCTCATAGTGTATTTCTTGACGGGAAGATTCTAACTGAAGATGGAGAAAAGCGAGACATAAGGGGATAAAAGAATAAGCTATTGTCACAGAGAATGATTTCTGATTGTCTTCTTCCCTCTTACCCTGCCTGCCTGGATTTCACACCGTGGGGCTATTTATGAAGCTAAGACAGCAGTGTGATTCTCATTAAGTTCCCCTCACTAATCAGAGATGTAGCTCTGGGGTTGCTGAAAACAATCGCAGGGATTTGTGGGGGAAAATGGAAAAGTTGTGAAATGAATTTAGTTCAGAACACTGTCCTAGGTCAAGCTGACAACTTCTTATTTCAAGTGTTGACTTTGTCTGTCTTTTTGAGTATGGGGAGAGGCAAGAGAACTGTATTTGTGGCACACATTATTTGACTTGTGCTTTGACTGAAATTAATTAGTAATTTCAAGTCAAACACAATGTCCCTTTCCTGTCTTTGTATCATTCAGACAAATGCTGAAAGACTATTGTGTAGTACATCATTTCTGTTTGAGTTTTGCAGCTTCAAAGGGTTTGATGTTGGTGTATTTTGCCATTACGAAAAAGAAAAAAAAAACAGCTTGTTATTCCCTATCCCAACAAGAAAAACATTTCTGTCTGTAATCCTCTTGTCTGTGTCTCGGTTGGTGCAGAGTTGATAATACTGCCTTTTAATGCTTTCCTGGCACTCCATTTGTATTTGACTGATCAGGTTGCTTTGTACATTCCAGTGAATACAGACACGGACAAGTAAACTAAGGTTAAAACACAACAACTGGATGAAGTTTGTGCCACTGTCCTAAACTTCAATAAATTTGCAAAACCAAACTCTAGTCCATTATCTTTTTTTCATATTGTATTGGTGTAACAGTGCACCTACTTCTGCTATTTCTCATGCAGACACTTATGCAATTTGTTTCCTTAGCAAGAAAACTTTTTAGGAATTTGCATTATAAAATTTGATTACCTCTGATTATAATTGAATTACAATTGATTACCTTGAATTTGATTGGATCATAGTTCAGTTTGAATATATTATATTTTTTAAAGGTGCCATATAAATAAACTAAATTGCTTTGAATGGATACACAGGGATATCAAAGGATATATATATATAGCTACATAGATTTGTTCCCAAAAAGTTCCGAGTAAACAAAAATACATTCTGTGTGGTTTGTGGATGCCCTGCTTATAAACTTCCCATGCTCTAACAAAAACTCACAAACACTCTCCAAAGAAGCAAGGTTAATCACGGAGATATGCGTCTGGTGATGCATTGACAGTACCATGGACAGATATGTTCATTCAGGTTTTATTTTAAAGTCCTCCTGTTGTAAAAAAAAAAAAAAAATCAATGCTTGTAACCATGGTAACATGCCCAATATATGTTTAGTTTGAGAGAAAGATAGAAGGAGGACCAGCCAGAGACAGCCGAACCAGTTGACCAACTTGCAAATCTCACCAGAGGGATTTAAGTGACAAATGGATTTGTGTCAGTTTATCCACCGACAAGAGCAGCTCTGCCTCTTCAGATCTTGGGCACTGCATGTATGTGCGGTTGTGTGTAAGCACTAGCGTTGGTGGGAATAGGTCAGTGGAATCCATAGACACGGTAAGCTGAAAAGAATGAGCAAGAAGACTTGACAGAAGGTGAAAAGGCCAAAGTGAGATGAACCCTCTGTGCAGACAGTAAATATTTTGACATTCACCATAAGACATCGACTCATTTATCCAGCTAATTTGTTCACTATTAGTTCTTACAGGCTTTCTCTCTACTATAAACAGCAGATAAATTATTAGATTCTAGCCAGTCTCTTTTTCTTTGCGGATATCCCATGTCTGCTTAACCTATTCAGGGAGCTAAATGAAAAACACCATCAAGAAGATTTTAGTTCTGAATTTGTAAGACTTCTCGCCCGATGACGGCTGTCCTGTCAGTGGGGTTCTGCAGTTTATGATAAAAATTGCCAATGCTTCCCCACAATGATCTTTTTTGCGTGGATCACATCCACGAGCCATTTGAGTTGAATGTAGATATGGTGGTGGTGGTGGTAGTTTAGGTGCTGTGCAGGTGTGTTTGAGCAGGTAAAAGCTTAAAACTTTTGTTCATGTACTTGACTAATTTTAGGGGACCAGCAGATTTTGAGACTGGAGGACATTTATTTTGCCATCGTTTCTTGCATTGTTCACAAGACTTTGCATTACTAAAGCTTAGTTTCACAATAAAGTACAGTTGCTTCCAAATGAGGCCAAATCCAAGCTATTCGCCCAGTAAGTGAGTAGTCTAGCTGAACATGAAGGCCAGTTTTTGTGGTTGTGGATTTGAAAGGTTGTTTAACAAAACATTACCATTTTGTGTCTTTGCTTGGAGGCTCTGGATGGACATTCCTCCCTGTGGTTACAGTCATTTTTCAGTTCCACTATGGCAAATTCAGAAGGAGCTGCTTGGGTGCGTAACAATTCTGTTTTATAATTAACTATATATACTGCGGAATTAGTAGTAATGAAAATAAAGAGTCTTTGCTACAGTCACTCAGTCAGGCAAAATTAATATTAGTCATCTTTCTGCTATGTTTACAAGCATTTTCTTTTTTATGCCCGAGTGTAAATCTATGACACTAACATCTGCTTCTAGCCTGAAGGGGGCCTTCCTTCTTGTGTGCTCTCCCTGTCCATATTATCTGGGATTCAACAGCTGTAATTAAGGAGGGTGGCTGTCTGTCTGTCCTAAAAAACATCTTTATTGCAGGAGTACTGGATCCACTCTTCTCTTTCATTACATTGGGCAACTGTTCCCAGAACTGTTGCTGGGGATCCTCTAGTAGCTGTGAATACCTCAAATTGTATATGTGTTCCATGGAGGTTGGTGTGGGAAGCACTGCAGCTACATCCCCAAGTGACCACCTCAGTGAGGAGATTGATTGGGAGCTGCAGAGTGTGTGATGGACTGCTTTCCGAGCTGTCACTGACGGGGCCGCAACAGCTGCTCCAACGACTGTGTGTGATTCTGCATGTGTGTACTGTCTTTAGCAAATAAGTCTGCCTCCTCTTTGTAAGGCTTGACTTGCTCCAGCTGTTATATTAGTGTCCCATTGGCTTAGCAGAGAGCCGAGGCAACAGTGTTTGTTGACATGATTACATTGAAAATGTTTTCCTTTTTTTTTTTTTTTTTTTTTTTTTTGGGTGGTCCTTTCCTGGCTACATAGGACTCTAATATGTGTGCGTTTACAGTGCTTGACATGTTCGCTGTCCTGCATGCAAACCCTGCTCCAAACACAAAAACATGGGGAAAAAATTAGGATTTTTCAAGCTTGGAGAGCTGTAGTCACCTCAGGCATTTGACGCCAAGCTCTAATTGGGCCGTGTCTTAGCGTGACCTTCATTGTTTGACAGAGAAGGGATCTGAGGAAGACTCCAAAGCTGAGGTTATCTCCTCCTCCCTGCTACTGTCCTCTCCTCTCCATGTCAAACCACCAAGCTTAACAGCAGAGGAGGCATGTTCGAGCAGCCATTAGTTCTCCCCCTTCAGCTTTTCCAAAAGGGTCAAAGCTGTCTAAGGCTCTGGAGGGGATGTTTCAGTACAGTGTGTGCATGTCTGTGAGTTTCTGTGACTATGTGTGAGTTTGTCTTGCAGGACTTGCATCCAAGAATTGCAAGAAGTTCAAAAAGCGAATCAACTCAGCAGTGCGTGATGAGATTTACCACTGAGCCATTAGCAGTCAAGCTGTGTGTGCTTCAGGTGTTCTCGGAGGGAATGGAAAAAGAAATCCTCCCTTCTGTACTGCACACTGATATTAAAAGGTCCCCTGTGATTTATTTGGAAAACATTTCTTCAGACCACCTACCATCACTTCTATGCCTCAGAACATATAGATGCTGAGAGCAGCCACTCGCAGTGTCGAAGTAGCAGGAGGGCAATTTGGAGTGGATACTAAGTGGCCAGTAGAGGTTCACAGCAGATCATTAGGTATTCTCTTCACTGAGGTGTGTTCATAAGAGTATGTGTTTGTTTGTAATCATGGTGCCACAAAAATGTATCCTGAGCGAGGAATTGGACAAATCTCTTGTGTCTCTTTCTTGTTCTGTCTTTGCGTCTTCGTGAAGAATGAAGGTCATAATAGAACTTTGGCACTTTAAAGAGGCCAATCCTGCAATCAGGCTTCTTGATTGGAGTGTTTATTCTTAATCAGGATCCCAGACAGGACACATCTTCAACAGCTCATCCCTTCATGCTGGAGCAATCACAGCTATTGTGATTTCTTATGTGTTCCTACAAACAGCCTTAATTGGCTTCTGTGTGATCTGCTACCACACTGTTGCTATTACTGCTGCTATTGAAGAAGCTGCTCAGGATTAATAGCGCTCCCTCTTAAAGCAGACTGAAATTACCATTCTAAATGAATTCTCAAGATTACGGCTGACTATAAGTACTTCTTAAAAATCTGTTTTTCATGTGTGCTGCAGCCGTTTACTTTTTTGTCATGTGCCCCATAACCCAGCTGATTATGACTAGGCTGAGCTTCTCCTCAACAGTGCACTTAAGTGTGCCATCCAGCAGCAGTGTACTGTATTTCCAAGCAACTCCAGCCTTTTCTTAAAGTTAGGAGCTCAGGCTGCTCATCTTGTCACTGCCACAGATCCAAAAGCCAGCGCCCCAGGCCTCCTATTACATTGGCCTTCAGATAAATGAGGTGTTTGCTTTTCTTTGGCAGGGTGGTACCTTCTAAAGGTCAGGTTGGCTTCACTGGGGAGGGGGAGTTCTGCTGATCGAGCTGTTGAATCAGCTCTTTGAAGGACCAATAGGTCCTAACGTATTCGCCCATTAACCACAAATCATGTACACTGTAGATAACTGCCAACCATTTCCCAAAATGGGCTGTAAATATTAAGATGAATTTCCTTCCCTTCCTAACAGCAATAGGTGTCCCTTCAGCCCACGATAGAAATCAACGACAGACCTTTAGTCTACTTTATCTCTTTTTTGTAAATTGATGATGCAGGCTAGGGTGCAACCATTGTAGTTGTACTTATGGATGATTAAACATCTAAAATTTTTAGTTACTGTTACAAAAAAAAAACTGACAGACAAATGTCACCATTACTGCTTAATCCCTTGAAAGTGTTCGTAGTTTGTCTTCAATAAAAGTTTCATTTCTTATAATTCTTTTAGCCACAAATCAGATTTTTTTTTTAATTTGAAGCTCTTTAAGGAGGTGCTATGATTTTAATACTTATCTGCTAGTTTGTGATTTAAGCCAAAGTGGCACCCTCTTATTTTTACCTTTATAATAAAAGAAATGAAGACCTGGTATCATACAGTACTTGTGGTTTTCCAGTTGGAGGACTTCTCCTCTGTAGAATTCCCTAAAACAGACAGTGTGGTGGACTACCATCATGGTTCTACTCTATATTGATTCAAGCATTGGATCTGTTGGCTCCAGCTACATTAATGCTAAAGATGGAGCTCTAACAGCCAATGAAGAAGTAGAGGCAGTTTCTGAGTGTTAACACAAAGTTAGTTAGAAGCGAAAGAACAAATTCCGGTAAATCTGGCCTTGCCTTCAGAAGCACAAGTGTGAACCATTCCACTCGTACTGAATCATTGCAGAGATGGTTCGCAAAAACAAGCAGAAACTCGTGTGAACGATGCAATTCTGGCACAGACTCCCAGCCAAAGTGCAAAGACTAAGGGAGGTGGGTCTACTTTTTCACATTGTAACTCGTACAATGTTAGTATTAACACCAGCATTGACATGTCTCATCACAAAACAGTTATATGATCTTAGTTTAAAGCTTAAAAAACACATTGAAATGTGTAGTATCTCTACAGGAATACACAACATGCCTTTGCTGTGGCAATATCATCACATATTCTACAGGAAACAGATGTTTTAACCTTTTAGTTCTTTGTACTAGATCAACTCTGCAAGTATCCACTCAAGTTATGAATTTGTGCCAGGTGTCTGTTTTTCCTCTCTCAGTAGAGATCGTTTTAATTGGATTAGCTTTGCTGTCACCTTCTTCTTCAAAGAGAAGGCATACTTCCACAGAGCAGCTGAGGAGAATAAGTTTAAGAAAAATAAATACACTCTGAAACTGCTTAAAGCAGTAGATGCTTTCATGAAGGTCAAGGTCTGGCTCTCAGCTTTGATTAGCTTTTTGTTAGCTCTGATGCAGAACATTTTTCTGTTCTCTTCATAGCTTTCCTTACACTGTTGTCTTGCTGTACGGAGTTTTTCCTCAAGCAGCATTTAAATATCTTGCTCTATTCTAAGCTTTCATGTTAATGACTAATAATTATACATTGCTAGGAGCATGTAAGGAGCTTATACTGTTTAAATTATGTCTCGTTTTTGAGTGTATGTCATACCAAAATGTTTCTCTGCAGCATTACATTAATAAAATGTTACAGAAGAAAGCATTGATTTCCTTGCAGATTTCTCATGTTTGTGTAAGCCAGTGAAAAGATCCAGCAACAGTAGAGCCAGGAAAATACCAATTCCCCCTAATTCCACTTGTCTCTCTTCCAAAATCTCACAGGCTTTGATGCCATATAACATGTGTCAAGGCCACTGCCTGCATAATCTTCTGTGGATACACTAGCTTTCAGACTCTTTTCCCAGTGTCTATGCCTCAGACAAGTGGCATTTTCTCTGCCCCACATCATGGCACATCCCACCTCCTTGACTTCTTCTGCTGTCAACATTGCAGGGATTCTTGTACCTGTCAGAATGATTTAGATGCAACACATTTTCTAGGCATGAAATGTCCACTCCATATCTGGACAATTTTTTTTTCTTATGAATATTATATTTAGAATATGAAAACAGGTTTTGCCTGGCAATTTCTATTTAGAGAGAGATCAAATGAAATAACAGCCAGAAGACTGCCGAGTCCAGGGTACATTTAAAAAATCAATTATATATATGCTTCAAATGAAGTGCTTAAAGGAATAGTACAACTTCATTTGGGAAAAAAGCTTATGGCTTGTCTGCTGTGAGACAGACAGATGACATGACAAGATTTGTTCCGTTTTGGGTAAAATGAAGCAACAACCAACTAGCTTAACTTAACATTAAGAAGATTGAGGAAATGAAGGCCGCATGGTCCTGTGTGTGGGTAAATATCAGTAACTGAGCTGTGACATGAGTTCTGGTGAAATAATCTTTTACCTTTTAACAGAGCGAGGCTATTTGCTCTCAAGTAACGAATGGCATGGATAGATAAAAAAACCTGTCGCTATAAGCGTTTGCTCATATATTAAATTGTATGTAACATCTTTGGACTGGCAGTTGGCTGGTCCTGCCTCTTTTGCTTCGTGGTGCATATTACCTGTTAGTGCTCAGTTAGGAACTATTTTTTCTTGCAGACTTGTATTCCAATATTTTGGCCTAACTTTCAGACCGTCAGGATTCCTTTTTTTTTGTTTATTTGTAACATTGAGATTCATAGTGTTTGGGAAGTTTTTATTCCAGTTACAGTAACTTAATGAGTCGTTCTTTGTCAAACAAAGGATTAGTGGAGAGAAGAGAAACTAACGTGACCGTAATTGAAATCAAATGCAGTAGAGACTAAAACACAGTAGTTAAATGAAATGAGGGCTTAAAAATGTGGAAATAAACCCAAAGAACAGGTTGATTTTCCTGTGTATTTTTGACACTGCGACAAAGGCTCCCAAATGCAAATGATTTGGCAGTGGAATTGTTTTTCTTTTTCTTGCAGATATAACAGTGTGGATCTAACAAATTAAGTAAATAAAGTCTTTGCATCTATAAGATCATTTTTGGTCTTTAACCTACACATATGAGACGGGTATCAATCTCCCAACCAAAATCTTCATGAGAAAGTGTGGGAAAAAAGCACATTTCTTATTTCTTATTGTTTCTTAATAATATAATGCTTTGGCACTATCAAAAAGCGACTCAGTCAATAAACTAAATTGCTTTGAATTATCAGTGATAATATGTTGTGAGCTGATCATGTCACCTTCTTTTCAGCTTACTGTGCGCAATGCAGAATGGGCTAAACTCGAACAGCTATTACCCCCACCACAGGCAAGAAATCCCAGCATATCCCCTGCCTTTTTTGTTGTGTCTTTCCGTGTCCCTCTTAAATCATCTTACCCTCATAAAAAATGCCCTGCCATCATTTACAAAGCAATGAGTCAGGAAAAGGAAAAAGTTAAGACTAAAATGGGGACAAATTTTTATTAGGAATTCCTAGAAATTTTATGCTAAAGATTGATTTAATCATCTTTAATACAAGTTTTAAAATCAAATGCATCCCTGGGCTGCCGCTGCTGCATCTTTGGGAGGACATTAATGGGGGGTTGAGAGGCGGCCATTGCTCAGACAGCTGGTTGCACTGACAGAACGGTATTCATCAGGGCTTGATGGACAACAGCAGGTCACATGATATTAGCCCAGAGAGTTAGAGCAAGATGAGCCCCTAACAAGTCATTCACAAATATTGCGTTGATATTCTGTACATTGTTGTATGTGACAGATAAAACAGTGATTGTTTTTTCCAGGGGATAGCTGCCAACCATGTCTGTTATTAGATGCAGTTGTTGTTTTGGGACTTGTTATTCGATGCATGGCTCCACCTCAGAATTGCAGATCATGCCTGCGCTACAGTGGTAATGCGGGAGGACAGCCGAGAGCCCGTGGCTGTGTGTGGCCGTGATGAGATGTGTAATTATCCAAAGCACACTGACAAACTGCTGCAGGTGCATGAGAGATGAAGGGAAATGAGCCAGAAGAGAGGTCAGAGGAAAGCAGAGGAGGAGTTACTGTGGCATGTCATATTCAAGGTTGAGACAGTTTTGTGCGATATTGCGAGGATATTTCTTTGTTATATTTGTGCCTCAGTGTTAGATCAATATACGAATGCTACACTCTCTCACTGTTTGTTTGATTCAGCGTGTATATCTCATTTGGGGTGGACGGCAAACCATCGTCAACCACAGCTGTATTTAGAGTAAATTGCACACAGGGGTGCACGGTTGCAATGTGAATCAGCCACTTTGTTTGCACCGCCAAGAGTCCAGGTGGAAGAGGTGGAGGTTAACATCACCAATCAGGATAATTAATTGCTCCAATTTAGTCATTAAGTGTTGAGTTGGAACTGAGAGCTGACACCTGCAGGGTCTCTGAAAGACTGACAGAGAGGGAAAGAAGAGAGACTGAAAAACAGGGAGAGAAAGGAGGCGACAAAAGTATTGACTGCGTCATGCTAAGAAGAAAATAAACAAGGAGTCTGACTGCTTAGCTCCTGAAATAAGTAATGTTACTGTGGGGGAAAAAATATTGATATTATTATGTAACTTATTCTAACTGTAGTCTAAAGTTATGAAAGTTAGTGTATGTGTTTTGGTCATTACTGTTGCTGTGGGAACTTATTTCTGTTTACACAGTATGATCTAATTCAAAGCTGGTGTAAAATATTCTAAAGGTTATAGGTTCAACACAGTAATAGTTATCGTTAAGGTTAGAGACCACTAAATGTCCATGAAACAAGTGCAAGTCAATGCAGTGCCCTCTAAAGTCATGGATGCACGACCGTGTGTGTGTGTGTTTCTAAAATCTGTCAAGCTCCTGGGGTGAGACCTTCAGTGGGTGTATTTCTGCCAAGACACTTATCAGTTATTCCCCAGGAAGGAAAAGAAGAGGAGAGTTACTTAGAAGGCGAAGAAGAGAGGGGAAAAATGCAGAACCAAGACAAAGCCAAATACAAGTGTAAGATGGTGATGCTAATGCCAATGAAGGATTTTCACTATATTTAGAAAATTACAATTCCCAGCTGAAAGAGCAAAATGATACTTTGACTTTTTTATTAGAATCCTGTTTTCTGTTCAACAATTGAAAAGCTTCCAAAATTTGACATCTTATTGATGTTATGAACAATTAATGAAATAAGCTTAAGTGAGGGATTTACAGTAAGAGCTAATGGTTTAACCTCTCAATCCCCCCCCCCCCCTATAATTTCCATACCTTTAGAGTTTGTGAAATAAAAGGATTTAATGGACAAGTTTAAGATTTCGAGAAAACCTCAGGCTATGGACTGCTTTTTTAAACAAAGTCTTTGTTCTAAACGGTTTAAATGTATGAAGAAATTGCGCACGGAAACTTCCAACTTTGGTCAACTTTGGGTGAGACATAGAGGGAGATAAATCACCACCTTAAATAGTTCAATATGTAGGGTGCCATCTACAGAAATAGGCTCTCCATCAGTGGCTGATGTGCACAAGTGGGTTTCTATGTAACAGATGGCTCAAGCAAGGTTGGTCTGATAATTAAAGTAAAAAAGTTAGTGTCATCTTCATGTGCTACCTCAAGTGTTAAATCATTTCGAACTCGAACCTTTTCTTTCACTCCTTTAGTCTGCTTGGTCTCAGATTCGTCGCTCTCTTGTTCTTTTCCCATCCTTGCTTTCACGATTCTCCTTGAGCTCCTTCACCTGCTCGCGTCTTCAAACATGCCTCTCTGGTGCTTTGTAAACCTTGTGTTTCCCCTCGTGTTCCAATGCTGAGTAATTACAGCACAGGCTGTAAGAGGTTACGTCGGCCACTGCCGCGCTCTTTCGCTCTGATATTCAAATGAGCCTTTGCCTCCTCGTTTGTCAACAGTTCAACAGTGCCTGTTTGTGTGTGTCTATGTTTGTGCACATGAGGCGTCTAATCTCTTATTTAGAATATCGCATGGGAAGGATATTAACATTGCTCAGATGAGAAATTAAAAATGTGGCTGATTAAAGACCGTCTCCTTGCCAGCCTCTTTGTTGAGGCACTGAGATTTAGCTTTAGCATGATTGAAGGTGGTTGCTCTGTGCTGCCACCATCATTAGTAATCACCATCCTTCAGGAAGATTCATGCTACAGTGTGCTAGTTGGCCCAAAACACTTATCCATTACACATGACATTGAGGGCTTGATATATGACAGGCTAATAGCTTCGCGCTCAAGTGACAATAAGAGCCATTAAGATTCTATTTAAAAAAAAAATTAGAGGAACAAGTTTTCTTGTTAACAAAGGTTGTGGCTTGTAATAAAGCTTGACTGAAAAATTGGTGACTGTAATGAATTATTAGTACAGCTTGGTCTCTGTGGTTCAAATGTTTAAGAAACTCCGCAGCATGTGCATTTCTTTCTGGAACGTGTGCGAAAGGTGTGAAGTGTTACTGGGAAAACACACTCACACTGTTGAGTCATCAACAGAAAAATAGCATTCCTGATCCAGCCACTTTTGCTCTGCGGTACTGGAAGCATTTTCACTTCTTCCTCTCATGCACAGAGAGAAATATAACAAGTGGGATGAAATTTACAGGCTGCTAACACTGTTCAGATCTATAGAGAAGGTTAATTTGCCACCAACAACGAAGCAGTGGAAACTAAATGGCTTTATTATCTTTACATTAATTCTTTTTATTTTCTTTTTCTGAAGGTGGATTCAGCAGAGATGATAAATGCTTTATGACTGGCTCTAATTTTCCTTGCTCAAGTGCTGGCCTGCAGTTACTAATCAGTTTCATTGCATTATCTCAGGTGATAAGGCCACTTGGGAGATTGGAAAAAGGGAAGTGTTTAGTTCTGCAGCACAGCCCTATTATTCGCTTAAAACTTGTCGTCTGTTGCATGCATCCTAAAAAGCAACGTAGTTCATATTTAGAAAATACAGATCCTTTTAGTAGAGTGGAAAAGCATTGTAGAATTTTACATGGAAGGTCACAAAGGTGTCTTAGAGACAACCGCCTGCTGCGCACATGAAATACAAAGACCATCTGATGTGTTGGAGGAAATTCAGACTTTTCACTGGTTCAGGTTGCAGAAGAAGTCTCCCAGACTCGAAGCCTGTCAGGTACTGATAAGATCACGATAGAGCTGAGCTGATCAAAGGCCTGCCTGATGTAGTCTGGCCTCTTTGTTCCTGTCTCCAGGGATGGAGAAGGAGCGGAATTGATGCTCTGCTGCATCTGGTTCACACTTGAAGGACTTCTCATCAGATCACAAAGCAAACAGAAATTTAACGCATATGGCTGCATACCAGGTTGTGCTCACAGGACGCCCCACAGTGTCCCAACTCACTCGTCCACACATTCAAACTGTGTAAAACTGATATCATACGTTACCCCGCTGCGCTCCCAGAGAAACCTGCCAAGCCACAGAGATGATAGCCATGCTTGAGATTGATTCCGTGTGTTGCTGCTAATTACTTTATGCCGCCGTTTGAACTGTCTGTTGAAATCCAATTATCAGGCAGTCTGTGTAGCTTACAAGATTGAGGCGGCGACGACGGTAGGGGAGGATCAGCAGTGGTGAGAAAGATGGCAAGTTGTGGTGAAACACTGTCTGGTTCTTAGATATTCAGGATCTCTGAAAGAGAAACCCCTGGCGCAAGATGCTTGGAAACAGTGGTTTACTTAGAAATAGAGCTCTGTTTTGTCCCCTTAGTTACCACATAATGGCACAAGCAGTTAAAGCTGGTTAGTGTAGCTAAGTATCTGTAATCTAGGTTCAGTCTAACAGAAACAAAAATCCTCCAACTTGTATGTTTCAGCCTCACTAATTAATAGATTTGATCTTATCCTTTAATCTTTGCAGATGTAGAATAATCACAAAAAGCCTTAAAATATCCAGCCAAGACAAAAGTCTAACACTTAAGACCAAGTAGAAACAGTGGTTTTGTACGGATTAAATTACAAGGTGATGATTAAAAGCTTTAAAGGTGCTGGAAGGTGAAAATGTCAAGCGTTTTGTTTTAAAAAGTAGGTGTCTGTCACGCCCAGAGACTCTTGTTTTTAGTTTTCATGTTTAGTTTATGCTTTTGTTTACAGCCCATGCTTAGTTTTTGTCATGCTTTAGTTTCCCTGCACTCTGTCCATTAGTTCACTCACGTCACCTGTGTTTTTTCCTCAGCTGCACTCACTCCCCAATCACTCCCAGCCCTCTATTTAGTTTCCTGCCTCCCCTGTCAGTTTTGCCGGATCTTTGTTGTTGTTGTTTGCACTTACCCAAGTTACCTTACCTGACCTGCCTGCGTTGTTTCCCGTTATTCCCATGTTCTTCGTCCCTGTCGTAAAGTTAAGTATTTATTTATTCTTGCCATGCCAAGTCCTTTTGTTTTCTCAGTAACATTTTTGAATCCGGCTTAGCCGCGCCTTTGGTTGTTACTTTGTTTTTTGTTAATAAACCAACCGTTATATTTTGAAAGTCCGCATCCGTGTCCTCACTCACACTCCTGACAGTGTCTTGTTCATAAGACGGTGTCAAAGGGAGAGAAAGCCTCTGGATATCTTCACTGGATCAAAATGATGGCAGCCTGTAAACTTTGCAGCAGGGACTAAAGCACATAGCTTGTTAAAATTTGATCCCCCTGGTAGCAGGCTAACCAACGTGTAATGACATTGCAAAAAACAGCCTATAACTAACAATCAAGCGGACCTCAAAAAAAATATACCCCTGTGTGAAATGTCAATTTGTGTTTTCTTCCTCATCCTGATTTATGTGCACAGCGTAGGCGGCCAGCTGTATGCTCAGAGTCCCACCCTCTCACATTAGATGTCGCTCCTGGACGTTGCGGGTTGCTGGGAGCCACATCAGGTAGGCCCATACCCTCAGACAAACAGGAGTGGTGCAAGGGCAGGCATCAGATAAATAAGTAAAGGCAGGTCTCATCAATTCTGATTCTCTCAAATGAGCGTGCCCGAGAATCGATATAGCCCGGGGATCTCGGCCCGTCTCCATTTCAGACCAAGGGATTGTGCTTGGACCGAGGCTGCACCATAGCCCTTTGCAATAACGCTGGAAATAGCCAGGCTGTGACACGAAACCCCTGCAAGCCTCTCTCGCTCTATCACTTTTCTCTGAAGTCTCCCTGCAGCTGTTCTTTTCTGCATCTTCCATGTCTGCACCCCCAGCCCCACCTCACACCTTCCTCATGCTCCTTATTTACACTTTAACAGCACTCTCGCTGTTTTGCCACTCCGAAGAGGAGACTCGCAACATCTGCACACTTTCATGACTCATTAGCCCTTCCACATGTGATTATTTAATGAGCACAGATCACATCGACGCTCCTGTCACTATTAACAGGCTTGCTTTCCGCTCCCCCCCCCCCCTTCTTCCCCCACCATTTCTTTTCTTAGTGTTTGGAGTGTTTGATTTTTTTTTTTTTTTTCACTTTCATTCCAACACTTTGATTCTTCTCCCCCCACACAGTTAACGCGACACAGTGACTTTCTCTTTCAAGCTACTTCCTTTTTCAGTCTCTACAACTACCCAGTTGAAACCAGGTTTTTCTCATGGCCTCAGTATGCCCCTCTACTAATTTCAGCTCAATTCATTCAGTGTACTATTAAGGTGCTCATCATGTCTCATCATTCTTTTTTTTCATTACATGCCATTTCGCTATCATCCTGTATCCACAGGGAAGGATTCGTTGTCAACTTTTAATAACTCTTCTTGTCACTCGTTTTAGTTTTTTGTCAAACTGTACCTGTTCAATAAGCCTTGTTACAGCTCAAATTATAGACTGCAGATTAATTCAGCTTGTTTTTTTCAGTCCTGAAATCCTTCAATCACGTCTCACTACATAGAAAAAAAAAATCACAATTCACTCATAAATTGTCTTCTTTAATTGTATAAATTTATTGTATTATTCAAACTATGACCTTGAAAATAACAGCTTGAGTTTTATAAAATTGTAATTCATAAAGCGCAGTGAGAAGTTTAACTTGGATGAATAGAATAAATGCTCTTATAAAAATGAATATGGGACTAATACATTCACGGACACTTGCATAAACACAGCCGTTTATAACTGCTATGACATTTGCAGTTTTCGACTCGTGTTCCTTTGACTTCCATGATTAATTTAGAAACGTCCCATCTGTACAAACACACAAAACTGTCTGCATCCTGGTGACTTGAAGGGACGTTGTGTAGTTTGTGTGATTGTGGGTGCATCAGATGGATGTGCCTTGCATTAACTGATATAGTGTTTGCTATGGGAAGAAGACTGATTTAACTGCCCATCAAAACAGCAGATTAATTCTACCACTGGGATTTGTGTTCCTCTCTATATGTGTGTGTGTGTGTGTGTGTGTGTATGAAGCTTCCCTTTATGTAGCTTGATTGTGATATAATTTAATGAGCAGTATGAAGTGGATTGGATCTAGAAAATCTGAGCTATTGGAGAAACACACTCAGGAACATACACACTGAACTTGTATCCTACGGGAGAAGTTCTGAAAGCCCATCTGGCTCATATTCCTCTTACTATCCACGTTGACTCTCCACTCCCTTCCTTCCTCCTTTCTCCTCACTCTGGCAACTTCTCAACTCGTCTTGGGAAAATACAACTGGAGATTAGATGAGTTCCCTCAGTGACAGGTCACGCTCATCCCTCCATTAATTGGTCTGGTCTCAATGTGCCTGCATGGCATGACGAGGAAGATGGAGGAAAGATGAGAGAAAGGAGGAAAAGAAATGTCTTTGGATAGCAAAGTTTTTGATTTAGCTCCAAGGTCATTTTTGTACAACAAAGTCGTATCACATATCCTAGATTTGATTTTTTTATGTCCCTTATAGGGTCCTGCTGGGTCTGGTGGACCCATTGCTTTTTGGGGCTTTTAATTCAACATAATCAAACCTTTTTTTGTTAAAATACTCTGCAGATGTTTACTCCATCCCAATTTAAAGTATTATAAACAACACATATGTTAAAATGTTTTCCCTTTACCGTTGTTAAATTAAATTTATGAATAAAAATGCCACTCGTTTTTGTTCATTTTCTTATTAAAATGTAACAAAATAAGGAAATGCATCATAAAACAGGCATAACTGGAAGTAATCAACAAATGTACAAATTAAGCAAGTATTATTTATTTGAATTTCATTAGAAATTCAACCCAGTTAGGTCAGTTTACACAACATCTGTCTGAACAACACATTAGCCCCATTGAATACGGTTATCATACCAGACTATACCACACATGAGGGGCAGAGTTTCACTGTGTGTGTATTGCATATGTACTTCTTGCACTGGGTGCATGTATATCGTGTTTTTCTGTCCTTCTTGGGTCCACATACTTCACAGTGCTTCTTTTTGTTGTTGCCAGCCATCTAGAATAATGAAAATATAAGGATCTTTACTGACACTTCTCTCTCTCAGAAACATGAATTATTATACTGCAACAACATCAAACACTTACCTCAGGCTCTGCAGATGGTGGTTCTGTAATTTGGGAGGATGTGGCACCATCATCTTCCCCCTGAATCCTCCTCACAATGGCTGCAGAGATTGGGGTTCTTGGAAGATGTCATCTTGTCTCAATCTGAGGTCTCACCAACATTTTCCCCAAAGAGACGCCTCTTCTGCAGCTTTCCCTCATTCCACTCTGGGCTTAGTGACATCCAAATGACGAAGGTGTTGTACAAGGAGATATCCAACATATCAAAGAATATCACCAGAGGCCATCGTAGGGTCTTCCGGTTGCAGCTGTAAGCAGTCACCAGCTTATCGAGGTTATCCACCCCTCCTTTTGTGGCATTATGTTCCATGATCATTTCGGGTGATCCTCACATTCTACTTCCTCTGCATCACCATCAAAACCCTCTGTCTCTTCAACTATCAACTGTAAGGCAGTCTGAACAGAGAGTCGCTTTGCCATCTTGATCAGTTGTGGAATGGAACCACGCTGACAGAGCTATTTATAGTTTCAGGTCCCCAAGATTGGTTCCCGCAAGACAGAGGGTGAAATGTGTGGGAATCTGGGTTCAGACAGTGTTGGGTGCTCTAATTTTGCAACAAAGTTGGTAAATTACCAACATACACACACACACAGAGGCCCAGAGAGGAGTAAGGGAAAATATAGATGCACAGGACCTATGATTTCCACACTTTCACTAGCCCCGGGTCCAATGGACCCAAAGACCCTGTATGTAATATAAACGTGAAGGGGGGGTATACAGGGGGGTGACATTGAAATTTTTTTCTGATTTATGTTCCTCACAGAAAATGAGCCAAGGCCAATGAATCTTAGTTTGAAAAAATAATTATTTGTATCATTTTTATTAAGCTAAAAACTGAAAATGGGTCCCACAGACCCGAAGACCCTATGAGGGATATGCTATTTCAAAGTCAAGCCAAAATACTTTATTTTCCTATAAGGTTGGTTATAACATGATTATGCACCAAAAGCTTATCAAGAAAAAACAGCCAATAGAAGATAGCACACCATTGAAATGACTTCGCACACTACCAGTCACTGTTTTCAAACATGCCAAACTGCTTAGGGGGAAGATCAAATGTAGTGCCGACCCATGACAGACATAATGATAAAATCTGACTGATCTGAAAAGTGCTACTGCATTTATTTTGATGGTGGATCTAGTGCAGGGTTAATAGTTTCCGGTCAACAGACCAGCTCCCAGGCATTCGCCCCAGCATGATGTAGTACTCCTACACCGCTGACTTTGATTAAGTGAGGAGTCTTTACAACCTGCAGTCAACAGCTTGGATTTACCATATCTCATTCACCCGTGGATCCTCCAACTAGACAAAAACAGAGAGAAAGAGATAAAAAGTGTGAAAGGGAATGGAAATGGAAATACAGAGACATATGGACTTGATTGTGGTGACAGGGAGATGAAGAAACAATGTAGAGAAGAGGGGATAAGAAAGTGAATGAGGTATAGAAAAGGAAAACTGGCAGCCTTCCCAGTGAAATCCGTCCTGCTCCCAGACCTGCTGAAATAAAACGATAACATCCTTTCACCACAACCATTTACAGCTGTAGACATATTATGTCTAAGCTCACATTTGGAGTAATGGGTTAGAGTTTGTGCTGAAATTCATTTAAGATTAAATAATTAATAATCCTTCTATTCCTCCATACATCCACCCATTTTTTATACTTATATAGGCTGGAGCCTCTCCCAGCTGTCATTGGGCGAGTGGCGGGGTACATTCCTGGACAGGTCGCCAGTCCATTACATGGCCACACAGGTACAAACGAGACACACAACCATCATTAATAATAAAGACATGGAAAAAAGAAGAATTTCTGATGTCCTCGTGCAACACTGTAAGTTCCATGGTCTCTACCATGACAAAGGCAGTGCCAGTATATCACAAAGTTTTAGTTTTAGTGACCATATGGTAAGTTAGACAGTATTATGGTACAGTCTCTGTTTACTGACTTTAAGTTATAATACTTTAATGTCAGTAGTGCTGTGTGGAATAACCAGCACCCCTTAATTGTAAATGAATGTAAAGTATTGAATGTTCAGAGAAAAATGCACACTGAACAACAAAAAAAAGGCTTTCAATAATAAAATAGGATTTAGGTTAATAAAGTGTGCACCGAAATATTAGCATCCATTTGATCATTTCAAATGAATTCCTCAAAAAAATGCTCACTTCTGCTTAAATTTCAGGGTTTTAATGTAACCTTTATTAGCCAATGTATAATGACTTCACAGCAAAAAAAAAATAGTTTGATAGGTTTTCTATTCATTTAACTGTAGTGAAGATGAGAGAGCTGCTCAAGATTGTCAGAAAAGCTATTATCAAATATTGTGCTCAGACAGTGTATAACCTCCACCAAGGCCTGGGCAGTTTCTTGCTAATTTTCAAATACAACCGGTCTGCACCAAAATTTGTTTTCTTACTTTACCTCTCCACAGAGTTTTATGAAGTTCAGCATCATGTCTTGCAGGATCTTGTTATCAACCTGGCAAATTCCAATGATCACATACCACCACATCAGCAAATACCTTAATGGAGGAAAAGACAGTAAAAAAAACAAAAAAAAACTGTTTAGGTGCTTTGAGGCCACATAGGTGGGAGGAAACTCAATGAGAACACTATTCCATTAAAATATGGTGGATGAGTGTTTTGCTGCCTCTCTTCCCAAAGGAATTGAACATAACAGACTTTGATTTGAATGATTTTGAATTGAAATGTACTATATACTACATGCATCTGAAACAAAAGGTATTGGGTCCTTTTGACAGAACATATAAAACACATAAAACAAAACCAGTTTGAAAAGGAAAAGATTAATCCTTTTTAAAACTGTTGTGATGGAAGAGTAGAAACTAAGATGAGTGAAATAAGCTAGATGTCTATAGGAAATACTTAAACTGGCTTAGAGGCTGCCATTGTTAAAAGTTCTTGTGCCAAATATAGTTTAAGGATGCCAAAAATGATGTTTTTCTCCACTCATTGAATGTCCCTTTTTGTTATTCTTGTTCAGTAACTAAGGAAATTTTACATTAGACATTATAATAACTGATGACCAAAACCGAAAATATCCTCAATCATGTGATGTAAATTATGGTGTGCCAGTAATTCTGACTGGCAGCGTTTAACAATTCAAATAAATGTTCTGCTTTTAAATTTATCCTTCTTGTCATATTTCCAGGGGTAACACTTTCAGTTGCAAAAATTAGTTGTTTCATTCATACGTCAGTTTAAAACAAAACCGACAGGCATTCTCCAGCTGTGTCTGTCTTCATATTATTATAGTTCTAAATCCACATTCATATAATCATATGGACAGACTCACACACTTTGTCCACATCAGGCCCCAAAGCTATTTGCCACTCCGCCCTTTTGAAATGCTTGTGTACAAGGTGTTTAAACTCCTTGTTCCCTATACACCGTCTCCTGAAGCCACATTTATATTCAAGGCAAATACACGCAGACAGCCAAGGGGACCTTGATGTGCCCAGAACAAGTTTAACATTTGCCACCATATAAAGTGGTTTTGTAACCTGGCAAATGAGAAGTCTCAGACATTTGAAAATTGCCTGGCCACCCTGCCTGAACGTAAAAAGCTTTCTGTCACCTAATTTTTCAGGAGAATCTCTTACTTGCTCTCTTTATTTCTTTATTTTACCACCTTACATTTTATCCATCCACTAACCCCCCCCCCCCCTATATTCCTTTATTTTGCTCATACTTACCCTTCTTTATTCAATTATGAGATGAGCTCACTTTTTCTGACCTCACAGATTAAGGTAATACGTTTTATACAAAGTAATGGGAGATATTACGCTACCCTGACAGGAGCCCTGGCCTGTCGCTGCTGTGTTGTATGAGTACCACACATACCACACCACATAGTTTTGCGTATTCCTTAAGCTTATTCTCACTTGACTCTATCAGGGTGCTCAGGCTCAGCATTGGCACTGCAACACTGTACGGTGAAACCTGTTCACGAATGTTGGACACGCATTCTCCATCCTTATTTTAAAGTTTTGTCCTTTGCCTGGGGGTATTAAAATTTTTAGTTTTATTCTGGTCTAACCATTCCCAACCAAGCCTAACCAAGTGTTTGGAAAATTTAAGGCTGCTTGAGATTCAGCTTTTTGCCTCCATCCATTCAGGCTTGGCATTTGCGAGTGACTGAAATAAGTGTTGGTTTTACACGTTTTATACATTTACACTCTCTTTGCCTTAATACCATTTGATTTTATACACACTTCCTGTTTTTCTTCTCCTCTCTTCCTCACTCCACCACTGTCATTATTTTTCCTTTGTCTCTCAATTCTGACCTTTCTTTTTTTTCTGTCAGTATGAATGGCAATTCAGCAGTTCAGGAAGTTGTCAGTGAGTCATTGAAATTCTTACTGTCTCAACTTGTTCTCCTCCAGCTTACATCTTGTTCTTTTCTTTTCTTGTCCCAATGACCATGATGTCCTGCTGTTTCTCCTAACACAGATTCTATCGGCTGGAAAATGACCACCCACTCAGCCATTATTTAAATTGAAGTGCTTTTAAATTGTACTGTAGCTGGTAAGCTATAAAAAGCATTAAAAAAAAAAAAAAAATACCACCAACCATGATATATGCTGTGAGACAGATGCCAACATGGAACCATCCCCTTACCGGAAGAAAATGTGAAGCGCTTAAGCCATTTATGTATGACAGTGTGACAGGTTTCTTTGCTAAAACCTTAATAATATCCTCGTCCAAGGGAAACAGCCCTTTTTTAACCGAAGGGAAGCCTCATTTTTCACTCTAAGAGACTTCACAGACACTGATGGGACTAACTCGCCCTGTGAGCCAGCACTATTGTTAGTACGTATGTGTGTGCATTGGAGATGCAGAAACAACAGGGGTGTATGCGATGGAGTGACTGACTGACAGCAGCTTGAGTGATTAATGAGCTTGTTAATAGTGCACCATGGTGAGGAATGACTGTTGGGCCAATTTGAGAAGAGAAAAGATACAAAGTGAGGACACATTAGAAAATCAGACAACATTTCTTTTTGCCCTTGCAGTGGCAGATTGGTATACAATTTTATCCAAATATAGACAAAAATAAGGTTGCGGCTGAGGTTGGGACAGAATGACGGATGCGTTAGACAAGTCATCAACAATGAAAAGCTGAGGCTGGTCCTATAAAGGTTCTTGAATAGAATTTAAACAGCGAAATATGAACACTTGGCTCTGTATTTTTCTGTTGGAATATGGACTGTGTTTTTGTCTTGCCAATACCTGTCTGTAACAGTGTAGCTGTCTGCCCTCCTGGTCTGTGTGTTATAACAACAGTATGTGTGACAGTATGGGTGGAATTCCTTTAAAATGTCAGAATCTGCTGTATTTCTATGTATTTCTTACCATTACGGTACACACGTGGCAGGGACAGCGCATACAAACTTTTAGACGACTGATACTACACCTGATCATGTGTGACCATGTGCTATCACACAGCACATATGCACTAATGGCTATTAAGACATGCTGTAGACATGCTGACAACAGTTGAAGGAAAAAATGCAGCACATTGTTGCTGCAGTAGTCAGACTATGTCAGACTAGCTAGATTTAGCTACAGACAGACTGGATAAACTAAAATCTGCTTTCTGGTCTGTCAAGCGTCACAGGTTCAGTTCTGGTGACCAAATATTATGTCTTATTAGCAAAGGCAAAGTATGGTAACTGAAGAGTTATTTATAATTGGGTTTCTCTAATAAATCTGATGTTTAGATGGCCTGAGCTAACAAACCACATAGGAACACAATAATACAGAAGATGCACTTGAGCTTGTAAAACTATTCAAGTTGTGAAGCCATGTGAAGGTAGTACAACATCTGTCAATTCTAAGGTTTTAGGTATTATATCAGGATATAACAGATATAACAGAAAAATCTTGTCGTCCTAACCAGGTCTCAAAGTTAAGTAATTACGACCCCAACACAGAACAATTTGCACTATATTATTATTTATTTATCAAAAAGAAAACCAACATGCAGAGTGTGGTTTAAAAACACACTAGGTCCACCCTTACAGCTTCCATATGAATTAAAGCAACACTAGAGAAATTTTGAATCCTAAAACCATGTGATTTTGACTCTTTTTTTTTTTTTAAGCACACCAACTTTGCACATTAAAGGGGCTTGAAACTACACTAGAGCCCTCAGGCACTGAGATACCACAGTTCACGATTTTGGTTACCAACCATGCACTGCCTATCTGCATGTTACCACATCACACATTAGCAACTAGATACTACACATTCAGAACATACTGAGAAAAGTTGAAAAATAAGGCACTGTTGGCCTTACAAATAAACGTAGTGCGAAAAAACACACCGTGGCAGATCCATCAAAGAGGCTCAAAACAAATCTATTGGAGGAAGTGATGAAAATAGATATAGTGCATGAAAGAGACAGGACAATAATAAACATCAGACTGGGTTTCATAGCCATAGTAAGCTCAGAGTAAATACAGGATGACAGACAGTCGAAGACTTAGCTTTGTTGTTGCTATTGGTATGCAATAACTGATTAGGACTATTGTTCTGTGTTGTCTTAGTTTGTCAGTGAAGATGCTGTCATGTAGGTTTAATCATGAAAAGAAAGTGATGGTGATTATTTCTCCCTCTGCTCTGAGTAGGCTCCAAATCGGAGGAGATTAAAGCTTTGGTTGATTCCTATAATTTACCTAAATTGTTTATTTAGTCAAGACATTTATTTTAGAGCTCTGTATATCATGACTATGATACATTACCGCAGCAGCATGGAACTGTAATATATATTGTACAATGTTAATTACATGAATGCCAGTACATTGCATGTGTTGATTCAAATTCTAAAAGAATGTAAACAGAAAATTTTAGCTGTATTGCAGATCACCTGAAGGTTTGTTTGTGGTTAGGTATTTTCATAAGCGTTCCATATATCATAGCATAAAAAAATACGCATTTTTACGTCTTATTTTTGTTGGATCCTGTCATATTACCCTACCTTGTCAGTTGATATTTTTGGTGTCCTCTAAAGGTGTCTTTGCTAGATTCTACAACATAGTGTTATGTGTACGGCTTTGGATGTGCACAACCTTGCACATGAGTTTAACAGCTGCTGTGGGTTGTATAACATAAGTAAATTTTGGCCTCAGTAGGAAAGGGTGCGATCTGCATTCCTTTCTGGCTTCTTGCTTGACGCAAAAAATAAAATCATGATTATTATGGTTGAAATTTACATCAAGACTGTTTAACCTGATCTATATGCTATAATCTATTACTTTATAACATATACTTTGCTTTGTCATGTGTATTTATCTCCAGATACAACAAGCTGTGATGGATGTATAACATGCTAGCCGTTTTTTTTTTCTAAACCTATATTTTGTCAATATAACACTTTACATGAAGGCAAGACTTCTGTAACTGTTTGTTATTTCAACCACAAATTCCTTCAAATTTGTTCAAGCAGTGCTCAAATTCAAGTCATTTGGCCCGAATTACAAGAGACTGAAGTAGGAATTATAAAAAAGTAATTGTCCTTAATATTGTCATGGGCATACATGCAGCTTTCTATTTTGTACTTACTCTATTTTCTGGTACATTGATGTCATTGAATGTAAGAATTCAAAAGGGTAAATATGAACATAGAAAAGTACACACACAAACACAACTGTAACCTATTGTCATTTGGAAATAATTATATCACAATAGCAAAAGGACGGCAGCTAAAAGCTCTCAACACAGCTCAAAAGGTGCTAAAGTAAACCACTGCAGGGCTGGAAGAGGCTAATCACATCCCTCACAAATAAGGAAAGTCAAATAAAAAGCCAAACAAGGTTGCCAGTTGAAATCAAAGTCGATGTGTGAGACTCAGAGTGAGCCAAAACATAGAATGTAAGAGATAAACAGGGGAAGAAAAGGAGTGATGAATTAAGTGAACTAAGATGGCATAGTCACATAAAACAAAGCTCTGACCCCCATTGTGCACATGAGTAGCGGGGGGAAAAAAGACAAGGGAGACCATGAATCATTTGACAAACCAAGTGACAAAGGAAGACATTTTTCATTGATTCAACCACACAATCATACTGTGACTCTCTTTTTGAATGAAATAAAAACCTTTGCTTTTCATAAAACTGTAGATTATTCACGCCAAATTCTAAAAGCTTCTTGTTCTGTGGATTTCTTTGCACCATCTTTCATGCACTGCTCCTTTGAGGTCTATCCAGAGATTTTCATTGGTATTTGGATTGGAGGAGTTTCATGCCAAAACCTTCAGCTTGCTCCTATTGAAGTAATTCAATGTAGGTCTTGAGGCATGTTAAGGACCATGATATCTATCATATAGAAGCATTGTTTCTTTAATCTTCGCTTTATTTAATGTACGCTTTTAGAATTTGCTCAAATATAATTAAATCTAATCTTCCCTCCTCAAGTGAAATGTTTCCAGAGCCACTGTCTGCAACATAAGCCCACAGCATGATACGTCCACCCTTGTGGTTAAATGTGTTAACTTTAACTGTTTTGCAGTTAAAGAATATTGTTTATCTGCATTTTTTAGCAATCTTATTAGGACAGCTCTTGGTCTTCCTCTTCCTCTGTTCTTGACCTCCACTGTTCCTATTAAGTGCCATGTCTTAATTGCATAAGAAAATCAGGAAAAATCTACCCAAAAAAACACTTTTCTATCTTCTTAAAGCCTTGTCCTGCTTACTGAGCGTGAATAAAAAAAATGTGACATCAACATAGAGGAGAATAAGTATTTAAAGGCTCTAAAATTAGCATCTTTTGATTTTATTTCTTTTCTAATAATTGCAAACCCATAGCCCTAACAATTAGGCTTTGAGACTATTTAAATCGATCCTCACTTGTGCTTTTGATATTGCCACCATAAATTTTAACCAAACAAAAAGAATGCACTAATCCTGCTTGAAAAGTTAAAAAGAATGTTTTGTGTTAATTCAATCTCCTTTTGAGATAAGTTTAACAATTTTCTTTAGTTTTCTTTCCCTTTTTTTTTCCCAAGCAGCATGTTGAAAAGGTTTTCAAATTGGAATTTTTAATGCATACATATAGAGGACCAATTACAGCACTTTTCCAATGCACTACCATACCAACAGTTGCCTGTATGAACTTTAAAACACATTTGGTTATCTATTACTCCTGTAAATCCTCACGACAAAAGCTTCCACTCAGCTGCTGCACAGCAGTTTAGCCGTTTGGTTAGAAGTCAGTGTTTTTGTCCTTGACGTTACCTTTTTAAACAGATACAAAAAGGCCAGTGCTGGTGTAAGTGACACCGGCTATCTGTTTCCACCATCTCCACTACAAGCTGCGAAATCCTCCTCCCACTCTCCTCGCTCCTCTCTTGCCCTCAGGCCCCGTTCGGCCCATTGTCTCTCCAGAGATGCCATATTCATTATTTACACTCTGGGCTTCTGGCATGGGCTGACTTACCTCATTTTGTTTCCATCCATTGGCTTTGGTGACTCACAAATTAGGTGATGGTCTGATATGCAGTGTAGAAAAAAAATGTACTGAGATTGAAAACCTACACATAAACACAAATCGTAAATAATTCAGCCTTGTTTGTCTGCTTTCTTCTTTTTAGCTCACAGGCAGCTGTAAGCTGAAAGGTTGTGAAGATGTTTTAGCCAAGAAAGATTTCCCATCCTGCTATGCACTTAGACGTAGTCACTTCAGAGGGTATGTTTTATGCTCAGCATATCCATTGAAGAATCAGATTGAAATATAAGCCAACACCTTTGTTCAAATTAGAATTTGTTCAGGTGTTACAAATAAATGATTTCTAAAGAAAGAAAAAGGCATATAATATAATATGTAAACCCAATAAACCAATGAAGACACACAACAGGCAGCTCCATGTTTAATGTGACACCATCTATGTAGCTTTGAAGTCTTTCCTTTCAACACAGTTACCATTCTTAACACGGGAAACAAGAAGTCCATCTTGTGTCCAGTTGTGGCTCCACTGCTTTTATCTGCCTGATTCCATTGTTGAAATGCATCAGTGTTTTTTCCCTGTTGTGCAATGTTTTTGCCTTTAAAAGTCTGTTTTTCTGCAAACAGCTGGGTTGCATTCTCATTTAATCCAATGCCACATGCCAACAAACGCATTTCCTACGTACACAGTAAACTGTGGATTCAATATTTCTACCAGAGATTTAGACTCATTTTGATGGCACCAGCTGCCATTCAACTTTGCAAAGCCAGTACTAGTCAAGAATATTTCTTATCAAGGAGAAAATTTGAATTCCACAATCTGGGCTTCATGTGGGTTACAGTATGTGTTGTACCTGCCAGATGCAGCCCAAATGTCATCAGCTGAATTTGACAGGGGTTACAGCAACTTTTGAGAGGGCCAGACATTGCTCAAATGCCCAAAGAAAATGTAGAGCTTCACCCTCCACAGTCAACAGTCAAATCCCCATGTGGGCAATAAAAAAAAAACTGTAGATGTAGACGACATTTGGGCCATTCTTTGTCGACCGAATAAAAACAGAAACTTGCCATTCAGAGCAAGTATAACGTGTAATTATTTGTCAATGATGAGATGATGATGTTTCATCTTTGGAGTTTACGGAAAGAAGAGAAGAAACAAAGGACGGACACGGATGTGCCTTACTGCTCCTAGACAGGGGATGTAGGTAACTAGGAGCAAGATATTTGGAGTAGGCTATGTAGCTGGTGCATATTTTCTACCCAACTATGGAGAATGTATTGTCTTTTAATCACTAACATTCTTTGAAGTTTTGTAGTTGGTCAAGTCAGCTCTGACGGGCTCAGTTTATTGTTACGTTACCAAGCTGGCTGTCATCTAGCTGTCACTAGTTTGGTATCTGATAAGTCTCTGATTATGCCGAATAACAAGCTCTCAAAGCCAGCATGTTGATTGGTGAAGGCTGAGTCATAAGTACAACTAGAGTTGCACCATATTTAGCCACGTTTGTAGTGTCAGTGAGCAAAGTCACTAGGTTCATACTCGAAACCTTTCTAAGCAGCCTAATATGGGCTGGCAGGAAGTAGAAAACAAAAATGATTGCCAGCACATTTTTCTCAGTTTTTTCTCATCGGTCAAAGTTGCTTAGTTCAGATCTTATGCCTGGGCATCAGGGGAAGAGGCACACAGAACATTTTCCAATACAGTAAGTTGGATAAGAAGTAACGAGTCAACGAGCAAGTCAAATGAGCAGCAAGTGAAGACTCATGAACAAACAATAACTTCCAACTGACTGGTTTCCATCAACAGATGGTCAGTTAAACTTAGGGTGTCTGTTTCTGAGAACCGAATTGTAAACTCAGCCTTATTGGAAATAAATTGCTGTTTTTGTGTTGGAAAACTATTTACAGTTCTAGTATTGATATTCAACCCAATCTCAATATCCTATCACCCGACATCTGTATATCCATTGTTTATGATCCTCTGAGCTGAAAATGGTGTCACACCTGAGCTGACCATGTTCCAGCTGCATCAGAAATCCAGTAGATTTTTTACTCATTGTTGTGCTCTCTTAGTTGGCTAACAGTCATGGAAGATATGCACATGATATCGTACATGTGACTGGACTCAGTTAAGCCATATCAATGGCTGCAGGCTGTTTGTCTCAAAAACACGTCTCAAATTCGGAAAAGCTGTTGTGCAATTGATTGGACCAACATGTACTGAAAGAAATCAGATATTTTCTTTTTCCAAACTTACAAAAATCAGAGAGCCACATGGATTGCTATAATTCATTGACATAACTGTAATCCAGGCTCAGAAACATGGATTTGTTGTGAACACTTTGTGTCCAGTGTGTTTGATACAAACACCAAAGCAAGATGTTCCCTGATAAAGACTGGATAGTACTATGTGTTTCACTGGTGTGATACAACAGCAATTGACAGAAGTGCTTTTTTACAGTTTAACACAACCTATTATCTATTATCACCACTATTTTGGCCATGTTGGATTTTGAAGTCAGGGCCTTTGCGTATGTGACTTCAGAGGGAGTTCCATTTAACTTTTCTCTGTTGGAAATAATCATTTCTGAGTTTGAAAGGAACACACAGTCATTTGTACACATTGGAGTGAAGTCATGATTAGTATGCTTTGACAGTATTTGTGAAGTTACTTTTTCAGCTTTACTTTACTGTAGCTTGAAGTTCTTTTTTTTTTAAAGTCTGTTTTTTTTCCTCACTTTCTCATCAGTGCATGAAGGTATAGGTTTAATGGCCCTCGACAGAAAGACAACTGCTTAACACAATAATTGAATTAAGCTTTTACTTTTGTTTACAGACTGTAGTTTTATGTAAAATGCAAAAGGAATCAAGCATTTCTTTACTGTACTTGAAAAGCACAACACCGTGGTCAAAGTAAGTCTATTGATATATATGTATTTTAAAGCTCTTTAAAGCCCTTAATCACAGTTGCAATGGGCTTTAGAGGACTTCAGTCCGCCCACACTAGCAAATCAAAGAAGTATGAACTATCACACTTGTATCTTGAAGCTCTTACCAAACAAAAGGAAAAAAAAAATCAGATGACAAGGAGTTAATACACTGATTCATCTGAGCCTGCAGTGTGTATTAAAAGAACTTCCCAAGGGCAATATGTTGATTTTAGCTCCCTTTGTTTGCACATTAACTCTCTTTCTCTTCATCTCTGTGTCCAGGTGCAGCAGGATGCAGGGCGTGTGGCCTGTGTGTGGACTTCAGCCCCTGCTGCTCCTCCTTCTGCTTCAGACTGCGGGCTGTGGTGAGTCCTCATTAAACTGGGCAGACCCTGTCACCTGACTTATACAGTACATAAATCCAGATAATCAAGTGCACGGGCAAACTTTTCACCAGTTATTAAAGTAAAATATTCATGGTTTTTCTTAGTCTTCGTCCAAGGTTGATATGAATTTTTTTCCAACATTTTGCTGTGAGCAATTATTTTGCCACAGGTCACACTGTACTTTTCATTGACTGAAGTAAAATTCCAAAGAAATGTGTATTTGAGTTTATATTCTGCATTCAAGGAAACAAGGTCCCACTCTGGCGGTTATCAATGTTTTTTTAAGAGCTCATCATAAACATGAGGAAGTTAATTGTCATTGTGGTTGTCTACAAGGAAATTTGGTGTGGCACTCTCATAAAAAAGGTGTATAGAGAATTTAAAATACACCAAAAAACACAAGACAAGGAAACACAAAACATTTATAGTGACACACAGAGCACAAATGATGATATAAATATTATAGATAATGATAAATGGTATAAATAGCAGGATATTGCACATATTATTGTACACCCAAGCAGCTCGTTTTGCACATTTCTGTCCTTGTATAGTGATTTGCCAGTAATTATGCCTGTGACTGTGTGTAGATGGGGTGTATATGCGTGGGATGATAGAGGCTACGGCTCTTGGGAAGAAGCTGTTCCTAAGTGTCATAGTCTGGATTTTTAAAGAGTGGTTCTGCTTCCGGATAGAAGGGAAACAAAGAGGGTGTGCTGGGTGGGGTTTTGTCAGGGCTGATAGATCTAGCTTTCAGTATACAATCCAAACAGAAAGTGAAGCCTCCACGGCCCACTGAGCTGTCTTTAGCACCTGGGACACATCTCTCCTGTTTTCCACTGTGCAGCTTTCATACCTCAATGTGCAGCTCTGGCAATGGTGTTCTTTTTAAGGCACATGAGAAATTCAGCTGTTGTAGGCAGAGACTGAAAAGCCAGCAAGCAGAAAAGCTTTTGCCTCCCAGCCAAGCGAGTCCAAGGTTTGTGGTCCCGGATCGCTTGGCTGCTGGTTCGGCTTGCTCACAAGCTCATGAACTCACGGCTGACCATCTTCCTGCCTGAATCCAAGTCAAATTTTTCTCATGACATGCTTTTTAACACGTGAAAAATGCCTTATTGAAATGTTGATAAGAAAAAAAAGATTGCATTTTTTGTGGAGAGCGACTTTAAGAATGTTTTGTGGGTGTCTCTTATCACAGTATCGCACAGGAACTTTTGAATGTCAGCTGTATGAGTTCAGATCACCTCAGATTCACTGCACAGATAATGAAAAATTGTGCTTTCAGTTTGAAAACTGCTGGAATTTTACATTATATTTTTCTTGAAGTAAGTTAAACTAAACTTAAGGTTAATCAATTATTTCAATAGTTACAAATATATTCATTTTAGATATTATCGTTATCAATCAAAAATTAAGTTTTCAACAAACATATAGCTGTGGTTTTATCATATTTTGTTGACTGACGCACTAACATGGAAAATTGATTGATACATGCAAGTATATAAAATCACACTGACCACTATAAACTAATGTGATGAGTAAGAAGTGAGCATTTTGAAACTGTCTGAAATCATGATTTTCAGTCTAAAATGAACTCTAACTACTACCCCCCTAACCTTACCCTAGCCAGAGAAGAGCGCAGACCTAAACACGAATCCCAAACAGAAACGGTAAACAAAAATTTCTTCCAATTTAGTCGAAAATTGTGTTTTCATGCAAGACCCAATCATTCATGGGGAGAGGCTTACAGAGAAAATTGTTTATCATGGCCTTCAGCTTCATGTTTTGCTACTAAATTGCTAAATTATGTACTATCCAAAATATCCTTGTGCATGCCTCCAGCTTTTAGATTAGCATAATTAAAGGTCACTGTGGCAAAAATGTAGCCAACTGTGAAAAACAAATAAGCAGTCATCAAGGTAGCATATTATGAAGTATCACAGTTTGTGATGCGGACACAAACAAATTTTTTTTACATGATTTGTTAGTTCCTTTGTCACACTGGCATTTTCTTTATCAATGTGTCCATTTCCCTCTATTTTTCACCATAACAGTGCTCATATTTGAACACAGACCTTTACATCGTATCGACTAGCCCATTTACTCCTTTCACTTCATCTACTTGTAATTACCTTAACAGCTCCAAAAGGAGGCTGAAAAAAATGACAAAAAAGGAGCTCTATAGAGCTTGTATTAATCCTCCGAGTCTATTCTAAGAGATGTAAATGGTTTTCATATTTGGTTAAATCTCTGAGATGTTTATATCCCATTTAAATTTGCAGAGCTGATTAAGATTTGCTTTGATTCAGCTCAAAATGCTGCAGTTTAGGATCCTAATCCTGCAATTACATGTCATCAAGTCATCCAAACTTTTGTAAAAGACTTGACATTTAGCATTTGTTTGCTTTGCTGACCTTTGAAACCATTGATGTTGATGAGGGAAGGACAGTGTAATAGAGAAACAAGTAATGGGGTATACAAACAGAGACTTGAGAAACTCTGAGTCATTTGTCAATCTGTGCGACGGATCTGGTTTCCCCGACTGCCTCCCAATCTGTCCGTTTGGCAGTTTTATCAGACTATTCCAGGAAGCTCGGCAGAGAAGAGTAGGCTATACAAGTATTCACATCCCTCAGTCATTCTTTGCCCTCTCTATACTCTCCCTGCTCCCTCCTGCTGGGCAACTGTGTGTGTTTGCATGTGCTTGTGCGTATGTAGGACAGATTTCATGCCCCCTTACTGCTCTCCGTGGCCTCCCCGACCGTCTGCTCCTCTCTGCATTGTATTATTTCTGCCTTCTGTGAAGGAACTAAAAAGAGAAGAAAAATTAGCTGCCCTGGCACCATGGCCTTTCTGCCACTCAGGGCTCCGATTTGCAGGCAGAGAGTCGGTGAAAATGCAGCCAAATGTTCCAGATTTGTTTGTATGTTTGTGTGAAAAGCCTCAGGTTACATCTGGCAGGTAATTTCAGCCAACTTACTTAGCATTGTAGCCCCCCCACACACACACGCACACAAAGCATTTCCAAGTCTTAGAGTTACAATGTTTTTCCCCTGTCTTCTTGCATTTTGGGATTTTTTTTTTTTTCCGGCTGAGCAACTCTGGAAATAGTCACAGGGAGATAAAGGACTACTGGGAGGGTTGGCGCAAAGAAAGCTCACCCTGTGACACTTTGCTTGACAGCCTAAAATTGAAAAAAGGGATGTGGGGGAGGAGAGCAGATTAGGGGTGAGCCTTCTGCGTTTGTGTGTGTGGTGTGTATGTGTTAATGATAGTGTACCACCACTCCACTGCTTGGGTAGTGTGTTTATGAATTTAAAGATTTTGGCAGCTTGCCACACAAGATAAATGTCATTATGCCTCCAAAGGTGCAAAATTAGTCCCGGCAGCAGCCTCAAGGGAGTTCCTATAAAGCCTGACAAGGCCTGGTTGGAGTCAGCTCAGACAGCAGGAAAGCTGCCAAGAGGGGGTTAATATTAGTCACATAGAGTAGAGGAGAAGGAGGCAGGGGTCTGTAGTTTGGGTCATAGAGAATATGAGGATATGGATTTGAGCATACAGTAGTTGCTGGGGAAGACTTAGGAAAGAAGTCAAAAAGTGTTCTATTTCTCCTGTTTTGATGAATAGGATTATATCTAATTGTGTAGTTTCAGTCAAATAGATCTTTCATCTGCATGTATACTGTGACAGGGATGGTAGTCCACTTAACCAGCCAAGTGGAGCTATGACCACAGCTTGACTCAGCTGTTCATGTAATTGTGCTGAACGTTTCTCTTTTAATTTTGCTATTACTGCAAGGAGCAGTGCCAAGTGTGCCCCTTTCATCCACTTTGGAAACACTTCTGACCCGTCTGGGTTTAGTGACAAGCACATTAAATGTCTGTTAACATGACACAGTCTCAGGTAATCTCTGCAGGTACTCCAATGCAAAATTTGAGACGTGCACAAAAAACATCTGTGTTTCATTTCTACATACCTTCCTGTTTATATGTGAGTCAAATGGAAGTTCATCTATTTCTGTGGAAAACCGTAAAGGTGTGCAAAAGTCCTCCATCGTTTATTTCTTCACTGTTTTCTTTGTTTTATTAACCTTCCCTTCAGAATTTCCATGGAGCTCATTGAAAAAGTTACACTTCTTTGGTGGATTGATGACAGAGACTGTACTATGTGCCAAAAAGTTGAATAAACAAAGTAGCAAATAGGTTTACAAACTACTAGCTTGAGAAGATGTGATTACCCAGTTGATATTTTCTGCACTGTATCAAATGAAATTCCTCTCTGAATTTATTTGAATAGAAACACTCACATTTTTAGTATGGCTTTTGTGAAAGACATGCGAGCATGCCCGGATTGATCTGAAGTGTTTCGAAATGAAGGAATCAAATGGGCATTAAAGGTTAAATCCAGCACAACAGAAATGATCAGAAGGGCATGGTTATTTTCATTGACTTCTATAAACTGATATTTAGCTACTATGGTATGTACATTGTAATGACTTGTTTTTTCTTCTTCTTCTTCCTCTTCCTTTTCCTCTCCTTTTCGGATCTCCCTAACTGAATTAAATGACCCGATAGTATCTGAGCAGCAAGCATGATAAGAGCTGTTCAAATTCTCCAAATACTAAGGAAAGGAGCGCCAATGCTTCCTTAATTATCCTCTTTAGCATGGGATTCACTGGACCATTCTTCATTAAAAAAGATAGGACATAATTATGTCCCACAATTGCTTGTGGCCGCAACTTTTATAGCGACCCTTGATTATTTTCATCCAGTCAAATTAATTATGTTTAATGTACCTAAACATGTGGACTAGAGGGTAAGTGTGAGCAGCCTGTGAGAACACTATATTTAACTTTTTTTCTTTTTTCTTTCATTTTTCAGTTACAAACTTTGATAATAAAGTCATATTCTATATTATACGTAATATGAAATACATGACATAGCCATGACATAGCCGCCCAATGTGATGAGACTGCCATAGACAAAGTATCTAAAGCCCTTTTTCTAGAATATTTATTGAACTGTTTTCAGTGCTGCAGACCCACATCACAGCTTAGTATAAGTGTGGTCGGATTCTCATTGCGGTGCGGTTGTCTTTTCTTAAGTCCTTGAAAGATTTCCCCGACCTCTATCCTTAACCCCATGATATTTTTCACGAGGTCAAGGAAAAGAAACCAGGAAATAATGACAGAAAGGGATTTTTCCTTTTGGGCTATTCGACCGGATCCCTCTTTCTCAGTTTTTCTCCTGCTTGCCTCTTTTTTTTCTTCTGTCCTTCGTCTTCTTTCTTCCCTCCATCCCTACCTCCCTACTCTTCCTGCATATGTGCTGGCCTCTATGAGGAAATGTCAACCCCAACCCGATATAAGACGATCAGATTTTAACTAAATCCTTGAATCCAAGGTTTTATTTGAGGAATTAAGTTAAGTACAGTGTCCAATGAAATTGATAATGTTAAGGCTCTGGCTCTCTCTTACTTCAAAAGATGTATAACCAACTTGTGGAATGCATGACATCCCTCAGACAGATCTACTGATCTTTGACAGGCATGATATGCATATACATGCACATGGCTACCGTGTACATCTGACTGTGGGTTTATAACTTAGTGTCTACATGTGTTCCTTGACACATTTGTTACTATATACACTTTGTGTAAGGAAAGTAGAGTTGTGCTGCAGTGTAACAGACCAATGGACAACAAGGAGGCACCTCATTCAGTTCACATTGTACAGTACTATAGGAGTTTGCATGTGATCTTTGTGGGGGTCGACCCGAGAACACATGATCAAATATGGGATTTCTTCTTGTCTTGTTGTGCCTCTGTTGCCATGGTTATCATTTTGAGGATTTGGTCAGCTTCAGTCTCCCCATTTTTCACCCTTTCTTAAACCTTAACATGTCATTGTTTCAGGCAAACCTTCACCATTTTTTATTTTATTTTTTCTTGTGAAACGTAGGGTCTCATTTGAAGAGTGCGGCACAAAAGGGTTTAGTCCAAACTAGTGGGCTTGCTGGGCACAATAGAGTTTCCTGAAGGAAAACATACTGACATGAGCTTTTCTTCTGTTTGTATTCCCATCACATACATGAACGTTAAAGTAACATGAATACCAAACCACAGTTAGCAGACAATTCTGAAGACATAGTACCTTTGTTGCGTGTAGGCTGGGTAAATTGCAGGTTTCACTGTTGGTAATTCCTCTGTTTTCTTTAAGCTTTGAAAAGCATTTTGAAAGTCCTGACTGTTGTTGATTGATTCTAAATTGCTGGATTATGTATAATAATATCTAAATGGTTTTTCACTGTGCATTATGATTATGGGGTACTTTAAATACAATGTAAAGGGTTTTCTAAAGTCTTACTTTGCATTTCAAACAACACAACAAAATGGAAAACTCGCGATGTGGACCATTACTTACACAGTAAGTAGTGAGTGATTGTGGACAAAGTCATTCACTTCTCACAACAAATGCATCATAACCAGTTTATCCACATGCCACTTTCCTAAAGCTAAATACCTGGTTTATGATATATTTGTATGGAGCTTATTGTGCTTTAAAATCTTTTTCATTTAGATAGTGGGACTGAAATAATTTGATTTGTTGTAAATCGTCATAGAATACATATTATGTGTTTAATTGTAAATAAAAATTGTAATTACTTAACAGCTCTTATATCAATAGAAGTTTTTTTTTATCATTATTTCCCAGGTAGTTTTTAAAAAAATTATTTCCCGATTAAAATCAGTTTTAACTTCTTCTCATGAACTGCTCAGCCACCCCTACAATGTTCCATGTCAAAACCAATAGCCCCTTTTATACATAGGTGCATTAAAGCTGCGGTCGGCAACTTTTTTTTAGTCATATTAGCTTGAACTGTCATGGGATTCTAGAAGTAGAATATTAAATAGGCTGTTTAGGAAAAATAAGGAAATCTGTAGCTCCCTCTGAAGCCTGTAATCATGCTTGCAAAAACCGAGCGCTCCCGGCTGTTTTTAACCAATCAAGTTAGGGTGGAGGAATCCTACCTGTCAATCACAGCTTGTGCACACGCTGCTGAGCGTGAGTCTGCCCTAGCTTGTGTGCACACTGGTGTGAACTCACGTGCACAACCTCGTCCACAGAAGGGGAGGGGTTTGGGGGGCGATTTGGAGCTTGTTAGAGGTTGGAGGAGTGACCTGAAAGTTGTATCAGTTCGAATTTTCCGACTTTAGACTCGCAATTTTGAAAACCTGCCGACTGCAGCTTTAACCCGACATTGATCATCTTTGATAATTCACACTGGCCAGCGAGAGGAGGCTCAGCACCACATCACTGTGTGGTTACACATGACAAGCTAGAGTTGAAAGGCCTTATACGAATGATAAAACTCTTAGAGCTCAGTCTGTTACAATCCAGTTGTTTTCATTATATCAGCTGTCATTTCATAACACAATGATCAACTAATGGCAGCAATCCTCAGTCTGACAGCTCATCTGTCATGATTTATGACTTACACATGTTTCTGCACAAACACACTCTTACACAAACACATAATCAGCTGACATGCAGGCAGCAGGAGTGGAGTGGTAGTGCAACCGGAGAGGATGCACTTGATCAGTTCCGGTAGCTCTTGACTGGCAGGCTGATAGGGTTGAATTGGGCAAACTGAAGACAAAGGGGCTTTTATCTTCTGAAGTCCCACTGCAGGCATCCTGAAAATAAAGGAGAAGATAAAGATTAACAAAGAAAACGAGGAATGATGTTCTCAATTGTGTTCCTTTTTACAGTGAAAATGCCATCACCGCCCACCCTGTATCTGTGTGCGGCACCGTGCCAGCCACATAAAGACTCTCCAACCGTGTTTAATAATTCGCAAGCTCCTCTAAAAGGACGACAGATGGGGCAATGGTGACGATCACATCGATGCCACTGTGCAGCAGTAGACAGAAAGTAAGACAATCTGGGTGCTGTATCTGCAACCGCAAGTGGAGGCTGTGTCCCTTTACATCATACCACTCTTAAGGCTTTTACACTTAGTCAAAGAGAAGAGACAATGTCAGTAAAAGATTGCCTGTTAGCATTTAACAGTCCCCTTTACCAGCCAATGTTTCTCGTGGAGCAAATATGTTCTTTTTCTTCACCTTTCTGCTTCGTATTGATACTCAGGATTTAATCTTCTTTGTTTTACCTTCACATCGAGGCATGCCTTTTTTAGACAAAAGTGGCACAAAGATGAATATGAAATTGGGATTGATAATAAAACAAAAGACGGTCACATTTCCATCTAAATGCAGATTTGAGATAGCGTTGGCGTTGGGATCCTCGCTAGTTTACATTCATCAACATGAACGAAGAGAACAATGTTGCTGTCTTTAATTTTCACACCGTCTCCTTCAAGATGCAATCTAAGCTTTTCAAGAAGAGACTTAGCGATTGATTTTGGTTGATGAATTTGTATGAATTGCAGCCCCAATCTGAAAGCGGCAGTAAACACATGTCCAAATAAAGTGAACAGCAAGGTTGAGAAAGGAGACAGGTGCTTGTGAATAAGGATGATTGTAAGTTTAGTTGGCTTAGTATGAACCACTCTCTCTTTTGGCAGCTTAGATAGCATAATGTTACCCAAATGGTGTTTATGCAGGTGGAACCACCCCGCAAACATAATAGCATTATTGAGCTTCTCTGCTGAAGAATAAATTTGCCTGTTTTTGTTCCTGGTAAGCTCGCATCTAGGTGGATCAGAAATTGCCCTTTGATTGTCTTTTGGGACTGCGCCTTTGTGTGCTTGTGTCTAAGTGTGTATTTGAGTATGTGTACAGGAGATGGAAGGACACGTGCATGTGTCTGGAAAACAAAGGCAAGTGCCCCATCCTCAAAGAGGATAAAGAAAAGAGTAACAGCAGGGAGTGGAATCTGGTAGCTTCTTCTGAACATTGTGCTGTTTGAGCGTGTGTGTGCGCGCATGCACATGTGTATGTGTGAGAAAACATGTGCGTATCACTACTTTTAACACGCCTGCTGAGTCACAACAGTCCATCTCCTCTTTTACCATCATAACCTCTTGACTACTTTTCCACATCACATCATTCCAATTTCCCGGTTACATACACTTTCCGATTTTCCCATTTCTTTTACTGTATTTGCTGGTGTATTTTCTCTTTGTTTGCCTGCTTCCCTACTCTGAGTTATGATTGAAAAAATCATGCTTGTTTATCTCATACAGAACATTTGTTGTTTCCTTGTCAAAGTGAGAGAAGAGTCCTTTGGCCCCTGCGATCCATTAAAACAGATTTATGAAGTGAATTCACTTTCCTTGCACATCCATTTCTATCACCTTGCAGATACATTTATATATATATACATATATTCTTTAAACTCAAATAAACAAGGTGGGATTTTGTGCTTGAAAAACAGCATAAAGCATGTTTTCCATTATAACTTACATAAAGAAGGTGAAAACAAATAGGAAGATAATAAGAGGGGAGAAAAAAAATTAAATAAAAACAAAAAGGAAGAAAATTTACACCATCATTAACTATTATTTACCACTGAATTAAATATAATTGGCTGATTCTGAACAGTCACTCTCCCACATGTATGTTTTTTCTCCTCCTAATGGTTTCTGATTTATTTTTTACCATCTTTGTTTGGTTGCAGCCAGGTTCACAAATACAATAATATGCAAAGAAAAATTCTGACACCATCTATCTAGTTTTCTTTTTCTCATATCATAAAAAATACAAGTAGAAAAGGGTGTGTAAGCAGTGTGTTTTGGCAACATTGACCACACCATACCCCCATGCTCCCCGGGCTCTGTGAATGGCTGCCCACCGCTCCAGTGTATGGCATCTGTCTCCGTGCGTGCGTGACTGTCAAGTGCATGTGTGTGTTCAATAGGTGCCAACCTGGATAGGTTAAATGTGGAGGAGTAATTTTGTGTATTTCATGTATCTACGTGACAATAAAGTCTTAATCTAGAATCTATCTAGAATGATGAATATAAGAAGAAGAAAAAGGAGTCATTGCAAAGGACATTAGGTCATCTTGATCAGTTAAAGACTCTTGATAAAGTTCACTCGCTTTATAGCCCACAGGTTGCAGGTGACCCTCTTCAAAATGCCTCACAAGGCTCCTAAAGAGCAAACAAGGAATGTTTGAGCTTTCATTAATATGGACATGCTGTGCATGGTTAGATTGGAAAGGTTCTCCACAGTTCAACTCTCCATTTGATTTTTAGAACACCAAAGTGCTACCTTTAGCAAAAAAATTAGACATTGAAACATCGTTCACAGTGACTAAAGATAGTGCCAATTAACCTATTTATATATATTTTTATACTGTAAACTTAACACTAATCTAATGTTGAAACTAGAAAATTCTATTGTTTTATAAAAAAAAAAAAATGCTAATACTGAATAAGATGCTAGAAACGCATTTTAAAATAGTAACCCCAGTGGTAACAAAAGCGAGGTGAAGTTTTGCAATGCTTAGAGAGATCACAATTCAGACTAAAACTCTGGAAAAAGAAAGATGATAGTGATAAATAAATCTTTTTTTTTTTTTTTTTTTTTAAATAGAACTGAAAAGTTCCAGAACACAATAATAATACAAATCCAAAAATGTAAGGCTGAGTGTGGGAAGGAAACAAAGGCTCGGTATGAGGAGTATACACAAAAGAATAAAGTCAACAAGAATCTGGCAATGACAATGGAAAACGCAGGACTACATATGTTAAAGAAGATGATAACAACAAGATGCATTTGAAACGATCAACAAATTAAGACCTGGTGTGAGACAACAACTAAAGTAAACTCAAAAGCACAATCGGGAAATGCACTACAAAATAAAACGGGAGGCAAGGTAACTGAGGCGCAGGATGTAAATCAATGACGACACGTAAACTTGAACACAGAATATGGAAAACCTAAAGACCACGCTAAAACAAAACAATGAACAAAACAGAAACCATAGACACTAGCATAGCTCAGAATCAGGAGTCTGTAGTCTGGAAGCTAAACTAGCCTGCCTGCCGTCCAGACCCACTGAAAATATTTGATGTATGTGTAATATAATTAGATGTATATTTACTGGTCGAAGAAATGCCTGTTCCATTGAATGAGCAGTTAGAGGATTTGATCTGTTCAGAATTGAGTCTAACCTGAGTATGAAGCAGCACTGTGCCCTTCAGAAACATGCTGCACCCTGTGGTTTTCATCTTTGTGGAGAAGGATTTATATGATGGCTGCATAATGAGCCCAAACACACAGAAGACCAGGGAGTGATGACTTTCATCAATTTTCCTCCACAGCCACCTGAACTCAACTTCACTTTACATTTATGCTGCACTTGAAGACTGAAAATGACAAACCTCTCTGACACCACAAGAGGTTCTTTGTACCTAGGATAATATGTTTCTCAGGTTTTTTACAAACTCGTGGAGTCCATGCTGGTGCTTTCATTAAAGCAAAAGGGGCGAGTGTTAATCTCAGCTGCTGAGTATCGTATTATCTACAGTAGCTGTATTTATCTCCTTATGTATCTATCCACCAAAAAGGGATTAAGTATATTTTTATGAACTAGTCCTTAATTCCCTTAACAAAGAACAGAAAAGAAGATCATTAGAAAAAGTCATCTCCTTGGTTGCTTTAGCTTTTGATTTGATTTTCTGCTGCTTTGCTTTCACCTTCCCTTTTATCTCTTCTTGTCCTTCTGCTTTTGAAAGCCTGTTGTATTTTATTTTCACAGGTCACCTTATTCAACGGGCTTCACTTCTAAGTGCAAAATTAGAGGCCATTTTAGAGTATAAATCCTTTTTGAAAATGCCAGGCAGAACAACAAAGATCAGCGTGGGAGTTAGTACTGTTGCACCTGTCTTCATAATGTCACTGGGAGAAGCAGAGAAGTGGATTTTTATGTGTGTTTATGTGTCAGTAGGGAGGGGGAAAAAGTGATGGGAGGGCCAGTGTTAAGCTCTCAGTGTTGTAGCATGAGCAATCCAATAGTATAACGGCTGCAGGAATGAGCAATAACAGTCATTCCAGTGTCTTTTTGTGTGTGTGTGTGTGTGTTTAAAAGCATACGGGCCAACCAGTCAGGAATGAAAAATGGTGTGTTTGAAGCTGTGTACATTCGATGTTTCTTGAATAAAGAATAAGAGATTAAATGTTTTCACTCAAGAGTGCATTCCAGGGCACACACCTGCACTGCCACGCATACATACAAGGAATGTACCTTTGTTGGCTAAATCATGGCAACAATGAGACGACTGGCTCAAAGTTGAATTTAGAGTGAGAGTTTCCCCTGCATATCTGGTGGGAAACTCATATCGTAGCATGAAGACAGTATCTTTATACATTGGCTGGAGGGAAATTTTTTTTTTTTTAAAATAGAGGTGTGTGACTGAAAGAAGTGAGTAAAAAATGCTCATCTGAAATCTGGTAGGTGGTCCCATGGTGACAGTGGAAATGGGAAGAGAGAATTGAAGAACAGGTGGGGAGCAAAATAAAACGGCAGAGAAAAAGAGACATAGATTGAGAAACTCACATTGACGTACCTGTAATTGCTGGGGGGGAAAAAAACGCTGTTTCACCAACAGTCCATTTAATTACAGACAGGACAGGCTGGCCCTATAAGGTTTAGGGCTTTAGCATGCATTCAATCAAATGAGACTGCAGCAAGACAAACAGTGGAAAGTGACTCCAGTGAAATGAAACCAAACTGCTCATTTTTTTTTACTATATTATAATACTGTATTATTTTTACCTGTATGTTTCAACCACCCTGGCCAATTTAGTTTATATAATATAAAAGTTGCTCTGACCAGGAAATCTGCATATCTCTGATCTCATTATTGTAATTATAACCACTGATTGTGTTAATGCACGTTGGTATTTATATGTAGAACCTAAACCACCAAATAACATTGGAATTGAAATATGAATGTTTGTCAGAAGAGGGTGAAGATGTATTTTTTTCAAAATCCTTGAAGAAGCAAAAAGCCATACAAACCCACCTGATAGAGATGGATGAAGGTTTAGGGGTGCAGTATTTCAGGAAAGAGGAAGTCCAGCTCTCAAGAGGCAGCTCTCAAACATAAATAAATAGATAAATAAAAATCGGTCCTATAGAGCCCAGGAGGGCTAAAGCTGTGACAGATGGCCTCGTATCAGGTATTTGTCCAGTCTCCTGGGAGTAAACCGCTGTCAAAGATGTTACCTGGGTTCTGCAAGGAGTCAGAGATCCATACAAACTGAGACAGTCTGAAGCAGGGCTTAAGAGGAGGGACACCATGGCAGTGCAGGGACATAGGTGAGATTCTTTATTTGGACACGAATTCTGAGTTTTAAGGAATTACAGAGCATAAATAATATAAAGAAAAGTCATGTGTGTCTACTTGGAAAAAAAATAATTTTGCAACCAACTGAAAAGCCCTGACTCCTAAACTATGGGTGCCATGAAAAACTTCAGAACCTCCAGACCCAACGCCTTCAGAGTCACTGTTTGGTCTTCATTTGTTCTTTATTTCTGAGTCACAAAAAGATTTAAGGGGTTACATTTTAAAGGAGGCTGTAGCTTCCGTCTAATAGTTTGTCTAATAGTTCTTGAGCTATTCCACTTAAATTTCAGATGTCAGCCTCACGGTGACTAGAGGAAAAGTCAGTGAAATTTGTAAGTCAATTGAATTCCCCCTCTTGAGATCTCTGGGAACATCTCAGCAGTCTGTTAAACTGGGGACAAGACATACAAGTGTGGACCAAAGTGGTGGGCTGAGCGACAGACTTGCCACTAGCAGTGTGGCTAACAACTGGCTAGGTGATTGAAAATGCATGTACTGCTGCTGGGCTATGGGGGAGAATTAGATTAGACATAGTGACTTGTGTGCTCTCAGAAATAACAGGAAATGGAATGGTAACTCAGATGAGGTGTAAGGGTTCACCGGTAAACCTCATTTGAACACTGTGCACACTGGATGAACTGAAGCAAATATAGCTCAGAGATAAAATGACAGTTTTGTAAACTGCTTCCATCTGCATTGTAAATGAGCTACCTTCGTTGTTTCAAGCAAGGTGACACAGATTAAAGTATTATGGTAATATATGATAAGTATGGTATGACCAGTGTAAAATTAATTTGTTTGGTAAAAACGACAGTAAAAAATGCAGTGTAACTTTGTAGGAACAAGAACAAAAACAGTGATCTTTTTTTCTATCCATAATCTCACTTGTTATTTTTATAATAGAAATGTTTGTGTCTCTATGGTGATGGTGGTGCCTTCAGCTGCAAAGACGTGCTTGATAATGATTCCTTAATGCATATCCAGGGTGGAAGTGTGGTTTATGAAATTATATATATATATATATATAAACCTGAAACCTGAAAGCAAGTCCCTTTATGCAATGTGAAATAGCAATCTGTGGCTGCCATTACTGTACATGACAGGATTGATTTATTCTTCCTCTCCTGTCCTTTCCACAGGTTTAACCAATGCTGACACAGTGGTGAATATGCGAAAGGTGACCCATCAGACCATTAGTGAGGAGATGTCTAAAACTGTTCTGCTCCCTTGCCTCTTCACCCTCCGCCCCAGTATTGGTTCATCCCATGAACCCCCCAGGATCAAGTGGACCAAGGTCTGGGGCCAGAGGGGCTCTGATGGCCTGCAGAAGGAACAGTCTGTCCTAGTGGCCAAAGACAATGTGGTCAAGGTACACTACTAGCCAGGGGGGAACCATTCTTAAATGCCTGTGAAATACAGTATGAAACCCTTCATGAATCGCTCTCTCCTGTTTTTTCAGGTTAAGAAGGCCTTCCAGGGTCGTGTTGCTCTGCCAGGTTACAATAGGAATCGCTACAATGCAAGTCTGTCCCTGACCGGTTTGCGCTCCAGCGACTCTGGTCTGTACCGGTGCGAAGTCGTGGTGGGCATCAATGATGAACAGGACACAGTTCCGCTGGAGGTCACAGGTGAATAAAATGCAGAGCCATATTAAAGCAGCTGCTTTGAATTGAAGTTGTCCAAATTTCATGCCAAAACAGACCAAAACAGAGTATTTACAGTTGAGCAACTCTTGAATAAACAAGACCAAGCATAATAGCACAATAGGTAATGATTGTTTATCAATACAGTGCATTAAATTCAACAGAATTTGTCTGGACTGATGATAGTATCAAAGATCAGTGTGTTCTGAGTGAAGGAAAATATCAAAACAAGTGGTTTTACAGTGTACAATGGATTTTCTATGAAGTTCACATAAAAAACAGTTAGCTCTGTAATGCAGTATTTTTGTTCAGCAAATGTGACACTGGTTCCCACAGATAAGAAGTGGTGAACAAGGAAATTAAGGCTATTGCAGTGTGTGATCTTAGTGTAATGTGTTTTCAGCTCTGCAAAATATTACCTGCCAGAATCACTGCTACACTCTTTGGCTGTAAACCGTTCCCGCTATGCTTTTAAGGTCCACTATTATGAATAATAACAACCCCGTTATCCCATGGCAAGGCAATACAATCATTACAGTCGGGGTTGTTTACTGTCCATGTTGAATGTATGATGATGGGGAAAGAAGAAGGAATTCAAACACATTAAATATAATAGAACTGGGCCATTCAAGTGCTGTTCAATGCACTGAAAGCCTAAAGAAGCCAATTAGGTTGATACCCTGCAGTGTACACTGAAGTTAAGTAGAGCTGCTCTTTGTGTTTTACATCGTTCTTGGTGGCATAGACCAAACATTTGGTGAATTACCTCTATCCAGCACTCCAATATTCGTGGAATTACAGACTTAGTGGTTGCTCACTGCAGCAGAACTGTAATAACTATGTATGAGTATTTTAGCTTTATAGCTACAATCAGATTCTTTTTGTGTAATTCACTATTTTTAATGATACGCCATTATCATAATGACCAAAGCCACTGTACACCATGTTGTCACTTGTCACATACTATGCGAAAATGAACATAACTAACAACAGTTCTAAAAGCACAGCAGACCTTATTATTTCAACACAGTGGCTAGATTGTTTTTTATCTAGAGTAACAAAGACCATCTTTCTATGCCTGCATATGAACAACACGTGTACACAAACATTTTTGTGTGTGTGTGCTTACATATCTAATTTCAAAACTTCAGCAGGGTTGCTATCTCTTGTCCTCAAGCCAGCGGAGCTCCTAATTTCTCTCCTCAAAAGCGCTTTACGTAAAGCAAGCAAACTCTCGGCTTATATGCTTTGGAAACCCAGTGTCCTGCCCCTCTTGGGTGATCAATGCCATGAAACTACTCCTTCAGAGAGAAACCAATTATGAAGCCAGTGAGGAGTAGCCATCTCCAGGGCTTACTCCTAATTGGTCACGCTACATGGCAGATCGCAGCAGTCCTCACTCATTCTGCTCAGTGCTCAACATGTTAATTAATTAGGAAGTATTGATACTGTTTAGCTGTGTCAATATCACATTAATCCACACTTCTATTCTCGTAGCAGTATGCATGTTTCTAACATTTTCTTAATCTCTTCCTTGTGGCTTCTGTCCTTTTCTCTGCTGGTTTTATTACCATCTCCCTTCTTTCACATGTAATATTCTGACTGGTCAGTTTGAATGGCACAATGCCTTCAGTTGAGTTAAAATCTAATTGTTATATGACAGCGCAACACTGGCAGGTCTGAGGATGTTAGGTGGTATGTAAACACTGGTTGCAATAATAATTAATTGTGATTTTTAATCCATCTATATCCTATACCTGCTTTATACTGTTGCTGCAGCCATACCACATGACGCTGGTTGAGAGGCAGGCGTGTTTATGTGTAGATTACTACAAGTAACCCTAATTCCAAAAGGTAAGTTTCAATACGAGTCATAAAACAGATAGGGTTTCAGCATTTTCTACCCAGGCTGGGAGCTGGCTCACCAGATCAGGAGCCTGAGAGCTACAGGCTCTGCTTTCCTATGAGAAAGCTATGCTTTCCTAAAGACACGGAAATTCTGGGGACCACTTTAAAGTAAGTTTGCGCTCCGAAACCTTTAGTGGAATTATAGGAAACAATAAGATCTTTAAAGTAAGTCCTAAGAAGTTCTTTGGACGCGAGGATGGAATTGCATGACAGCAATTTAGCCTAGATGTTGTCAATGCTTTGGCAAGTTTTTCAATGTCACTTTGGGACAGCATGTTCCTGATATTCTTCCATGACCGATTAGTTTCCTGATGTCTCATAGACAAATAGAGCTGAGTGTCATCAGCATAACAATGGAAACACATGCTATGTTTCCTTATATTTCCTAAAGATAACATATACCAAAAGACAATAATTGTTCCTCATCCAGAACCCTGTGGAATATCATAAATAACTCTGGTAAGTGTGGAAAAAAGCACCATTTACATGAAAAAACAGGAATGTATCAGATAGAGCAGTCCAAAGCAGTATCCTTTGCTAGAAAAAAATACACTTGCTGTTCGCGTACTGTGTACACTCATGTTTATCATGGCTGCTTCGCATATCATGCATTCATTTGGTGTGACGGTTGTGCACAAAATTAACGTTACGTGTACTCAAGCTGCAATATTTAGGTCACCCGTAGGGGGTGTGTAAGGCTTACTTTTAATGTTTCAATTATCATCATCTATTTCTCTCTCCATGCTTGGTTTAGAAGTCTCGCATACCATCTGCGATACTGCCACAGTCGCTTTTTCTGTCGTGATCATAGGAACAACGAAATGCTAACCTCTTCTATTGACACCATGTTTACCATTTATCAGAGTGCTTCCGTTTACATCCTGTAAATGTGATCAGGTGTGCCCCCTTGTGGAATCTTCTGATAACGAGCTCACTACAGAGGCAAGTACGTGAGCCGTTACGCTGACAACGGAAACTGCAGCTCTATATTTTTCAGCCTTAATGCCATTAATATGTAAAAGTCTTTATAATAAGATGTTGTAGTCAACCATGTGTCAAATGCAGCACTGAGGTCTAACAGGACTTACACAGAGACAAAACCATTGTCAGGAGCAGTAAGCAAGCCATTTATGTGGTTTCAGTTTTATGGTTAACTCTAAAACTGTACTGAAACATCATAGAAATGTATACAAACAATATTCTCCTTACTTCCAGTATTTATACTGTAACTCCATACTGACAGACATGAATAACATTCTCACCTGGCCCAAAAACCCGATAAGTGTGTTTCAGGAAATGTTAGGCCCATATATAAACATTTTAGGACTCTGTGTCTTAGTGTGCTCATAAAAATTAATGCAATTCCACTGTATACTTTTTATTGCTAAAATATGAAGTTCACTTAGTCCACGGGTCTTTTTCAAATGCCAGGGGAATAACAACTCTTCCCCGTGCTACAATGAGGGCATCTTACAGCCACATATGGTGCCTTTTTGCTCTACTCCCTGGATACTGTGTGCGAATGTGTGAAGATCCAGAGGGTAAAAATAGAGATGAAGTATATTGGACATTTAACCCTCTCGTGTGAATGGTATTAGGTTTCCCATAAAGAGAAGAAACCTATTTGTCACTCTAGCATATTTATTACCCAGTGAATTAGCATCTCTGTTTAAACAAAGTCCTACAGCCTCAAAAGAAAAAGATGGATTTGAAAGATAAGAAGAAGTAGAAAGAAAAAAGAAAAATAGGGTTTATGTTCCATATAACTAAGAGGTGGAGAGTAAGAACGTAATGACCAAATTGCTGAATGGACTGCTGGGATTGAGGGACCTGGGTGGGTACTGTATGTGTGTGTGAGAATGCCACATTCGATAACACAATAGGCTTTCTCAGCCCAGAGCTTGAAGTGTTAATGCTCAAATTGCCACTCGGACATCCATCTTACAGGAATCTCTGACACTCCCAGACAAAGTCAGAGAAGATAAAGGAGCCATGTTAGCAGCCAGACGGCGACAAGAAGCTGGATGCTTCTCGGGGGTGTGTGAATGACAGGTCGAGCTGGGAGGTGGGTGGATACATCTGAAGTAGTTCCGTACCCATTTAAGTACAAAAATTTCCTCCTCCCACAGCTAGGAGAATTGTGTCTTCCAGTTCATTTCTTTTACCTAGGTTTTCTTGTTTCGCTATTACCCTCTTTTTCTGTCACTGTAATTCAATACACACATTTTCAGACTTCAGTGTTGTTCTGCTTTTTCGTCTGCTTTATTTGTCATCCCATCGTGAGTGCGGAGGCAGGCGGAGTGCAGCATGGTGCAGCACCGTGTGTTCTGTTAAAGCAGAAAAATAAACATCCCCACTGTTTGTCGTACACTGTATCCAAGGGCAACATCTCTTTTCTCTAACACTGAGCCAGTCGACTATCTGATGCAAATGAGACTCACTTACACAGCTTGCTGAACCTGAAGGCTGTTGCTTTGTCCTGCACAGATGGAACATCACCACATGATGAAAATGTCGAGAGGGTTTCCCGTTTATGTGCCTCTGAACATACATGTTCAGTTTCTAATGGCTCAAGGTTGCTGTTAATAAATATATCTGTGATTTAAAGATTGCAGGTCATACATTTATATGATTAGTTTCTGGAGCACCCTCCCTTCAGGTCATCACATCTTCTATCTCTCTTCTTCAGGTGTTGTGTTCCACTATAGGGCCCCTCATGATCGTTACGCCTTGTCCTTCTCTGATGCTAAGAGGGTTTGCGTGGAGAACTCTGCAGCCATTGCAACACCAGGTCAACTACAGGCAACCTTTGCCGATGGCTATGACAACTGCGATGCCGGCTGGCTGACTGATCAGACCGTACGGTGAGGCTTTCAACACAGTGTGTATGTGTAGCCGGTGGCTGGCAGGCTAAAGTTTTGATTTACTGTCTCTGGAATAACTCAAGAGGGCGGTGCTTACTGTCACTATTGTTTCTGATGAGACACAACATATCAACTTTGATATCGTCACCATTGTCAGGGGTGATCGTTAGATACTACAAGCCATGTGTTATGGGCATTTCAAACTGAGATTTAAATGTTCACATAACATGTAAATATACATTGTTTGCTGCATTACCTTAGTCTCTGGGGAAGATCCCAGTCATGTGTCTCTACTACCATTTAAGTTAAAATCAAGGTTTGCACAATTTAGTTTGCTGGGATATTATTCTTTTAACCATACAGTGGCTGGAAAGACGACAACATCTTGAATAAAAATGAATGTAATCATTCAACTACACTGACTGTCACATAGATTGAAGGTGAATCTGACTGCCAGACTCTAAATCAGAGATAGCAAGATGGCTCGCGAGCCACGTGCGGCTCCTCAAGCTTTAATTAATGGCTCACACTCGCATAGTAGCTGTAGCAGCGAATACTGCACAGCATTAAGTATTTTTATTGAGTTTGCGTTTTTGTTATATTAAGTATTTTTATTAAGTATTACTTAAGGCTTAATGGTGTTTCCTAAAAGGGGCACTGTTAAACCTGGCAACGCAGCCCGCTTAAACCACCGTCACACTTGACCGCAGAGCACGCTAGCTCCTTTAGCCAGCGTGAGATGCAGGCACAATGGATCGGTTTTTAATTAAAAAAGGGCAAAAACCAGCACAAAAACCATGCTCATCTTGAATGTCTCACTATGATTACAACAACAAACTACAAATACAACATGAAGACAGTCAAGGACATGCATGCCACCTTCCACTCATCCCAGTATCAGACATCCCGAGTTCCAAAACCTCATGAGAAGCTTATCGAACCCCCCCCCTCCCTTCCCCTCAAATATGCAAATATGGTCTTAATTGAAAATGTATTGGCTGTGTTGTTTCTTTTTTTGTGGGATGTTTTATATGTAGAAATGCATATTTGCAAAAGAGGACTTTGTATGTTGTCGTAAAAGTGGCTCTTCCCTTGATTTTGCTCTGCCAATGTGGCTCTTGTGAAAAAAATAGTGAGTATCACTGCTCTAAATGATAATTGTGCTCGATTGTCTGATATTAGCAAGATTCGCTGATCCATGTTTTTATTTTAAAATCTCTATTCGATGGCCCACACTGTTGCCCCTAGTCTTTTTGGAGTTTCTATGAACGTGAAACTGTGCAACATAATCAGACCTAACCGCTAGTTTGCCAACTTGAAATACAGTTAACTACATGTGCACCCCTGGATCTGTCTGTCGGACTTTTGAATGTACTTTCAGCCACTTTCCATTAAGTCCCCCTTCACATTATCAGTCAGAGCTTGCCCATTGACAGCATACTCCATATCTGCATTTTAATTTCAAATCACTGTTGCTCCAGTCAGCAAGCAGATTGACTGTTGTGTTCTTGAGAGCTTTTCACAACCATCCTGTGGCATGACTTCCTTCCTTATTTCTTTAACTCCATCCATCCTACGCTCCTGCCATTTGCAATACGGACCTACTGTATCTAATTGGTCTAGATCCAGGCAGCTCTGATGGCACATCAGCCATGAGGAAAGTGCCCAATTAACACAAGGGAAGAAATTCAGCTTCAGCCATTGTTTTGTCAGCCACCAAGCAGAGAGAAAGTGGCAGAGGCCAGAGACGTTCTAAGACTTGGTTCTCTTGTTATATTCTGCACGGAGTAGCTTATTATATAAGAGGAGAACTGCAGTTTTTGGTTTGTGTGCAGATGTGTTTTCTGCATGTATGTTTGATTGTGTATGTTTCTGTTCCAGGTACTTCATAAGTCTCTGTATGCCTAGCATAATCTTTTAATCAGTCTCTTTGCTGGTGCCCCGGTGCTGCTGGAATCAATGTTCTTGTGGAATAATTGCTCAGGTGGAGCCCAAATATAGATTGCTGTTTTCTCAGCCCCACAGGCATGCCAAGTCATTGAAGGATTTCCTGATTCCTTTAACCTCTCCTTGACTTCCTGCCTCTACCCCTCTCTCTCTTTGTCTCTCCAAAACTTGAGTTTAGGATTACTGGTGTTTTTATATTACCAGAGTATTAAACATATTTTGTAATGATTCGGCTAATTATGTGTGAAAACTCACACTGGGGGCAGAATAACTAAAAGAAACAAGATAGTGTATCAATTGAAGTGCTTTCCATTTATAATCCTGGGGTTGTTGTAGTGTGAAATAAATGACTGTATTACATACTTTGGCATTCTTTTAAGATCTTGGGGATATCAATGTTTATATTCTTTGAAAAATGTATATGGTGATCTCTGAGAGGAAAATATCTTTAGATTTATTGTATTCTAGACAGGTAATGATAAATATGTAGCTCAGTTTCATCTTATTTTTTATGCTTGTGAACACATTCTCATCCCAGAGGAGTCGAATTTGTCTATGGCTGCTTTTGTCATGGCCAAACTATATAGATCTTCTTGTCCCTTCGTCTCTCACTCACTCTTTCTTTGTCCCTGTCTCTTGGTTTCTTCTACAGATACCCTATCCAGTCACCACGGCCTGGTTGCTATGGTGATCGTGAGGACTCACCTGGTGTCCGAAACTATGGCAATAGGTCCCCTGATGAGCTGTTTGATGTCTACTGCTTTGCTAAGAAGCTTCATGGTAAGAGTTCGGAATGTCAACTACAAATGCAAGTTTGGTCATGCGTCAGTGTGCTAAGGTTTAAGTAGGAAGTGTGAGGATGCTGTGACCAGGACTTGACTCTGTTAGAATAGTATAGAATAGAATAAGTACAACAAAATCATCACTGAATGATAATTTCTGCAAACCATCTTATTGTAGAAGTTCAGGTTTGCACAGCCTGCACAACCTAATTTCATTCTTTCCTTTCTAACAAAGGTTAGGTACAGAGAGTGGTAGCTTATAGTTACTGCTCAGAGACTGCCCCCCCCCCCCCCCCCCCCCTCCCCCGTGTTGGCTTCAACTCTAAGAGCTCCAGCTTACGGAATTACTGGAGCTGAAGCCAATGGCTCAAACTGATACAGCTCAGGATCGCAATGATCCTCCACCTCCACCTCATTCTGGAGGGAAAAAGTCCTCCATCTCAAAAGAACAATCTGCGGCAGGTGCCTTCTGCTACTATGCCATTTCTCTCTGTTGGACTGGATAACTACTACCGCACACTCTCCCTCCCTCCTCTGTGCCCTCCTCAGTAGCTTGCCTATTTTTTTTTTTAGCATTTTTCAGAATCATGCAGTGGATAGATTTAGTCTCAGTCCATAGGGATAAAGTTGTGCTTTAAAACATGTTTACTGAACTCATAGTTAGCTGAATTTTTTACTTAGAAATTGAACATGTCCCCCATCAAAATCCAGACTTGTTGATATGAATTGGTTTGCCTTGTAAAACACACCTAAAAGAAAAAAAATCCATTAATTTTGCATGATGCATCTACCAGGTCTGTCACAGTAAATACTGTGTACACAGTGGTAATCCTGTTAGGTATGGGAACTCACACTCAGAGGCTGTGCAGCAACGAACATATAGTTACAAAGGTGCAAAGTTAATGTAAAAGAAAAAATTCAACCAAATCTTAACAACTCAGGATTTCTATGAGGGGTATTGAAGGAGAAAGAGGAATATCTGTATTTGGTCTTACAGATGTTGCATTCTTAAGCTTCTGAAGATAAGAAATATTATTAAAAAACAAATTTTCAGCATTCCATTCCCTTTGACATATTGTGTGCTTCAGGATGTTGGTTTACATGATTTGCTTCTAAAAAAAAATCTTTTGGTCTGTTATTTTACTTTTGGACACTGAATACCTTGCGTGGGTCAAAACCAGGGACACCATAAAAATAAGTTGAGAACTTGATTATTCTCTTTCTGGCAAAGTTTGATATTTTGCTGTAGTTGTTTATTGGAGTGTCACTTAAATCTATAGAATTTTTCTCTTCCATGTAGCATGATTGAGGGTTCTCGTTGTCCCTATGCAGTAGATACTCTCTACATATCTGACAACCATGCAGACTAATTTAGGAAATCATCTCAAATCAATGCTGAGTATTAACACTGCAAATATTCCCCGCTGATATTATATATTATTACATATGAGTTGCCTGACTGAAATTAGGTGTTTGTTGGTCTTGATTAACCTCCTGCACACATCAGGGAACAATCATAACAGCAGGCATTTAACACAGCAGTGTGATCTGCTCAAGGGGTAGTTTAATTTGGGTCACTTGTTATGAGGTGGAACAACCACAACTGCCATCCAACCTTATTTATGGTAAGAGTTTCCAGAGCCCTATACATTGTTAACACCCTGTCACCCAGTGCCTGAATGTCACTGAGATATTGAGCAGTAAAGGTTACATGGTCACCTCTGGACTTTACACCCAGCAGCAAAATTAATGTTGTGATGAATCAGAGACAATCAGCAGATGATTGTTGTCTGTCAAATTAAAGTGACTGGTTGATGCAAGCTGTTCTTTTCCTCTTTTTTCCTTAAAAAAAATGCAAGAGACCTGGTTTATACACTGATGTTCCTTGGACAATTTTGTCATACAAAAATCTTTTACTATGAAATTCATCATCTCCACCATGATTCCACCCTTCTTTTCCTCTCTTTATTTATTTTTCTATTTAATCTTTAATCCATATGGATTAACTACTTCTCAGCAGCCTTTCAGCACATAGATTTTAACATTTTCTAAGCATGCTCTCCAACAACATCCTTCTTCACACAATCCAATTCTTCTTCCTTCTCCTTTCATTTTGTTTGCATCTTGACCCTTTACCCCTCTCCTCTCTGTTCAACAAAACAGAAAAACTATGAATCTCCTGGATCCTCATTTCAAACTTGTTCCCATCTTCTCCAATCCCTATTCTCACCATTTACCTCTCAAGCTCATATTGTTCATCACATACTAAACTGCCAGTGAATCAAATTAACTTTTATTTCATTCATGCTTTGCAGACAAAAAGGTCTTGTTTTTTGTCCAAAGTCCTTTTCTTGTCAATATCTGTATCAATTTTGGCAGAAAGTCTAATGTTCACACAAGAGAGTCTACAACAAGAGACAGGTACAGACTCAAGTATACTATCATTATCTACACTGTCAAAACATATATCACTCAACAAACCGATCATTGATCAAATTAATCTTTGTCTGAAGGGTGAAATGTATGTGCTTCGTAATACACTCTGTCGCTCATCACACTTCTCTCTATGGCCTCCAGGTGAAGTGTTCCACTCCACAGTGCCAGAGAAGCTTAGCCTTGCCACCGCCTCCACCCACTGTCATTCCCTAGGAGCCCAGCTGGCCACTGTCGGGCAGCTCTACCTCGCCTGGCAGGCTGGTCTAGACCAATGTGATCCCGGCTGGCTAGCAGATGGCAGCGTCCGCTATCCCATCAATGTCCCGCGGAAGAACTGTGGCGGAGACGAGCCTGGGGTGCGGACCGTCTACAACAACCCTAACCGCACCGGCTTCCCAGACACCACCGCCCTCTTTGATGCCTACTGCTACCGAGGTACTGAGGGCTCTGTGATGGCGAAGAAGTCAATTTACCATCGTTGTGGTTATTGCCATAGCAACGGCGGTGGAGTCTAGGGACTCGATTTCCTTTCTGATTTTTAATTAGCACTAGATGTGTGTGTCACAGATGAAAGAATTGCAAGAGATTGTGTGACATTTGTGTCCCTCCTGGTAGATTTGAGGGCTTGTATGTTGTGTGCAGTGAGGCTTGAGAGAAAGAATGGAAATATAGATAAAGAGGAAGAGGCATGACTACAGTAAGTCAAGCTGGGGTTTGCAGTGACTGTGACTGACCTTGTCTTTTAATCATGTGCTAATTCAAACTGGAGTTATTTTCATCTTCACATTGAACTGACTTTACATCCCATTGTAGCTCATCATTTTAGAGCTTAGTTTTGTTTTATTTGACTGCTTGAAGTAGAGAGAAGATTCATGTTTGAAACTTTTAGTCCCATTCATAAGAAAATAATATGATTAATAATAATGGTAACAATCTTTCACAGTGTCAGTGCTAAAGTGAAACATTTGCATAACCCAATCATTTTAGGTCAACAAGACCAGTGTGAAAGCAGATAGGTCAGACAGTCAGGCATTTTTACTGTTTCATTTAAAATCATTAGCTCATCTTGGATTTTATGGCAGCAACATGTTAATGTTGGGAAAGTGCCATGTTTACCAACGTGTAACATCCCCTCTTCTTTCAACAACACTCCATAATCATATGGGAACTGAGAAGACCAGTGGCCTTTGAGAGAGGAATGTCACCTTGTTCTTGTCTGATTTAGGATTTTAGCTGCTCAACAGTCCTGAGTCCTCTTTGTCTAATTTTGCATTTCATGATGCACTAAATGTTTTCAGTTGGTGAAAGGTCTGGATTGTAAGCAGACCATTCCAGCACCTGGCCTCTTCTCTAATGGCACCATGCTGCTGAAAGATGCAATATGTGGTTCATTGTCTTGCTTAAGTATAAGAAGGCCTTCCCTGAAAAAGATAGCATCTGCATGGGAGCATATGTTGCTCCAAAACCTGTATGTACTTTTCAGTTTTGACGGTGCTTTTTCATGTGTGAGTTACCAGTTTCAAATGCACCAAAGCACCCCATCAGAGATGCAGGCTTTTTAACTGAGCGCTGATTACAAACTGGATGTCTGGAGGATGTGGAATCCATGATTTCCAAAAGGAAATCCACGGAACAGTCCATTTTAAGTGAGCTTTGGCCCAGAGAAGATGTCAGTATTTCTGAATCATGTACTCATATAGCTTGCTCTTTGCTTGATAGAGCTGGCACAGTGAACAGTGTTCCTAGACAATGAGTTCTTGAGTTCCTGTTTTTAAAGAAACCTCCATCTGAGGGCCTGAAGGTCACAGTAAATCCAGTATTGATTTTTTTGCTGTGTCCCTGGTGCCGATAAATCTCTTCAGACTTTCAGAATCTTTTAATGATAGTGTGTTCAGTAGAAAATAAGATATTCAGCTTTCAGGCTGTGTTTCTGTGAAGAAACATCATTTTGTTATTGTTCCACAATTGGTAGATGTAAATCTTTGCAGAGTGTTGAACCACTGCCCAACTTTACTTCTGAGAGACTCTGTCTCTCGAAGGTGCAATTTTCTTATACCCAATCATGTTAATGTCATGTTCATTTGACATGTGTTTTGCATTCTATTGTAAAGTAAATATTTGTTCTTGAGATTTATGAATCATTGCAGTTTGGTTTAATTCACTTGTTTTGCAAAGCATCCCAATTTTGGGGGGAATTGGAGATGTGCATATAAATGGGAATATGATTTGTTTAATAAAACATTTGGTTCTTGTAAATAAAATTGTGAGAACAATGTCATTAATATGGCATGAAAACAATGTGTGCATGTCTATTAATATAATATGGATACATACTTATATTAGACTTACCATTCTATAACACTGTGGCTCATGCTCTTAGTTCATTCTTTTATTTCATAGCAATAACAGATGTTTAGGGTTGTGTTGTGTAGCAGCTGGTAAAGCAGGTCAAGTGAAAAGTTGCTTTTCGTGTGTTGCAGCCCATGAGCCAGCGGGGATCCAGGCTGCAGAGGCACAAACTATGTACCAGACAAACAGGCCCGCTGCAGAGGCCATGTCTTCTGTCACCGAAGCTGAGAATAATCTTCCCTTTTCCAAGACTTCCACCTGGATTGGCCTGGTTGACTTAGACAAAGCAGGAGTTTCCTCTGTTGCTGGAAACAACAATTCGCCTGAAATCTCTGAAGAGCATGTTGTCATCAACTTAAGGCCAGAGGCAAATTTGGATGAAAGAAAACATGGATCCGGAACCAGCCAGGACAAGTCAGAAGATCCAAAAAGCAACAACACATTTGGCCTTTCTGACTTTGAAGGACTGGAGAGCCAAGGAGGTTCTGCTCATGAAGATGAGGATGGCAGCTACTTTGAATCGTTTACCTCATTGTTATCCTCCACAGCTTCTTCTACCCCAGAGCCTCAGACAAGTAATAGTATTCTTACTGAATTTGTTAATACTCTTATAAGGCCCTTTAAGTACTTGATGAGCAACAAAGAGGCTGATGAGACAGAGAACAGACCCGCAGTGCCTGAGGACAAAGCAGGAGAGAACCAGACACACACAGAAGCATCCAACAGAAATCTGAGTATTCCAAAACCCAATGAAAACAAGGGCAGCATGGACAACGCCATCCTGGAGCACAGAGGCGGTCCTCCCCTCAGGGGTCCCACTGGTGGACTGCAGAGTGTAGAGGAAGGTCTGTCTGAGCAGGAAAAAGAGCTGATCCCATTGATCAGACTAATGCCTGCAGTCCAAAATACAAAGCAAAGTGACACCAGCACTCATCCCAGAGAAGGAGTGGTTAGCAAGTTTACCGACAACCCTCAATCCACTGCTAACGGTAAAAGCTTAATTTCATCTGGTTTTTTTTTTTTAGTATTTAACATTAACCTTTAAAACAAGTGTTTCAATTAGGATTTTTTTTTCTCTTCTGTTTCAATTTTATCTGGAATTTAATCAAAGAGTTTACAAAACGAACAGTTTTGAGTAGATGCATGGGGCATTTAAAATGTTGTTTGTAAATGTAGGATCTACTTATGTCATGCTTTTTGAACAGGCTCTGCCTGTGTTCCGCACAATCTTCTTTCCTCTCGAGTCTGCTTTAATGTATTCCTCCGCAGGGTAGAAGTATCGCACGAAATTTAATTAAAAATGAGTTGCAAAAAAAACAAAAGGGACATATCGCATACTGTATAGAAATGTAAAGAGCTGGATTGTAGACTGTTCTGCCTTTATTGTTGTATCTATTGGCAGTGCTTTGTTTACTGTACAGGCTGCCAGATAGATATGTTTTGATATCATTAAAGGTTTGTTCCCATATGCAGTCTCTGCTGAAAACAAAGAAACCTGCATCCCAAACTACAGCTTTTTCTTAGGAGTCAACATTGTATCAGATTTGAACTGTGGAGAATAAATGAAACAAAAAAACACTTCCTCTAGTTTATACCTGTAGGGAAAATCGTTGGCTACAGATTGAGGAACAGTTTGTGAATGGAAGATGCTGGACCGATAACTACAGAAGCAATGCGTCTACAGTAATGCCAACCAACATTTCAGTGAAGAAATGTAAAGAACAGTCGCAGAAAGGAAAGTGAACCACAGCCTTTTGTTGAAGGAGGCAGCTTGCTTTTTTTTTAACAGCCGCCACAAATAACACACACATCCCTGACACCAGCTAAAGGGGGAGAACACAAAGTAAGACAAACACTCTCGCACAGACAGCTAGAAGAATGATTCAATAAAAGTGTTAGGCTTTTCTCACCTAGCAGTCGCTGACTTTATTAATATAAATACTTACTGCTGTGCTACCTGAAATCCCATGGCAACCCAATCTCAAGGTATTAATGAAAAATCAAGCTTTAGTCTGCATGCATTATTTACAGACTTATCCAATTAACGTGGAGGTTGGGCTGCGCTACTGTTCACTCCAATCTTCATCTATGTCTCTGCCAATTAGAGCCCGGCTCTCTGAGGGTAGGCAGTAATGATCACAACAGAGGGTGAGGAACAAACTGTAGCGAGTAAGAGGGAAGAAAGTGAAAGGAGGGTGAGGTGAAGTCACATCTTTCTTTAATGCTGCTGAGATGGAAAGTTGCCCAACTGATTTCTCATCATATAGTAGCATCAGTGGGCTAAATTAACTCTGTTATTGCACACCGCAGGATATCCCTTGGATCTCAGCAGTGTTTAGCGATTGATGGTGCCGTGCTGTCTTTGAGGGGGATGCAAAGCTCATCTCTGCAGACAGAACATCCCAGTATGATTAGAATTTGAAAATAGAATCAAAACATTTTGGAAATTCGAAATGGTTCTCTAAATGGAAGGCAATAATTTCAATTATGTCCCTGGCAGGGTGATATACTTGAACCTCTTGTGCTGAATTATTTTCTCCACCTTCTAATGGAAAAAAAACTGCCTCCAACTAATTAAGGATTTGAATAAGCTCTAGATGCAATTCCCAACAGTCTGTCAAAGCAGTGCATGTCTGCTTTACACCAGTTCTATCAACTCCAGAGTGAAGACGGTGAGGGTCTCTACACTAACGCTTACTATAATGTAGATGCTCCTGACATGATCCATGTGGCCATACAATAACTTCTCAGTGTTTTTGATTAGATGCCATATCTGTAGATGGGATGATGTGGCATTGGTACCATCTGTCTTGTTCTCCTTCTCTTCCTCTCATTGTCAGCCTCCTCTCTCACAATTTAATATCATGTCTGCCTGACCCGGGGGATTTTCTCTCAGCCCGTTTACTCCAGTAAAGTGGAGTCAACACAGCAGAACCACTCGCAATGGAAGCACGCAATTACTTTTTGAATGGGGTTTATTATAAGTTTGTTTTGCAGCATTTCTGCTTTGATTTGCAGCTTCTTTTTTTTTGCCACCTGGTGCTCCACCAACAGATTTACGGCAGCTCAGATTAACTTAAACGGCACTCTGAGTAGTGCCATGAAATCATCCGAACCCATGCCTAATTGTCTCATTTTATTTATTACATGGGTCATTACATAGATGATCAAACCAGATTAATGTGTTTAATTATTCCCACTTCCATCAGTGTGTGTAGTAAAAGTATGTAATTAGCTGTTGGGATTATTAATAGGACAATTACACCAAGCTACAAGGCTCTTATGGAAATGAACCTCCGACTCATAAACCTCACTTAGGCATAAGGCAACGAAGTACCTTCTGAATAATTTACACACGGTTTAATGTTTTATGCATGGACATCGTTGTGTATGTTCCCCCTCATGTGGTAATTTGTTGTGCTGTCTTGCTGTCCTTTCTGGACATGTTAACTAAACTAAGGGTAGGAAATCCAAGCTGAGCAGTGATGAACAGTCCTTTGGCCTCTCTGTAAAATAACTGCAGAGGTGCCCTAAAAAAGAACCCTCTCACACAAGCCGTGAGTCACACATGCAGACGAAATGCATTATTAATCGTGTTGACAGAGTCGGGTTTATAGCCAAAAGATGATAAGGTACAGTGGGCCACTTCATCTAAATGAATAGACCGAGATGGAGCTTGTTGTTTAGCCAGTCATCCGCTCATCGTGTTGCAAATACTCCTGTGTGTTTCCACACAGCCTCTCTCAACACATACAAATGTATTTCGGCAAGAGGCTGTTTTTTTTTATTTTTTTAGGCTTTTTATGACTTTAATGATAGGACGGTTGGAGAGAGACAGGAAGCAGGGGGCAGAGAGAGGGGGAAGACATGCAGCAAATGGCCACTCGGTGCGGGACTTGAACCGGGGCCAGCTGCAGTGAGGACTGTAGCCTCTGTACATGGGGCGGCTGCTTAACCCACCACCCCACCGACCACCCCAGCAAGAGGCTGTTTTGACTAAAAAATAGCTAGACCCACCATAGGGAGATAATTTCTCACACAAAAAGCCACTGTTTCTGAGCTAAAGACCTAAAACACCTTGTTTGATTCTTTTAATCTCTTGGCACCACCATGGAACACATTTGCATAATGCCTGTTTAGTGGCTGATTTAGCATTTCTTCAAACAAAAGCACTTTCATTTAGAGATTGTGATTTAGTGCCGGAAAGACATGCCTCTGCCAGGGTGATATTGTTGTCCTTTCTCGCATTTGCTCGTTCATGCAGATCGAACAGAAGCAGCATAGAGCCGTGGCAGGGTCTATATTCAAAGTGCGGCAGTGTTGCCAAATCAGAGAAGGGACAACGACATCAGTGTCTGGGGTATCGTGTTCTACCATGCTTGCTCTCCTTTACACAAGTCAATGCAGCCCTGTGACTACCTGCACTGAAGGCTTAGAGGATAATCTGTGTAGTTAGTAAATGACCTCAGCTCCATATCGTGCTTGGAATATCGTCTTTATTTTTCTTCACTTCAGACTTTCCTCCCTTGTTGAGTTGAGCTGATTCTATGATCCCAAAATAATTAAACATGTATGAATGCTATGAAAGAATTCAAACATACACAGTTAACACACAGTTTAAGCCCTTGATCACTGGTCTCAGCAGAACCGTGCCCCCACTGGGATTGTGTCAACTTTTCATAATCATTTTGAAAATTTGATCCCTGAAGAAGTTTTACAGCATTTCTGTTTTTAATTGCTAATTTTACATCCATTAAATGAATTCCACACGATCCCTTGTGAAAGGAACTGTATTAATCATTCTGCTCTCTCTTTTTGTTCCCTGTGGCATCCCCTGCATCAGGTCTACTTGAGAGATCACCGCCAAGTAAGCATGCCAACATATCCAGTGCCCAAGGTCCCAGGCGAGGCCCGACCTTAGCTCCAGCCCCCAGTACTCAGTTTCAGAGGGCCATCAAGTCAATACGTGGCCCCAAAGTAGAGCCCCCTGTAAATGTGGTCTATGTGGCCAAACATCCCTCTTGGGAGCCAATGGAAGCTAAAGCAGGGCCCCTTGAGGTAATGACCCTGCCCACCTCCCTTCAACAGGACAACCTGGAAAACTATTCAGGAGAGGGCAAGAACCAGGATACAGAGAGCACCAATACATCAGCTGACAGAGGCAGAGCTGCATCAGGAGAGGAAAAGGATTTGGATGGGAGTGGAGAAGGGAGCAACTTTCCTGGCGGCTTTGAAATGACAGTCAGCAATTTGGCCATCAGTGATGTCAAACTGACTCCTAAAAGCATTCCCATCCAGAGTGACTTTGTGACTGTGGGTGAGCACAGTACTCTGTTTCAGTGGAAGCCGGCTGAGCAATACACCACCCCACCTCAGAGCTCCCTACAGCCAGACACGGCAAAGGAGGCCAGGGGAGAGATTCTGTATGTCTACGGGCCCACTGACAATCTCTCACACGCTTCCTCACACACAGACGAGGGTAGTTCAAATTCAGGTTTCACTCCAGCTTTTAGGAAGAGCAGCAGAGGAGGGAGCAGGGAAAAGGTGATTACTACCACAACCGAAGTTTTGATGGAGGTGCTGACAACTTCAGAGGTTACCACAGTGGAACTTTTGACTACAGATGCACGTGGGATGGATCCTATCACTACAGCAGCCACCACTGAAAATACACCCAGCAGCCCTCCTACAGAGGAGCCATTAATTTCTATTTCATGGGTTCAGGAAGAGAAAGAGAAAACTACAAGCGTACCTGACCTGCAAAGCCACCTCTCAGTGACTCTGGCACCCACTGAAGGATCTCAAACTGGAGACATTCATTTGGCCACCACCTCATCAGGTTCTCAGGTTGGCGCCACCGAAATGGAATCCAGATCTGCTGTGTCTGAGTCTTTTGTTGTGGGAGGTCGTAGGACAACTTTCAAAGATTCAAAGTCAGATGAGCAAAAGTCCCCGGAGATGGCGGAGAACAAAGAGACTAACAACCCGTTTGGCATTCTTGTACCCAACTGGGCATTTGGCCTCATCCCATCAGGTAGGTTATTTCCACAGCATTCCCAATGAATGAGCTCAACTGCCATTATTATATTCATGATTATGAGTGATTATCTAATCAGTAGTGATTTACTTAATTATGTATCCAGCTCAGAGAGAACAGAGGCAGCAACAGTGTCAACAGTGCTGCAGACACTCCTTCTGAGTTCACAGTTTCTACTAACTGCACCAAACTTAAAACATATACTCCTCCACAGGCTTTCTGTCTGTCCCGTTGTTTTATTCTACATCTCCTCTCTGCCTGCTGCTCCGACAAATGTCCTGCATTCTCAATCCAGCCTTGTTCTTTCATTTGCCTTCACATTCTCTCTCTTTCTCCTTCCCTCACGCCGATGCCGTTACAGAGACAGTTTCAGACAGCAAGGCAGTGCTGTGAGGTGAGATCAACTGGGTCTTAGGCAAGTAATTAGCAGGTCAGAGTGAGTGCAATTAGGTGAACTTGGGGGAGGCAGAGATCCTAGTTTCCAACAAATCAATGTAGACACAAACTACAAGACGGGACTCGTAATTGACTGTGCTCTCTTGTCCTTACTCATTTTCCAGTTTGTTCATGTTCACTTTGCCCTGTCTCTGGTGGCGAGCTCAACTTTGTCCTCTCGCACTCCATCCACTAACTTGTTCTTCACAAAATGATGGAAATTTCTTTGTTGTATTTTTTTCTCAGCTATTTCGCATCGATTGACTTTTGGCACTTAATGGACTTGCTGCTTTGGCAGGGTAACATGAATTAAATCAACAAACATTGCATTTTTTTAAGCACCTCTAGTTTTCCTTGTCCAAATTTGTATGCTTAACGACAGAAGTGGGTTTGGCTAGTTTTTAGTGTAACTGGCAATAACAACTTCAAAGTTGTTATTTTAACATGGCTGGCATACTCTGGCATTGCATTGCCAAATTGTCATATACATTAATAGATATTCATTTTCAAAGAATAAATGCCACTTCTTTGTTCAGCAGGAGGATTATGGTTGTGTATTGGGCAATCCTTTCCTATTAGTAGCAATTTTTTATTCACATTTGTTTTTTTTTTATTTTGTTTTTCTTTATGGAACACCTATTGGTCAGGAGATGTTTTCTAGTTTAACGTGCACTTTGAAGAACGCAACATGCTTAAATCCACTTGATAACAACAAGAAGAGGATATTCTGATTAGATTATGGTTTCAGCAGAATGCACTCCAGCAAACCAATAACAAAGCCTCATTACTGGTCTGTCTTGTTTGCTCAAAGTGGAGTGCTGCATTCAGGATATTCCACATGTTTTCTGTGGAGCCTGACCATGACCCATTATGATATAATTTAATTGAGTGAACCTGTGAACACAAATTGATTCATTCACATAAGAATAACTGATTGATGCAAAGAGGCAGCCCAAGGTTACCTTTGTTGTTATTAAGGTAAAATAGTCCCTGCATCATTCTGCTGTTTGTTGCATACAAAAATTCAAATAGAAAAGAGGGAGGACAAGAGGACATTTTGTCTTTATCACGTTGATATTTGAGCGGACTGACAGGCCGCACTCTTGCTGAGTGATTAGTAGCACGAGACCTCCTCCTCTGTGCGACCTTTAGCAGTTGTCAGTTTTTACTACAGAGGAAATTACAGCAATGGTTTTCTGCCCATTACAGCAGGGAGATACAGTCAGAGACAGAGAGGAAGGAAAGGGCAAGAGGCTCGACAGTCTTTGGAAGGAAGAATAGAGGATGGTGGAGTTGAGGGAGAGGGGTAGAGAGGTGAGTTTGTCTTCAACAATGCTGTCGGTAGGAGTACATAAACCTTTTTAATCAATGATCAGTAACCACACAGTCCTGTCAGCTTCCAGAAACACCATTGGTCATCCTCATCCGTCCTTTTTTTCTTCTTTCTATATCTGTGTTTCTTTCCAGTCTTCATTCATTGTTTGTTATCAGGACAGGCTCAGGCCCTCTGTGTCCTGTTTGGCCATATATTGTTGCGATAAGGCACTGGTATATAACAGTAGGTCCACATTTTCCAATTCCCCGCTGTGCTAGCCTCCAGCTAAACCAACACAGAGCGGTGGACACACACACCCACGCACACGCATCCAAAAAAAAAAACCTAAATCTGTGTGAGGAAGCACCAGGATGCTTAATACACGCAGGAGAAAAATTCTATAATCCATCCCACATTTCGCACCATCACATACACACAGAAAATCTTAATCCTTCACTGTGAACACTGTGACACAATCAGCACTTTTCATTTTATTGCTTTAATTATTAATTTCTTCATTTTTCCATTATATAATCTTGCAGCCGGCATTCGCAGCCCTATCTGGGCTGCAAATACATTTTTCCACATCTCTAAAATGTAATAGTGTATTCGTTTGTTTTCTGAAGGGCGGTGTCCATGTCATGTTTAAGCTCATGAATGATAAAAAATACAAGGTCTTTTATTACGAATCCTCTATTTTGTTACAGTAAAAAGTAGAAAAATGATGAATTGAGTAAAAGGGATTGTGGAAAGTGCACGATGAGTCTTAGGTTTATGGTATCTCACATTTCAACATTTGTGGCCTGATCAACAGTGTTGAAAGTGTGGAGAGTTGACATAGAAAGTGAATGACATTGACCATGAGCAAGATGTATGGAAACACCAAACATTGACATAATCGCATGACAAGGCAGTATCGATGTTTCTGTAGGGAACACAAAAAGGTCTGTACAATTTTCAAACTTTCAGAAACTGCAGCCTTTTGTGATGTGTACTATCGCACTTGTTTGCAAGAGTTTGTGTTTGTACTTGTGGATGATTGTAGAAAATTTTAAAGGCATACAAGCTGGCATAGAAATTTACGGAATAGTTTGGAGCCATGGCATTCAGAGCTCAGGGGTGATAAAGCAATGCAGGGGCATAAAGTATTAGTGGCTGTCTGTCAGTCCTATAAATTACTGATGCCAGTGTGACACTGTGGCAAACAGGGAACAGGATGCCCCTGAGTTATAGTTGTCTTGACTAAAGCCTTGTCCAAGGCTCAAGATGGATCAGACCTTTGGCAACATCAATAACACAGCAGCCAGCCCACAACCAAATTAGAGTGTTAAATTTGAAGGAGAGGAGCCAGTAGGTTGAAGTGTGTGTGTGTGTGGGGGGGGGGACAGGGGTAGGCTGGAGTGGCACATTATCAGTGTGGGTTTGTGGATGGATGTTCAGTTTGTTTGCTGGCTTTTGGAGACCTTGGATAGGCTGTCTGGAACAGCGAGAGGGCAAATTCTCAATGCTCCATTTAGAAGTCTATTGATTTTCCTGCTTCTCGCTCTGTGTGACTCTCATCTTTATTCTCACTAACCTCTTTCTTTGCTTCATCCTGCCTTATTTGCTTGTTGTTGTCTCCCTTTCTCCTCATCTCACCAACTTTGTCTTTTAATACTTCTGAGGCCATTGTTATGACTGACCCTGGCACAATGTTTTGATAGCTTCTTGAACTCCGGTGTGATACAACACAAAGCAGTCAGTAGCTGTCCAACCGCGTCTGCTCTTTGTGTGGTACTCAGTCTCAACTGCATTGTCCTTTTTACATCTATCCATTGCCCGATCAGCCTTCTGCTCCTCGTCTCTGAGTTTCTCTTTCTTTTCGTGGTGTAATTCCTCCCTTTTTCAATATCAAACACTCCTGGCTGCATCTAATCCTGTGCTATTGGCTGCTGCTTATTAAATGAATGGGATTTGTCAAAGAACAGCCTTGAGGGACACTGGGTTCTATCGTGGTGTGGGATGAAATGGCGTTACACACCACTCTGTGCTGACTGAGCACAGCTTCTTTATATTCCTTTTAACAGAGCAGCCAAAGTGTTGAAAATGAGCAAGAATAGACTCTGCTGAGGAATCAAGCTTTTATGTACATCACTGACTGCTCATAATGATAACGTTTGAATCCTTTGAGCTGCAAAATTTTCCTTCTCGGTTGTCTGAAAGCTGTTAAAGATAGATACCAATTATGAAATCTAAATTATGTGTATTTACCAACTCTAAATGTTATCACCCTATTAAATTGACATTATTGCCTGTTCTAACTGGCATCGAAATGGCCAGGTGGTACACTTATACACCTCTTGGGATCATTCAATCTGTTCTTCAGTAAGCAGAAAGCCACTCGCATCACTCAGACAGTAGGACCAGCTTTACAGCAGCTGCGTGTATATTACACGTGTCGAACATCATAACTTTAACTTTGGCTCCCTTATTAATAGATTCGAGCCTGGGCACTGGCTGCAGGACACACGTCGCAGCACACGCTGTCAGTAGTTTTGGCATGTGGCCTAACTGTCACGCCAAAACATTTAGTAGTCATAACACAAATACATGTTTTATTTACATGCTGATATTACAATTTTTACAGTAAGTTTTATTGTGTGGGCAAAACGTCGCAGACATTTGATATTCATTTGGTTTTCTTTTCATTTCAGTTTAATTTGAGTAATTGCACGTTATCAAAAGTGGAATTAGTGGCTATATGAGTTTGTCTATTGGAGTTATAGCAGAATTGTAGTTAAGTCAGTTTTTCAGTGGTTCTTTCTCCCCTTTTAATTGAGGTTCAAAAAGACTTGTGACTGTCTGGTTACAGCTCTCCAGTCTCCATTTTTCAGATAATATCAACCATAGATTACACTACACTGTGTATTTAAGGGCATTACTAGGGGCAAAATTATGTGCAGGCTTAGCTGTGCTGCAGTTGTAGCAAAACAAAAAGCATCAAAGGTGTGAATACACTGCTTGATATACACAAAATACACAGAAGCAATGTTAAGGGCAGCTGACAAAACTCTAAGCTAATAAACCAGAAGCAAAGGTTATCCAGCAGATGGGGCATCGTTATCAGTGATTTTGTCATTATTTCTGGTGCACCAAAATCTGTTGGATGGATGTTGTTACTCGAGTAATTTGAATAAAATCTGTAACATGAGATTGGATTGAAGGAAAGGTTTCTGAGTGTTATCAAAAGGTCAACACTAGCTAGGATCAGCAGAAAGTCGTGTTTGGTTGTAACAGGGTTATACATGTCATCTGTGATGTGCAGAATTTGTCCTCACAGCAGTTTCAGCGTGTTGTCGGTTCATGCGCACGCCTTCTCATTCTATCGGTGGGCTTTGCCTGGAAAGGACATCCAATATAACGGTGAGCAGTGATATAAAAGGCAAATATTTATTGTTTTGCAAAGTGCTTTGGATTTTAATCTGTTTGACACTGAGAGAATGAATCATTCAGTGAGGAATGTACTGCACTGCAGCAAAGCAAAGTATTTGTGATCAGTGTTCCCTGACATTTTGGGAAATTGATGATTTATACACATAAAAGTCAATATAAAAGTTATGTTTGTAAAAATTAATGCACCACAAATATTTTCATTTAACATCTGTACTGAACAGGGTTTTTGTTTATAGAACCATATAAATGCTTTATTATCTTTGCTGCCACAGCAAAACCGGATGATAATTCAGCCTCCAGGAGCCTCATAACCGGCAGCTGTATTTTATTTTTTAGACTGTATGACCCAGAGCTCCCATTATGGCAGATGAATGACTGGATTCATTGATTGTTTTCTTGTAGCAGATCTGCAGAAAAGGAAAACATGTTTTGTTACAGTTTTTTTACAAATATTTTCTCATTTTGCAGCCCTCTAAAGATCACACGAAGGGCAGAGCTGAGTGCTATGTCAACTTCAGCAACACAGTAACAGTGAAAGCTAAGCTTCAGTTGTCAGTTTCCTTGAGACCAACATGAGCTTTTTAATAATGTACTTGTTTTTTTTAGGATTCAGCGTTTTGCTCATATATGTACAAAGCGCTGCTATGAAACTATTTGTGCTCTTTTTCTGTCACTCAGCACTCAATAGGCTTTGTAATTCGTGACGGGAAGAGTATGATATTTGTCACTATTCCATATCAGCTGAATATGGGGATCTTTTGCTCCTTCTGGCTGTTTAGATTAGAGCTTTTAGACGAAGTGATTTAACTGAGGGATAAGAAAAAAACATTTATCCAAACAGCAGACGGAACCACAAACTGCTTGTTTGTTTCTTCTTCTCTTCCCATTTTACCATAGTCAGTTTCATTTAACTGTTTAGCTAAAGCAGAAAAGAACAGAAGCATATGTCACCCCATTAAAAATACAGCCTGCAGTTCACTGAGAAAAGCTATATTTTCATCCGCAATGAATGTCTTGCTGTGTTTATTGTCGGATACACCGTTAGGGCCCCTGAGGGCATATAGAGTTTCATAAAGCAAAGAACAGCGTCACCTCTGTTAGGCCACCAACTGGGAGATGATGGGAAGGATGGATGGAAACTGATAGCTTGACAGTATGCTGTGCTGTCAGAAGGAATACATTCCTCTGTGAGAAGTTATTGTGTTGTTGCACAGAGCAGGGGACACTAACCTGGATGGGCTGCGCTGGTAAGTATTACAATTGAGCATTCAGGCGCCACTTGAGCAATCTGTTTCCTTTTGCTGATAGAATATTTCACTTTTCTGACTTTATATACAGGTGGTGGTGGCATAGCGGTTACGACACATGCCTTTCAGACCTAGTACCCTGGTGAGCATGGGTTCAAATCCCAGCTGCCACCGTTGTGTCCTTGAGCAAGGCACTTAACCCAAAGTTGCTCTAGGGAGATTGTCTCTGAACTAATGAATAGTTGACAGTTGTAAGTCGCTTTGGATAAAAGCATCTGCTAAATGCATAAATGTAAATATATTACACAGTGTGTCAAAGAAAGGAGACAAACTTGCAGATGGAATGATTTAAATGTTGCATTGTTTTTATAACATCGTAATGAGAGGTTTCTGGGTATAGATATAATGTTATGTAAAAACATTTCACCAGATATAAAGAAAATAGGGTGTTTATTATTTCCATAGCACGCACTTTAATATCTGAATGGCAGCATCCTTGAAATTTTGCTCTAACATTTTCGTCGTCCATTTGCTGTCATACACACACATATTTGTCAGCAGTTCAGGCATCACACACAGATTCACATACCCCAAAAAGATGGAGCTGCCTGCCATCAAGGTTAACACTGAAATGTACGATTTCAAACTGAAGTATTTTGTAACTATGTAGGAGTAGTAGCAGAGGAGAGCATGAGAGCACCCAGCTGGGGTTTTTGAGCTGCCAGACTGGCTTCACTCCCTCTCACTCTCGCTGGCACTGAAGGCTGAGCAGGGGTGTTTGGCTCCCAGCATCAGTCACAACGCATCATGCAGCAGCCAAGCCACAGCGGGTGGAGGGGCTGAGAGGGTTCTTCATGTAGGGCATGTCAGACACACCCACTGGTCTGTCCCAGAGGTGAGGATTCAGAAAGACTTAAAAAGGACAAATCTCACAGAGAGGAATGTCAAATTGAAAATGTACAGATTGCGGACAGGATGGTGTACCTGATAGAATCTGTAAAGCTGTGAAGTGAAAGGGTGTGTTTGTTAAGCGTAATTATGGATTAGAGGAATTTTCAGGGCCAAGCTTCTTTTCAGAGTTTCTGCCGATAGGGCACTTTCAGGTTGCGTGAAATATTTCTTTGTTGAGCTGTAAACATGTCTCAAGGCAAACTCCTCTGTCTATTGCTTCTCCTGATACTGCTCTGCTGTACTAACAGCTTCTTGATAGTAACATCAGAGGATTTCTAACAGCAGGCTACCCTAGACGGCGGTCATTATTCTTGCTTCCATCAAAGTTTTTAATGCACATTTTGAGGTTGAGCTTTAGAAAAGGTTGATGGAAACAGCAAAATGAAAAAGAACAAAAACGAAAGTTTCACTAGAAAGTTTTTATACTCATTTGAGGAATCGATTAACATAGAGGGAGGTGGAAACTTTCAACTGAATCTTCTCTGAATCTTCTCTTGGCACAGCCAATAATTTGCTGATGTGAAAGGAACATTTATGTCCACATAGAATACATTGCCACATTGAGACAGCACTATTCAGCCTAGTATATCTACTCTAAATAATTTAATAGAGACTGGCCTTATGCACCTTCTGAGAAGCAGCATGTTCATAAAGGAAGATCAATACAAAAGAATTGAGCTAAATTTATTGACGTATGAATTTGAAACAATTTAATTTGCTGATTAGACGGATGTATCATGGCAGTGGAGTGGTGACATTAATAAAGGAAGGAGATATGATAGGACATCCATATCATTGATGGATGCAAGTATGTTGATCTTAAATGCAAAAAACAGTCATCGTCACTGGCATGTCCACTGCCTTGGCCACAGCTGTCAGTGGGTTGTAAACAAAACACTCTCATTTTAACAGGGTACTTTTTGGATCCTGCTCTGCGTCCTTTGTGCTCAGTCCAGGTGCGCTCAGGTTGTGAGCACACTATTATTTGCCAATATTTCCAGTTGTGAGAGCACATTTCACACAGGGAGTCTCATCCTTTAAATTTGTGAATGGACTGTGTACTTTGCCAGGTATATATTCAATGGAGATTTCATGGAGTTTAAAAATAGCAATAAATGTATAAGCTGTATTATTTAGTCTTTTTTATTTTTTACTGTAATCACACTACAGCTGCTTTTTGGATGCTGATGTCAATCATCTTCCAAAATCTGTTTTATATTTGATAAAATGGCCAACACAACTCACTTAAATATCAGCTCCTCACAGTTTGCCTGACTTCCGCTTAATATCACAACAGTGGATTTCAATTTTAAGAACATTACCCATCACATCTTCTTCATGAAGCTCCTTTTCACCACAATGACCATCAGTTTTAGTGAAAATACTTAAATACTGATCAGTGAGCTGCACTCACTGCTCACTCAAGTTGACATCATGTTATTCAGCTTGCATGCATGCTCTGTGCAGCACAGTTGAATCTATGAAACATTTATGTATATGGCACAGCATGGTATTTGTACGTACAAAGTATTGTTGCATAATTAAAGTAGTTTGGCTTGGAGTGGGTGATTCTTATATCTTGAAAAAAAAAAAAGAACAGAGGAGAACAGGACGAAACTCAAAGTGGATTAGATCTGTGTGTAATAAGAAACCAGGAAGGATTATTTTACTACCACTGTGACAGCCGAGATAATATGATTCATTTAGGGCAAGCAGAGACGCTACAAGTGCCTGTGTTGTAACATTGACCCATCACTTCGTTTGTCAGTCTCGCTGTGCAGGCCTGTGGAATTAAACTGTATTGAATTGCCGGCATGTAACTTCTCCCCTGGTTCTCTCCAGGCTGATTCAGTGTGACGCTCCACGAGGTGCTCTCTAAAAGCACATCCACTGCTTTTTGCTGTTTCAGGCTCCTGGCTCTGTAGCTGGTAGCTAGGGTCATGCTTTTTCATAGTTTTTGTGTTTGAGTACAAGCATATCTGTGTGTATTTGTGTTTGCCTGTGCAGAGGAAAATTACAGTGCATCCGGAAAGTGGTTTTATACATTTCAGAGGAGCATTTCTGACGGTCACATTTGGAAATGTGACCGTTATCAAACATTTTTATAGAGAAATCGGACAAGGTTGAAACAATAAACGTCAATAAATGTCATGCAATCCTGACCCTTCAGATTTAACTTGTGTACTAGTTTCGACCGACAAACTGAGAGCAGGAAACTTGGTCTGAAGGAGGCAAGGCATGCAGACCCTCCCCACTGTTAGTAGGACCTCTAAGACTGAGGGTCTGTCGATATTATGTGTAAAAGTCTGACATCTGGGAGGTCTACCGACATAATCTGCAGAGACCAGAGCTGTTCCACCAATGAGTACATTTAACCTCTGTCTTGCTCCATCTCTTTTTCTGTCTTCTTCTACCCTCTTTCCCTCTCTTTGTGCTCATACATAGCTCACCTGTGTGAATGAGTCCCTTTGAAGCAATCTAAGACTGGGCTGTGCATCTCTGTGCCAGAGATGAATGCTATCTATATTTCAGCCGAAACAGGTCTTATATTTCCTCACGACTTATTTAGCTTGATGCAACAGGAATTGGGGCTCAATGGCTTGCCTGTTCTGCGGAACACTGACACATGAATAATCCCATCCTGTGAGTTTGTTGGCCTCTGTCCATCGTGTCAGATGAGGTGTTGAATTTGGAAGTCATGCAGGTCAGACAGATCATTCAGTGAGCAGACTACAGAGAAGGCAGCAAATTATTTGCTTTGTATTGTACTTTTGTATTTTTTTAATGCAATTCACGTAACCTTAATCAGCTTAAAAACCAGGAGGTTCATTAAAATAAAAATACTGTACTCATTGCTAAAATCTGCAAACATTATGATTACTTAATGTTATGAATGAAAATTCTGTTTTTGGGTTTTTTTTTTACTGTAATAATCCAAAATATCAGCTAAAGTATCAGTGTTAAGTTGTTGTAATTGTGCACACTTTTTGGCTACCTTTACTTGGTAAAATAATCTGGCATAACTGTTTACAATATGAATAATAGATCCAAGCAAATCCACATTCTTAAAAATGAATCCAATGTGGAAATGCCAAATCCTCCTTGCAGTCAGTCCATGACTGCCAAACTTGTGTCTTAAAAATGACATTCACATTGTCATGGTGGCAAACAGTGTGTGGATTAATCATTTTGCTTCCAAAGTGCTGGAACATGGAAGTTCGGTTCATCCAAACATCAGTCTTTTGTAGCATGTAAACAAGTGCTTTTGTTTCCTAAACCTAACCAGTGACAGCTAAATTGAAAGCAATCAGTCACCTAAGTCAATATAAAGTCAATTCAAGTAGGATTTGAACGCAAGGTTCAACGAGAGGTGTCTTCCAGAAAACCTTAAAGGCAAACTTCCTCTAAAAGCTAAACGAAATAAGTTGAGATTAAACAGAATTTCCTTTTACATGTTATTTATACCACATCACATGTCCTGTATTTCGTTCAATAAGCTTTCTACTTAGTCCGGACTTTCCACAAATTCGGCCATATTTTAACTCTTTTTGGGTGAAATACAGTTCAGCACCAATGGAGCCGATTTCACTGCTGCATAATTTAATCCTTCTTAACTCATAAAACACATGTTTCTGTTGCCATTCTGCAAGTGACAGTATGAATATTTTACACTACGGACTCATTGAGCCCTCACCATGATTACAACAGCTGCATTTAAGACCATACTTTGAAGTTTAGCTTCTGCCATTCATATGGCTCCAAGCATTCTCTGTGCTTCAGTGCCTCTTAGCGATGTAGTGTAGCATTAAATTTTAACGGGGCAGCTCTTGCTGGGCTCAGGTGATGGCTTATCACGCTCGTAGAGGGGGAACACTTGAACAGGCTGAGGCATGATCTCTGTCTCAGCAAACCTATTACAAGGTTCGGTGAGTCTAAGCACAGCCACACGGCAGGTGATAAGGAGGTGTATGTACAGTAAATGTAAGTGCGTATGTGTGCGGTTTTGCTGTGTGGGAGTGTGTGTTGCACGTTTACTCATGCAGTGTTTCTGTCAGCACAACCTTTTCTGGTGGGCTTCCATTCCGTTGCATTTGCAAACCACTCAGATTCATGGTTTATAGGAGGCATGCCATTTCCCCTAGTACAATCCTCTTTTATGGTCCATTTTCAATCCTTGATGTACATATGAGTCATAATCAAGGAGTAGCTTCCAAAATATGCCACAACACTAAAATAATCTCTGTTCTAAGAGGCTTAGAAACAACTCCAAATGGCCTTATTGAGCATACTGTCACAGTATTTCGTAAAACTCTGCTCAGTAATGCAAAGATGTTGCCACGTCTGCTCGGAGTCAGGGAAGATAAGTTCACAATTTTGTAAGTCCCTTATGAATTTGTGTCACACCACAGACCTCAGCTCTGAAATCTGAAAACCTGCAAAGCTTTAAGTGTCTCTCTTTTTCTGCTTCTACCTATCTCCATTCGTCTGTCTCAGCGCTACACAGAGAGTTGCTCTTTACCCGGACTGCAACTTTCTCTACTTTTCTCTCTGTGAGAGACAGACACAAAGTAGGGATAGAAGAAGCGACCTATTTTAAGACTAGTCTGTAATTAATCATAAGCTAGCAGCCAGCATTAAGAGGGGAAGAAATGTATGATAGGTTCCCTCTGTGACTTTCTGTCCCTCCCCAGATGACATTTTTTTTCTCCCTGAGCTTCTAAATCTTAATCCTTTCCTTCCGTCTTTCCTGTGGATTTGAACCTCTCTCCCCTACCTCTTTTTTTTTTCACCAGCATATTAATTATTTGGTTAGTGTGTATGTATGAATGAAATAACTTGCCTGATGTTGAAGTTTTAACACTAAACAGTCACGTCTGTTATTGTCTGATTCCATGGAATCAGGACATTTCTTTCGACTGACGTTTTGCCGTAGTCAGACAATCTATACTTATGATTACCTTATTGAGTCTGCAGGCTATTGTGGACAGATGGTGAAGAACACAGTCTCATTTGTGTGTAATAAGTCGTTACTAATCGCCTGCAGATTGGATCAATGTCCTGTTCTGCTGCAGCTCAGCTCTCGTTATTACCAAAGAGAGCACAGCCACCATCCATCTCTGCTGGTACATGGTAGCTGAGGAAAAGTCCTTTTCAAGTCATTATTAAGGCATTTTTGCAGGAACTGATTTAATTATGTTGAGAAATGGTTTCTTCTGTGGAGGAAATTGGACCAACAGGAGTACACTTTGAAAGTATTTTATGGCATAAACCCATATTCAATCATACATTAATAAATGCAGTTGGCACATACAAGAGTTGCTCAATTTTTTCCTATCAGCTGGTGATGCCATTTGCTTAAATCCTAAAGAGCTTCTGGATTACTTTGTGTCACTCTCATTTTTCATAATGACAAGGAACATCCAGCTGCCATTAATCCTGATTGCAACACAAGCTGGGGCTACTGTATCACTCTGTGGTGTGAGTTACTGGGGGAATGGTCATGGGAAGTTCTCCCTTTCGGCTCCTGAAGCCTTCCACTTTAAGGCTGCTTAATGATTCGGTTCTCAGGTGTCTACTGCAACACTGCCTGGAGCACTGCCACAGATACGCATCTGTCATCTTTTACAACTTTATAAAAGACTTTGTAACAACGCTGCATGCAGAAATGCTTAGATATCAGTCTTATCTTTGGCTGTATGTGTGAGAAGTGAGTGTGCCACTGTCAGATTATATCACTGGAAGACATTTATAAAGCACACAAGTACATTTTGAAATAATCCCATCCCAAAACTCATGCATTGTCAGTTTTGCCCCAGGAAGCATGTCAGATTTTGCTTTTTTATATGATTAGACTGATTTGGTGGATAGGTTGAATGTGAATCAGAAAAACTTCAATTAAAAAAATTTCTTTATAACAGTTGTTCAAGATTTTGGAAGTTATGAAATTAAGCGGTTACCATAGAAGTAGGAGAAACAATAGAATTGGCAAGAGCATGGAAATGTTACGACGTCTGGCGATGTTCAGTAAAGCATTTGGTCTTTCTTAGGTCCTGGCTGAGCCTGCTCTCAGGAAATATGCACACTAAGTGGGAGGTGTTGTACTTGATGTAGAGGAGTTTTGTGAATATATTCTTGCCCAGGACAGCAAGTAGATTGTCAATGTCAAATCCCCTGGACTGAGCCCCTTGAATATGTTTGTTGAGACTCTTGGTGTCATTCACAATCATTTATTTTCTTCCCAGTACCTACAACAAAAATTGTCACTGGATGCTACAGAACCACAAACAGTCCAACACCTCTTCCTGTCAAGCATGATGATGGAGGGGTGATGATTTATGCTTGTTTTACAACCACAGGACCTGGGCACGATGGCATCATTTATCCTGGAGTCCGCTAAAACTAGTCTGAAACTGAGTCATGTAACACGAAAATTATCCCAAGCACAGCACCAAATCTACAACAGAGTGACAACAGAGAAAATAATCACGGTGTTGCAATGGCTCAGTCAAAGTGCAGGACCTGAGCATTATTTTATCGTGTCAACAGCAGGTGTAATGTGAGAACTTCTTATGGTGGCAGGTCAAAGATAAAAAGAGTCTGAAGCCATAAAGAAAAACATAAACCTCGAAGGCATATTTTGAATAGTCAAAGTCAAAGTCAAATTTATTTGTATAGCACATTTCACGTACAAAACAATTCAAAGTGCTTTACATAAAATAAAAGCATTGCAGTGAGGAGTGGAAGAAGCATTAAAAATACATAAAAGAATATAAAGTGAAATCAATAAAATAATTAATATTAATTAAAAACAAGCAACAGTAAAAGATACAATTTCACACCTGTCGTGGCATCGCTATCGTGGATTATATGCAAATTCACACCTGTCGTGGCATCGCTATGGCGAATTATATACAAATTCACACCTGTCGTGGCATCGCTATCGTGGATTATATACAAATTCACACCTGTCGTGGCATCGCTATCGTGGATTATATACAAATTCACACCTGTCGTGGCATCGCTATCGTGGATTATGTACAAATTCACACCTGTCGTGGCATCGCTATCGTGGATTATGTACAAATTCACACCTGTCGTGGCATCGCTATCGTGGATTATATGCAAATTCACACCTGTCGTGGCATCGCTATGGCGGATTATATACAAATTCACACCTGTCGTGGCATCGCTATCGTGGATTATGTACAATTTCACACCTGTCGTGGAACAAGCAACAGTCTAGATTAGGGATGCACCGATACCGATACTGGTATCGGGTATCAGGGCGATACTATTCTAATATACTCGTACTTGTACACGTTAAAGTTAACTGATACCATGAACCGATACCAATTTATTGCATGAAGACCACAATCAGAGGGTGCTTCATACTTTTTGTTGTATTTTTTGAGATTGGCAGCTAGGGGAGATGTCGAGCTAATCAAGAACAGTGTGGTTAGGCTAGTAAGACCGAAACCTGTCTTCCAATTCATTGCATTTTTTTTGTGGTAGAACTATCGGCATCGGTACTCGGTGTCAGCAAGTACTCAGATCCAAGTATCGGTATCGTATCGGTTTGAAAAAAAGTGGTATCGCTGCATCCCTAGTCTAGATAAGTTAAAATAATTAAAATAAATTAAAAACAAGCAACAGTAAAAGATACCGTGCACCTGACGTGGCACCGTTATTGCGGATTATGTATTATGCTTTTCAGCGTTACCAGATGAGGCAGTACTGTAAATCAATATGCATTGTATGGGATAATCTATCTGTTTTTCATGGCAGCTTGTTTAAATGATGGTGCTACACTTGTGGTCATACCAGTTTTCATGGAGAATGTTTCAAATATTTTCATTTTGCGTATTTTCACTGAAAAGTTTATATAGATACCTGAATAGAGATAGACACCTGAATCTTAAAAAAAGATTAAAGGGCTTAATTTTTCTTTTCAATACAGCTAAAGAATATACCTCCTCCAATGGGAGAAAAAAAATAGCAGCCTGAGAATAATGACTATGATGACAGCTCTGCTATGAATTGTAATCTTCCTTTTAGCTGGACTAGTTTTTTGGTAGTATTATTTTCTGTATAATGAGTAAAAATTCCGTTACATTCTATTTGATTCACTGATAGATATTAGAATGGCAAACACGTAGTCATATGCAATGCACTTCTCCTCCGTTACATTAATGTCACACTAAATCACAACAAGTGGTCACATCAAGGCAAAAAGAATAAAATAAGACACTGGAACGTTTTTGTGCACTAGAGCTAAACGAGCCGCTTTAAAACAGAAAGAAAAAAGACTTTGACATTAAGGTGTCAATTGGAAAAGGTCTCCATCAAAATAGCAGTCAGAAGACATAATGGACAACATGGTCATGTGTCATTGGAAACATATTGACATCATGATTATCGTCATTAAGCAAATGTCCGCTGTTAAGTGATGTTATAAGTAAATGCACTCAGTACTTAGCATTGCGATGTACTACACTACAAATTGAAATTTTGTGGTTTCCAGACATGTGCAGCATAGTTCTGTGCACTTTACCGATGAAGGAGCAGCACACAGCTTCATTACACACCAACCACAAAATGTTGCATTCATTAAAGTTCACATTTGTCTGACAAGCTAATTAAATGACTTAAAATGTCAGCATCTGTAAATAAAATGATGAGAATTTAAATGATGTGATGTGGATCTTTTTGGCTGTTGGACTGCTTTTTGTTTGGCTCCCACAGCCAGGCTGGGTCTTTCGCCAGTGAGCAACAGATTGGGACCACAAATGTGTTTCTACCTAAGATGGATTATGTAGATGAACCATTCTGAAATACTGACAAGTCCATCTTTAATTTGCCTTGTGTGTGTATTTGGTTAACATTGACGATTGAAGAATGAAACATAAGTGACTCTCAGATATTACTGTACATGTTCACAGATATAAATCATGACTGTCAATGCAATATTATGACAGTTTGCTTTAACTCGTGATAGATGCACGTATGGTTGATAGCTTCCCCTTCTTCTTCTTTCATTCACCTCCTCTCTCCATGTCTTCAACCCCATTATCTAACATTTTTAAAACCAACCTGGCTCTCACATTCATCATTTCCTAGGTGTGTGCGTGTTTTTTTTTCTCCCTTTTTCTTTCCTATCTCCATCGGCACATCATTAACCTTTAAGCAATGTATGTTTTCAAAGCACGTACAATGTTAGTTTTTCCTCCCTGCTTCTGAATTAAGAAAATGATCTTGTCTCTAATGGTTTTTCTCATTCAGCAAAACGCTATTATGTATTTTCAAAAGCAGCTTTTCCAGCATCTCCCCTGCACAATGTATCAATAGCAACCTCTCTGCAGCAGTGGGAGTCTATCACCCTCTTTTTCACAGGAAATTGAAAACACACCCCCATGATATCGCACTAGCATGTACTGCATCAGACAAGCATTCAAAAATCCACGCACATATGCTTGCACGTATACACAAACTCACACAAATTACGGTACTCCCAGGCTTTCAGGGGAAGTGCACTCTATGTTCAGCACAGCATCTCTGCTCATACATCATTAAGTGAGTCTGGGTGTTATTATGGAGAAGATGCAGTGTATTAGATGGCTTGACAGATTGTGTCAGGGCCTGCAATCCTATCAGGATTGGATAATAAAAAGACACTTAATCTAGCCAGTTCCCAACAGTCCTTCTTTACACAGAATTAAAAAAAAAAAACTGATAATCACTCTGGGCTCTAACCGTCCTTGTCAAAGTCTCCTTCCCCCTCAGTCCATTCTTAAAATTTAAGAGGAGTAATTACAACTTTATCTTCTCACTCTCCACCGTTCATCCGCCTAAACATTTTCCATGAAGAGACACGGAATTACAGTCTAGCCACATAAAATGTGTTTATGACTGTCGCTGCAAAGCATTAATGTGCAATTTAAACAGGTTCCTGCAGCAGAATGCATGACTGGGTGTTGATCAACTCATTTATGTGGCCAATGACTCATCAGTATCACATGAGATGCGAGGTGGGAAAACAGGGATGGATCTGTGTTCTGTCAGGATAATGACGGGACGTGTTGCTCGATCAATGCCTATTATAGTTAGTCAGTTTTCATGCCACCTTTATGGGTTTTATGTCTGCAGAAAATAAAACTACATTCACTTAACCTTATTCCCATTTCTCTCGCACTGTCTCTCCTTACAGTGGAGAATAACCCATGTCAGACCAACCCTTGTCTCCACGGCGGGAGCTGCCTGCAGGAAGGAGATGGCTATAGCTGCTACTGTCCTCTGGGCTTCTCTGGAGAGAGCTGTGAGATCGGTGAGTCACTGCACAGGTTAGGTCTGAGCGCTGATACCTCGTAGGTCAGCAGCTGTAGTCACACCCTGTGTCACTGGAGCGTAAGGGTAAAAGAGACAGGCATATGCCGGCCTAACATTTAGCAGATGTACTCTATTGTGCGGTGAATTCATGAGGAAAACATCAGCTTCTCTCTGTGGGATTTGTTTCAGACTTTGTTCTGCACTATGGGTCCAATTTCACTGCTTTGCTGGCAGGTTCAACAGTTTTGGTTCAAGCTCCCTGATTGAAAGTGAAAAGGGAATATCCATATGCTACAAGTCAGGCATTGTGCCAGAGGCTGTTGAAAGGGTATGTGCTCAACTGTGTGTGCGATTATTTCTGCGTGAGTGTGTGTGTGTGTGTTTTCACCTTCTGCCCCAAGAGCAGTAGGCTCTTTCCACTCAGCTGTATGATAGGAGAGTGGGGATGTCAGAAAATGATGGTGCAGTGATTTGGGTGTGTGAGCATGTGCATGTGTGCTTTTGTGACACAGACATACAAGGTGACACTGGCCACAGAGGAGCTGTGAGCTCAGCGAGGGGTGAAGTATCTGATTAAAGTTATGTGGCAGCAGCACACGCCTCTGTGAATGAGCGGAGTAGGGAGAATACAGTAAAAGAAAAGGCAGATGTGGAAGAAAACACTTGGAATCAGAGTTCAGCTGAGCTTGAAGATGCAATGTAAGGTTCAAAAGATGAAAAAAAAATGCAAATCTCAATTTCCATGTTAAAAGGGACAAAATACTCACACATTTCACTTGTTTACTCGGTCACATCACAGCGAAGATACGTTTACACATTGCAGTACAGAGATTTCATTAGAGCGTTCAGTGGTGTACGAGGTCAGTCATGTGATAAATATCAGGCCAGAGATGCTTCACAGATAGGAACTTCACCTAATTAGCTGAGATCCAATTATTTTAAATAGTGTCAGTCACGGAGACCTCTAGACTATAAATTATTCTTATGTCCATTACAACACTATCTGTGGCTAATTCTATGTAAAAACAATTTCAATTTCTTAAAAACATTTCAGGCTAAATACATAATTAAATCTTTTTGGTCTTATCATTTTGAGGGTGTGTATGCGTAACCCCCCCCCCTTTTTAGCCAGTTTCCTCAAAAGATCATGTCCTTTAGTGTGACCCTCTCAATACTCCTGAGCTTTAATGAGGATGGTGAACGGAAAAATTGGTTTCTGCTGTGTTTTACAACTGCATAATCCATATTGCCTCGTACAGATCGATGTTTTATGCCCTGATCTCATGGCTCATTTTGTTTCTCTAAGTCATGCTAAACCGCTGGGAAATTATGGCATGTACAATACATGGTTTCAGTCCCTTATTGGGATTTCCCTCACAGTATGAAAATGATTGAACAGTTTTGTGTTAATTGTATTGTTACCACATCTGTGTGTGCCAGGTGGTGTTAGCCATTTGGAGTATTTGTTTGATTTTGGGTTTGGCACGCCACCAAGGCTTTAACTGTTGAAGTGTAGCCTCTTGTTCTTGCTTTAATTGATACAGAGTCGTTGTTAATAGCGCTCTCTGTGGCGGATTGATTGCTGGTCCGGGGGGGAAAAAGTGGGCTGAACCACAGTAAAAGAAAAATTGATTGCATATAGGATTGGTGATGTGTTGTAATGTGGGCTATCTGCACTCTCACATTTTTATCTTCTTAGGCTCGTCTCCTTTTTTTTGCGGTTTCCTTTTGTGAACAGTTAGTTTTAAGGCCTAAGAGTAAAAAAATAAGGTTTTCTAGTGTGTATTGTTAGATATCTGTTTCCTAAAGCTGTTCTATATTGATCCATGCAAACACAATGGCTCGGGCTGTGGTTTTGGGGTCATTACTCATGGAAAGAGGTCAGAGTTCAGGAGGCAAGGGCCAAGATGGGCACATTGTCCTCGATCTGATTATCGATAACTTTTGATGCTTGGCCCAAATGTGCAACATTCAGATGGACCTAAATTGGAAATTAATCAACAACCAGCCATTGGATCAATAATTTGTGATGAATGCTTGTTAAAGAGTACATACTACACCCACATTTTTGTAATAATTTTCTTTGCGAGTGTAATTAAGGTAAAAAAAACAACATAATGGTTTTTAGAAGCAACTCCACTGAATGACCACATTTTTGTTTTAATGATGAAATATTTGTTGGCAACAAATTACTTTTAGGCTCTTCTGCTTCTCCTTGAGCTTTCTTTCTCCCAGAAGTGTTTAACTGCCTTTGGCAGTGGACTCTCAGTACTGTCATTTAGATTTAATTGGCAAGCAGCTACACAGCTGATGTTTTTAATATTAATCAATGCTAAATGCAAAACAGGTTAATCCCCAGCAACAGCAAATACTTAAGCACACTTTTACCAGCGGAACACAATGCTGTCTTTGAGAAGAAATCGGTAATGTGACTCAGTAACTGTTGCATTACATGTCCTCAGCCTGCTTCATTCATCAGTCATGGCTGAAAAGCTTTCTGTCTTTGATTTCAAGCGGTTTTAGACACAGCCACAACAGTCCTGGTATAGCCCAAGAGGCACATTAACTGATACACAACCTCCTGCAATGTTTCTGCTCCATGTGAAATGATATTGCACCGTTGGCAAAATGAGGCACTATCATTTTCAAAACACCTTAAGGACTGAATGTTCATGAGATCTTTTGGGGATTTTGGATGTACTGATGTCTTGTATTTCCACTGTGGGTTTGTGGTTAATATTCATGAAGGGCAGATGGACAGAAAATCTGTGGACATCTTTCTAACTGTCTTCTCAACTGCATATCTTACTTTGTCTAAACTTATTCATGGCTGTCAGTAAAGACACCTGGGCAGTAAAAAATGTACTGACGCAGGAAACCTAAGCTCTAGATTTTGCAGTATCCCACTGATAGTCAGGGGTAGTTGGTAAAGTCTGGATCCTCCTGATTAATGACACACACTGATTCCAGGTAGTTTGATGCTCATGTTTTGAGATATAGTCATGAATATTTTTGTCCTTTCTGCACAGCACAACTCTTCCACCAACATAAATTCCACAAAGATATTATTTTTGTTGCAGTGCCACAAATCGCTGCATCCAGGGTCTAGCGCCAACCAAGACAATTGTGGCTGTGAATGTTGTGAAAGGGTCTGTATGAACCCAATGTTTCTTGGAGCCTATTCCATTCCCACCAAAGCAAGGCAGGGTCCACCTTGGACAGGTCACCAGTCCGTCACAGGGCCAACACAGAGACAAACAACTGTGCATGCTCACACTACTTCCTTTGGACAAATTTAAGTCAGTTTGATTTCCTGGAGAGAATCCACGCATGCATGTGAAGAACATTTAAACTCCACACAGAAAGGCCCCAACTGAGGCTGGAAGCAGGAACCTTCCTGCTGTGTAGCGACAGTATTAACCACCACACCATTGTGAAGCTTGTAATAACACCAATATTCGCCAGTTGGCAGTTTGACCCATCCTCTTTTTGTGTGCTATTGTCCATTGCACAATATTGGCAGAGGAAATAACCTCAATCCTGACGCAGTCTTGTAGGGAGTAAGAATGATGAGGCATACAGAAGCAGAGGTTATTCCTGTCTTTGGTGTTTGGATTATTTAAACCAATGCAAGTGTAAATAATAGCATTACACTTATTAAATGTTCTAGCAGAAACTTGAAGCCAAGGGACATCATTCTCCACATATGAGTTGGTTTTCATAAAGAAAATATGCAGAGAGAATGTCTTCACATCATGGGCATATATGATATGTACACACAGTTTTCTAGAGCCTTTACTTCTCATGTCAATCTCCTTTTTCTGTTCACTTTTGTCCTAATTAATGAAGCAGTGCAGTCTTTTTCAGTGTGAGAGCTATCAATGTTTTAAATTAATGGTGCTGCTTATAAATAGCCATATGCAGTAGTTTTGAATACTGACAGCTGCCCTGCTGTTGGAAGAGGACTTATACCATGCGACACAATTCACTTTCCCTGCTGCTGAAAATTCCTCACTCCCACAAATAAAGGAAAAAAAAAATTTGAAAGAAAATGTGATTAAAAAAATTGTTTGGCAACGGTATTCTAGAGAATCCAGAGGGGCTCAGAACGCTGGTATGTTTCAACACCGTTCAGTTCCGTAACACCTGAGAAAACCAGTTCAGAAAGCTCAAATTAGAGTTTTAGCTTAATTAAACTTAGCTATTTAGATTTCAAAACCCAGCTTAATATGCCTGTCTTTCAATAATGTTCTGTCTTTGTTTCCTTTTGTGCACTCAAAAAAACCACCAGCCACTTTTTCTGTTCAGCTCCAGTGTGGTTTGTTATGGGGAAAATGTATTAACCTGTCTCATCTATCTCGGAGCACAGGTCAACATATCACAGGAATTCTAAATGGAGCAAGGGTTTGGGAAATTATTTATGGTTGACTGCGGTTTGCTCTTTTAAAAGACCTCAATCAGCCCATCAGTCAGTCAGTCTGGAGACGGATGGAGAGAATGCAGGTAAAACATTTCAGGCTATAAGACATTTATATGCAACTGGATTCACAACAACGGCAGCAAACTATTATCAGAAACACACAGAAGCTGTGTTGTCTTCATGGATTTTCACAGCAGAATCACAAATAGCTCATAGATGTAACGCTTCTTTTGGATTTTAAGTTCACTGTTGTAAGGTCAAGACGGCAAATGATCCTGTTAAAACGAGGAAATTACTTCGGCAACACCTTTCTCTCTTCCTGTCTTTCGACCCTGTGTGCATTACCCTCCTTCACTCTTTGTCATTTGCATCATGAATTAGAGGAAATATCAGCTCCTGAACCCGCTCAGGGAGTTCAACAATTGGTTGAATGTGACACAGTCACAGGTGTCTTTTTTTTAACCCCCTCTCTCATGAGCCTTTTATTTCTCTGCTGCTGTTCAACAGCTCTTCAGCAGTTGTACACACCCACACGATATCAGCCTGTCTAACACACCACAAACCCTTTGGGTTAAAAAGCTGAGTCAAATGAAGTCACTGATTTATACCACTTTTAATTGTTGTGTCAACAAAGACTTCCCATTACTGACATGTTTGACTGTAAAAAGAGCATCTTAAAGATTCTATGAAAAGTTAAAGATAGGGGGAGGATTCAACGCTCCAGAGCCGTTCAGACCTGAGATACAACACATTAATGGCTTTATAGATCTGTTAAAGTGATGGAATGCAGTCATTTTCATGTTGGTCCCTCCTGTGCTAATGTTCAGCTTCATTCAGACATCCCTGTGAAACAACTAGGTTCGGTGCAGGAGTGGTATGTGATATGTGGGGCCATTCAGATAATGTCATTTTTTTTAGGGAGGGCCTTGTATTTTTTTAAAAAGCACAACGTTAAACTACCAGGGTTAATTTAAAGCAATGGCTTGATAGCTAAAGATTCTGTCTCCGGTTTGATTAATGTGATGCTGTTACAGAAATAATTTGTGGCATTCTGTCGTTGTAACATTTTCATGAACAATATCGGGAGTGGATTGTTTGTAAATCCTTGCATTCTGCTCTTCTTTCCGTTTTTTTTTTTACAGCATACCAAATTTTCGAGAAACAGACCCGTACACAGTAAAGCAGATGTTGTATAATGAACTCCTAGGTCAATTTCAGCAAAACAAATTGAACAGCAACATAATCTACTATATCTGGGGACATTTTTTCACTTTTTTTAAATTTATTTTTGCACCTCCCAACACATTCGGGCCTCACTTCCAATCATGCTGATTAGATCTGAGTTATCTTTCCCACTTCTCTCCCCTCTCCCGTGTCTGCTCTGTATCTTTTTTTTTATCAAATGTGATTTTTCTTTTGTGCTTGCATTTGTTTCTCTGATCAAATCTTTGTATCTTCACCACTGCTGCCAATCTGTTTCACCCCCATGTTTTTTCATTTTCTTTCCTGCTTTTCTTTATTAATCCTCCATTTCTCCTATCTGATTTTCTTTCCCTTTCTTTTGTTATTTTTCACCTCATTTTTCTTTCCTCTCCCATTCAGTCCATAATCTGTCTGACGTCTTCTCTTTCTTCCTTGACCCTTCCAGCACATTGCTCCTTGGCCAGACCCTCAGTGAAGGGATGTATTGAAACTGTTCCACAGAGCAGAGGGCTGAAACCAAGCCTGAGGCAGCCACAGCATGTCTCCCAAATAACACATTTCATTTCCTGCCACACGTCCTCACTCTCTTCCAACTCTTCTACCCCCCCCCCCCCCCAACTTCTCTGTCTCTGTCTCTTGCACGATTTTTTTTTTTGTCAAAGGCCAAATACAATTATTCATCCAGAAATGACTCTGTACTCATGCATAAAATTAAACTTATTCAAGCTCACACACTCGCTCACGTGTGAACCAGAATTACCAAAAACACCCATAAGGATGTGTGCTAAATATATTCGCCTTTTTTTTTTCGCTCTCTCTTTCTGTGACCTTAAAAATACCCATTTGGGCTTGTCAAATGAAATAAACAATACGTCTACAAGACTATATGAAGTGCTAATGCATTACACGTGTTCAAAGAGGCTGTGAGAAGTGCCCCAACTGGTTTTCTCGATTAACTAATGCATCCTCTGGGACCAACTCCTCACATATCAGCTCATGTGATTGAGTGTGAAAGATTCATGAGTTTGAAGCTATTAATATCGGTGCCCTATACCCATCTCACCAAAGTGTCCACAGATCTGTGCAATGAGGTCAAATTAACCTGAAGGACTCTCCTTTAGGTGCACGGGTACATAGAGGCAGCCAGTGCTGACGTGCTGCTTCCCACCAGACATTCCATTCCTTCCTTCAAAAATGATCTAATGGACTTATGCATTTGGTGCCAAATCCTTCAAGTTATATTGGGTAGATTCATGTGTCGATAGGTTTTTACTGCGGTTTCTTGGCTTCTGCATCATCCAGCACTGACCACAAGGTGAAAGAAGTCACATAAAAAAATGGTGTTTGATATATTGATTGAAAGTTGGGAACTTAGGTCCTGTTTTTTTGAAAGTTGGAACTTTGTGTGATATCCAAATTAACATGAAAAAAAACAATGCAATTATTTGATTTATTCTCATTGAAAAAAAAATAATTTAATTTACAACAGAACAAAGAAAGCATCAAATTTAAAGAATGAGACCGTTTATTGTTTCATAAAAAAAATTTCTTGCAGGAACATTCCTCAAAATCAAAAAGTTGGCTCAGGACCATGTTTACCACTGTTTGATATCTTTTAACAACAGTCTGTAAGCGTCTGGCAACTGAAGAGATCAGTTTCTTGGACCTTTGGAAGAGGAATGTTGTCACCTTCTTGTCTAAGAAAGGATTCAAGCTGCTCAACAGTCCTGGTTCTTCTTTGGCAATTTTTTGTGTTTCATGATGCACCAAATGTTTTCAGTTGATGAAATGTCTGGACTGCAGACAGACCAGTCCAGCATCTGGAGTCTTCTACTAAGGAGCCACGTTGTTGTAGTAGATGCAGTATGTGATTTAGTAATGTCTCCCTGAAATATGCTTGATCTTCCCTCAAAACGATGTAATCTGGATGGGAACATATGTTGCTCCAAAACCTGTATATACCTTTCAGCAATGATGGTGCCTTTCTAGATGGTACTAATGCTCTTCCATACCATTAGAGATGCTTTCTTTTGAGCTGAGCACTGATAGCACACCATATGATCTTTCGCTTTAGTCTGGAGAACACAATATCCGCGATTTCTTAAAATAACTTCTAATTTCCTCTCATCAGACCACTTTGCCTCAGTTCATTTTAAATGAGCTTTGGCCCTGATGAGATAGCAGGGTTTCTGCCATTACATATTGCTTCTTCTCTGCATAATAGAACTTCAACATGCGTTAGTGGAACGGTCAAGTGTGTTCACAGACAATGTTCCTGCATTCATTGCATTCTCTTTTAATTGACATTTTACACAACTTACCAACTTCTTTGGAACCAGGGTCATAGATTCTACTTTTTATGGCTAATTGTCTCAAAAAAGAAAATAAACTTGTCAGAAGAACATTGTTGTTAAATAGATCCCCTGTTGGTGAGATGTTCTGGTTTTCCAGTGTGGCTACAGCAGTTTAACAATGCTAAAACAAATAATGACTCAGCACAGGGATTCGGGTGAGCCATGCACAAAGCTGGATGTGACAGCGCGTGCACAAGTGACAGAGTACATGTCTTCTGTGTGATTGATGACTAGCAGTTTGTCACAGTTTGTAGGCAGCTGAGGAGCTCTAAAAGGCCTATGATTGGCTGGCTCGGCCTGTATTCCCATGCCTCATTAATTCTTCCATGCAACTGGATTCCTCAATCAGCATTATGATTGGCTGTACCCCAACCCCCTGGCTATATGCATACTCATATAAAAAAAAATCACAAAGAGCACCCAAAAAGCCTGTGGTGCTGATTAGAGCTACTTGGCTTGCAGCTGACCCATGAACTGGGACTGCAGGTTTTGTGAAGTATAACCTGAAATTGCTGCATAGAATAAACCGCATGAAAACTCTGAATAAAGTGTGATTAAAAAACCAAACTAAAGCACCTGCAGAGAGAAGTTCAACTCTGTTCAACTTGGCTTGATATCCCAGTTTTCAATCAGTATGAACACCCCTTCCCCTCCTCACTCTTCAGGGCAATGAGAAAGAAAGGACAAAGTGACTGCAGAGCTGAATGAGAATGAGCTTCATAATATGTGCGTGTGTGTGTGTGTGTGTGTGTGTGTGTGTGAATACATGTTAAAGCAGCCAGCTGTATCGTTGTGGGTTTTTTGTGGTTTTTTAAACACATCAGCAGATTAATTAGCTTCTGGCCAAGTTGCCAGGACTCACCTCTCTCTTTATCTTTTTCCCTGTCTTGCTCTCCAGCTCACACACAGAGACCCATCGTCTTGAAGTTTCAAATTGTTTTGCGTCTCCTTGTAATTTACTCATCAGCAGGAGTGCACAGACCAGCGAGTGAATGTGCATGTATGTGGCCGATATGTGCTCGATTGAGCTCAGCGTGTGAGTCTGTGCTGGAAGCAGGGAGGCAGTGACTGTATACACTGGTTTGACAGCTGTAAGAGGAAGTGAAGCATATAAAGGCAGGCCACGCAGAAAGTGAGACAGATTGATTTCCCATGAAGACCGGGAACTGGCTTTTAGACAGGAGGGACCTTATTGTTGTTCCATAAACACACACACACAAACTGACACACAATAACCTGCAGACTGAAAACCAAACTTGTATTATTGCGAGTGGAAATATTAATCCCGCACTCAATGCTACATTATACATTAACAAAAACCTTTGATCACATTACATTCAAGGAGGACTATGTACATGATGTAAACCATCTGTTCTTTTCTATGGTATCATTTCTATATAAAGAACCTGTTTGTATTGTGTTTATGATTAATAGTGACACAGTTTTCTCAGACTATTTTTTTTATTCATTGACAGCTGGTGCATAAAAGGCAGTAAAGAAGACAAAGATGAATAACAAAGAATGCAGAATGCATTGTGATTTTAAGGAAATAACTTTGAGAAACAATTCAATTAAACATGCCTCTACATTTCCGTATGTGCCACAGGGCTCCATATTTCTTATGTTAGCAGCAATGTTTTAGTTTAAGAGCTTCGCAGTTAAGTTGTTTGAACCTTTGTTTAACTAATTATTTCCTGAGTTTTCAATGACCAACTTTATTGTATTTAGAAAAAAATCATTAACAATTTCATGCTAGTAACAGTCTACTTCATCCTGTTCTGGATCGCCCACCACCCCATGACCCTAAACAAGGCAGGTATGGATGATGAAAGGGTGGATGGCAGGATTACAGTTGTGTTTCATCATCAGTCCCTTTTTAATTGTTTGAGAACAAATTATACCAACTATTGGATTTTTGCTAGAGGGGGTCCATACTCCCTGAATATAAGATTTCAGCTGCTCAGCAGTCCATGGATGGCGTTATCTTATTGTCCTCTTCATGATGCTCTATAGATTTTCAAAAGGAGAGCGATCTGGTCTGCAGACAGGCCAGTCAAGCACACACAGACTCTGTCTGTGGAGCCAAACTGTAGGTCAGGAAAAATGAGTTGTGTTGTTCTGCTGAAATAACCACATACCTCTCAGGAAAAGATGTTCTTTTGATCCTAGCATATGTCTCTCTAAACCTCAGATATGTCCATCAATGATGCCTTCACCCATGCCATGGGCACTGAGCCACTCCCACATACCACATTGGTATACAAATATTTATGTTTTCTTTATACAATGAAGCTGGTCGGTGAGGACACTGGAAATCATTTATTTGGTCTTGTGACTGTTAAATAATTTTTAACGACAGTTTGGACACCTCCATCCATCCATACCGCTGAATCTGTTGGTCGGGTTGCGGGGGGGCTGGAGCCTATCCCAGCGGTCAATAGGCAAGAGGTGGGGTACACCCTGGACAGGCTGCCAGTCCATCACAGGGCCACACAGAGACAAACAACCACACATGTGCTCATACTCACTCCTAAGGACAAGTTTAGAGACACCAATTAACCTAACATGCATGTTTTTGGACAGTGGGAGGAAGCCAGAGTACCCAGAGAGAACCACACATACACAGGGAGAACATGCAAACTCCACACAGAAAGGCCTCAGCTGGGAGTTGAACCTGGAACCTTCTTGCTGTGAGGCAACGGTGCTAACCACCACACCACCGTGCAGCCCACACACCTTCTTATTTATTGTTTTATCTTTATTTTCATGACTATTTACATTGTAGATTCTAACTGAAGTCATCAAAACTATCAAATGAACACATATGGAGTTATGTATAAACAAAAAAGTGTGAAATAACTCAAAACTTGTTTTATAATTTAGATTCCTCAAAGTCGCCACAAAGTCGTTTGTGGAATTTCTTGCCTTCTTAATAGGACCATCAGTTGTGTTGTGCAGAAGGCAGGTTGGTACACAGCTGACAGCTCTATTTGACAACTGTTAGAATTCATATATGGCAAGAAAGATCAGCTAAGTAAAGAAAAAATGACAGTCCATCATTACTTTAAGAGCTGAAGGTCAGTCAGTCTGGAAAATTGCAAAAACTTTGAATGTGTCCCCAAGTGCAGTCGCAAAAACCATCAAGCGCTATGACAAAACTGGATCACATGAGGACCGCCCCAGGAAAGGAAGACCAGAGTCAGCTCTGCTGCTGAGGACAAGTTCATTCGAGTCACCAGCCTCAGAAATCGCAAGTTAACAACAGCTCAGATTAGAGCCCAGATGAATGCCACACAGAGTTTTAGTAGCATACACATCTCTACATCAACTGTTCAGAGGAGACTGCGCGAATCAGGCCTTTATGGTCAAATAGCTGCTAAAAAAAAAGCACTACTAAGGAAAAGCAACTGGCAGAAGAGATTGTTTGGGTCAAGAAGTCAAGTCAAGTCAAATTTATTTATATAACACATTTCATGTACAAAAGAATTCAAAGTGTTTTACATGAAATAAAAGCATTACCGGGGGGAGTGGAAGAAGCTGCAACAATACACAAGAATATGAAGAGAAACAAATAAAATAATTCAAATGAATTTAAATGATTAAAAACAAGCAACAGTCTAGATAAATTAAAAGATACCGTGCAGATTCCATGCATAAACACATGAGAAAAGAAATGTTTTTAACCTGGATTTAAAAATGTCTACATTTAGTGAAAGTTTGTTCCACTTGTTTGAAGCATAACAGCTAAATGCTGCTTCTCCGTGTTTAGTCTGGACTCTGGACTACTGGACTAACTGACCTGAGTCCTTGGATCTAAAAGCTCTGCTGGGTTTATATTCTCTGAACAAGAAACACAATGAATGGACATTAGACCAGTGGAAATCTGTGCTTTGGTCTGATGAGTTCAAATTTGAGATCCTTGGTTCCACCCGCCGTTTCTTTGTGCGGCGCAGAAAAGGTGAACGGATGGTCTCTACATGCATGGTTCCCACCATGAAGCATGGAAGGGGAGGTATGATGCTGTGGGGATACTTTTCTGGTGACACTGTTGGGGATTTATTCAAAATTGAAGGCACTCTGAACCAGCATGGCTACCACAGCATCTTGCAGCGGCATGCTATCCCATCTGGTTTGCGTTTAGTTGTACCATCATTTATGTTTCATCAGGACAATGACCCCAAACACACCTCCAGGCTGTGTAAGGGCTATTTGACCAAGTGGGAGAGTGATGTAGTGCTGCGCCAGATGACCTGGCCTCCACAGGCACCTGACCTAAACCCAATCGAGATGGTTTGGGATGAGATGGACCGCAGAGTGAAGGCAAAAGGGCCAACAAGTGCTCAGCATCTCTGGGAACTCCTTCAAGACTTTTGAAAATAAGTCTCAGGACTACCTCATGAAGCTCATCGAGAGAATGCCAAGAGTGTGCACAGCAGTAATCAAAGCAAAGGGTGGCTATTTTGAAGAATCAAAAATGCAAAACATGTTTTGAGTTGTGCACGGTGGTGTGGTGGTTAGCACTGTCACCTGACAGTGAGAGGGTTCCAGGTTCAACTCCCGGCTGGGGTCTTTCTGTGTGGAGTTTGCATGTTGTATGCGTGGGTTCTCTCTGGGTACTCTGGCTTCCTCCCACTGTCCAAAAACATGCATGTTAGGTTAATTGGTGTCTCTAAAATTGTCCTTAGGTGTGAGCTTGTGTGTGGTTGTTTGTCTCGTGTGTCTCTGTGTGGCCCTGTGATGGACTGGCGGTCTGTCCAGGGTGTACCCTGCCTCTCGCCCAATGACAGCTGGGATAAGCTCCAGCTCCCCCGCGACCTGACTGATGGATTAAGCGGGTATAGAAAATGGATGGATGGATGTTTTGAGTTATTTCACACTTTTTTGTTTACTACATAATTGCATATGTGTTAATTTGATAGTTTCAATGACTTCAGTGAGAATCCACAATGTAAAGAGTCATGAAAATAAAGTAAAAACATTAAATGAGAAAACTTTTGACTGGTAGTGTAAATATACATATTTTGACACATAATAAACACACTCAATATACACTCTGAGAGGGGCTAACCAAACTGTGGAAAAGAGATTTTTATTTATTAATTTATTTTTCTGCCTTATCTCCATGGCAGCAGCCCAATAATGTGGAGAAAAATAGCCCAAGACAAGAATGATGGAGAGCGAGATGGAGCAAGGAAACATGAAAAGATGATGGAGAGAATAAAGTCTTTGACTAAGCTTTTGTCTTTGATTGACTGTCAGATCTAAACTTGCTGGGAAAAAAAACAGAGCATAATTTGTTTTTAAGATTTACCAAAAGCTTCTTCTTTGATTCAGCTGCCATCTCTTTACAGAAATAGATTTAAGTATTCAATATCAGAGCACCCTTCTCTCAGAAACACATTCTTATATACACTCACTGTCAGTGATTAATCGAAACTGACGGGACTAAGGACAAAAATAATAATTTCTCTCTACTGTTACCTCTTTAAGTATGTCAGAAATAACGACAGGAGGCAGAGAATAGCCTGTCACTCACCCCTCTGGGGAACTGCTCTACTTAAAGTTATTGTATTTTTTTAAGTGTGCACACTCAAAGAAGTCAGGACAGAGAAGGAAGGGAGCATTGAAGAAAGTATGCAAGGAAGAAGAGTGGTGTAGAAAAATCTGAGATGAAGAATGGATAGAAAAGTAATAGAAGAAATCAATTTTAAAATGTAATGCTAAAGTTAGGTTAGTGATCACATGGGTGTCACCGGCAGAGATCAGCATCACCCACACTTGGCCCAGAGGGACTCTGCTGCTGCTAACACCATCAGCCTCAGGGGGACACATGTAAACCTTCCTGACTCAAAGGAAATTAGCTTGGTAAGACCCATGGGGCCAAAGAGGAAAAAGTTCTCATTTAAAGATCTCCAGGGGGAAGGTGAGAAAATAGAAGGTGAAGGGACTCGGAAATAACTACCGAAAATGAAGATCGGAAGCCAGCAACGGAAGAGAAATGAAGAGGAAAAAGATACAGGGGAGAGTAATGATTGTCTGAATCTTTTCTGCTTTTTCTGTTAAAGCCTACAGTTTTCATTGCGCTCCCTCTCTGGGGACACAGAAATAGCATGTGGCTGTATGATACTGGTGGCACTGTGGCAGCTGGCATCTTTTTCCTAGCCACTGCCCCCCACCCCTCTCCCACACAAAATATAAACAGACACTAAAGACAGAGCCAGTAAATACACACACATACACAGGCATCAGTGAGCAGACTCAGGCTGTCAAACGTGAAGGCTAGCAAAGCTGTGTGAGATGTTGTGACACTTTACCTCATTACATTTTCCCTGGCTGTTATGAATGTTGTCGCAGTGCTGTCAACCAAAGCGTAGACCTGTCTGAAACACATTGTGGGCACAAGCATACACACACACACACACACACACACACACGTACCCACATCCACAGCGCAGTTCATGCATTGAGATGACTCTGTTGCTGCTTTTATATTTGATGTTTCTGTGTGATTTTTCTGGAAATGTCCATAAGGCAGGTTTTTAGTTTCAATTGGCTCTCCTCCCCTTTGATACACATGACTTGGATCGCTGCCTGTGCTCATCTCTTGGCACATCATCACCAAAATGTACCCTAATTGCATCTGGAGTTGAAGTAATATATCCCTCCTCATCCTTACACCTTCGCCAAGTAAAAGGGATTAAATATTTTCACCAGAAAAACAGAATGAAAGACTTCAGACTGTGGATCCTCAGATAGGTTGATCAATGTTGCACTGAGTTTCTGGAGAGCAGTAAAGAGCCTCAGGCAGTACCAGAGCTGCAATGTAGTCTGTTGGTTTCCTTTTTTTACTGCTGATTCTGGTTCCTTTGTAATCCATCTGCACCCAAACACAGTTGAAAGTCCAGGACTCAATAGTATACCCTGGACACAGGCATGTAAGCACATATGCTCATTCAATTAACATCTGCACTCAGATAAACACACCCTCACAGGGGCTAGCATACTAACAGGCACCAACGCATATAAACAATATGTGTTGCATTCGATTTCACATGAAATTAAATTCCTCAACTTTAGTGAATCTATTGTTGAAACTGTCCTCATCCCCAAATTGAACACATGTGTTCATGCAGGAAATAATACGGTGGCCAACACGTGCAAACGCGCTGCAAACGGCAAAACAAATCCAACAGTAAAAGGCTGCAAGAGAACAATGCTGCAATCACAAAAACGACCGGAGCAAACGGCAAAATGACTGCAAGAGAGAAATGCGCTGCAAACTTCTAAACACATGCAAGAAAGAAACGCGTTGCAAAATTCAAAACACATGCAAAGAGAGAAACGCGCTGCAAACTTCAAAACACATGCAAGAGAGAAACGCTTGCAAGTTCACTCAAAACACAACGGAAGTTCGCCAGGCCACTAGTGGCTCTCGACCTTTGGGAAAAGGGCTCGACTATGAGATCGGAGGAGTAATGAAGGAGAAGAAAGTCAAAAGGTACGTTGTCCTTCATGTCTTTTTTAAACACTTGGCATGAAGACATAAAGGACAACGTACCTTCTGACTTTCTTCTCCTTCGTTACTATGGTTGATCTCCCATAGTCGATCCCCTATCGGATAGGGCCTATCCCACACAGGTCGAGACCCCCTAGTGGGCTGGCGAACTTCCATTGTGTTTTTCTCTCTTGCATGTGTTTAGAAGTTTGAAGCGCGTTTCTCTCTTGCATGTGTTTAGAAGTGTGCAGCGCATTTCTCTCTTGCATGTGTTTAGAAGTGTGCAGCGCATTTCTCTCTTGCATGTGTTTTGAAGTGTGCAGCGCGTTTCTCTCTTGCATGTGTTTTGGAGGTTACGTCGCGTGTGCTCCGGTCGTTTTTGTGATTGCCGCTTTTTTCTCTTGCAGCGTTTTACTGTTGGATTTGTTTTGCCGTTTGCAATGCGTTTGCACGTGTCAGCCACCGTAAAATAATGACCCATAAATACATCCAAAGATAATGCGACTTCTTCTGGTCGTGATGACAACTTGCAGGTAAGGTGTCTTGTTGATGTGAGTGACGGCAAATTGGTGATGATGGCATGGAACAAAGAATGTATTTACGCCATAACTGTGATAGTTTTTAATTCCAATCAAGTAGATTTGATTTGATTGATGTTATTGCCCAAACCTAATCAGGAAAAGTGATTTGCTTCTATATGGAAACAGCCATATGAGTCTTATTTCCCTCATGTGGGAAATATAGGAAATCCTGTAGTGGCGGTATTTTAAGGTATGCCCCTTGTGGGTTGTATATGATGTTGGGGACTAACAGCCTATTTAGTCATTTTGATTTGAGGACTTTCATGTGTATATATTTGTTTCTGGTAAAAACTGTGTAGAATACCGAATTCCGTAGGTCGGTTCCGCATATCACTGCAGTGGGCAGACAGTCCATTTCACAGCACTGCCAATGTTTTTGTAATAAAAAAGAAGAGTTGCAAGCTCAGTGATTTCACTGATGTTTTAATGCATGCATTTGAAATATTGCATATTAATTGAAATATGAAAACATTAGATTTCCACATAGTCAGAGAAGTAATAAAGTTGCTCATAGTGCATAACGCAAGACGCAGAAGTGCACCATGAGTTTCTAACAATCCCGTATCCTGAAGAGCTAGCCACATTGAGCAGAAGTTGCGCAGTCTGGTTTAAAATATGTTTCATTCAGCTTGCTAAGCTTTATGAAAACCCACATATTTGGTTTTGATGTATAGTTGGAAAGGAAATTGTTGATGGATTGCTGTAACAGGGATATTGCATCTGTCTTTCCTGTTATTAGGATGCTAAGCTTCAGATGATAGACCATTAAACAGACGAGGTTGAGAATCAGAGAAACGATCACATTGAAAGGAGATTTTATCTGACTTTAGAACCAAAGTGTACAAAGAAGTGCAAAGTGGTCTGTATATTTGTTAACGTGGTTATTAATTTGATGGTTCCTTTTTTGTGTTACACAGTAAAGTCACACATTTATTGTTATAATGACAATCAACATCCCGCTCTGATTTTATCCACGGTAGTTTATTACTTTGGGTGCATATTTTTGAGACTCAAAATCACATTTAGAGGTCATCTTTTTCCCCATTCTTTGCCCCCGGCATCATTCAATGATGCAGCAAATAAAACAAAGTGCACTGCTTCATCTGGCTGAATGAACACTGAAACTGTATTATGCTACATGTTTTATATTCAGGAAGGAGTCCTTTCAAAAATCGTCATCTCATATGTGTGAGCTTATACTGAGCATCCTGACTGTGAGAAGTATGATCTCCTATGTTTTTACAAATGAAGAGGAAAGGGGAAAAAATAAGTTTGCACAACCATAATTATGGCAGAGTCCCTTAAGAGCTGGCCCTGAGGTAATTTGTGATTGTCAATACCTGGCAGACTTCATTGTCATAGTGAAAGGAAATTTAAATTTGACATTTCTAATAACTATGGATGAATAATTAGTATATGCCCCCGTCTCTGCCTTCCTTCGCTCATTCTGTCCTTGGACTGAAATAATGCTTTAGTGGTAACTTTTGTTTCTTAAGCCCATCTATGCCGCTAAAGTGATAAATAATGCTTCTTAATGTCAAATATATGACTGGAATCAAATTAAGACAATTTTAGTGTTGCATTCTGTTCCCTATCGATGCTCTAATGTTGTTGGTTAGATATCCTGTGCATCCCTTTGACTTTACTCACCACTTTTTAAAGCACATTCTCATATTGTTTAGTTCAGCACATGTCCAGATGCTAGAAGTCTTTGGTCCACAAGATTTAATTTTTAAGAAATATAACTTTGGTTTACTTGCAAAAACATTCAAGGCAGTTCTCTCTCCTTTGCCTGTGGGTTGCTATGTGTCTCACATGGCCTGCTTTGAGTGGGGCAGGTGTTGATTGGCTGTCACTTCACAATTTGAGGTGCCTCTGCCCCCTGTTTCTCTTCCTGTGGATACCTTAAAGGTCACCTGATGCATGTAGGACTGCTTCCACTGCCTCAGCATCATGTCCTGTGCTCCACTAGATATTCTGTTGTCTGCGGCTGATCCAATCTGGTCTTACAAAAAAAAGGCTTCATGGTAAAAAATACTCACAAAATCCTTTTTATACTGGTTGAAAAAAAATCCCTGCTAACATTAGGCTTTTAAGTGAAATGGAAAAGTGTTTAATCTGCATTCAGCTCCACATCAAATGAGGCTGCAGTGGTCATGGGTTTTATTGGCTCCTGCTTATATAGGCAGTGATGTAAACACAACACCCAGGTTCACATGCTGATTTTCAAAGAAGATGCCAAGCTTAGGGCAGCAAGAGTGCAAGATTGATTGATTGATTTTACCTGCTTCCAAGACAGATAGCAGCTCCCTCTCAGTCCCACTGAGACTGAGAGTGTGTTGGCTTACATTTGCTGTCCAGTCAAAAATAATAACCTTGCCTATTTATCCCAGAGAAACCGATTACCTGAAACTGGGGTCCAACACAGCCTGAAGTGTAACAGCATTATTCCATGTTGTCGTTTTACGTGGTGCTAAGTTAATAAAAATTTGGATGAAATCTCTTTCCATACTGACCACAATAATTCTAATGATTTTTGCAATAACCGATCAGATGTACGTTATAATGGTGTAGGCTAAAGAGTTTCTTAGTATACGAAACTGGTCTGTTAAATGGAACATCAAGAAAACACAGATATGATTTTGGCCATCTGGTTAAACGTCAGTCAAATATTCACTGTTTTTTCTCTGGTCTATTCAACTCGTGAGGAAAATATCTGGATTCATTTATCTTCAGAAGCAAAGTATTAGAGCTGATTGGACGCTAAAGCACTTGTTAAGATTTAGGTCTCGCCCTTTATTTGAAGAATATTAATTGGTGCAGTTTAAGATATAAGTGATGTAAATGTTAGATAAAGGGTTTCAGAAGAGCTTACTTAGCACTAAAACATGGAATGACACATAAATTAAGTTTATGCTTGTGGCCATGGGTGTCAATTCTTTAAACAAGCGCAGACAAGCTGTTTTATTGATTGTGTATTCACACACAATCCTTAGAATGCTGAATACATTCTAAAAAGCACACAAATATTATGTTCATACACACCCACATAGAATTACCACCATTGACACAACACAACACAGTCCATTGAGTGTTCATGCTGTTTGGATGAGCAGCAGTTCAATAGAAAGGTATCCATCTTTGTAAAGGGCCATGGAAATGTCAATGTCCCTCAACAAACTAAAGCAAGTCAATCATCCACTATGGAAGATGACAAAGACAAAAAGACTTTCAGTTACAACCTTTGTGTTACAAGTATTTCCATTTCAATGCTTTCACGTCGCTGGATGTCATGTCGATTTATTTTTACATAAAGTCAACTGTGGCTCTGTGGCAATTAGAAGAACGCAAAAAGAGTGACCAAAATCTGTCACAGCCTAAGATTGATGGGGGTACACTGGCACCCACGACGATTGAAAGTGTAATTCTATGCAAGTGTGAGAGTAAGAGTGATTGTGTGTGCTTGGATGAATGTGCAGAATCCTATGGGGATTGGCCGAAAAAAGTCTTCTTCTTTGGTATTGGTATTAAAATCACCCCTTCATGCTCTATAGCACCTTGTCAGATGTGAAGTCTTTGGGTGGCATTTACTGGTTCAAAGGTTTTCTGTGTAATTGATCGGACTGCTGTTTGATCTGTACTGCTGGCATTTAGTCCCGCACAAAAAGAAAAAAAAAATATCGGGCTTTCAAATGTCTGATTGTCACTAACAGAGGTTTGTTGGGGGATGAATACACAAAAATGACATCTTCTTTGCTCACCTTCCAGCTTTTGCTTCTGTGTGTTTGAATAATGAATCTATACCGTTGCCTGCATGAATAAACAGGTGCATAACATGACTGTGCAAACAATTACGTCTTTAATTAATGTCATCAATTCATTCTTTGTCTGAATATCCAAATTTTACTCATTAAAGCCTACGTCTCCCTAACTCCCTTCCTCAACACCTCCCCTCCATTTCTATTCACTTAATGAGACGCTTTTTTGTTCGAGTTGCGCACAGATGACCAAAGCAATTACACCCAAGACAATTTGCTCAAACAAGATTGTGTCCTCAAGAATTTGCCCATACAGGATCAGCAATCACTTACAGTCACTTTTAGCTCACTCAGAGGAAATTGGAGCTATTTTGGTGTCAAAGCCAAAAAATGGCAAGTGAAAAATAACTCACATGCTTTCCCTTTTTTGACTTTTCTTTTTACAAGATGCTGTAGATGAATACTTATGTTTTTGGAGTGTTTGGAGAAGAGAATAGGACATTTGCAAAACCCCTTGCTGACACACAATCAAAAGGGGGGGGGGGGGGGATATTTAGGACAGGACATTTATTTCTTCTGAAATAATAAATATAGAGTTTCCAGAAAACTTTTTTTATTTTATGGTAGATCTAAACCAGTATTACTGCATTTTCTGGAAGGCCTTAGATCAAACCCATCTAAGCAGGCAAAAAGCATGATACAAAGGAAGAGGGAAAAGAAAAGAGGACTGTTTTCTTAACACGGTTATCACTGCGCAACTCCATGGGACAGCAATGGAAACACTTGTTGGACTTTAAACTACAGAATATCAAATGTTACTCTATCTTTACTGAGACGAATCTTAAGGTCATTCAAATATTTTAACCATCAAAACATTCAAGGAGTCAAGGTGTTCATCTCATGTTGTACAGGCGTATTTATGGCATCATTATGTTCCCACTGAACCCCAGCAGCACCAAACTGGTAAGAAGAGCAACTAAATGTAGCTTTCGCTCTGAAAATTCTGTCTCTGTTGGAGCCCACAATTCCTAGTAATAAATCATTGCAATCTCCTTGAGGAGGCCCACACTAGCACTTGAATGGAAATAATGATTACATGTTTCACACTATATTTTACCTGCTAGTTCCATACCATGTCATCTACTTGTTACGTCATAATGCATTGATTCTTATCTTCTGTAAATTTCAGAATGCAAAAGAAATCAGATACTATCTATTTGACACAAGATACATTGGAATGATTCACATGCTCCTCGGTTTATGCCAAAAGACAATGAAACTTTACTCTAACGGGGGTGTTTAAAATTGCTTATGGCATTGGATCTAATGAGCTGTGCTTTTATGTTGTCATTAATATGAACTTTTATTGAGTCCATAAACCTGTCAAGATTATCTAATGCTCAGTGTCATGATACGTGATTCAAGGAGAATTACTTCTATTGTAAGAGGCCCTTTAAATCTTATGGAGGATATGTCATTTCTAATCTCAATTCTGCCTCGTTATCTGAGCAAAGGATGCCCTCAACTTCCTCTTTCATTTATTCCTTGAACTTTCTTAATACTTTTAATGGTCATAGGGTGGTTGAAGCCTGTCCCAACTCAAATTAGGCAGTAGGTAGACTAGACCGTGGAAAGGTGACCAGACTTTTGTAGGGGATAGAACACTGAAACAATGCACATTCACACTCATACCTACAGCCAATTTCAAATCAACTTAAACCTGGTGCCACTGTGTCACCTTTTTACTTCCTCATATGTTTAATGTATAATTTAACAACAATTAGTTGGGCATTTGAAAAATATCACTATTTGTTGACTTCACTGAGCACTTGAAAAGCTACCACAGGAAGAAATTGCTCCTTTGCAACACAAACTCTGCTGGAACTGGTTTACAGATTTAAGGTCAGTTTAGTCCGTCCCTACGGCTGTTAAAACTTAGCAATAATAACCATGGAAACTGGATTCTTTGCACTCATTCTCATAAACTGAGGCACTTTAAATTGACTTGAAATGTTCACAACATTAAATGTTAAATGTTAGTGATAAAAAAAATCACATCGTTTTGCTTTTTTGAGTGCATTTTCAAGTATTTTTATGTTTGATCAAACCTTTGGTGAAAGAGAAAATGCTTTTCCTCTGGTAGCTACTAACTCTATTGAGACAATGACATGGATTAAACCAAATGGAGAACAGATACAGTTTCATTCAGAGTTTAATATGAAAACAGGACATTTGAATTAATGCTAGGCCGTTTGCGAGATAATTACAGAGAGATCAACTTGGATGGAGGCAGAACATGTATGCAATACCTTTAGTTTTGAGGTCTAAGTGCTTTTACAATTACGTGTTTTTACAATTACTGGCAAACACAGCAAAATTGGAGGATGTTTATTAAGCTTTACTCTACATAAAAACCCAGATTCAACACAAAGTAATTTCATTTAGTTGCTGAACATTGCTGTATAAAATCTGAAATAAAATTTCATGAAATTGTAATTTTTCATTTTTTTGTCAGATGCATACGGAAAAGAAAATGTAATCATGAACAAAAGAGCTTTGTTGCGCCTCATCTGGCTTTTATGGCAGCTTGAATTCTTTCACAAATGAAAAACAATATTCTTCATAACAGGTTCAAACTTTCTCGCATAGCAGTTGACGGATCAGCCGTGGACCATTTTCTTTTCACTGCAAATTTGAATTCAAATGAAAATCCAGACTCTTTGCTGGCCGTGTCATTGAGACGATATGTCTTTTTTTTAACGCTCTGTGCTCTGGGGTGAGATGCATTTTCATCCCGAAGAATGATCTCAGCATCACCAAAACTCCTTTCAAATCAAGGACATTTCATTGTCATTTACTGTTGAGGTAATGACTGCTGTCTTCTCTGGTTTTCCACCTGACATCAACCCCATGTTCATCAATCTTTGTGGAAATTTTCTCATTTTCATTAGGCAATAACCTTTTTCTAAGATTCATTGAACCTGCACCGAACTAAAGTTCTGGCATCATCTCCTTGTCCAATGAATATTAGTGATTCATCACTGAATATCACTTGTATCCAATCATGCAGTCCAATATTGCTTCTCTTTAACCTAATGTAACTTTGTTTTCTTCTGCTTAGGTGTTAGCGGTGGTTTACGATTGGCTTTTGTGAATGTAAATCGTATCTCCTAAAGTCAGTTTCTCACAAACACATGACTCCTGTTTCTGCCCATTTGTTTCTCACTTTGTTCATTGTGGATTTTCTATTTCCAAGATAGCTCTAGGTTTTCTTTCTTTAAGTTGATGCTTTGACATCTCCCTTGATTGGCATGTATGCTTCCCTTTTACAACCTTTCCATTTTGTTTGTACTTCAAACAACATCCGACATCTTTTGCCACACTCCAGGTCTAATTACCTTCTTGATGGAGTTTTATTCTCTTTCTATTGTTTCCTGCCAGTCAGCCAGGTGCAACAGCTCTTTAAGCTCTATCTTTAAACAACAGACTCATTTGCATCTTTAAACTCGTTCAGGCATCTGTTTTCAAAATTCTTTTTGCAAGATGATTCACTATGATTATTCTTTTTACTCATGATGGTGTAATCAAATTTCTTTCCTCTGCTTTGTTTGAAAAAATATTTTGCAATTGCTTTTGGGTCATATCTGTGTTTGTTACATTATTATTATTATGAATGAAGATCTTCCAAGTAGTGTTATTCGATCATTTCTGCCAGGTGTTGCATAGAGTGGGTCTTCTGCATCATTTATTACATAAATGTTTGAAGAGTAGTTGGAGAAAAAGAAAGGCTCTTGCAGCTTTGTTACTTGGATTCCCTAAATTGAATAGACTTTGTTTCTAGCATAAATTGTAATGTTGCTTTTTTTGTAGAAGTTAAGGAGATAGTCTAGTTCATAAATCCATACCTAAATAACAAGAGGACTTTCCGTAGTTTGTTACCATAACTATTATTTTATAGTTACTAGACCACAAAAGTATTACTGCATGTTTTCGTGCTTCTTTAGTGCGTCTAAAATATTATTTCCTTTTACTAAGTCTATGTATCCCTCTGTGCACTCACTCTTTGCTGGACTTTTCTTAGTTAAACCTGCAAGGATTGAGGTATGAAATCGCGATTGTACATCAATGTTTAAGTCTCATTTATACAACAACAAGAAAAAGCTACATACTTTATATTTGGCTTCAGCGTTCACAAGAATTTGATGAGAGGATTGAAAGCACAAAACTGACATAGGGGGAATAGGAAGAGACCCTGCAGAGGTGGTAAGAAAAAAGAAAAAAAGCAAGCATGTCCTGGAGGACTGGCAAAAGTTGGGTACAACTGGATGTAGCTCTGATTAAACAGGTTATATAAATTAAGCTTGATTTATTAACCCAACAAGTAGTCCTAAAAAGGATGTGGTGTAAGGTTGTCCCAAGACTTTTTCGCATTCGATTTCTGTTTCTCCGTTTCTTGTGTCACATTGTTATTCTCTCTCTCATTTTAATTGTTCATACCAGAGTTTTCACACATACTCTTCTTAAGCCTCAAGATATACTGTCATGTGATGCCAACCCCGGTTTGTCTGGCTGTGATCTCACTTTTCTTCCCCTCAAATTATTCTCCCTATTTCCCCATCCTCCACACCTGGGCTCTATGGCTCTCCTCAACACACATGTAAAGGGGGATGAAAACAACTGCCTGTTAAAAGTTGCCCTTTGCTTAAACTCAATGTTTCAAGATGTCTGTAAAATTATTGTGTATTTGACATATCATGAGCAAAATAAGCCATCATTGCTGTGGCCTTGCACTTCTGCTGTGAATCTGCAGAGCACCATTTAAAGTATTGGAAAGGCAAGGTCAGATAGTCTGCACTTTAATGTTCTACAAACACTATTTGGAGAAACCATTGCCAACCACTCCTGACTACTTTTGGGACAGTGCAACTAATTTGCATGCACTGAGAGGAGCAGATTAAATGAGAAGCCAGGATGGAGAGCTAACCAGGGAGGCCACTAGCTCTGGTAGTGCCAGGCTAGATGAAAGCGCTCTACGGGCTAGCCCAAGAGCTAGCGAGTGAACTCTCAGCTGGATTGTCAAAGGCAATGAAAGTGAATACTCTAGCATTACAAAACCACTCTCTGGTTCAAAGAGGTATGACTGATTTTTTTTTTCTTTAACTGACTTTTTTTTTAATATACAGTCATAACACATTGTCTATATAAATATATGGCTGATTTACAAAAATATTAGAATTGTTCATTGCTTCGCGGAAACATAAAAGGCCTGTGCCAGCTGCTAGCAGTTGAGATGTGAGCGGGGTCAGATGAGCAAAAACTTCTAAGTGTACCATTACACTTAGAGGTACACAGACAAGTTTTTAGAGGATTTGTATTTGAGTTGTTTTTTTAACATTTATCTTACAATCACACATTCCCATCCAAACTTCTTATTTAAACCTCAGTTTGATTTATCATCATGGTACTGCTTCAAATTTTCACATTCATTTCCCGCATCTCCAAACAGATTTGTCTTAGTAATGTAAAAGAAAAGAAAAGCTGGAAGTGTGGGAATTGACCACAGTATCTGGCATTGGTTTATCGCCCCATCCATTTCTCTGCCAGCAGAGAAGTGGAGAACTGCTCTCCATGACTCCCTGGGGACTATAGCAATGCTTCGGCCTCATTTGGTTGTACTGGGCAGTGAGCCAGACAGTGATGGGCACACATGCAAACACGCAAATTAGCACACACTGCCACCTGCTTAAGTTGGATGGTCTTCTCATTAAGTCAGATAAGCAGAATTCACTCTTGAGTGGGCTTTGAGTGGACAGACCCACAGCACTTTAGCCTGCATCACTCTGCTGTTATAAGAGAGTAAGCTAGTTGCTTCAAAGGTTTTCTTGGCTATGTAGTGCTCGATAACGATAATGTAATTTCATAAAACTAGTTACTTTAAAGCATGTCTCTCTTCGTGTAAAAAAAAGTTTGACAAACCAGTTTGGAAGCCAACACTCAAAATACAAAGCCAACTGAACTCTCTTATTACGAAAATTAACTCAAGAGTAGGGGGAAGCTTTTGTCCTTTCGTCTGTGGTAAAACTTGCCAAACTTACAATATTAAACATTAATCACTGGGAGTCCGGCTTTTCACGGCGCTTTTTATTCATGTCTTTTTTTTATTCCCCAAGAATAACTGAAGAAAGGGTACTTGGCACATCTCACCAACCTCACAATGATATTAAAAATGAATGTTCCAAAATCAGTCAAGACAGCTTTGTGTTATCCAAAAAAGGATCATAAGATATAGTCTTGTCCTCCATGGTGCTATTTAATCAACATACTTTGGAGTTGCGGCGTTCGTCATTACATTTAGCAGTGTCTGGAAATTTCCATTTCCCAGTTTTTCCAATTATCCTGGCAGCTGCAATGATCAACTCAACAATGATAACTGAAAATGAGCCCCTTAATGCATTTGGCATTCGCAATCTGACCTCTAACAAACAGAACAGGAGGCAAAGAAATGTTTTAACCATACCAGCAACTACACACTTTTAAAACAGAATGGTTTCACTAAAAATACATTTCCATAAGTATTTCAGGAAAGTTGCCACCAAGATAAAGAAACTGTCATTTTATCTGTGACATTTTGCTGCAGGTTGGTAACATCGGTGTGTAATCTTGTATTGTTTGAACCTTCCTCCTGCTACTTTTCTGTATTTCATACTTTCTGCTGTAATATTTTATTTATCCTATTTGAAGGTCTCTTTGCCTTAACAATATAACATTAGAGTATCCACCACTAACAGGAGTATTTCTCAGTCTATGAATTAATTAGACTCTCTGACATCATTGCGGCATATTCAGGTCGTCCATTCTGATGTGTATATTTCCCAAAGTGGTGTTTACCGTTAAGATTAAAGCAAAAGGGTAGCTCTTTTTAAAATTTGAATTTGCTATCTTTATACAGACCTGTAGAGCTTTTGTCATGCCAATGCCCCCAATAAATGCATGATTTATTTACAGGATAAGTAGCAGTATGATGCTCTATAGTGAAAACTTGCACTGAAAAATTGTTAAGTCTTGTTTTTGCTGCCTCTGCAAATGTGGACCAGCCACCCACATGATGTCAGATTATCTTGATTTCTTGGTGTGGGAAGTGTTTACTCTATGGCTATCTCTGCTTTTTATGTGTCCTCCTGTCATTTCTCTATCCTGTCATGAGTCAGACAGACGAAATCAGTCATACATGGATATACCACGATAGACTAAAACCAAGCATCTCATTCCAGCTCCTCTACCCTCTGTATCAAATTCAGCCTTTCATATCAGCGAGCCCAAAACAGGGCTGTCAGCTGTCAGGCTATTTTCTCCAAACCGACTGTTCTGTCCAAAACGCTGCTGCCTGCAAAGCCTCTGTAATCAAACCGTGAAACTTGCCATCTTGCTGGACTCAAAGAATAATATCATCTCTCCTCTGTCTTTTTCCACCCACTCTTGTTTTAATCTCTTCACCCTCATAACTTTCATGTTTTTGAGCATCATCTTATTCCCATATCTTCCCTCAGTCTTCAGACTTTCTCCTGCCTCCACCCATGACCTCTTGCCAGGGCTCCAGGGACTCTCTCAGTAGATCTGATGGCAGAGGATTGTGGAATACCAGCTGCAGTTTTAATGATTTTGCCCCCGGGCCCTTATCAGCTGAAGATATACAGTTCCATTTTCCAACAGAACGAGAGTTCACACCTCTGTGGAATATGTGTATTCATTTGTTCCCAAATATTTCAACTTGAGTTCGATAATAGTTGTAGGTAATTGTTAGAGCATAGTCTTGACACTGAATCCGATCTATATGAATGTTTTTCTGTTACTGACGAGACAACTGGTGCATATGTGTGGGTGCAAAAGACAGAAGCCCATCCTTAACTGGATGTTTTTCTCCCTCTTATCTGCACGTCTGTCTTTCTTTCTACCTTCCACCCCACTGCGTACGTCCTCCTCAGCTCTTGCTGCTCATGTTTGACAGCAGAGCTGCAGCACGTCCTGCAAACACATTGCAATTAGCATCATGCGCTTCAGTGCATCCCAGACCGCTCACTGATGAAGTTCAATCAATTCGCCTTAATTATAACTTTCACAGAAACACCTCTAATCTCTCCAGAACTTTGATCTCTCAAGGTTTTTTTTCTCTCTCATATTTAGTAACAAGCTGTGGCAGGTAGTCTGAAACCTAGCTGTTTGGAAAATGCTATGTTTGTGTGTAAGTGCATCTATGTGTGTCTTTCTATCTCACCTGACTAACGCACTCTTCTTCTCTCACTGTTTCCCTCAAGACGTTGATGATTGCCAGTCTAATCCATGCCAGAATGGAGGAACCTGCATTGACGAGATCAACTCTTTTGTGTGTCTTTGTCTGCCGAGCTACGGCGGAGCTACTTGTGAAAAAGGTAACAACCTGGAAGGCAACACTGGTGTTTCTTTTTACTCATTACCTCATTCGACCTTGTTGGGTGGTAGCTGAAAGTAGAGAACTACAAAGAGGATTACAAAGCATTGGGAGCGATAGACGGATGGAGAGTAAGGAAATGATCAGAAGTAGAATAAGGAGATTGCAAATTGAGCAAAGAAGGAAGACATTGTTGTGAAGCAACAATAGGCAAGGTGTCAGAATGGTGAAGTGAAGTAGAAGAAAGGGAAAAAAGACGGTAAGGATGTGGCGTTAAAAAAATAAGGAGATGTCAGGAGAGCAGAGTGCTGAGAGAACAATGAGATTTAGGAAGATATTAAATGAGGATGTGAAATAAAGACAGAGGAGGCAGAGGAAAGGGTGGTGGAATGAATGCAGACAAAGAGGTGGAGGGGGAAAGAGCAGAGGGAAGCCGTGCGGAATAAATTACTGGGTTTATATAGAACACCTGCGTCCAGCTAATTTAGTCTCCTATTATGGGAATTCCCATATGAGAGGGGGCCATGAAGGAGGCTGTTCACAAACTGCGCGTCATACGGAAACATGGCCGACAAACTACACCTATGAATACCCACAGCTGCTGCTCGACAAATTCACAAATTGTGTTTGGTGTTCTTTTTGAAGAAGTGGAGTTAAATTCAATTCAATTCAATTAAAAAACACATTTTCATTTGTCCCCGAGGGGGTAATTAAAGGCACACATGGCAGTTGTACATAAGTAACATGGACGAGTTAAAGATAAATATAGTGCAAATGAATAAAAGAGCAGACAGTATATAAATATATAAGTCAATCATAAAATATTGTAGCTATTAGCAATATTAAAACTATTAAAACTATTTAAATATTGACAGCCGAGCAAATTGCAGTCAATAGATTATTTTAAATAATGCATTCATTATTTAAAATAATGAATGCATTGCCACATTGACAGATGAGAAAGTAATTTAAGTCACACAAACAAAACAAAAGTGGAGAAGTTGAGAAGAAGTGGACAATCATCTCCAAAATTAACTACCAAGCTACCAAAACACTTCATGTGTCTCAATATAAGTTAATTAGACAATAACACTGGCAACAATTCACACTCAGAAATCATGACCTGTTGTTGTTTGTGTTCTTGATTGATTAGTTTTGTTGGTAATTGTTCTGTTTGTGTTTGTCTACTCTTCGTCTTTTTGTTCTCAGTTACTCCGTGGTTTTTAGTGTCTGGTCTTTTCTCTGGTTTTATCGTTTCTTTGTTGTTTCTCTTCTGTGATCTTGGTCCGTTGTTTTCTTTGAACTCCTTGGTTTCTCTCTGTTCTGTGTTCTTTTTCGGTAGTTTGTTTGAGGTTATACTTTGTATTGTGTTCTAGATTGCTGTTGTAGTCATTACTCCTAGTTATCACCAGTTTCCCTGTTTGTTCATCAGCTCAACTTCCACACCTGTCTCTGTCTCAATCTAGCACAGCTGCAGCCCCTTCCTTGTTATTTCTCCCTCGGTATCTTTACCCATTTGTTCTACTCAGTCTTTGTCGTATCCTCATTGTTATCTCCTCTTGTTTAACCTGTCACTTCTGGGTTCATGGTCATTGTCTCGGCCATATTTTTTTCAGTCCTTAGGTTTTTGATTTACCAGTTTAGGTTTTTGTTTTTTTCCGGTTTGTCCACACTTTATGTTACTGTCTCAAAAAAACATTGCGTTTTAGTTCTCCTATAACCTCCTTGATCCATCTTGATCCATGTGCATTTAGGTCCTCTCATCTCCACCAACTGGAACATTTGCAGAATAAAAGATTTCCCACTTCATCAGTATTTCGAATCAAATACTTATCAATCAATATCAATAGCTTCAGGTGGGTGCAATATGGATGAGAGATAAGTCCATTGATTTGTTTCTTCAATGTTCTTGATGTGAAAGCAATAGGAAATGAGTCACAGTTTGATCCAAATAGACTTGTGTTTTGCTGGCTGAATAATTTTGACATTGTGACTGCAGTTTGAACTGATGCACGGTAGAAAATGTTAATAATTTTGCTGCTCTAAAATCTTTCTCATTCACTCTTTGCTGTGCTTTTTATCTGAACAAATGTTATTGCCTCTTGTGGCTTTCCTGTAGTTTAAACAAAAATGAAAGATGAGTTATTGTGTTAAATGACAGCAGACATCTTTCACCTTCAGCTCCGCATTTACAAAGACACCATTGTTTTCCGTGTTTTTCAAAGTCTGGAAAATACCAGCAACAGAGGTTATATAACTTTGGAAATAAAAGTGGAGAAAGAGGCATGTTGACTAAGTGACATGAGCTGGCCCTACATTCAAAACGCAAGGAAGAACTATAAGAACCATAGTTAAACTAAAAACCTTTAAAAAAAAAATTTAAAAAAATAAACACATGCAGGTTTTGTAACATACTCATGAGGAGAAAATAATGCCAACAGATGTTGGTAATTTTCGCATTTAATCTTCAGTTCTACAGTCGGTTACCAGGAACAGCTACTCCGAAAAGGTATCGATTGCTACTAGGGAAAATCTAAGTACTATATCCTTCCTTTTGGATTATGAATCAGTCCTGGATTTTCTCCAGAGATTGTCAAATTGCATTTTTGTGCAATTTGACAATCTCTGGACAATCTCTGCTTCTTTTGAATCAGGGACAGTTATTAATGAAATGTGGAAACACTTGCTCAATCTTTGCAAGTCTTTCAAATTAGGACTTTTCTATCCCTGTGTGTCGCATGTGCTCATTGTTTAGTGCAGCTTTGTCTCTCCCTTTCCTCTATCCTAAATATACACGAACACACACACAGACATCCCCTGAAGGTGCCTTGTGTTTGAAATGCGCAGGAGCCATGCGTATGTTGCGTCTCCTGCCGTGTCGCTACCGTCATGGCTGATTGGGAGCAGCAGGATTGATTGTGTAAAACTAAAGTCTGTGTTTTCCTGTTGCTTTTATCTCATCACTCTGTACTGGCAGAAATAGAGAATTCGGCTGGGAAGAGAACATTTCACAACAGGCTTTGCTCTGTCATTTCAGTGTGATCTCAGTTTGATATCCAGAGGGAAGTCTTAAAGGATAAGACCGGTTTTTTGACATTGGGCCCTTGATTTCACATTATAACATGATGTTCTACTCACCCCTGCTTGTTGTTTGTCATTTGGAGCTGTTCCGAAGATATTCGCGAGGCGTCTGGCTGCTCTCTTGAGATATTCGGCCATGAAACGGTTTCCTATGGGCAAGCTCATACAGGCACAAACTATGCTGTTTATAATTTATTAATTACTCTACACCAGCACTGATAACGTGGAGGTGCGTCGCTTACTTAAAAAAATCCGGGTTACTAATTTTGAATTTTAGCCGAATGAATAAATAGGCAGCAGGTCTGTGGGCTGTCTGTGGCAGTAGCACGACGATGACGTCAGTAACACCCACTTTACGACAAAAAAATCAAAATTACAATAACCCGGATTTTTTTAAGTAAGCGACGCACCTCCACGTTATCAGTTCTAGTGTAGAGTAATTAATAAATTATAAACAGCATAGTTTGTGCCTGTATGAGCTTGCCCATAGGAAACCGTTTCATGGCCGAATATCTCAAGAGAGCAGCCAGACGCCTCGCGAATATCTTCGGAACAGCTCCAAATGACAAACAACAAGCAGGGGTGAGTAGAACATCATGCTATAATGTGAAATCAAGGGCCCAATGTCAAAAAACCGGTCTTATCCTTTAACTGTGACAGGAACAGTAGAAATTAACTAATTTGTTCCGCCAAAGCCTCCATCCTTTTAAATGTCATCCATTGGTCCCTGTCTCGCTAAAGTGGTCAAGTTTTCTCAGTCTCATTTGCTGTGTGTACTTGAGGGCGAGTGTGTTCATATGCATGTTCGAATATCTTCAGTTTTATGCATTGTAAGCTCGCAGCCTTGGATGCGGTTTCTTTCCGGCCTGTTACCATGGTAATCCTTTCTGAGGCTCAATAATAGAAAGTTAACAGGGCTCAATTCCTCCAGCAAATGTACTGAGAGAGACGGAAATGGTTTGCTACGCTTAGATTTTAACACTTATATTGAAATTTCCTTTTCTTTTTTTTTCTTTTTTTTTATACTTCCCTTTTCCTCTTTAAAACACTTTAAAGATCGTTTAGAATATTTGACCTTTGTTGTTGTTGTTTTCAGTAATGAATGGATATTTGCTAAACAGACTAAGCAGCTGTGGATAAACTAAGATCACCAGTTAGTTGCTTCAGTCGTATCATCCCATAACTGAAACTGAATGCTGAATCTGCCCTGCAGATTTTTTTGACTTGTTGCCTTATCAGTGCAGAAACCTATCACATGCTCCCGGCCGGACCTGACGGAATTGAAAAGTGATCAGCTGCTCAAATCTGGATTTTTATCCATGACTCACTCTGTAATTCTTCTCTTCTGCCATTATTACCTGTTTGTCTTTTTAGGCAGAAAATAACATATACAGCTAACAGTGAACTTTTTGCTTTGCTATGCCACCCCTGTAGACATTTCTGTTTCATGTTTTTTTTTCTTTCTTTTCTTCTTTCACTCCCTGCCTTTCTGCTGTCACACCCTGCACTTTGGTGCATCTTTTTATTCTCATTGTCGGTGCACCTATGGACGCTTTGTTATGCTCTGAGGGAGTTTTAGTGTGTGTTTTCCTGTTTGTCACTGTGTGAGTGAACGTGTCGGCGGGTGTCTGTGCAGGCTGCATTTGCTGTTTCTTGCATGTTTGTGTGATGCTTTCACATTTTATGGAGCTCAGAAGTTGGAGATGTCTTTCAGTTGAAAGAATGACACACACACACACATTCAGTTGCTTCCTTTCGAGCAAAATTGTGCCTCGTGATCTACTAATCTACTCTGTAGCCTTCTCATTTTAGCCCAGCTTCACTTAAACCCTCAACAGGCCTTCGAGGAGCATGCAAATGATAAATTTATTGGGAGGAATGTTGCTTTTTTCATCTTGATTTTTGTGACTGATCTGAGTTCTCCAGATCTGCATTACAAGTGTTGTTAATCTCCTCAATGATTCATGTGATTTATTTGTGCCCCATGCAAATGCTTGAAATGCATTGAGCAAAAAAAAAATCTTCTCGACTTTAAGGACCTGTTCCAAAGACTTTGCATCACATCAGGTACGTAGTATTAGTGTGTCAGGACCGCACTGCAGCTGGAAATCTGCCACTCTATTCCCAGTATTTGCCTTCTTTTTAGCAAACACCACTGTTCTACATGTCAAACATGGACATCGTATGACAGCTTTTTCATATATAACTTTAGCAGTTGAGCAAATTTAGGATAGTCTGCTATGTAAGCCATATGTTTTTTGTGTAAAATGTACTACAAGCAGTGTTTTGCCATCAGTTTATCTCCAGATGGAAAGAATTTAAGAAAAAGGTACTTTCTGTGCAAAAATTCGATCAAGGTTGCACGTGCAATTGGAAGTAGCTGAAACTAGATGAGACATTTGGCAACGAATCAGTAAAACACACATTCCCACTTTTATTTACCTGTTATATCCAAAGCTTTCCCGTGGAATCAAGTACAAATCAATTTCCATTCAATTTTTCCAGGCAGGATGTCTCACCTCTTGTATTTTCAGACACACTATATAAAGGAGCACATACTGTGCTCACCCAATGCTAAGTTGCTTTTGACAGGAAAACAAAAACTAGACAGCATTACACGGAACCAAAGGCAAAGTAGAGCACCGCACTCCCTAAGAGGACGGCGGAGGAATCTGGGGCAGACAGATATGAAGACTTTTGAGTATGTCGATGCCAACAGCTACACCAGTGCAGCAGATTGGGAGCGGGCACCAGACGATTTACTGAAGCTTACACAGTGAGACTAATGGGGAGCAGAGCAGACTGAGCTGACTAACAGGAGCAGGAAGTGCATTAGAAAGCAGCAGATCCAGTCCTGTAGTAACTCTGTCACTGTACTCCTTCCATCACTCGCTCAATCCAACTCATCCCCCCGCTAACCTGTTTTTCCTTAAAACGTGCATATTCCTTCATCATTCCTTCATGCAACTTTCTTGGAAGTAATCATGTGCACACTATACTTATTTCCCTAAAGAATATGACAACATTCAGCTCCTCGTGCTTTACTGTAGGGTCCAGTTCCAACATTTAGTGTTAGTGCATGCTGTCTAATATTTGTTTCTGGAAAATTTCACATTGCACCTTTAAGGTTCTTTCCAAACCTTGATTGTTGCTCATTTGTCCTAACCACAATCTTCATAACTCTCAATGGTAACTCAATTTCATGTCTGTTCAGTGGTGCTGGAAAGTATGACTGTGAGAAAGAGGTTGTTAGGAGCCGGAACTGTAAAATTTAACTGTAAAATTATTAAAGTCTGTGGGTGAGTAAGAAACTCATCTTACAAGACCTCTGTGGCTCACTCCCCATCTCTGCTAGTGGCCGACAGTGCATTAGTTAGCAGCAAGATAACACACCAAAATCTCCCATTAAACTGAGTTGCATAGTGCACAATGTAGGCAGGAGATTTTTACATGGACAAAGATGGAATAAAAATGTTATATTTTCAGCTTCTAAACTGCTGGAATACAATTTTAACCATTTGGTTTGTTTATTGTTTACTAAAAGATTTTTAGTAATGAATCTTGGGTGATTCTGCATTTTCCAGAGAAAAACACTAACACATACAAGCAAGATGTTAATAAGCTTTTTCCTGCTAAACATAGGCTGGGCATCTCGGAAGAATGTACACTTTCCATCTATTCCAAATTTCCTCAAGTTTACAGTCCTGGAGCCTCACAGAGAAAGTAATTCTCTCCATTTGATAGATTTCATTTATAATATCATACCATTCCCTAATAGTTGGGGTATCTGGTTTAAACCATTTTCTTGTGATTGCTTTTCTAGCGGCTGCACTCAGCATTCCAAACAGTTTCTTTGTTGTTATGTTTGTGTTTGTTGAAATTTGGAATCCAAAAAAAAGGTCGTACCAGTTAAAAATGATTTTTGTTCCGAATATGATTTCTATTTCGGAGTGAATCTTACGCCAGAAAGTGTGTACCTTTGGACAGCCCCAAAACACATGAAAGTGATTAGCATCCTGAGAACCACAATTCCTCCAGCAGCTGGACGAACCTGAATAGTGAAATGATTGAGCCGGAGTGATAAAATATCTACAAAGAGTCTTCCAGCCAAATGTTCTCCAGAAAGGTGAGCTTGAAATCCTCCATTGGAATTCACAATATTTAGTCCAGGCTTCCCCTGGGATGCACATGTTACTCTCCTTTTCCAATTTTTGTTTAATATATGTGCTATCTACTGTTTTGATACCCTGGAGTCCCAGCTGTCAGTTATACCAATCTTTTTGAGTGGCGAGAGTGGGAATCGAACCGCCAACCTTCCGGTTATTGCACGACCCTACAACCTGTCTACATAAATATAAAGGATGCTATTTGGTCCCAGCTTTTGAGTTTAGGTTCCAGATGAATGGTTTTTAGCCTGGTGACCTTTATCTTGCAAAAGACTGTCCTCCTCCTCAAAATGGTCAGATAGAGTGAATAATTACGTTCAAAGAATATACGCCCTCTAGAGGTTGTGAGGGCAACTGAATGTGAAATGTAAACATGGCATTCATGAAGGTGGCTGTCGCGTTGTAAAATTTTTTCTTCTTTTTAAATTCATCGCACATCACATAAAGGCCCATGGTTGTGAGTACAGTGCTTAGCAGCTCCATCCTCCTCTCGTGCTCCTCCTCTCAATCGAGTTTCTTGAAATTCATCGTGGTTATTTGCATAATCTTTTCCTCAAAGAAAACAAACAGCAATAAATCGTATAGTACTCTGGGGAATTTGGCTGCTTCATAGGCAGTAGTTCACTGCGCTTGTTTGTTTTGCTTTTTCATATTTGCTTTTTCATACTTCTCTCAGTGGTTTTGTGAGTCAGCATCATCTCTCAGATGACGGAGAGGCCTCTGAGTTGTGTGTCGGCTCTGTCCCTGACTCTGCTGCTGCTGTTTAAACTGGCAACTCAGCAGACTGTGTGGCTGAAATGTTAATTTTGTGTTTCCTGCGGGTCTTTGGAGTCTATTAATGCTAATGAAGATTCATGCATTCTAATAACATGTCAAGAGGGACACATGCCAAGACTGAAAAGAAAAGGAGTCGCAGCTTTTTTATTTTCTTCACCCACAGCGGCCCGCTGAAGAGAAAAAACGCACACAGACACAAACTTAGGCATGCACACACTCACACTCACTGGCACAAACACTGAAAATCCCTGAAGTTTTGCCTAAGCCTGGCAGAGGCTATTCAAATGGATTAACAGCAAGGCATCACTCTCACTCCATATGCTATTGCGTTCGACACTTGCCAAATCCCTTTCCAGACAGGAAAGCTGGTAAGATGTGGGGTAATTTATTCTCATTCAAGGTGCTTAATTAAACAATGTTCCTGAAGCAACTGCCATTCTCTACGCTGGCTACAAAATAAATGAAGGCAGTTTATCCTCCGCCTTAACAGTGAATCTGTGTATAAAACAAAACATAGAGGCTACACAAGATGAAAAATGAGAAAAGATGATTAATGAGTTTAGCATGCATGTATGATAGGAAGATGTAAAGCTGTCTGAGCTGTGCTGGAGGTTTAGTCTGCTTCTGTTTTTCATTGCTCTGATATTCTCCCCAAAAAATGTTTCTTCGGATGCAAAGTTATAAAACCACAGCACTCCCTTATCTTTCAAGCATCTGTCTGTGGTACATTTCCAACACAGCATTTACTGCATACCATACATTTACCCTGCTTTTAGACCACATGAAGGTTGTTTCAGACCTGAGGTCTGCAGTCACAGCTTCAGTGAAAGTGCTTTATTAGCCAGCTGTTTAAATTAGAAAGTTGATTCAATCAGCAGGTTGAATTCAAAAAGCAGGCAGAAAACACACATGCTTGTCCAAAATTTACTCTACATTTAGCTGCAGAGATCCTGTTTTGCTCTGCTCCGACTTTTTTGTTTAGATTTAAACGTAAGGTAATATATTTGGAGAATCTCGGTTGTATAAAGGGCAAAATAACAAAAACTTGAACAAACATAACGAAGACTACTTACTCGCACTCGATAAAGCAATACCCATGACATATTTTGTTTCAGACTCATCTTAAATTTGAGTTCTATTTCTTTTCTACACACAATTTTGTACAACCGCAAATCTTGGCATGGCTATTCTGTTTCCTCGTGGCAGAATCATTCTACCTCTACTTCAGTTCATAGCCATTTTCAGGTCTCTTCATGGATGTTCTAGGTTCAGGTACACACTCTGACAGGGTCACTCTGAGAGTTGGCGCATTCACTCCATAGATTCTGATTACTCTGAGCACCGAGGACTGTTTTGCAGCCATCTTTCCCCTTTCCATCTTTCTCCAACCAGCCTCCCAGTCTTTTAAAGAGGAATGACTTTTGTCCGACCTCTTTGATTGTTACAGTATGGTGCTTCCCTCCATCTCCACAATGGAACTCTGGATTCCATTTAATTACTAGTGACTTGTTTATCTGTCTGACCACAACCCTTTGCTCCCTTTGCAAGTCTGTTCGTAGTTCTAGCTGTGAAGAAATGTTCTTTTATACTTCCCCAAATATGGCCTTGACCCAAAGCTGTCTTGCATGTCTACAGACAGCTTTCCCAAAGCAGACATTATAAAGCCTCGCCTGGACCTGCATTCACATACAAGCGCTTTACATTAGCTTCACACTGTTTAAAGTCTGTTACCTGCCCACTCATTTTAGAAACATTTTGGAAAGATCCAAACACTGGATATGCACCAAAAATGTAATGTCTTTGCTGTCCTTTCCTTATGTTTGCCCACTCACATAAACTGAGAGCCAACTGTGTGCCTGCTGTGTGGGAATTTTGGCATATATCCCGAGAAAGTCTGTTCTGCCCTCATTTTTACCTCAGCCTCCCCCATCAGCATCAATCTGTAAAGACAAGTTTTTGGCATAATTTCATAGAGCAAGTGTTGAGACTGGCATTAGGCATTGGTGTAGTGTTCTGTTTCATTAATCCATGTTGGGCTCGTAATAACCATCTTAAATTCCTTTGATTTGCACATTCCGGGCACATTCTCACCTTTTGACGCTGGCTATCAGCAGATTCTCCTTTTCAGTCACTTTCTACTCCCTGTGGACCACTGTCATCTGCCCTCTTGCAAATGGCACACCGAGCTGTCAGCCTTCAAAAGAGTCACAGGGAGAAAGCAAAATGGCAGCACACACACACACATACAAACGCACGCAAATGCAAACACATGCCGTTTCATCATTCAGGGGATCTAAAAGAGACGAGAAGCAGAAATATCACTCAGTGATGTGGATAAACGACCCAATCAGTCAGCTGGAAGTGTATGGCCTTTTATATCCTAACTGCTCTTCACTAGCGTCTGTGGGAATAGTAATGGTTGAGATGTGCCCCCACCCCTTCCCTCCCTCCCTCCCTCCCTCCTTCCCTCCCAATCTGATAGAGGGAAAACAAGAAAAAGAAGACAACTTGAATAATGTCTAAATATTTGAAGAGGCTGATGTGATGTCGGGCTTTGAGCATTACTGTCAGCGAGTGGGAGACGAAATCAGCAGAGACTAGGTTGAATATGTGAGGGGGAGAAAACATGCCTGTTTATTTCTGATCTCTCCTTTTACTTTTTCTCTTCTAATATTTGCCTCCTACTCTTTTTTTCTCTCATTCAATTTTTTTGTCTTTCTGTTTTCTTTTCCTCCTATTCTGTAGCGCATTTGTCACCTAGTTCACCTTTTTGTCCTTCCGAGACACTTTTTTTCCCCCTTTTCTTACATATAGTGTGCAAAGTTTGCGTTTGTGTTGGCAGAAAATTGCTCATGTTTTGAACACATGGGTTTTAGGCTTTAATGGGAGCAACGCCGCTGGCCAAGTGGTCAGTGTGGTCCCCACAGAAGAAGTCGGAATTGAATTAAGGTGTGCATGTTTAATTTATAGTGCACATTTGTCCGTATGTGTGTTTCCTCTCGCTGTTCCTCTCTCTGTCAAACCTTCCCTGACTCTCTTGTCCCTGCTCTGCAAGATAAGAACCTTTTCTCCACCTTCTTAAGCAAAATGTGCTACAATGTTTGAAGGATTTACATTATACATTACATCACCAATATTTTTTTTAGAAATGAACAGCAGCATCTTCTTACTCTGGACTAAGTAGATGCCCAGACTGAAGAAGGTACCACCTACACGGAATGCTCTTCTTTTTTAAAATCCTTCAGTGAAATTCTCAATTATGTGTATCAGGCCGTGCAATTATCCACTTAGAAATATGACAGCTCGCTCAGTCTGGGACACTGTGTTAAACTGATTACATTGTTAGGTCGGACTGTGCAGTTTATATCAATAAATATGTCATCATGGACTGATTGAGATTTCCCTAAACAATTTATAGTCAGAATAAAGGAATCTTGAATCAAATACGCTGGGAAATTGAGATCCTGGCATTGTTCCTGACTATCAGTCATGTTACTCCCAGGCCTCTAATATTATGACACGTTGAAAAAGCAGTGGATGGATGGATGGATATGTTTTCCACAGGTCCGTGTCTAACCTGTGAAAGCGTTTTTTTCATGGGTCAATTATTTCAGTTATTTGATGATTGAGTCGACAAAAAATGTACAAATTATGGAAATGTAGGTTGCTGTTTTGATTGTTATTTAAAGAATTTTATTACAATGCCATGACCAGTCACTGCAGTTTTGCCCCCTGGATCTGCTCAAATCCAGTAATGTCTGTAAGCAACAAACCTTTCTATACTGCGACAGGGCTAAAACAGACACACAGCCACACTTACTGCTCCTTCAGAGTATCAGCTTCACCAGTCGCGCATGTCTTTGGAACTTCTTGCTGTGAGGCAATACTGCGTCACCAGAAAAGCCTCAGGGGGGGGGGGGGCGCATTGTTCATATAGGGCCACTGTTAATCTTACAATCCAGTCTTTCCTTTAGAGCTTATTCCAGAATTCATTAAGTCAAGCAAAGAGCAAAAAGTATAAATCTGTTGTCTTAAACTATCAGTTTGTGTAACATACATATGGCTTGGGCAGTAGGGTTCTCTGGGAATGTTTTGCTCTTTATTTTACTTATGTAAATGGTTCTGATAAAGAAACTAGTTCTTTTTTTCTGCTATATCAAGGTTGTGAGGTGGACATTATGCAGTGTTATGAACATTATTGTTAAGTCATTGGTCCTGATGTTGGTTTTTCAGACCTTGAGAGTGCATTTGAGTTGGAGAAACCACAAAACCCATCAGATATTGTATTGTTTTCAAGGTTCTCTAGCTGGCTATAGATATTTTTAGTATCTATAGATATAGACATAGTAGTATTATTATGTCCGCTGAGTTCAAGATTTCTTTTCAATTTCTATTTTTGCCTCTGAGCATTGTAAAGGAGTATAAAAGTGTGATTTATGAATTCCATCTATCAGAGGATTGAACTCTCACCCTTTAGAGACAGATTCAGCTCTAACATTCGCCATTACAAGTAGATGAAGGTCCCCTCGTGTTAAACCCAGGAACATCTTGCTCAAAAGCAGTTTGGCCAACCAGAGGGCCACTAAGCCACCCAGAGGAGGCTGAACCTGTTAAAACGGCTAATTGGTTTAATGCCATTAGAGTGTTTCGAGGTCATCAGATTAAAATCCTACTCTACCAGGAGAAATTTGAGCTGGCAGGTTAATGAAGCAATACTCCACATTAACAGAATTTACATAATAACTACGCTGGTGACTTACAGCAGTGCTTGGAAGACTTGAGGAAATGAATAAAGAGGAAATCCAATTGTCCCACTCCTGAGCTGAAGTTCCAGCAGGCACCAAAGACGTGTGCTGGACTAACAAAATAATTATCTCGTGCAGAAAACGCATACAAGCTCTCATGAGGGGTTGACGCAAGTTCACCTGCAGCTTTAAGTCATCAGCACACATCCAATCTGGTTGTGTGATTACCTGCAGTGCTATTATGTGGGGCTAAATTCATGCAGACAGACTTGTGGATGAATGATGAATTTCAAACTGTTCAGAGAGCACCAGAACATTGTCGAACAGGTCAGCCACTTGCCCCCATTCATTTTCTTGAAATCAAATGTTATTTTCACTCCTCTTTTCTGTCCCTCCCTGCCTGGCCCCACAGACAGTTAACAAGCATTCATCTGTGTCTGATTTTTGACACCGCAGAGGTTCATGTTTACTGACTGAGACGTGGCAAAGAAATTAAAGAAGTACTTATTGCATATTGTGACGTGCTGCTGCACGTTAGGCATACACATTCATTATTGCTCGCTGTCAGTGAATCAGTCAATTCCACACTCACTTTGTTTAGTGTACATACAACTTCAGCACAGATTCAGTGTTGCACTCCTGGACCTCTCTTTCATAAAATGAGACAAAATGTAGCCTCAACTAAGGAGAGCCAATGTCACAATGACCCATTGGGTGAAATAATGTCATTGCACTTCACAGCACTGGACCTCGAAAGGCCCTGAACAACACTCTGAATGTAGTGGACTTCAACTGTGTGTAAAGCAGAGGTTTTGAAGCCCTCACAGTCCTTATTTCATATTACTCCATGGAAAACCTTTCAGGATGAACTACTTCACCCGTCTCTACTCTCTTCTCATATTCTGTCCTTCCTGCTCCTGCCCCACATAGCCAAGACCACGTATCCCTCTGCACACTAAGCAGGGCCCCATACGGCCCAATTTGCACTGCAAAATTTACTGGTGTCGCTTCACATTTGTTTGGGGAAAAGCCGAGGCCATTTCCTGATCTAAATGCTGCTGGGAAGGGGGCAAAAATGGGGGTGAGGGAGAGGGGAAACTGGTGATGACTCGGCTGACAGATCAACTCCATCAGCTAAATATACATTTACAGACATCAGATACACACACATTTGCATGCCCGCATTCATGCACACCAACAGCGCGAAAAATGAAGCTGAAAGCCACAAAGCTAAACCCCAGAGAGATGAGAGCAGAGGGAATAGATGAGAGAGATGAAGGGAGAAAAGGAGGATGGGGGGGTAGTCGGTGTGCTGACAGGACTGTGACGGGGCTTAATTACCAAGCAAGCACTACACACTGGAAGCAATTTCTAAGGATCGTTGTCATTTGAATAGATTAAAAAGCCCTTTCACTGGACTAAGCTGTCTCACCGCCAGCTTGCTTCCACTGTGGATTAAAAGTCAAATCAAAGAGGAGGAGGCACAGACAGAAGCAGAGATGGAGGCAGAGTGTCACAGAGGACACCTAAGGCAACATGGGGCAGAGAAAAAAAAAATGACAAGAAAAGTATTATGTCAATCTTCTTCTTCGCAGCAAGACAAAAGGGATAGAAAGTAATCCTCAAAGAATAAGGGTCTCCCACTTTTCAGTCCTAAATCCTTCTTTCTCTCTCCTGAACAGTACAGTTTAGGTCATTATCAGTCAAACAACCTACACCTGTCTTCCCACGTGGTAAACGAGTAATCACTGTTTTTGTCTCTCCATCTCTTTCATAATCCCCTCGTACACCTGAAGACACTGAGGGCTGCGAACACTCATGGAGGAAATTTCACGGCCACTGCTACAGGTACTTCAGCCGTAGACACACCTGGGAGGATGCAGAAAAGGACTGCAGGGAGCACAGCGGTCACCTAGCCAGTATCCACAGCGCAGGAGAGCAGAACTTCATCAGAGGTGGGTGGAAGAGACAGATTTGGCACACACAGCGCTGCCTGTGGAAATGAAGCTTAGTGTTTGTTCTAATCTGGCTCCTCTGTAAGAAATCTGAAGTTAGGAACAAAAGTTTGGAAAAAACAAGAACCATAACTCCTTCTGGGTCATTCTTTGTCAACTAAAGCAGAGGTTATTCAATTTTTTTATTGTTTATTTATAATACCATATGTGATGGTTAGATCCCCAAATATACATCCATGGAGGAATTATTTACAAATGTAAAGCCAGTTTTTATCTCAAGCCAAGTTTCAAAAAGGTTCAAAAAGGCTTCTTATCAATATTGTGCAGCTCTCACTTTTTGTATGAGGACAGATATGTCACTAATGTAAAAGCCTTTACTCATTTAAAAACATTTAGAAGAAATAACTTTGAGAGGAGGACACAATCAATTATAAAGTTATAAATCCAGTTGTGTTTTAGAGATTATATAATGGTCAAATCCCTGCAAAATATCAGTTAAATATGATTAAACAGAAATGTAGGTGAACAAATCATTGTGCATATTTTGAGTATATGTCACTGATCCATTTTTCCTCCAAACTTTTCAGGTTTTGTCTATGTGGAATCCAGCCTTGCATAAACAGCTTATTTCAATCCCAATGATAGATTTAAGGACTTGTATAACTTTGTTTTCTATAACATTGTGTCCTTTATATTTATTATTAAGGAACACAAAAAAAGATTGAGATTTAGCTTTTATCGAAAAGACTTGAAAGTGTCACATGACAAAATCATGTATCAACTTGAGAATAACAATGGGGATGGAAACATGGCGTTTCATGTTATTCTCTACTGTATGCAAATCCTATTTGGATTTTTGGCACACAAATTAAGACTTAAACAAGAATTAACTAACTACACTTATTGCAAGCTTGTACTCATGTTCATCATGGACCTTTTTGCCACTTAGAGCCATAAATTGATGCCAGTCTGTGTTATCATGCAAATAGACATTTGGTCTTTATTTGGTGCCTCATAATCCTTCATCTCTTCAACCTTATTTTTTTGCTCCCTGGTAGCGCTCCACAATGTGCTGTAAAAACGCCAGATCACCTCCAGCAAGATCCTGTAATTCTCGATCCACCTCCTGTTTTGGGCAGTCACTGGGACATTGGCATAAATAAAGGGCCCATCATTCTTCCACACACGCCCAGATAGCAAAAAAAAGTGTTCAATTGCCTTGAAAATGGATGTCTCCACCCCTGCAATAAAGGGATCAGAGCTATTAGGAAGATTAATGTGCCTGGCAATGATGTTAATCATCACAATGATTGAACTTCAATACATACAGTATGTGCAGGCGAATGCACCCCCCCCCACACACAAATGAGATTAACCTAGGACATCATTAGGGAAATTTCCTTTCACACAAACATAAATCTTATCACCAGTGCATCACAGACTCAAACAGTATGTTTCATTTATTGTTTGACACTTAGCTGCAACCAACCCAAGGACAATAAGTTTACATCTTGCATTAGACCTGCTGCTCAAACACACATAGACCAATGCTAGCGTCACCAGTTTGATCAATACTTCAAAACAAACTAATAATTCTGTTCCCAATCCTTCCAGCGAGCGACACACAGATACAGTTCACTGTTTATAGAAAGTTTGGACATTAGTGTCATATCACTTCTAAAGTTGAGGTGTCTTTTTTTTTTTTTCCTAAATTCATTTCTTCTGTTTATTGCATCCTAATCAGGTCTGAGTCATGACAACACATGGATCGGGCTGAACGATCGCACCGTTGAGGATGATTTTCAGTGGACGGACAAGATGGATCTGGTAAGGAGCCAGCTGTGTCTGTATGGTTTTGTGCACAGCTGTGATCCCAGCGGAGTGTAAAGTCCTAAAGAAACTGACAACATTCTAAACAGAAAACTTGATTTACAACAAGACATTTTTTACTGTTGATCATTTTTATGCAGTGGTGGTAGAGAGTCAAATTGGTTTCTCGTGTTTGTGTTTCATGACTACGTCTGTCTGTCTTTGTCTTGTGCACGTGGGCAGCAATACGAAAACTGGAGGGAAAACCAGCCAGACAACTTTTTCGCTGGGGGAGAAGACTGCGTGGTTATGATTGCTCATGAGAATGGAAAATGGAATGACGTGCCCTGCAACTACAATCTGCCCTACGTCTGCAAGAAGGGAACAGGTGAGGGGGAAAAAAAAGTTGAAGGAAAGGAGAGGGTGCTCTCAGGTATTCCGTTAACTTTTATAGGTGATTAAAATGACTGACACAGAGGTGAGGAGGAAGTGCGCAGCAGGGTGTAAAAGAAGAGCACCGAAAAAGAATCAGACACAGCGAGGAGTCGGACTCCAGGAGACTGGCAGAGAATGAGGAAAAGGGCAAAGGATGTCACATCTCTGGCCTGAAACAGTCTTTAAAGTGGAGTCATTAAATAGAAAGATGATGAAATGTTCTTGAAGCTTTTTTTTTTCTAATGTAAAGCAGCTCGCAGGAGTTGCAGCCCATTTTTGCTAAAGCAGAGACAGACAGAACACGTACCTTAAGGTGAGCACCCTGTGTCACACTTTACATTAATCACATTTCCCACAGTGAGCTTTGACAAATCACTTCACGTACAACAGTTTCAGGACGTTTTCCACCTGCTGCTCACATCGCCACTCCATTTCCTCTCCCAACCGTTCTGTTTTAGTGAGATTAAGCACATCTCAAGGCAGAAAACGTGTGTCCTGTTTTACATCCAGAAAACTTCAAACTAGCAGAGAGAGGAAAGGAAACTTATTGTTGGTAAGCTCCCAAAGTATATATGCTGCGATGTCATCTTCATTACCCTTGTTGCTGCTGCCCCCTCTCTGCGCTACAGTTAGGCCACTACCTGCTCCTCTGAGAGCCTGTTTGAGCTCATTTTTCACCTATTTGCATACAGGTCAGACATATGACCAGTAGCAAGAGAACAGGCTTATTATTAGCTTGGCAGAGATTAACAAAGTGGTGTAAAGAGATGCTGGGACAAAAAGACACTGCGTTGTAAAACTATACCTTAGAGCTTTGAATACATCAGAGCTTGCATTTATTCAAATGTGTCAAGACCGAATGAATATTCAAGCAGCTTCACTGTCGCAGATGAATTTTCTATTGGATATTGGATTCAGATCATGAGAGTATTATCAGGGTGATGGAACACTCCCATCACTCCGTTTGGTGTAAGTTGGTCGTAAAACTCAGTCAGAGCAGCTTGGAATGAGTCCTCTTTTCACCTTGACATTTTTATTTTATGTCAAGGTTGTGCAATGTAATAAACGTGTATAACATTTTTCATACGTTTTTTAAACTTTTGTAATGGAAAAAGTGAACTTCAGTCAAATGGACACTGTTGACAACCAGTTCTACTTCAAGCCCCAAGCAAGAAGAGGGGACTTCAGAGAGAAGCAAGGGCATTAATAAGCCTCAGCCCTCTTGGCCTGTGGAGGAGGAGGAGAAATTGGTGGAGTTATGGTGTGACCCAGAGTGGAAAAGGTAAAATAAAATAAAAAAAAAGATCTCATCATCTGCAGGGTCTTCTCTTTTCCATTTTGGCTGGGGTCCACCTCTTTGTTAGGTCCATTTCCCCACAGTTTATCTTCCTGTAAAATATTTCAGGAGCAAGAAAAAGGGAAAAAACTCCTAAATAATCAGATAGTAGTCCTGTGAATTGTGACCCTGCAGGATTTCCACCCTTTGCAAAGTTTGAGTCTATGCCTGAGAACTTTGTAACTTATGACAAATTATCTTTGAATGTGAAAAGGTTATAGTCTCCATAACATCTTGTATTGCATGGAGGACATAGGATAAAAGAAAATGCTAATCTCCTCTTCTGTCTAACATTTGCTGTCCCTTCTCTTACTTACCTTCACCTTTTTCATTTCAAATAGTATGATTATGCCAGTTTTCAGACTATAAATATGTTGGAATTTTCCTTCTCTTGTATGTTAAAGGCTTCTCATTCTTAAAGGTTATTCCTAAACTTTAAGGTATGTCGGTACAACTTAACTTTATACAGTATGTGAGCCTCAATAGAACCCTTAGCTTGATGCAAACAAAGTTTCTGTCGAGATCCACACAGTAACGGGCCTTCAAGGAAAAATGTCAAAAGCATTATTGTTTGTCATTATGTTAATTTAGGCAAATTATATCTCCTTGACCAAATATAGAGAACATTACTTCTGTTGCCTCATGCAAAAAATACTTTTCCTGAGGTGTTCCTGGTCTATTCTTGCATGAAATTAAAGCTATTTCCCTCACAAGCAAGGTGTTGCACCATCTCTGATGCCTACTGTCACATGTCCCCAGCATCCAGCCCACCTCTGACCTCAATCAATCACTTTTAATCACCAGAATCTTTTCATCTTCCCCTCGCTCCCCCATCAGCCTCTTTCTCACTCTAACCAACCCCATGTACTGTCTTGTCCTATCAGTGGAGTTTGTCAGCGCCACACTGAGAGTTCCCTGCCTGATTTCTAATTACCACAGCTCAGGTGATCTGTTTGTCTTCTCATCACATGTGCCTTTAGGACACCCTTGATCAGCCTCCTGGGGACCAGTCAGTGTGACGCATTACACAGATGGTAGTGATTCATTTATTTATTCGGTTAATTTTATCTGAAACAAAGAGAGACAGGCATCTGATTCGACGCATGCTCTCTGTGCAGACTTCTCACACCAGCATCCAGTCAGAAGTCGGGAAAAATTCTTACTTTAAGCTGATATCTGCTCTAAGCCAACAAGGGCAATTCTAAAAACTTTTGCCATTATCTTGAGATAACAAGTCCTATTTTCTCATGATAAGAGGTGATATATTTTGTTAATTCAGCCTAGTGAAGTTCCTTTTTCCATGACCAGTTGGTCAAACTCTTATGTATCCCTAGAAATGCCGCTGTCAGTATTACACATGTACACTTTGACCTAATGTCATAGTTTTTCGCCAACCGTATTGAAAATGATAATGAACCTTTGAAACTACGTGTTAACCACTCATTTTCGAGCTCATTTTGATCACCAAGTGACCTTAAGGACAACAAGATACTATGTGTTCTGATGACAAGAAAACGCAAGATCTTTGTTTTACTTGAGAAAACAAGCAACTTCAACTCGTTATCACAGAGAAAACAGACTTTGTTATCTAGAGATAACGGAATAATCCACTTGTGATCTTGAGATAACAGCAAACAAAACAAATAACTGCTGGGACTACAGCTCTCAGCTCTCATACTGCACCGACAAAACAGTGCGTTTAGCTGGAGAAATTTGTAGACAAAGGGGTGGAAAAAGTGTCCAAAAGCGATGTTTTATTGCTTGATCAACATCTTTTTAGGAAAGATAAAGAAAATATGGAAACTGACAGGAAAACTAGGACAGATCCTGCTTTAGAATGTCACTTTGTTGTTTGTTTGAAGCTTTTTCAGCGAGCATGTGACGAAATTTTCAGAAAGTATGAAAGCTATCCACTATTTATCTATGGATCATATGTACTGAGGGAGGAAATGAATTTTGCATGGCTTCTGGGCAGACACTCTAAGCACTTTGGGAAATCATGTGCTGTTTACAGATTTCAGCAGCTCGTGTGTCTTCTGAGATGTAATGTGATCGTTGTGCAATATACAAACACCTGACATTTCAGGTTCTCAAACGAAGAGGGGAAACGTTTTGATTTCCACTATGAATCACCAGCTTTACAGGTGTCTTACATCAAGGGACATGCAAATGTTCATTCTTCTGAATCGGAAAAAGTATGAATATTTTTTACATAAATTCCTTTATGATCTATCTGTAAATGATAGTAAATTTGACCAGTCACTGAAAAAGATGTTGGCTCTTCTCAACAAGCCAACATGAGCAGCCACAAACTTCAACAAAGGACTCCATCACATCACATTTTGCTGCTATGGATACTGATAGTCACTTTAAAAAGGTGTGATCAGTGACACAGCAGCTGTCCATAAAGAGTTGGGGTGCGTTTTTATAAAAACGAAAATTAGCTTGTCTTTTCAAATCACAACATACCAAGGCTCTAAAACTCACCATTTAAGGCAAGGCAATTTTATTTGTAGAGCACAATTCGTACACAAGGTAATTCAAAGTGCTTTACAGCTACATAAAATCACAAGAAGGCAATAAAATCATTAGAAATAATAAAAAATAAAAAACCCATTAAAAATAATCCCACTGTATCTCGTTTCTTTAATTTTTATGCAAACAAAAATGTAAGCATGACTAAATGGCATGTTGCAGGGAGCTGCAAGTTCAATTTCATCGGGAGTAGAAGCCTTGGAGCTGTTTCCCTCTGCTTCCAGTTTTTGTGCAGGCTAAAACATCCATCACCTGACCCCAGGTCTACATGAGCTTACGGGCCTGAGGGGATATCAGTTTTTTTTCTTGCGTTTCAAACTGTTTGTTGAGGGAAAAGGACTGTTGGTTTCCCTCATCTAAAATATAGTTTAGAAATTCAAGCAAAGTTGAAGAGAATATGGCCTGATGTCCAAAAGGCACAATGACATATTTGATCATTTAAGCATTTTTCTTTTATGTTTGAAGCAAAATTTTATGTAAGATTGTTAAGATAAAGCTTGGATACCCGGTCCGATACGTTATTTCATAGATATCACAGTTTTTTTTTTTAAATCTGCTAAGAATCAGTTTTTGTTTGGGAAGGGTTCATCCAATTTTCAGGCAAAATTCCTTCAGACCTGTGAGATAATTGGGCCATCTTTTATGGACTCAGCCACAATTTTCAGCGATCTTAAATTGTGGCACTCTGGGGGCCATTTTAAAACCTTCAGCTTGTACATGTAAGGGAAGCACATAATAGGTTTGGAGGTTTGATAGGATCAGTATGCTGTTGTAGAGGCAAACCTCTTCTTTTAGTTTTAGCCCTTTTCCAGATGTTTGCATTAAAAAAATGTTTTCCCTTATCATTAAGGGTAGCATCGTTTTTCATCAATCGATACCTTTTAGTCCACATGACTTGTTTTCTATCAACTATCATCTATTTTTTTGTTAAGAGAGATTTAGCTAAGTCTTTCCTTTGTTAAGGTCTTATTTGTACAGGTGTGAACACTAATTTGGAGTCTGATATATTTTTCTGAACATACCTTTTTCCTTTGTTTGAGTCATAGTATTTATAAATCTTTGAAATTTGCATCACATGGTCTTTGCCAATGATGAATTTGAAGCCATAGCCCTTACAAGCTAACCAAGAGTCATCTGAGAAATCACATCTGTTGTGGTGCCCCATTTTGCATCATGGTCCATTCCCTTTTTGTTGTTGTTGTATGTTTGTTTGTTTGTTTTTCATTTTAAAACTTAGCAACTTGATACAGAAATCTTGTCTAAAAAGATTATATTTTATCCTTAAGTTACTAGATTTTGCAGATGGATTTTATATAGAATATACATTATTAATATTCAAAGGAAAGTTGTCTCGTTGTAACAAAAATTTCAGAAGAAAATTGAACAAGCTGATTTAAAAAAAATAAAAGAACTCGAGGACTGTTGGAAAGTCAGTCTAAAATGGTAAAGATGCATTGAAGTCCAGAACATGTTCCTGCAGCCATGTCTTTGTAAAATATATAGAACTGCGTTCCCAATATTCAAGTGTCCCCGTTTAAACTTCTATCCTTTTTCTATCCCTTTTGTTCTTGACATCTCCTCTCTAACTTATTGGAGAGTTGGGGTTTTATTCAAGGCGTTCATTGGTCTATAGCAGGGGTCTTCAACGTTTTTCAGGCCAGGGACCTCCAAACTGATGGAGAGTTGGAGCAGGGACCCCCCTACTATTTATATGGCATACAATTGTGTTTTATATTTAACGGGGCCTAGTGCCGTGTATAAACATAGCTACTCTGTTATTGTACATTCAATACTAAGCTATTCAAATAATACACAGGTTAATATATTCACGTTTTTGTTTTAAACATGTGCAAGGTACAGGGTGGCCGTGCCACTGCCATTTATAAACAAACATCTAGCATACAACACTGAGCTCTTCAAATAATCCACAGATTTTAACTTTAAACATGCATGTAGATGGGACAATGAATCTTCAAACCATCTGTGGATGGCACACGTTTGCACACAATTTGTGAGAAAAAACTGTTGGAAAAAAAAAAAAAAAAAAATCGTCTAATCAACCAAAGATTTCGCAGACCCCCTATTGAAGACCTCTGGTCTATAGAAAGCTCAGCCAACTGCTCCTGTAATTAAATACCGGTAACTCTCCTGTTGGCATGGTTACTTATCAGCCGTAATAAAGTGCCAGAAATGCAGAAATGATTTATGCAACACAGCTTCCAAAACCACATTGGAAAAACCTTTCAAACACTAGTGTTTTTATTTCCAATGGAAAAACTGTGAGGAAAATATAAAAAAGATAAAGACACAATTCAACCAGAGCACTTGAACAGACTGTCACAAGTATGGTGCCACTATGATAATTCAGATCAGTTTGTCTTTTACTTCCTTGTCCTTTCATGGCGACAAAAATTGTGGGTGCCCAAACTTTTGCCTGCCACAGAATACCTTTGGAATGCACAAAACGTAGTGAGGATGAGACAGACAAAACAAAACCAGCAGCTGTCATCTGCTGTACTCACACAGCAGTTTGTAGCGAGACTGAATCTTTCCCCATCGACTGTCTCCATGTGAGTCTTTCTCCCAGCAGTGCTTGCCAGAGAATGCACGCATTCGCACAAGCATTTCATATCTCTCTCATTCAATCAAACATTACTGTCAGCAGGTGTTCGGATGCTTTGAAGCCATGAAGGAGTGCAGAGAACCAGGATCTAGGTGTCTGCAGATCGCCCCACTACACTACTTCTCACTGACAACCCCCCACCACGCAGGCATAAAGGCACAGGAAATACCTCACATTACATTACATTTTACAGCATGCACGCACACAACTTCTCTATGCAATCCTCATACAGTAGTAATTTCTTAGCATCTAATGTTTGACTAACTAAAATACAAAAAGCAGCTAAAGAATATTACTGCTACACAAAAAACTATTTAGTTTCATCAGCAAGCTTTTTGTGCTGTTTTTCTGATCCACACTTGTATTTTATCAGTTAGGGTAAGAGCCATATAGATTGAGAGATGTCTTGAGTGCATTTTGTAAAGAACATTTTATGGACTTTTTTCTAAGATCTAGACTATTTCTATCTCTCTGGTATCCTCTGTGCATCATTTAGGCTTTCTTCTGAAAACACCTTTTCTGACTCAAAGCACTTCCCATAAAATATATTCTCCGCTTGCTTCTCCTACGTTTAGTGACATTTTCTTTTATCCGTACTTTAGTACATCTGACTTATCTTACCCCCACTGCGAGAAAGCATTTAGCAGCCAAAAAGGCTGAAAGCACATGGAAAACTACCTTTTAGCCGATCATCTCCGGTGAGGCTCGAGATGCTTATTGCCCAGTCCTTCAACAACACATTAAACTGTAAATGTGGTGTGAAACTTTTCATCTGAAGTAATGATGCTGCGCTCCATTTATAAGGGACTTTAAAAGTATTAGAACAGGGAAATGGGAATTAGGAGGGCTTGTAAACCTTTTACGATTGCTGGTTCAGTCCACATGACTGATTTTAGCACTGAAGTGCAAACACTGTAAATTAGAAACATTGGATTTAAAAGAGGGTATTTAGTGGATACAATTTAATTTGAATGAAGTTCCAACTCATCTTAAGTAAGTCATGTGTAATTTAGAAAAACAGGATAAATAAAGCATCTAAGTTGAATTAGTGTATAAAAAGATTAGTTTGTGAAGTGGTGGTGATCATTGCACAACGTTCTCAGGTGTTTTCAGACAACTAATTAGAGATCATTCTTTGGATGTAACTTTAGAATTTCACTCGTGGTCCAGTAGCTTGTTTAGCAACGATTTGTTGATTGGTTCAGATGACAACTAAGAATTTTGGAATCATTTAAGGAAGAAATTTTGAATTAAGGTGTAGTGTGGTGCCAGTTTTCCAATCATAACAACTCAAACATCCCTTAGGGTATCTCTTGTTTAGTTTTATTCTTTTTAGCTTTTTTTTTTTTTCTCATACATTTTAATAAGAAAACAATAATTTTCTTTTGGAAAATAAATGCAATGTACATGTCATGCCAGCCCTGAGCCTGCAAAAGGTCAATTTAGTATCATTCATAGCAAATGAAAGCAAGTTTTTATGAGGCATTACCTTAAATTTGCATAGACTTGATTGGTCAGAATCATTTGTAGAACCATAGTAATTAGAACATACCCAGATTTATCAAGTTATTTGAATTTTGCCACTTTTATGTTGTTCAAGTTTTTGTACTCACTCAAGAGTTTGTGTTTTTCTAAATTTTACAGATGACATTTAAGGAGAAAAATTGCCACTGTCTTAGGTGTTTATATAATATAATATATAATATAAATATAAATATTATACCTGAATGTGTCTGACTGTTGGACAACTTCTAGATTTATGCCTTGATGCCCTGAAGCTGGGCCTCAATTCAGGGCAGGAGTTCAGGTCCGATGGGTCAGTTAACATCATGTAACTGTTGAATTGGGATCAAGGCCCAAAGCTACATCATAAAAGCAAAAGCTGAAAAACATACAAGATGTTATGTGTTATATGTTATATTGTCACAACTTTTAAAAATCCAAACAGCTGTGGGCTGTAGGTGCAGTTTTCTGACTTTTTTGTGTGTGTGTGTCGTTTAAATGATCACGTTGAAAGCAGGTGGAAGTTGGGCGCCAGCTACAGCTTTCGCATCTAGAAATTCACAACACATTCACAATCACTGAGTGAGACTATCGGAGTGCTTTCCTGAGGCTTTTCCTTCCAGTCAGTGTCTGAGCAAGTCGTCAGTCTCTCCCTCGCAGCTTCTGTAAACATTTTCCCTATCCTGCCTTCACTCTTTATGTGTCAGTGTCGCAGCTTTGCCCACTCGCTCCCAGACTGGGACAGACACGCCATCCTGCAGACACTAAATCCATATTTTGATGTTTATGCTGTGCTGGTGTTCTAAGAAATGCTTTAGTCAAGTCCTGCATTGGGTTTGTCTGTGCGTTCTTAATATTTGTATAAACAAACATGTTTTAGTGAAGCACAATGATAAGGTGAATCCAACTAAAAGGCCTTATCATGTAAAGACCACCTTTATTAACTGTACCCTCATTGGAGTGCAGGAAATACAAATAAACAAAAGTTGACAACCTGATTAATCGTATGTACTTGTTTCTCTCTGCAGTGCTTTGTGGATCCCCTCCCACTGTGGACAATGCCTTCCCGATAGGTCGAAAGCGTTCGCACTATGACATCCACTCTGTAGTGCGCTACCAGTGCGCCGACGGCTTCCTGCAGCGTCACGTGCCCACTGCTAAGTGTCGTGCCAACGGGAAGTGGGACCGGCCTAAAATCATCTGCATAAGATGTGAGTTCTCCACTCCAAGGTTTTTAGCAGACAAGACTCACAGTTCTGTTTTCATTTGTTTTATTTTTGGCATCACCACAGGTCCGAAACACCAAACATCCTACAATAACTGCCCTGAGGCATTCTGTCACCATGTGCATTCAGGCTCGCCAGCCCCGCTCTCATTATTAATAATTGTGAGCAAAAGGATTGCTGTGGCTGCAGCCTGAATTAATTCCCCTGGGCTTGCTTAGAAGTGACTGGATATCCTTTGAAGTCTTTCATGCTTGAGGTTGGATTTTATTTCATTCCGTTTAGACTTTTCAAAACAGATTTTTAAAGTAGGTTCCAACTCCATGCAATACAATAGATATGTGCTAAAAAGGACGGCAGTTCAACCACATTCCATATTATAAATGCTGTAATATGCAAAACACATGAGCAAAGTAAACGGGTATCTGTTCGAAGACTTTTTTTCAAAGTAAGTGAAATAATGACGTTGCACTGTCATCACAAAATGCCTCTATTTTTAGCAAAGTGGGTCATCCACAATCTACAAGCTGAGCTTTGTATTTCACTTCACTCAACTCAGAGTGTGACAGTAATGATGAAATACTGACAGAATGTATCTTCTTTTCAAACTGATAAAGATTCCATTGTTTGTGACTCTTTATCTGTGGGGTGAGTTGTTTTTTTATGGCACAGAGTTGTAATGTTATCATTCACTGCAGATGACATGTCTTTGTTGCAAACCTAGTGAGGACGGTCAAATAGAATTTGGCAGCACACCACAGGAACAAGCTCATACTGGGGATGTGAGTGTGTGTGCCCTTGCTCCCGGTTTAAATAATCTGAAAATAAAACAGTGGAAGTGGAAACAGTTGAAGCATCTACAGAGAACAGGTGGTTTTGACCTTGCTGCATTTTTTATTTCATTTCTTACCTGTTTCACCTGCTTCCGACTTTCTATGTGAATGCCTCCGACGCTCGCCTGTGATTCATGTCCCTCTTACATCAGACTTTCACTGTTGCCTTTCACCATATTCTATCGCTGTGATACTTCTTTAACAACTGTCGCACCCTTCCTTTTATTTCCTCAGCCCGGCGAGCCCATCGTTACCGGCGCCACCACCACAAGGGCAGAAGGGAGCGCAGGAAGCACAAGAGGCACGGCCACAGAGAGGGAGGCCACCACGGAGGAGAGCTGGGCCAGGGCCACAACCACGCCCGCTTCTGAACCAAAACAAAAAAATGATCACCCACCTACCTTTTTCTCCTCTGCAGCAAACTGCAGTTTGCCTGTGTCCTTCCCATTCCCATTTACTCAAACACAACTTCACAATTACAGCCCAAAAACGCTCAACCCAAGCACCCAATCCTAGCACTACATGTCCCCAGCCCCGGTTCTCAGAGTCCGCCTGCATCATAGTCAACTCTGAGGCCTGTCACTTGCTGCCAGGTGCCGCCAGGACTATAAGAAAATCCTCAGTTCCCTTCTTGCTCTCTTTCTCTGTTTTACCTCCCGGTCCTAGCTTTTCTGTCTCTCATCTGCCCTCTTTCTTGATCCGGTTACTCGCCCTTTGAGCTCAAAATGGGGCTACATTGACCTGTTTTGAGAACGAAAAGATTAACGACCTTTGAGTTCCACCCTGAACATTCTTTGGAGAGAAGTGTTTTAGTACGAACTGTAAATATGGATGACATCATTGAAAATGCTGTATCAAAGTCAGACAAGTCAATGAAGACGTTGTGTTGTTGACTTGAGCCTTTTGTCTATTGAACACACGGTTATTTTTTACAAATACTTAGTGTTTATTTCCTGACTCTGCTGCTTTTGGTTTGCCCTTTGTAAGAAACTGTACTAGACTCACAGCGACGCTGAGTTATTTTGAAACAGAGTTAATTGATTTTTGAACCAGAAGCAGTTGTGATTGAATTATTTGATTGTTAGCGTTGTATCTTCTTGTCAGTGTGAGACAGTTGCTTTAGATCAGATGATGAACCCCCAGAGGAAAATGGAAAACACATCCCGCCTCCATGCAGTTCCATCACGTCACACCCACACATCAGTCACTTTTCAGAAGCGCTGAACGATTTCCAACAGTTCCCACTGTGCCAGACATCCACACCTGTCACTGCCAGGGGTTAATCTGCATGTTCAGTGTCACTTTGTCTCAACTCACCTCAGCACTTCCGCATTTGTTTTTTACTTTTTCTTTTTTTCATAATTTGTGTTGCTGTAGGAATGTGTGCTGTGAACTATCCATGGTGACGCAGCAGGGGGAAGTTCCTCTCATGTGTCTGTTTCTCCTTTATTTTGGAGTTTATCTGCCATTGTAGTTTTTCGGAGCAACTGTATTGTTCAATCACTAAGACCTCCTTTTGCGACCTCGTGAAATGGTGCAAATGAGAGACTGGTGTAGAATGAACTGTGGTTCACAAATTGTCTTCATGGACTAATTTCTCATTAGCAGCCAAGTTAGCTGTAGATCCACCATGTATTTGCACAAACCATAAGTAAGACATCTGTTTCATCCATGACTTGTAAGTTAACTGGATTACCGTGAGATCTGTGAAATCACAATCACCCATCTTGCCAGGCCTCCAGCACAGATCATATATAAGAAATGTGCAAAGTCACAGGGACGACCCCCTTTTATTTGTTTACAGTTTTGAATTTATGAGACTATCATTTTCCCATTGCCATTTTGGAAATTATAGGGCTTGAAGTAGATACTTTTGGATGAGAAATACGAGCTGGAGGGAAGAGATATTTGTTTTTGCTGTTGGTTTTGCTTTAATGGGGTTTTGTGAAGAACTTATGCGTCTGTTTAATCGGTGTTTTATCAGCAGTAGACAGCAGTCGACACACTCTCAGTTTGGTGGGGCAGGAATCAGTTCTGCTGATCAGCTCAAAAGTCCACTGGTCTAAGCCCAAAAATTGAACCGCTCGACAGAGAAAAGAAAAAGAAGCCTGCAAGGGCACAAACACTTCCCTGAAGGACACTAACTGCACATGTAGTGACAAAGAAACGTGGATAAACTGGTGAAGAAAATAGTGAAGTAAACAACTGTCTGATGCTTAAGTCATGTCATAAAAAATGGTGCTTTATATAACATTCCCTCAAAGAGCAATGACATTTTTGTTGTTTTGAGTTGCTTCAGCTGGAGAAAGTTCTCTCTTATGTTTTGAGAAGTTGTTGTTACAGCTTCCTGTCAGAATTCCTCCCTGATTATCCAGAATGAGAGGGCTCTGCCCACTGCAAGTAAGACATTAGTGACTCATACGTACTTTGTACAACAAAAAAAGAACCCTTTCATATCATTATTCTCAGAAGGAGGGAATATTGAGTCACTCCGTGTTTCTTGAGAGCAGTGTTGTTGTTTTTTAAGGCTCCTAGCAGTCATCAGAGGTATTACATTTTAATGCACCTCCTCACTGGCTTACTGTCTTAGACCCAATGGCTATGTCCATTCTTCATATGCAGTCTTTGACTATAAGCTTTGGGCCTCTTGCTAATCCACATTAGCTTGGAACAATCTATTTCCTATATTAGTAGCTACAGTTTGATATTTTAAGGTGTGATAACAGCCAACGGTGCCAGTCCTTAAATAAGTTAGTCTATATGCTAATGGATTCAGAATAGAATAGAATAGAATTTATTAATTAAATGATGAAACGATAGAGGCAATGACAATTTGTATCTGTAGAGAGACACAGAAAGGAAACATGTGGAAAGCAGTATTATCTTTCACCGGAGTTGTGTGTCTCACATATATAAGACGTGTATGTATGTGGCCAACCTCGTCACAGCATATTTTACCTGAAAACAGCTGCTTCCTGTGGCTACACTGGGGAGAACGGTGAGACTGAATCTTAAAGCAAGGTAATAACCATAATCATTAGATGATTAAGAGGAGCAATTGATTCAATAACAGCTCATTTATTTAGAGGAACAGCAGTGGACTGGTCACTGAACATCTCCTTTTGCTTGACATAATATCATCAGACCACCACTGTCTTTATTAATCAGTTCAAATATTTTACAGACTAAACGACTGGATTGACAATTTTATGTAGTGATCTGCAAATGTAACCGGTCCTCTAAAGCTGATGGCTGTAAAACCAAAACTCCATTAATGAAAGGTATTTACACAGTTAGAAGGATGTTTTTTTATGAAAGAAGAGACAGACACTGGGCTTTTGCTCATAGTTTTGTGTGCTTAGGCCCTGTGTGTATGTGTTGATGTTTTGGGGCACTAATGGTGACTGAGGCCCTTGTCGATAATGATATGCTGCTGTCTCTGGAGCAGACAGAATCTCACAGCTGCTCACACATGAACTCGGCCCTGCTGCGTGCCCTCGTTTAAAGAGGGGATTGAGGTGGATAGAACAAGTGCTTTGCCGTCTTTTCCTTCTCCTTTACTGACCGGTTAAATTGCTGTTTTTGAAAACTAGGATTATGACCCAAACACTAACTCAAACTCTTTTTTTTTCCTCCTTGTTTCTCCATCTTGTTATGGCTTTTCCTTCACACTTCTATGCTTCAGTAGCATTTATCCATCTTTTTATGTGGATAAAGTGGATGACACCAGACCGTTTCAAGTTTAACCCACCTTACCTGAGAAAGATTTTAGCAGATTTTCTAAAGAGTACTAAAGAGAATACTAAAGGGGGATCAGGTTGTATGAAGTCATGTGAGGTAAGAAAGTCAAACCTGTGCACATTAATTTGCTGCCTTTGTTTGCCTCCTCTAACCTTGGCAATGACAACAACAGTGAACCTACACCTCTGTATCAGTTTAATTAATCTACTGCATGCTTAATTAACAAGTTGCATTATCTGCACAACCACAGAGCTGTGATGACAGGGGAAGGGTAATGCTGACGGACAGCCAGTGGAAGGAGCATCGTGTCTGTCCAAGCTATCAAATCCCTTTCACTCTGTAGATGTCAGTCTGACATGAGCTGCTTTTTTTTTTTGCTTTTTTTGTCTTTCCTCGAAAATGGTTTGACCATGGGTGGATGAATGAAAGGGCAGGCAGACGCCCCTTAAACTGCTGAGCTGATGGCTAGAGACAGGGTAATTACAGTTGTGTAAAGGTTCAGCTGTCTGACAGGACTACAAAAAAATGTGATGAAGCGTTAAGGAAAAAAAATATAGGTGACAAAATTGGATGAAATTAAAGGAAATAACTGGAGGGAGTGAAGATTTTACATGCTAAAAACATGCTAAAAAGAGATTGCGAGTGTAACTGAGTCTGCTGTTCTGTCACGTGTTGCTGTACAGATTATTCGGTCTACCACAGGTCTGTCATTGATTTATGTAAATCTTCAATCCTCAATTAATTAGATTTTTGAACTGACAATGTTATGTCTTCCCCTAAAAGTTCAAGAAGCCAAAAGCAAAGCAGACAGGCACATAAACAGATGTGTGGGTCATGTGTGTTTGTGCGTCTCTGAACAATAAATGTCTCTATTGGCACATCCTCTGAGACTGGACGGATATTTAAAAGGTGTCTAACATTCCCACCTGCAGAGACAAAGTTCTCACCTATACAATTCAAATACCCACCTTCTATATAATTTACCCCTACGCACATCAAGCCCTGTTTTTGTTTCTTAATCTTCTCCTCTCTCAATCCTCTCACCTTCCCTCTCTGGGCACTATTGTCAAACCCTCAGGCAGGCAACCAGACAGCTTAGAAGCCTCATTATTTTGATTCCTAATTGTAAAGATGAGCCAGTTAACAGAGGTTTCTGCCAGCTGTCTCAGCAGCAAACATCGAGTCCTGAATGTCCTCACAGCCACTGGGCCTCCTCTCGCTTATTGTTATGGTCACCCCGTCATTCCACTGACTCTCAAACTTTCAGTGTTTGAGCTTGATGGCAGGTGCGCAGTGGCCAATTATATGCAAATAAAATACTACTTACACACTAAACTCTCACGTCCAAGCATATAATGTCAAATAATAAATGCCTCACAAGTCCTCATTATAAAAGAACTTTGCTCGGAGAGCTCATAACGCAGTAACCTTGCTAAGAACACACGCAAATAAAAGACTGCGCTGCAAAGAGTCGAAGCAACACACTAAAAAGCTGCAAATAGCACAAATGTTCTCTTCATTTGAAATTTGGTTGGAGTTACAGTGGGAAATAACTCCGGCGCATATATGTTTGGGTTCAACAGGGTTCTCTTAATGTTCGCTGTAATATGAGTATGGGACACTCCTGGCCTCATGTCCTTGGAAGTAATACTTGAACCCTTTAAATACAGAGTATCACTTTCGTCACATATCTGTGCATACAGGTTGTAAATGGAGGAATCCAAAGTTTGTTGGGGTTTAAGATGTGACTGAACCATGTTTGTTCCCGTTTGGAGGAGTGATGGAGGAGCCCGTGGGTCTGATGCAGTAACCGCTCATGATGTTTCAAGTTTATTAGGAAACCTCACCTTGCCTGTTTTGTACTTATTTTCAGTGGAAACAAGCAGCAGTTTAGAATGAGTACACGTATGAGAGTGTTTGTGCCCGCTTGTGGGACCATCTGCAAATTGGAACATCTACTGGTGACTGTTGACCTGCTGCATTAAAAGACAGCACTCGTCAGTAATGACAGCCTGATAAGAGCGGTAGAAGCTGCTGTCTTTCCCCATTTGCACAAAGACTGACTATTGATTTCACGATTAGGCTGTCTGTCCTGGACTCTTATTAAGCCTGTCAATGGTATTGATGGTGCAATTGCATTGACTGACCGCTTAACGTTTTGTACATGACAGGAAAACGGACAGTCGTAGTTCACAGCTCTCCTCTGTGTCCCGTGTAAATGCACAAATATGTTTTGGGTTTTTTTTTTGCATCTTTCTTTTTTTTTATTTCATATCCATCTCATTTTCATATTCTCGTGTCAACTGTTGCATCACTTCCTCTCCGTTCAGTATCATCTACAGGCACTGCCCTAGTGGTATTTGCGTGGCATTACATCTCTGCCTGATACTGAGTTGAGACAATTTATCATTGTCAGGAAAATGTCTGTATCCATTTGGGAGGGATAAATGAATGGAAACATGTTCCAGCAGGAAAATGATAAATGACTGAGACAAACGCAGTGCTGGAACCAATGACAAATGTCTCTTTTTCTTCTCTGTTGTATATCCTCTCACAGGTTTATCTCATCCTTTCCTTGGAATCCATTTAAACTCTGGGTGTGTTTGTTGCTTAGCCTCCCTGGGCCTTATTCACACAGCCTCTGTACATCCAAAACCCAGCTCCTCCTCATCCCCCCTCCCTCCTGCTCACAGAACAGACTGCTCTCGTGAACTGCTGCAATAAATAAATAAAAAAACGAAAGAAAGAAAATAAAACAGAGGTGCTTCGGTCAACACACACCCTGCAGGAAAACCAGAAGCAAGGAGATGCTTTGCCATACAGGCGAACTTTGTCTTGGCTCTGTTCCCTGCACAGCACTTGAGTTTGCAGCTAGCTGTGTGTTCATTCTGACTGTGAACACAGATGCAATATAAACCTGCAGCTAAGGTTGTCTCGGGCTGTGTTAATAAGATCCACAAGTATTTATTCATATTTATTGATGTATGTTCTTATAAATTCCAGTCCTGTCACTGTATTATATTCTTTACAAGATAAATGATCATTAAAGGAAACCCTTGTTTGGATCCGTATCTGCTTGGTTGGAGTGGTTATTTGTTTACAGTCCGTTTGATTTATTCAAAGCCAATATACATAACAATTTGTTTATAATGAAAAATGTTTTTATACTTTTTGCAATTATTTCTGTTGGAATAAGGGGCCGAAACCATTTTCGGCAACCCTTTTTCAATACTGTATCACATTGAATTTCAAACTATTTAATTTGGTGATTATACTTCGATGCATCTTCTCGATGGAATGCTGACATGAACAAAAGAAAAGGGAGAGGATAGGACCTCTCCAAAAGACAGTTGGACAAGAGTCGTGACGACAGAATCAAGAATTAGGTGAGTTTGATAGTGTAGAAAAAACTTTAGTGATAAAGCGTAGCAGTCAAAAGGGAAAATGTTCCTTATTAAACTGCATCCGCTTCAATGCATTTGCTTGTAACCAAATCAAGCAATTTGTTAAAGTTGATTATTTTTTCAATGTACAACACGAAGACTGCCAAAACACCTGGGACTAAGCTAAAATCATTCGATTTCACTATGTTAAAGGATTATTTTAGCAGAGAAAAAATAGTGTACAGACAAGTTCAATATTGTTCAGTTATCACACATCATGCTATGTTGTAGCATTCTGAGTCATAAACATTATTCAACAACACAAGTTTCCTACTATCAAATGTTTCTGCCAGCGATGAGTGTCATGTTCCTAATATGTTCCCTTCTCTTTCCTGAACCTGTTTCCTGTCATTTAAAGTTTTTTGTTTTTTTGGTGAGTTTGGGTGATCCAGTCAGGAGTATTAAGGAGCCGCCTTCATGATTATTTCTTTTCCCCTCAGGTGTCAGCATGTCAATTGGCTGTTTATGTCGAAAGGTGTCCTCCTGCATGTCACCATTTTTAAAATCTCCTTTATCATGGTAATTCTCAGAGCTGCAGCAAACACTAAGGCCTGGTTCGTTCACTGCATCCGTATCTTCATGCGTAAAACTGATTGGGACTCCGAAGACGCACACGCAGTTTTATTCACAACACCTTGTAGTTCAGTTACGCCAAGGTCTCTCATTAAAAGCATTCATGTTGTTCTTCTCTTCATCTTTTGTATGTGTTTTTTTTCTCATTTCTGAATGGAGATTGATATCCAAATGCATAGCGTTTCAACAACATTTTGGCACAATTTGTTTCAAACTGAGATTCTGTAGTGCTGCAGAAGAACAAATTGTTTGTCTATGGCTGTTTTCTAGGATATTTTAGTAAGAATAAAGAAGCCCCGGAGGCTTTTTTTTTTTTTTTCTATACCCAAATTTTAAATCCTGACCACTCTCTTACTGACACAGCACTGTATGATGGAGATCATTAAGATTTAATTGTGCTGTCCCTGTGAGATACATGAATGATGTCAGGCATTAAACTCAAGTGTCAAAATTTTTCTTTGGAAAAACATACTTAATTGCAACCCCCTATATATATATATATATATATATATATATATATATATATATATATATATATATATATATATATATGTAATTCAGTACCTCTGTACCTCTGTATATATAAAGCAGTTACAACAGGTGCAGAGATTATGTATTAACTTATTTACATGTGGGAAGCAATAAACCAGCATATGATGTGAGCACTAGAGAAAAGAAGGAAGGAAGAAATTTGGTCAGTGCTTTTCAACAAGGAAGTCAGTCAGCAAATAGAACTAAACCATAGCCATCTACAAAAAACATGAGATTAATGTACAACCGTATATAACTGTTGTTGCAGAGTGAATGTTATCTCACTGCTTGGTTAGAGGGCAGCGCCCCTTTATTAGGTGTTTTTCAGAGAGAACACCTGTGTGCTACATGGAAGCTATTCCGACTACTGGCTAGTGTGTATATGTGCCGGCAATTGCTAGTAAAAGAGCAAACACGGTACCAGACGTCTGCGTGTATTATTCTAATACCAGTTCACCACTCGGGTTACTACAACTGTTATATTGATGTGTCTCTAACATTGAAAAGTTTTTTTTTTTTTTGTATGAACGCATATGATATATTTATTTTCAATCCAAGCACTTGAATAAAGCTTGATTCAAAGCTTCAACTGTGTGTCCTCGTATCCTGTGAAAAGGGTATGATTTTAAAGAGCCGTCCTTTCAGTTTCTCATTCCTAAAAATCTTAATCAAACTCTTGGTTGGCCCTCAACATTGAAAGTGTGTCGTCATTATCATTGTGTTCCTTTGTGTGTGAGAGATTTTCAGTTTTCTCAGCCCAAGCACCTCTTTGACCTCTCTGTGCTGTAAGAGATCCAACATTTTTTTTTCTCTGCCAAAATATGAATAAAACCAATGCAATTTTTCTTCCATTTTTTTTTTCTTTATATATTCCAACAATATCTGGCTGAAGCAACAAAGTGGGTTGCCAAGGGCGAATCCCTCAGAGGCACAACTGAAAAAGCGTAGGATGTAGAAGGGGAGAGGAAGGAGGAAAAAGACAAGTGAGTGATCAAAGGTAGGAGAAAGGAGAGAAGATGGTGGTAGTGATTTGATTTGGCAGCAAACAGTTTCTGAATACATCTACTGTTGTGCCATGTAACCTCAGTACACCTTCAGTTCACCTGAACCCTCGCAGCATAGTTTTCACTTATGAATAGATGGCTTCATTACCCCACAGCAGTGTCTCCAGTGAAAATACAACTTGCCCCCATCTGTGTCTCTCTCCTTGCTCTGTTTTCTTCTCCTTCTCAACACTTTTGATAAGTGACTGGCTCATTTCATTATTATTCTGAAACACAGGAAGAAGCCATAGTGCTGGGTTCTATTTTCCTCCAACAATCAATCACACTTAATATAGAATCTCCTTTACATCCTCCTACTCTGTTCTGGCTGGCTCAGCTCAGTGAGTTCAGAGCAGCTTATCAGGGAGTTTCTCCTAAATTCGTATCTGAAAATGACCTTCAGCTTTCCTCTGTTGCTGTGCAACAATGAGAGATTTGTCTCAGCTGCTGACATTCAGAACCAAGATGCAACTCTGCTCTCTGACATGTCCCTGAAGCTTGCAGAAACATGCACAACCATCCTTCTCGCAGAACTTTCCCACATAAAGCAACCAAAGGAATAAGAAGCTCACTATTCCAAACCCAGACTTATCTTCCTCATTATGTAACTGTGAGATGTGCAGATAAATTAGAGGCCTGAAAAGAATGCTCATCACCTTGTTCCTGGGTCGATATCAGGCGCATCTGGCAGGCGTGACGAATCGATGGGGATCTTTGGCATTATCCTGCATTGCCACTGACACGACACTGCCAAAGTTCAAGAAGATTATGAAAAAAGGAGTTTAGCATCATCTTAGGTCTAACACCTAAGATGAGTCTCTCACTCAACCTCTAGTCTTCCAGAATTACTGTTTTTATTTCACGCTCAACATAAAAGGCCGGATGGGAAAACACACATATGCAGTGCGTGCACACTGATGCGAGATTAATGCACTTCTTAACCCTGTTTATCTTCCTCATCTTTATTGCTGCCAGGTTGTTGAATAGCTCCATGACAGCCCATTTACAACAGCCTGTGAATCTGCATATGCGTCCATCTTAATGGTGGCACGCCGCAGATGGTGCAGCGTCATCTCACTAACAGTTACTTTTACAGTTTGTGTGTGCGTGTCTGTGTGTGTGTGGCATGAATCAGTGATGAGGAGCAAAGCCAGAAAAAGCATCAGCATGAGCCAGGTCTCATACACCACTGGCCACTCGTGCTGCTCTGCCAGCTGTGTGTGCACTGTGCTGTGTTTCACTGAATGACCCATCTGATGATCTGCAAATGTGGCTTGTTGTTGAGTTAGTTTTGGCACTATCAGGACTGAAAAGTTAATTATTCGGTTAGTTAGTGAGTTAGTTAGTTAGTTAGTTAGTTAGTTAGAGAGCAGCTTTGACTCAGGAGGTCAGGCAGTCATCTGCCAATCAGATGGTCTGTCAGTCCACAGGCTACAAACTGTAGAGTTTAAGAAGGGCTGCATGCGTCTGTAAGTGATTGGCTGAATCCAACTTGGAGTGTAAAAGCACTCTGAGTGGTCAGCAAGATTAGACTGTTAAAAGGACTGCTATATAAATGCAGTCCATTCACTATTCCTAAGAGCTTAAGGGCAACTAGACTTCTTTGTGGTTCTTAAAGAAGTCGTCTCAGCTGAAAGGCAGTTTTAAAGTAATTGGTGGGAAATATTGGCCTTTTAAGCAGTAGAAGTCACCAGACCAATGTGTGGGTCGTTTAAGTCATTCTCATCAGTAAGTTGTTTACCTGTTGGAAAGAACACGTTTTGGTCACCGGATCCAAGGTGTGAATGGTTGTGAAACTGTCTGGTGAGCAGAGACAATGTTGCATTGTAGGTGCTGGGAAGGGGATACCTGAGACCACCTCCTCTGTTTAAAGATGTTGTTTCCAGTTTAGCATAGATGGCTTCCTTGACTCCTCTCTCAAACCATCTATATTCTCTGTCCAGAATGTGTACATTACTGTCCTCAAGTGATTGCTCCTTCTCCTTGAGATGTGGTGTCTTGACCTGAAGAGCTGGCTCTTCAGTGTTGTGCCTTGCGCTTCTGAAGCTGTTGTTTGGTCCCTCCTTTATAAAGGTCCATACACTCCTCACTGCACTGCATATATGACACCACTCAGTTTTTGTCAGGTGTTTTGTCCTTTGGATGAACCAATCTCTTTCTGAGGGTGCTCTTGGGTTTGCCATGTTTGGAGAAGATCCTTAGAAGTTTGTTTGCGCCTGTCGTTCTTAGCATCTCTGATTGTATTGTTTGGTCCAGGTTTGTTCAGTGATTCAAGAAAGACCCAGTTTGGATATCCACAAGTTTAAAGTCCTTTCTTGAGGTGTTGGTGTTCCTTTTGTTCTCCCTCAGCCTTAGTAGGGATACTCTCAGCCCAATGATGAAATATTCTGATGACGGACAGTTTTTCTTCTACAGCTAGTGGATGATGTGAGTCTGTGTGTGTTGGTTTCCGGTAAACCCCAGCGTTGAGACCTCCGTCCTCCTCAACATGCTGAAAACAACTAAAAAAAAAGCAGGTTGTTGTCAACAAGCAAGAACTAGAACTGAAGAAGCCTATCAGAGGAGAGCTAAAATGTCCTCAAGGTTCCAAGAAGAAGTCCAGTTGCCGTTATTCAAACTTTTCGGGTTACCATGACCAGGATGCCAAAAAATCCCAGACATCAATTTTACTGTTCACTCCTGTCTAAGTCACATACTGACCACACAGATGGTGTATTGGTTTAGAACACAGAGGGTAGTCCCAACGTGTCACCTTTAGATGTGCAGGGATTCCTGATCTGGTAACATTCTACTTTCCATGTGTATTGAAATAGTGTAGAGCAACAGAAGTTAAGATAAGTGAAGAGCAGCTGTTTTAAAGTCAGTCTTGAGGTTGGCAGTCGTCTGTCTATCCTGCTCCTCCCCTCCACCCTCTGTACACGGTCTGACTTATTTGTTGATAAGCCAACACGATAGATTGAGGTTTTCTTGTCACTGTTAACTGTTGGTGCAGCCAGTGCATCATTTTCCACAGCAGAAAAATAAGTGGTAATATGCAGCTGTGGGACAAGTCACTGTGGTTTAAAAAAAGATCGTAAAGAGTTGACATGTGTCGTGACACAAAAGGCCTTTAACCAGGCGTCAGTATGTGATAAATTGGGAATAAGATTGTTGATTTAGTTGCAGCCCTGTGAGTGGTGACCTGTCCAGGGTGTGCCCTGCCTCTCGCCCGATGACCGCTGGGATAGGCTCCAGCCCCCACACAACCCCACCAATGGATTCAGCGGGTATAGAAAATGGATGGATGGATGGATGGATGGATGGATGGATGGATGGATGGATGGATGGATGGATTGATTTAGTTGCAATTGTTTGACTCAAAATAAAACGTTTGCCTGGTATTTGTAGAATTTGTAGATATTGGATACTGGACTGAATAACTCGCTGCTGTCAGTCTGAATCTTTTCTGACATGATCAGAAGGAATTTATTTTTCACCATTTGAGAAAAGAGATTTCTGTGTAAGATTGACTTCTCTATTTGAGAGCTGTCATCCTCGCCGAGACAACAGTTACTTAACTAGCTGTTGCGCTCGCTGCATGGACTTATTCCAGTTTGTTCTTTTTTATTCTGCATCGGCCACAAAAAAAATGTTGTCTTATTCTAAAACACAACACAAAATTGAATTAAAACACCTCACAAGAAAGATGCTCTGATAAAAAAAAAAACTTGAATAAATCACAATCTGGATGAAACCGTTTTTTCATGCATCGAGAACTACATTTGAATGACTATCACCAGACAACAAAAATGCCCAATGTGCATTGACCAGACTGAAATTGGACATTAAATCACAAAACCTTGCTGCTAAAGTCTTACTTTGTCCACACAACACAAAATGATCTCAACAGTGATTAAAGTCAGACGTTTGGGCTCTTTATCTCTGCCTCCTCTGGGAAGTTACTTAAAGTTTCTTAAAGAAGGACAGTGCCCACAGACCATGAAGTGAACTGTGGGGGTCCTTTGTGACAGAGGTTTGATACGGTTCACTCGTTTATGCACTTCTGCATCCATTCAGTTCCTTCTCTCCCCAGCAGGACCTCAATAGCCTGCTGACCTGCCAATTTCAGTATTCCAGGGCAGGGTAAGATACCGGGGTCCTCATCCAATCTCCCACCTTTCTGGATTCCAGACCTTTCTCTACTTCTTATTTCTTTGCCTTAGTTTTTTTTTACCCTCAGACCACTTTCTCCCACCAATAGTATCTCCCCATCACACTCTTTTTTTCTCTCTCTCTGCTGCTTTTGCTGCTGCCTTTAACTCACCATCCTTTCCCCTAACTTTGTGTTTCATACGAGGCTGTCTTCTTTCCTTCATTTCCTCCTTCCTGACAGACACACAAACACAGACCAGGACACATCTATCTATCTGCCAGCAAACACACATACTCACAACCATTCAAACTTTAATGGGTAAAACAACCCCCAGAGTAAACCATTATGGCTCCATGTCTTGATGTGTGAGCATGACAGCAGAGCAGCCAGTGGAAAGTTGAAGGCAGGACTGTGGTAAAACGAAAGCACATTTTAATTTCCACATATCTTTATTATAAGGCAAACGCTCCCATCCATTTGCCACAGTGCACTCAATTAACTCAACACTACTGCCTTCTTCTGATGCCCCTCGCTCTGGGGGAAACATCTCACCATTTGGCCAGTTAGCCATGTACACAAACCAACAATGATATATATATCAGCAGCAGCGTGCAACTACACACAGAATGTATAAGGTGTTAAGGGAGATGATTTGTGGAGATAGAGTATTTCCCATGGGCTAATGGTGTATGGATATGGGGTTTGTTTGTGTGTTTAGTCATAACAAAGTTGGGGTTCGACGAGGGATCAAACTTGCTGATTAAAAGCACCACATGGCTTTTAATCAGAAATCTACACAGTCTGTAAATTAATTGTGTGCTAAAGCTTTTAGAAAAGATCGACACAGTCGATAAAGCCACGATTTGCAATTAAGGTTTTGAGTTTCTACTTTGAAATATTATCATATCATGTTATTCATATATTTCTTTTCCAAATAATTCAATAAAGACAACAGCTCCAAATTCTGAATTAATGACTAATGAGTTCCAACAGTGGAGGGATCTCACTTTCTCCTCAGCTATATCTTGTCTGAGACAATGATGTATCTGAACTATTGATACTGTTGAGCACAGTGAAATATGACCACTACGAGGTGATCACACTTTATATGGTAACTATTTTGTCACATAGGTGTCACATGACTTTGCCTTGAACAGAGTTTGGTTAATAATGATACTGATTCTATTCCTTTTAGTTTAATCAATTAATTTGGGGGAATTCTCTGAATCTTAATGTAACATTTAATGTCCTGAAGGACAATAACATCTTGGTTGTATGGAAATGAAATAAATTCTGGGAGCAACACTGGGGTTTTTAGATGATAAACCATGTTAGTGAGTTCACATGTTAGTTCACATTCTTGTTTTATTTCCTTCACTTGTGCAGTCATTCATTCATTCTGGATTCAAGCAGTGAGTCAAGGAGTTCAAATTCCCATTCTTATCAAATCATTTAGTAAACTGAACAAACATTAATTGCAGTCATTTTCCAGAGTGTGTCGAATAGATTATGGAAAACATTTCCAAGGACATCGTAATGTATCAGGTTTTATTTTGCTGTATGAAAGCCAGTATGCACTTCAGGCCACTCCAGCCACCCACAAATCAGGTAGTGTCACACCCTGCTGTGTGAACAAGCATGAGCTGCAAGATAGAAAAAAATGCTGTATCATTTTCCTTGTGTGTTCTAAATCTCGTACTTTTTTCCCCTTTAAAGTAATGGCTGCAGAGTTTACACCGTATGAGCGAGTGATTTAAAGTGCAATGTTATGACAAGGCAGTAAGTCTCTGTTGTTTGCATGCAGCAAAGAACAGCACGTAATATGTAAGGGCAGTTGGAGGGAGTCATGAAAGCAAGGAAATAGCAGTGGTTAGGTATGTGATTTGAAACAGCAACATGTTTGTAATAGTGATTGTTTCATGTTTAAGCCTGTTAATTCTCATTTTCCAGATTGTCTTTTTTTGTCTTAGATTGTCTTGGTTATTTCCTGCATGTTTTTTAACCTAACCTGGATTTTGGATTCTCAGTCTCCTCCCTTTGCTCAGTTTTTCTGCCTGTTTTTTTCATTTCTTTACCTTCATGCTGTGGATTCACGGGTCATGCTTTTCGGCTCTTTTCTTGGCCTTGAAGCTGAGTGACATAACGAAACTACAGGATGCTTTCTGCATGTCATAGGCCTCTAATTCCTGCTTTTATTTCCATCTGATGAAGGCATAAGTTAAAACACCAATTCAGTCTAAATAAAGGGGACAACATTGTATTTGTAACAGATCTGACCAAACAAGTCATGCTTCTTAAATCCTTTATTGTTGGCATTATTATCTTAAGGAGGGTAAAAGCAGACAGTCAACAAACTTTCATTTGTTTATGCCTTTAAATGCCAAGTGTTAATAACAATGTCAAGTGTCAAGTTTTATGTTCTTATCACTGGTGAGCCAATACTAAAAGGTTATGTGAAAACACCACAGTGCAGTAATGGAGAGTATCATCACTAACACAGACTTCATGCTTTTTTAAATAGTAAGAACAGTTGACAGCATGCTGATGTTCCTCTGCTTGGTTGCCACTGAGAGAATCAATGATGAGGTGCAGTGCATCCATAATTATTACGCCTAAAATTGTTAGATGGGATCATCAAATTAATTTGGCTGCGTGTGAGTGGATTCTCTGAATGCTATATGCTCCGCTACCTTTACTCTATCTTTTCAGAGTTTGTGAATACACAGCCGTCAGTAATGATCCAAAATAAGAAAAACACAGGGTGACGAGGCAGGTCTCTTTTTAACCACAGAGTGAGTATACTCTCCGTATACACTGACTGGATTACTGGCTGCTCAAATGGAGAGGACCCTCCATCAAAGGCATGGGATACACCTGTGACAAACGAGTGACAGGTGTTAATATCTGTCATTTAAAAAAAGGCATGCAGACCTGGTAATAGTGTAATTAGTCTGAGGGGAGGAAAAACTAGGAGGATACTCACCAGATCTATGCCACTAGATCTAACTAGGTTTAAATGCAAACACCTGTTAGCTGTACCAATGGCATGTGTGTCTTATTTAATTTATTCCATCAGTATGCTTGACCGATGTTGTTTAATTTGGTTTCTTATGTCACCTTTTTGCCACTTGACCCCTACCTCTGCCTCTGTCTCAGTACTGTTTGTAGACCCTGACCTCTGTCACAGGCTGATAAATGAGAGCCGTCTCATCTCTCTGTACACTAGATTGTGCGGCAGTCCTCTGTTGTCATAAGGTCACCTAATTTAATTTCAAGCTCAGAGGAAAAGATTATACAGCCTGATGAAATGAAGACAGCACTGTCATCTTCTGAGCAAACTAGTTTAAGGGATTTGCTTTATTGCAGCTTTATTGCACTTCTCTTGCTGCACCATCTTTTTGCCCGTCTGTTCCTTCGGCCTTTACCTCAAATCTTTACTCAATTAAGGGATTGTGAAGAAGCTTTAATCAAGCTTTAATGTTTTGTCCCATGAGGACTGACTTGTTGAGTTTACCATCTGTGGAATGTGTTGATTTGTTTGCTGAGTTGGCCCAATATGTGGCAACTGTTACTGTTATCAGTCTTGCAAACAAAAGCATTGTGCATGCATTACATGTCCGCACAGTCTAAGACTGAAGTATTGTCTGCTGTTTGCAATGACTTTACTCTTGTATAAAATGCAGTTTGCATTTTAAATGTCAAACAAAGTGAATTTCAATTAGTACCAAAACCTTGAGCAAATAAAAAAAGTGCCATAGTGAATCAAATGGGATTCATTGCTTGTTAATTTAGTGGCTGCGACTCTATATTCGTGCAGCATTGCAAATTGAAAGGGCTGTGGAGAGTGGTTGAGAATACTCAGTAACATAAATCATCAAAGCTTGCTTCAGAACATTTCTCTCTTCTAATTTATAGAATCGCATAAATCAGTCAAAAAGTAGCTAAGTTTGTCATGACTTTGTCACAAATTTTGTTCATGTTGCCAGACTCACAATGAACTAAACTAGAATACATGCGGCCAGTTGCTATGACGACGGCATGGTTTGGTGTGCTGCGTTGGCACAACACCAACATGCTCCCACTCAGGGCCGTGTTCACTGCTCAGCAAACACTCAAACGTTTGAGTCAGAGGGAGGCACATTTTCCACACAACTGAGAATTTATTACTTAACCGTGCTCGCATAAATGATTTATAACCTGTCATTATGTTTACCCAAAGTGTTCAGAGTATTCAGAGATTAGCTGACAATAATGAATAAAATAAAACAATAATTTTTATTAAGGCAAAGTTTGGTGAGCCTCAAGTAGGTTTTAGCCGAGCACCAGCTGACTGTTTACTGAACATCAGTAAGAGGCTGCACCCCTTTAGTTTGGATATGAGACACAGTGGAATGTAGATATAGTGCAGATTTTCATCGCTCGCAGAATAATAACTTTTGTGATTGTCTGAATTTTTTTCTTGCACTCACATTGACTTAAACCCGCCAGTGAAACCCACAGACCCCAGCAATCTTGAGCCTGGATGACCCATCCATTCACTCATCTTCTGTACATTCCTTATCCAATTCATGGTAGGCTGGAGCCTATTTCAGCTTTCATTGGGCAAAATGCAGGGTGCACCTGTCATGATGCATGTGTTTTGCATTTTGTAGTTTCCTATATTACGAGTTTTTCCTATGTTTTGGTTTCCTTGTTGGTCATTATTTATTCCTGTTTTATTTTATAGAGTTTCCTCCGTGTCTGTTTAGTTTTACTTCCTCTCCTTGTCAAACCTGAGATGCTTTGCTAATTGTCTCACCTGTCACTTATTTTGTCATTAGTTTCCCCGGTATATTGACTCCTGGTTTTCAATTGTGCTTTTGCCAGCTCATTTCACGCTGTTACTCGTGCCTCTTGTGTTTTTCTTGATGTCCTTTGCTGCCTTCAATGTTGGTTTCAGTCAGTCAGTCAGTCAGTCAGTCACTTTGTTTATCAGTTCTTCTGGTGATTTTCTCTTTTTTTTTTTTGTTCTTTTAAATTTGTTTCTATTGTTGTACTCTTTTCGTGCCTCCTGACTTACAAAAACTAATCCAAACTTTTGTCTGTTCTCGCCTTGACTGCTGTAATTAATTTCACTCAAGTATCAGTCAGGGCTCCTCACCAGTTGATCCAAAATGCCTTAGCAAGACTCATTACTGGTACAGAAAGGCTTGAACACATCATACCTGTGTTTGCCTCCCTGCACTGGCTCCCTGGTAAGACTTCATATTGATTTTCTAAACTTACTGCCCACCTTCAAAGCCTTAAATGACCTTGCTCCAAAATACATCTCACATTTATTTACCTGGTATGTTCCCTGCCGACCATTTGGATCCGCAGGTAGAGCTGCAACCTGTTCCCAGATGACAAATTGATGACAGGGACATAAGAAATTTTCCATTAGAGCCCCCATCTAATGGAACTCTGTGCACACTGAAGTCAGCCACACTAAGTCTGTAGCTACCTTTAAAGAACTCACTAAAACTTTACTCTCTGTGAAAGCCTTTGGCAATCTCTGATATATTTATCATACATTATATTATTATGTTTATTGTGAACATCCATCTGACTGATTCACCTCATCCCTTCTTGTAAAGCACAACCATTGTTAATATCAATATCATTACTATTATGAGTGAGGTTCTCTGCTGGCCAGTTTTTTTTTTAGACCGTTCACAGAATACCTCCTTCTGTGGAGGCCAATTTATTGCGCATGTGAGTAATTCTTCCTCCAAGCAGGGACATAAAAAGGATGCCAAAATGGGAACAACTTTAAGTCAGTGATGCCTGCAGTTATTCATCTTTGCATCTGCAAACAGTCATGAGTGGTCCCCGTAATTAAAGCTTTAGTCTCTATCTACTACATAAGCTTCCTTTAATTTCACCCAAATTGAGATGCATGTCTTGATATAGAAAAGAAAGTACAAAACACATGTTGTTCAAACAAACAATTTCAAGACTTTTATTTTTCTTCTAAAACATCCATCCATTGCATAGTTGCAAACCTTCTCCGTAAGTAAGGTGATGTTGCTGTAGGTGAGGTAAACGACAACTATTGTAGCTTTGAATTTTTGCAAATTCAGCCTAGGCAACTACTCTCAGCCAAACAATACATGCGTGCTTAAGTTTAAACTAATATGCTACCATAAAATAAAGCTTTTTTGCATTTAAAGTGCAAACACTTGAGAGCTAGTGCAATATTCATATCTCATCCTGCTCTGATGAGTAGATTGCCAGATCTTAGTAGATGTGGAAAAACTTAGCAAGACATTGGCGACCAAGTATGAAAGACAGATTCAGGCAGTCAGACTCAAAACTTGCATGGCATCTTGGATGTTTTTTTTTTTCATACAGTCAGGCAGATCTTTCCATCTGATCTCAGGAGTCACAGAGGAAGCTAATATATCTTTCACACACATGTAAACAAGAATGTTCATGGCAGACTCCCTGATCAGATGTGTGCCTGAGTGATGATCAAGCTGCTTTTTAATCTAACCATTTTTCCACGTGATAGATTTGTGCTAACTCACTGTGTAATGTGATTGACTGACTGGAGACGAAATCACCCTAATAAATATGTCACCCTTAATTTTACACAGCATCGCTTCATCTCTCTGACAAATCTGCGGATAAGTATTTTGTCTGTGGGGGTTTTACTTTAAAGCGATGAATGGAGTCTGGCTGCAAGGTGACAGCTGCAGTTAAATCTAAAATTGCCTCCTCTTCCTGGTTCCAGTTTCACCACTTTAAATCACCATTGTGGCATTCATGGGGATGCTGTTGCTGCTTTTCCATGCTGATAAATTTTTTGTCAGACTTTTCGTCACTTTAGTTTCACTTGCGGTTTCATCCTTGTTCTTGCGGTAGCAGTAGACCCCATAGAGGCGGAACTTTTTATCAGGGAAGCCCAGGTGTCGCACTCCAGGCTGGGATCCTCCACAACGAGAGCGGGGGTTGACTATGGGGTACCTAATGCTTCCATCTTCCAGCCAGCCAGCTTCACATCTGTCCAGGAGCTGAAACTTCCATGCTGCATACAGCTGGCCGACTTTGGCCACCAGTGAACCGTCTCGAATGCATGCTTTTGTCGCTTCTGCATAGTTCACTTTCTTGAAGCGTTTGAGGAAGTACACTTTGCCTGAAAGTATATGAAGAAATGAGAGTTGGATGATCATGTGAAAAGGTGGAGGGAAAACTGAGCCAGTGCATTGTCCAGGAGAGCAAAAGCTAAAAGGAATGAGAGAAGGAATCCCCAGAGATAAGCTGAGCCCCGAGGGCAGATATTCTCTGTTTTTACTGGCATCTGTGTCTGGTTGTGTTCTGAATATCAAATAAATCCAACAACTGCTTGGACAGCTGCTTAAAAAGCCTCAATCTTCACTTTCATCTTATCTCGGGGTGAGAATTTTGGCCGATGTTAAAGGGACTGGTACCCATTCTGGTTTCAATCGTTTGAAGTGACACCAATCAAAAGGTAGATTTTGGAAATATATATATATATATATATATATATATATATATATAAATGGTCTGACCATAACTAAGAATCTATTAGTTTCTTCCCAAAACACTACTTGTGAAAATCATGTCAGCAGCCGCAGTGTTGCATTTGACTCAGTTATTGATTTTATGCTTGTTTATGCGACTGGTGACTATTAGAGAAGCAGAATATTGTCTCATATTTCCCTGGGGGATTTACACTAAATGCCCTCCAGCCATACTGAGGCACAGTATCAGTCAGGACCACTGCTGAAACCTCCTACCCACAATAGACTATCTACAGTAATTAACACACAGGGGAAGCAATGAGCAGTCAAGTGAGGTTTCTGTCAAGCTTTCTCTCACCGAGGAGAGGCCCTAATTCTTTTTCCCAGTTTATGGGACGCAAACCCTGTTGGTTCATTTAAAGTTCATTTAATGACTGTAAGTTTAAAACTGTTTAATATGTGCAAAAATCAATGTTTAATACATTTGAATGCTTTGTGCTATTCCTAAAATTTCTCTTATTTCCAAGTAATAAATTTTTCTATTTTCAAAAATATCTCTACAACCAAGTCAAATATTGTATTACTGTATTCAGATGATGTTGCATTTTGTCCACCCCTGGGACTATAGGACTATACAGAACTTTATGCAATAAAAACTAACCCAACTTCTTACTTTCCCAAGTTTCTTTAGGCTCGTGAACCTAGAGATGGCATGTGCCGACTCTCTGTGGGAACGTGATGTAAATCAAAAGACTGGGAGATGAAAGACAATGCCTGGCACCCGGAGGACACAGTAGTCCTTGCAGGACAGAGTCTGATTTAAATCCAATGGCCTTAGGCCTGCAGATCACAGGCAAAGATCAGAGAAATGGGCCTCATGTCCCCCTTGTCCAACACCCATGATACATCCTCTTACTATACAGTAGCAAAACAATTCTTACCGAAGTAAAACTCTGCCAAATGCTTCCTCTCCTCCACCTCCTCTATTGAGACAATTCAGACACTGAATACTGGTTTGGTAATTTGTACTAGGTTGTGTGTTACAGATTTTCAGATGCATGCATGTGAACACATCTGTAGCTGCCTAACAAAATAACTCTCCGTTTCTCACCATTGAGCTTGGAAGTGAAGCAGAAGGCGTCATAGCGCTCATCATCCTTGTGCCTGTAGCCATAGTTACGAACACCAGCTGGGTTGTCCTTACGGCCGCACTGGTCTCTAGGATGCGAGATAGGATACTGGACAGAGCCATCCTCCAGCCATCCAGCATTACACCAGTCTAGTCCATCCAGCCAGGCCTGTGGAAGAGGATAATGTAAGTTTGTGGGTCAAACTGAAAGATTAAAGACATTTTCAAAAGAGGAAAGGAGTTGCTTTATCTCCTCAACCATAACTTAATTATTCTGACACTTAACTGCCTACGGCTTTTTGCATTGAGAGGATGGACACGCTGTAAAATTCCTCCTCTGCATCATATACGTGTTCTATAATTTCAGACTTTTTGCTGTGGTAATATTTTTTTATAGCTGCAGCAAGTGCATAGTTACAATTTAGAGAGTGTTAAGTGGAAGCTGGGATCTGTAATGTCCATACTCCTCGATCTAATTTGCATTGAACATAATAGACTACCCACATCTGATGCAAGAGTAGAATGTGAACTCACTTTGTGCAGCTGGGAATGAGAGGCCAAGATGGCATCCTGGTGTTTACAGGCATCCTCCGCCTGGTGGTAGATGAGCTTATAGCGCCCTTCACGGGGGTAGTAGGGAAAAACCACTCCTACAGGTGGCAGAAACACACCTAAGGACGCACTCACATACTTGACCATGGACCTGCCATCCAAAATACCACCCTGCGTTTAATAAATGCTGTTACAAATGCCACCAGTCAATGAAAAAGTACTACCTGCTGTTACAAAAAGCTGTTTATTAAACACTTGGTGGTGATACCCTTATGCTGCATTGTAAGTATTAGGTAGGTGATACCTGAGGCCACATTCTCTATTCAATGTTGTTTTTTCTCTCAGGTAACACCTAAGTAACACTTACAATGTAGTATTGTCTCTTCTTCCTGGGCAGTTTCACAACCATTTGAAACTTGTGATCAAAACGATTGACATGTCGGTCAGGCAGGGGATCAGCTCACAGTTACCAAAGGCCTAAATAGCACAGAGAATGGGCAGGTGGATCAGTGAGACTTTAAAAGTATGAATGCAGCTTAGCAGCCTGACACTCCTTCAACAGTCAGTAAGAACGGAGGATATAGATATTCAATCATTCTTACAAAAATCAATGTTGAAATTCATCTATTACAATACCAAACCATTCAAAGACTAAGATCGAATTTTCTTTGGGTCAGTTCCTGATTAGTAAGGTCTTCCCTTGTTATTTACCCACTGGGTGAAAAACATTCAAATCCATCTTCTGTGAGGGTGGAGATCATTATTAGATGCCACCAGGTGTTGAAAAACCTCCTGGTGGTTTTGAACTTTTCTAACACCAGGTGGCACTAAACAGATGCTGGGTAACATTTTGGACGTCGTGCCAAATAGGTTGATTATGACCCTTTTTGCTTTCTCAAAGACTTTATACCTGAATAGAGCAGATTAGCTTAATGGGAAAAAAATTCCTCCACATGAAGTTGATTCCTGACCTTCTAAGTCAAGGTTGACAAATCCTGTGTCATCTTCCATGTCATTAGTGACCTCACACTCGTAGCGTCCGTAGTCCTCCAGTGTGACATTTTGGATAATCACTGAGGCATCGCCTGGTCCTGCCTGCTCCAAAAACACTCGTCCTCGGTACGTGCCAAACACACGCTGCTGCCTGGGGAGATTTAATAGACACGTTGACCCCTAAAACACTTATTGTTGCGAACAAAATATTTGACAAGGGCAATAACTCTGCTCTGCCAGTGTGAACTCTGTACAGCATACTTTATTTTATGGGGTCATGAAAAGATGTACTTCATGGACACACTATTTGTGTGGAAAACAATATCTAACAGTGACATAAAACCAACCAATCAAGTGAACTGTTGTCGGTTGTGGCTTCGCAACTAAAGAGTCGAACAGTTATAAGACTGCAACATAAGAATGCAGAATTTACTTTCCGAGTGCCACGAAGACGTCCTCGAACTGCAGAGCATCGGTCACTTTGGTCCATTTAATCCGAATGCGAGCAGGATCGGTGCTCTCCGGCTCGTGGTGGAATCTGCAGGGCAGAGTGATGGAGCCACCTCGATGTGTCACCACCTTACCGGGAGCTGTCTGCACAATCACAGCTCCGGTGTCATCCTCTGAGGGGAAAAAAAGAGAGAAGGGGGAAGGCTCATTTTCAACATGCTGAACTTATTTTTCTGATCAAGCTGATCTGTTTCCTTTTATGAATTCTTATGAGCTTTTATTGAAATAGCACTGCGATCTTGACCAGAAATGTAGATTCTGAATTGTGTTATGGAAAGAAGTGATGCTGAAAGTGTTGAATGCAAGTGATTGCAAAGGTAGTTGCAATGTTGTTTGAAATTTCCCTTGGCACCTCCAATGCTACTAACTCTAATTATAAAGTCCATAATTTGAGACTGTCTTTAGACACACCACAGCCTATAAACAGTGGCAAGTATCCTTTTTGTTCATCAAAGGGTCCAGCTAATGGCAAATTCACCCCTCCTCCTCCTACATCTCCAATCAGGTTACCCACGCCAAAATCTCATCTCGCCCTCGGCAGAGAGTGATTCACCAAAATGACGCAAGACTTACAATTCATCCAGACTGACGATAGTTGCATCAAATTGACATTTTTGGCATACATTTACTTGACTGCGGCATGAACATTTAAACATTTAATAAGCAGCTGGAAAAGGCTTCCTGCAATGTTGTGGCCGGATAATAGCACCCACAATTATCCAGGCCAGACAGCAATTAGTCCCCTCACTGCTCTGCAAACTTGTTTATCAGCTATGCAAGCAAAGAGTGGTGTTTAATCACAACTTCAAGCACATTGTTTCATCCTGTACAGTGTGTATTGTTATGTCGAGAGGAGACAAACAACACTATGTTGCCTTTTTGTTAAGATTTACAGACGATTTTGTCAAGATTCAAATCCATTTGATAAACAGCAGCATTGGCATATAGGTAGGATTTATGTCTGTTCATATATGTATTTTGTATACAGCTATGCTGTTGTACAATGTGCAGAATGTTGATTGGCAATGTCATGTTGAAATAAGCAAGGCCTTGTTGTCGAAACGGTAAAGAGTATATCATTCCTTTTTAATGGTGCCTTCACAGATAGGAAAGTTACCATCCATGTGCACTAATGTGAACGCCTATCCATTTCACTTCCTAAAGACTGAACCTCTGTGACATCCTCTTCACGCACCCAATCACGTTTCCAAACTTTTGGCAAGCCTAGTTATTAAAATTAAAGAGCAGATTGTGTGTCTGTCCACCTACTCCTCACTCAACATGTTTCTACCTAAACATTCTAGCTAAATATATTTCACACTGTAATGTGGAGTCGCAAAGCCCAGGAGAGGTTTTAATAGGCATATTTTTCTTGTTTGCAATGGTTACTTACCCTGCTGTTACATATATGTATACATATAAGTCTCAGGTGATCCAGCAGCGCTTACTAAGACTTTACAGCTTTTTACTGTTATGGGGAAAGTATTTCTGAGAGGAGTCTACATAGGCTACAGCATCTTAAATGTGTGCATACTGCAATTATTAAGCATGTGATAGAGTGCAAAGTCCTCACCGAGAACATGAACCACTTTTCTCCTTCCCTTTTCAGTGTCAGCAGGCAGGGAATACACTGAGAGGGCAGAGGTCAAGACGAACAGGAAAAAGGACATTTCCACAAAGATCACAGGCCGGAGCTGTTTTGCAAACTGCGAGAAAGGGACAAAGAAGCAGGAGGACCACAGGCTCACTTAAGGAGGACAAACTTGATGATTGGTTACTATGATTTCAGGACTAAGATCAAAACCTAGAAATGACACAGTTGAAGAACATGGAAAATATTTTAAAAAAACAGCTTGTCGTGGAGCTCACCAAAGTACAAGAATGTTATGATAGCTCAGTGTCTTATAACGACTTTGTACTTAGAAAAATGACAAAATCCACATGTGCTTAAACTCATTGATGCTCAGACTCATCATGTAACAGCAAAGAGCTCCAAGTTTTGACGTAAAATGCAATAAAGCTGATCAGCAGGCTTAGAAAAAGGCTGCAGACAACTGATTGCTTTGGATTTCACTGTGAAATTAAGTCAGTCGACTGTGCTTGGTATTAGAGGGAGCTGTGCTTTAAAATCACAGCTGCTTTAACCTGTTAGCTTCACAACATGCGCTGAAGAGAGTACTTACAGGAAAGTGCACTTCAAGCTTCTTTGGGACTGTTTTCTACCTATCTATTCTGGAGAAAAACCTGGATGTGTTTGGAATGATTTGGGGGAACACAGGCTTGACTGTGTAGAGTCTAATTAGGAAAGCAAACATTATCCAAACATGAACCACAACAAACTCAAACCTATGTTTATTGTTTATATCAAGGCCCAGGCACACAAAACTGCATGCAAGAACCAATTATGATGAAAGAAACCCCCCTCCCCCTCCGCTGACACTGGCTGATGATGAGGATGATGGTTCTCTAATAAGGCAAACTGGAAGAAAGCAAAGATAAAACTGTAAACAAAGCAGAGCTTTGTTCCTCTTTTGTTCTTGTTTTTCTATCCACTACAGTTGTAGTTTAGTTTAATGTGAACGTGTTTTTGAATTTCCAATTAATCCATCATACATTGTTTTTTCACATTTATACTTTCATTAAGCATTTAAGCTTCATGCATCCAAAAGTTTTGCTAGCATTTGGAGACTGTTAACCATCCTGTCTTCTGGCAGGGACCCATGAGAGATTTATTTGCAGGAAACGTCCTTGTGGATGTCACCTCTGCTTTTTCCGGTAAAGTACTTATAAACGGCTGTTGTATATTGAATGCACAGAGCCCTACATAAGTGTGTAGTTTGTCTTGGCATGTGACAACAGTGGCGGTGCTGTGTCATATAAATCCATTATCACCTGCATGAAAGAGCACGAAACTGTCAACACAAGTCCATAAGGTTTTTCACTGCATTTTCAATGTATAAATGGTATAAAGTCACCATAACAACAAAAGAAAGGTACCTAGAGTGTATTCTGTGGCGGTACGCACTGACAGAGGTCTGCATTGTCAGCATCACCCGTGGATATTCAGCTCCTATGATACAGTACTGCTGCAGTATATAAATTCTTATCATGAATTGAGGCCCCAGTGAAGCTACGGTACTAAAGCAGCTAGTTAACATGCACATTGTACTCTATAAACAGCCCTGCTTCATCATTTCTCTCAAGGTTAGTACAGGGATTATCCCTGCAGTTGGAAGTCATTCAGCACAGAGAGCTGCAGAGCACAGTCATACTAACACAGCACAGAAGTCATTTGAACTTACCATGGCTATCACAACAGGATTTGAAGCAGGTGTTCCACTGTGAAGGGTTTAAGTCCTCACTCGGGTTAAATGCTGTTCTGCAGCAGCTCTCACCTCTCTTCCCCCCTCCTCCATTGCTGCTCTCTCACACTGCAGGGGAAACACCGGTGTTTGTGGGTCCTGCAGTGCTCCGATGACGCAGCACAGATTTGACTGCGCACTATGTGGAGATGAGTCTGTGCCTTACTGAAGCTCATCATATAATATCACACTTTGGTTCTGCAGTCACGTTGATTCTATCACCTCAGGGGGACCCTATTGACTTTAAATCAAAGAATGTGTCAGAACAAAACAAAAAAGGAAACTCTTCTCAAAAACTGAAAAAGAAGATTGTTCAACACAAACCCGATCCAAACAAAGGTGTTTATGGCTGAGGAAGAGTAAGGCAATGAGGAACAGACTTTCAGCTCATTTTTTTCTTTTGTCTGTTTGTTGCAAGAATGTCATTGGAGTTTACATGTTTGGAGTAGAGTGTACTTTTACATACAGCGGTGTGAGGCAAAAGTTTTGGAGCCCTGGGAGAATAGAATCAACTTTTCTCTAAAATGCAGAAAATGAAAAGTAAAGAAAAAGTGCCACCATGTAAAAGTTTTGGCAACTTATGTACTTTTTATGTAATGATCATTTACATCATGTTAAATAACAGATTTTTCAGGTGGCAGTTACCTTGGTTTGTTATGTGGTTAAGAAATAGTTGCCTGGAACAGTGAAGGTCGGGTTGAGAAAAGTTGCTTTTGAAGGCAAAAAAAAATAAATATGAAAGCTTCCAAATCAAAACATCTATTAGGGATATATTAGACCCTTACGTGGGTGGTTGCGCTGTTCAGCTGTGCAACCACACCACACAGATATGACCCTCACACAGTGTGTGATAGATCATAGAGCAGTCTTCTGAAAAAGCCCTTTCCTGCATCCTCAAGTCAGCCTCAGAATTTTCCAAATTAACAAACCTAATGCAACTGGAGGCTCTTTGGGACTGATGATGTTTGACTATCTGGCTGCAATAAACAAAGGTACCGCTTGTGTTACAGGAAGCAAACATATTATTTCTCGAAAAGAAAAAAAAAGTTGAAGATGGAAGCCATGTTCCAATCTGCCCACTGAATGTAGTATGTAATAGAATAGCAGAATCAGCGGAGTCCAGCTGCAAATCAAAGCTAACACCTGTGAATATGTGTTTTGACAAGGGAATGGGGAGTTATATCTCTGCGGTCCAGCCACTGGACTCCAACAGAATTTATATTGTCAGGTCTTTTCACATGGGGATTTCAGAAAATACAAATAGAGACATTTTTTGAAAATTATCTTACGAATATGTTAAACAGCGTAACATTATACATTCAATCACAAGTTACAACAATTCTAAGATAAAGCTTGCAATGGTGTCAAGAAATGATCAACAACCCCCGATTTGAGCCAGGTTTTTGCTTGTTGTCTTGTTTTTATTGCTTCAATAACGACCACAGTATCTTGAGGAAGATGTTTATTTGATGTGGGTAACCCTCTGCACTTTATCTGTTGGTTGCCAAATTCAGCAGCAGGGAAGCACATCTGGTCATGGGTTTCTGTATACTTGTGAGCTTTTTCCTCTTCATCAACTCTAAAGTGGAATAAAGAGTTACAGAGCGGCATCGCTGATGTTATAACACCAAAGTCTCTCTGAAGCCCCTTATGGGGATGACATGTTAACTACAGCATGATGGTAAGATGAGAGAGGACCTCGAGAGGATTGTAGCTGGTAATGAGAAGAGACAGGACCCACATCTTAAGACAGTTGCGCTGTTAAACCCTTAAAGAAATTAATATTAATATGATGGCTACATTGTTACATACTGTGCAGCCATGATTCAAGCTGACTCATGTGCCCTGTAGAGCAGCAAGCATGGACTGTTTACTGATGTGCAGCTTCTCCAACTCATGCAGCTATGTAAGGCATCTCCCTGCTGGAGAATCACAACACCATCAACATGAGATGCAGCAAAGGAGTAAAAAAGGAGCAGTACAATGACAATATAGTGTTGCTTTGTGGAAGTGAGAAATTTAAGGCTGACAATAATAACAAAGAGCAGTTAGGGGTGCAACAGGTAGCTACCTCCAAGGGCATTAGCAGACACTTTAGTGAGTTTTATTTTTTCTGATATATTAATGGAATGAGCAATATATTCTCTGACTTCTAGGCACAAGATTTAGGAACAGACTTGAGGCTCATTTTTTTTCTCAATTAAAACCTAGGACTTGAAATTACTGAAAATTAGCTGCTGTAACCATGCAGCAAGGTCATTTTCTCTCATGAAATGCATAGAAATTTAACAGAGAACAGTCAAGTACCAGAAACGCCCATCAGTAGGTGTACAACAAGGACGATTTTGAGGATTTAAAAGCCAAGCTTCTGAAAACAAGAATTTTGTTTAAATTTCATTTATTTGTGCATTACTACATGGAAACAGAAAGAAGGTTATGTGTAGTGTAAATGACAAAGAATGCAGTTAGGATTCAATGGTGTGGTAATAGCCTTTGCCAGCTGATGTATGCAGATGTGTTGTAAATACAATTTCCACATGCACGTTCAACAGCTAAACATGCTGACCACAGAAAACCTGACCCATGCCGTCTACCTTATGCATCATCCAACCTGGGTTCTTCACAAAGGACTCAGTGTTCAGGCCAGCCAAACTCGTCCTGACCACCAGTAACGGATATGACTCTGTTGACCATCATCAAGGCACGTCTTCATCCTAGTGCATAAACTGACAATAAATTTGCTTTCATTACAATGTGATAACTCTCTTCCAATGCTTCCATCCTCACAGTGAGAATCCTTTAATTATATTTTTCATAAACACGGCTCCTCAGTTCTCCGTGGCCGCCTGCACAGCCAGACGGACATCTGCAGCAGAGATCCCCCCGTGACTCCCGTCATGGGATTACTGAGCTGTTTGGAGGAGCCACATTTTGATTTAAAGTCTCTGTCAGACACACTGGTAGCATGTGGACACGGGAGAACTGCCATGGGAGAGAGAATTAAATGAGTCTGCCTATCTGTTGGCCTATTGCTCAGCAAACTATGAGGGGTAATTACTCATGAGTGGGCTGCTGTTATTGATGGGGGAGAGATGGAGAGAAGTCTTGCACTGCTTTTTTAAACAGCTTTACGCCACCGCATTTGTCACAGTCAAGAAACCACAGCATCACACAACGTTTTTAAAAAACGCTTATTTGTCAACTCCATTACATGTGACGATGACTTCTTTATTTGACGTCTTTCGTGGGTAATTTTAAGAGACTCTACTGTAGTCCTCACAAAATGAACAACAGTCATATTAGTGGTCTCTCATCTGATTAAAAGTAAGAGAAATCTCTTCCATTGAGCCACCTCATTTCATGCAAACTAAAGCATCACAAATTATGAGTCATTCATTTGGTGTTTTTGTAAAATAAAAAAAACAATAGTGAGAGCTGTAGTAGACCATTTACTGGGCCACCTACACAAAGCTGGCACACAGCAGCATCTATCGACTGAAAAGACACAAAAAAGACCAGGGAACTAAAGCAGAGGATGGATGAAATGTTGGCAGTCGAAGCACCCAGGATCAGACAGAATGCACAATGGCACAGGCATGTCTTATTTTCGTACTTAAAATGAAAAAGAAAATCTGTCTTTTCAAAACTGAGATAGGTTGGTGGCAGGCAACAGTTTTGTGTGTTAGCATGTGTGATTGCATGAGTGTGTGTGTGTGTGTGTGTGTGTGTGTGTGACGTGTGTGTGTGTATGTTTACTAAAGTAAGCGAGTGAGTGGCAGGAGCTGCTGTTGGAGGATGTATTACCTCTTAAAGCAGATGTCGGCTCATCCTCACTCAGCTTCAGAGTAAGGATCTGTGGTGGCTCCAGTGGAGTTGGGTGTGAAAGAGTAAGCATATTGTCAGGATGTCAAGTCTCCTTGTTCTCCTCACTAAAAAGCCCACAAAGTCTGCTTCAAATTGTTAAGGTCACATAGAGACGGTTCAGGTTCCAAAAACCGCAGCCAGGCAACATTTTTCAAGATTGTCTGTGACTGAGAGAATGGGAATGCTTCGATTCAGATTTGCACCACACAACCTTGTAGTTTGTTCCAAAGACTTTGTTGGTTCCCACACGCAGGTGTTTTCACTTGTGGCTGATTAGTCATCTGCTCAGCTTGGCTAAAGCTCCGTTTGGACTGGATGTACAGAATTAGTCGGGAGCAGGTGGGAAGATTTTAATCCCTTTCAGTGTGTAGACGTGATAGATGAAATTACTTTGTTTTTGTGATACTCCTATAATCTATTCACTGTACTGATACCTCAGGGATGACAGTTTTTTTTAATCTTGTAGGAAAAGCTGCTGTACATCTAATTGTTCTTTCATCACCTTGGTGACAAAAGTTTTTTTTTGTGTGTTTTTTGGCAGTTCTGATAAATGGAAACATCCTTACCCTTCTCCAGCATAAAGGCTTCTTCCTTTCCCCTTACAGATTTATATTTCAGAACTTTTAAGCACCTTGTTTTACGCAAATATAGAGCTTTCTTCTTCGTGGATTTTGGAGATTACGATTGGCTCAAAGATTGTCCACATCTGTCACTGGCCTTGTGATGTCCCAAAGGAATTTCTGTTCAGAACAATGAGTTAATTTAGGATCTCTGTGCATATTCAATTCCCCAGCTGGTTTTATGCACAATTTCTCACTTTCATTCATCCTCCACGAGTGTTCCCAAATGTCAGCTCAAGCTTGCTGTTGGATTTCAAGTGAGGTCAGATATACAGATGAGCCCCAGTACTTCCATCAGCTTGCCACAGGCTGGCTCAGGTTTTTATAAAAGCTCGTCTGGCTCTGTCGTATTTTCTGTACTTGGCTGCAGGATTTTTCTGTTACCTTCTTGGAATTATGTCATCATCCACTGTTTGGCAGCAAATCCAAACTCTGTTCGTGCTCTTTTGCTTTGAGTGAAAACACAGCATGTGTTCACAACTTCTCCTCTCATAATTGAACTTATATTTCTCAAGTAACAGTGGCTTTACTTTGGAATGAGTGTAAAAAAAAAAATCTTAAACTTTTTATTTGCACACAAAGCATGGTGGGTGTAATGATAAAATGATTCCCTTGTTTCTACAAACACCACAGGGTTTTTTTTTTCATTTCTTTGATTTGTGCTTTTTTGTCTCCATTGTCCGTCTGCCTGTGAAACCGATCTCAGAAAAACATCTTGGCGCATGTCTCAATTCTGTAGAAAAAGCTGCTGAAGAAGAAAGGAGAGAGGAGACTTGCCACTCGAGCTATGAGAGAGGATACACAGGAGCATTCCTTGCAAAACCCTTTTTGTCGTCTATGTCGTATATAAGGGTGTGTAAAATGAATACATAAATGTGAAATGTTTACACCATTTTCATTCTTTTAGCTATGATTTGTTGCATATAAGTGTTTTACTGACCCATGTAGTCTGCAAATGTCAGTGAACAACTAGGATACACCTCATAAGTCATAATAATGTCAGTTCAACCAGCAGTAAAAGAGCAGGGGCACTTTAATGGGAACCACCACGCCACAGAGGAACGTCTAAAGAATCTTTGACCTTCTTGAAGAGCTTGTCAAAAAGAGCACAACTGTTTGTAGTTGAGCTAAACATGAAACTAGACAAATTCAGTGAACAGAATTGCAAAGATAATTGTGCTTCACTTCACAGGGTTGTGGTCAGGAGCAGAGAATGGGTTTGGAAGTCTGACCTATCCAATATGTCCACTTTGTTTTGCTCAAATTGAAGGAGACGAAGGCACTTCAGTTTATCCAACCCCTTCAGTGGACTCACTGATATTTCTTTTGCTTAGACTGACGTTGAGGACGAGATAGCAATCTGTGTGGATGACAAGCAAGAGAGCATGGTCCATTTCCAAGACCCTCAGTAGCAGGCATCTCACCTTCATCATACCAAAGACCCACTCTGTAACGTACTGAGTTTTGGCATGATAATGGCTGAAGCCTCTCTTTACCTCCTTGTCCCTGCAGTGGCTCCCAGTGTGGTGTGATTGTGGCAATAGGCCAATTCAAGGGTAGCAACCATCCCAAATATCGTTCCTGGAGGATGCCAATGAGCCTTTCTGTGAAAGTTGCTATTTATAGGATATCCCATGAAAGTGTGGAGGGAGCTTGAAAAAACCAAGACACCAAAGTGCATGTGCCAGATAGCGCAGGTATGTTGATACAGTAATAGGAAGCTCCCAGGTCTGTCTCTTTTCTGTTTGACAGCACATCAAAGCATCCATGGAAACTCAGCTGAGGCATAATCATACAGGAGGTCATCAAAGTGAATATTTTTGAACTGGTACAATGCTGTTGAAGAATTTATATAATGTACAGGTGAATTTTTCGCCTTCAGAAATGTTGAAAAGTGTTTTAAGTGTTTTTTACCTTTATACGGCACATTTCTAAATGACAAAACGTGTTCTTAGAAATAAAAATATGTTTTGTTTTAACTGCAGGATGAAATGTGTATGTCTGCAGCTAAATTATATGCTCCGATACAATATGCAATAGACCTTCCAGTCACACGGGATTATTCCCTATCAAATAAATACACTCTTTTACTTGGACATCAAAAAGGAAACTATCGTGAATATGTCTGGGAGGAGCAGAGTGGCACGACACGTTTTACTTCAGTGCTGGGAACAGCATATGGACAGTCAAAATAGTCCATCCGTCTGTCCACCACTGTTTGCGGATTACTCAAAAAATAAAAGTCATAAGCAAGCAAGTCAAGCAAGTCATAAAATAAAGACTGAAAGCATGGGTTTTGAGCAAAATAATCTTGTATTTTGGCGTTTTAAAACATGGCATTTGTAATAAAACATTTCTTCATGAACCATGAGAGTTCAGAAGGGATTAAGATCATTTTTCTTTGTACTTGGTATCTTTCTCCTCGCTGTTTGGCAAACCTGTCTGACCAGGAAAGGGGGCTATTTTTAAGAAGAAATAGGGGTTGCTGTGAACCCTCAGGGCCACCAGGACGGGAGTGGCTGCATAAAGCAAGTTAGCCAGCAACACTGTCCAGAAAACATCATTTGGAATGCGAAATGGAGCCGTGGTGCGAGAGTGGAGGGACCCCCCCATGTGGGCCCATTGGCACTGGAATGAGAGAGAAAGATAGAGATTAGACCATGTTGCTATACAGGAATACTGAAAATTGCACTTACTGACATTTCCACTTCTGGTGGTGGCTGTCTTTTTTTCTCAAAACACACTGCAGACTGAATGTTTCTTTCCACTCACTTGAAATTGAATGGTTACTTTGAGTTGTTTTTACAGTTACTTAAGTGCACTTAAGTACACAGAAAAAAGCTCCCAACAATGACGATAAACTACTGCACAGGATATGTACAGACATGAAACCATAACCATTAAGAAGATGGGTGGAAGTGATCTGCAATGATTACATGTTAGTAAAACAAAGCTTTTATCAAGGAGTTCCTCTCCTCTCCGTTCCATACTTTTTCTCACACCAATGTGGAGAGAGAGCCACCAGCTTGTTTATTACAAAGAATATGCTTCAAAGGATAAATATGGCCCAGGTCATTACCAACAGGATGCAATCTCATCATATGTTGATTGCAAGAGTTAATTGCAGTGACAAATGTCAGACCTTTTTCGACTTAAATGCTGATGAAAACCTTAATCAGCATCAGAAAACAGTCAGTGCAACACACTTCGGGACCCGGTAACTTTGTCCTTAATATGTATTCAGAGCCATTACAGCTATCAACTGTTTGTCTTTTTGGTGTTACCTGGATCATGGCTCCAGCAAGGAATGTCGTCCAGTCTGACATCCATGTGCACCCAGGTTTGAGGAGGCCATAAACAAACGCGCCCAGGAGAGGCAGTCCATAAAAGAACAAGTGCAGCATCTGGAAAAACAAAAGCAATTAATCATTTGATAATGTTTCCATTATTCCTTCTCAAGCTACATATTTTATTCTGCTTCCATATTTGGCTCCTATTTTAGTTTGAAACACACGTACATTCTGCGGTTTACAGTGACATGCAGTAGGACACGTGTGGCTGTATAATACAGTGAATACTCTAATGAGTGTGGCTCTGGATAGAGTGGTAGGAGCAGAGCTAAAACAACTCTCCATCACTGTCAGTCAATGTTGTTGTTGAGCCCTGACCAACACTCCAGCAGACAATTAATACAGTACATCCTCATTCTCCTCTGGCCCGCACTTCACTTCACCTACTCACTCTGAATACAAAGGAGGGAAGCTTAAAGCTCCAAATACAAACACACTGACCATTTTCATTGTGTTGCTCAAAGCTGGCACTACTAAACTAGAAAAATATATCATTAGAATGAAATATCGGAAGCAGAAGGTAGATACTGTAATTGTCAAAGTTGATTACTTGGATTTTTCGCATCTCTGTAATCTGATTCAAAATGTGATGTTTTGTTCTCCACTGCAGCTGCACACATTTGATAAATGAAGAAGAATTTTTAAAAAGTATGATTAAATGTTCGATAAAAGGAGCTCTTTGGCGGGGAAGTGTTTTCGTCTTGGCGTTTCTAATGTGATCTTAAATGCAGGGCTGTAGTATTTTGCTGCTTTCCAGCTCTGCACCCTGAAACCCAAATGTGCACACTTGCACAAATTACTCCTTCTACACAGGGTTCATTCCAGAAATTTTCTTGACCTTCACATGAAACATTTGGAGCATGAAAGCCAGTTTCCCACTTTATAAAACCCTCAAATTACACCAGTGAAGGTTTTTTTTTCTTTTCATTCCCATTCTGAGGTCCACATGAATTCTAATGAGTTGAGCACAGGACCTGAAAGCCAATCAAGTGCGCCCTTCAGTCTTTTGTTGGAATGTCTTTATAATTCTAACATGGTAATGTGTCACATATCATTCATCATCATCGATGAATAATGAGGGCAGGCGGTGCTGAAGAAGTGTACCATTTTGCAGCAAGCTCAAACGTCCTTTCACGTCTTTGCTCCCTCACATATGTTATAATCAATCCCTATGAGCCAATGAAGAGCAACATGCACAAACACTGATTTCCAAATGCTGTTTATCACTATATGTGCTGCACACATACCCTCCTCCCACCCTGTAAGATGCAAATGGGAAGCTTTTGGGCGAGGGATTATCTTATCAAGTTCTCAGCGTGAGGTTTGTCTCTCAGATCAATGATTTCAATTGTGCTTGGACTGCAGCCCTGGCAATGTCTTTGGATAACCTATTGACAAAGCTGTGTACGCTAAACAAAACACAACAAAACCCAAAGCAGTGAGGGGTCAGAGGAAGAAAGGAAAGGAAAGCAGACCAGTTGCCAGTCACAGAAATGATCTGTTATCCACCGTAAGCTAATGAAAAAGAGAGACTAAGATGCGCTGAAAATTCGACCCATGTATGCTTTTGCTGTAATGATGAAAAATGGCTCTGTTATCAGGTGCAAGCTTAAACAGTGGAGGAGATAAGGCCAAGCTTCCAGCATGCTCAAAGGGATACCCATGAAAGCAGGGGTCCATTATGAGGCTGGTTATTTAAAACAGGCTGGAGAGGAGCTTTCAGGTGCTACAGACTCAGGCTGAAAGAGAAAAAAAGACCCACCATGACTCTGGGGAAGCCCACGGGGTCCTTCAGGTAGGGCTCAAATTGCTTCAGGTATACAGAACAAGCTTCAAGTGGAGAGTCCAGAGCCACCTACAGAGAGTGGATATGCATATAATTCAGTTCAATATGACAACACCACAAACTACCAATACAAATGACCACAGATTTGAACTTCTGCCTGATCTTGTCAGAAATAAAAACTTCCAGAGAATGAAACACTGTGTAGTTAAAGAAAACATTTGACATTTTTGGGATTTTGATTGTTCTCTTTCTCGCTCTGAGTTAAATGCGATACAAAATTCATGTTTTAAGGACACGTATAGAACTATCTTCAGCAACCAGAACACTCATTCTACGGTACAGATACAAGTGAACATCGCAGCTGGACTATTCCTTTCCTCCTTTATTCAAACATGGTATTCGTTGAATAGTAATTACATTAATCTTCATTGTTCTCAAATCAATTAATATTGATAAAAAATTTTACTGACCTTCATCATATAGACATGTAAGATTGCCACAGGGCTAAATTAGCAGAATACATTGCTTCTCAAAGAAATCCTGAGTGAAACTTGGCCAAGTTTAAAACTACCAGTACAGCACTGCCTTGAACTCTGTCCTGAGTGTTCTGAAGTACTTACCAAGCCTCTGAGGATGGTGAAGGCAATAGACGCTAACAGGAGCACCACTAGGAGGAGGTCTGTGGGACGCCAAATTAGCTTCATGCTCTGAGCCTGCTGGGCCTGTGAGCAGGTGTCAACATAATGCACAGTACAGAGCTGGTTAGTCAAGGCTGTAGTCTCATTGCACACTTGCTATCTTGCATAGGAGAATAAGTGAAGACGGCTTCTCTCTCCAAGTCTCCATAGATCCGCAATAACCTACTAAAACCTGATGTTCTCTCTACACATGCCTGTCACCCCATATATCACATCAGGCTTTGTTAATAATTAATAACCACACTTAGTAATATGTAGTGTGATGTTGTTCATCAGATGTTATATTAACTCATTTTCAAGACCTAGTAAGGACCAAATAGTTTATTTTAAATTATGTCCTTGAAATTCTTTGGTGCTCTTCCAACAAGCCACTTCTCTTTTCACTCCTCTCTCCTCCAGCTGCATTTTAGAGACTGACAAATCCTAAAAAAAAAAATCCGTTTTTGGGCCACCGGCAGGTCAATGGAGGAAAGAGGAGATGACAAAATTAAATTTTCCCGAGTGATATGATGTTTGCGAGCTGAGTTATGGACAAAAACATGTAAGGTCACAGTGGCACAGACAGACAGATGCACACTTAAACGTGATCCCTGTGGAAAAAAACGTTGCTGGTCCAGAGGCATAGGGAATCTGATTAGAGTCACTTTGAATTAAAAACACATCTAAAAAAAAAAAGCTAATTTGAGTGATAGAAAACCGCTTTGGGCTATTTCCCAAAGCTAAATATCGTGATTACCCAATCAGGACAAGATTATTGACTTGGGGCGATTACTACATAATGTGACAGATAAAGCAAACATTTGACATATCATAGGGACATTTGGTGAAACATTGCTGCTCTGCCTACCAACAGACTCTAACATTGTTTTATATTAAAGTCAATAATCTACAAATTCCCTCGACCACACTTCAGCTATAAAAAAATCACAGCAAACCATCTTTGCGGATTGCATTCAGAGGATCAAGGCTGTTGAGTTAATTGTACTCATTAAACACATTAAGCAAACGCTGCACCCATAAACCTCTTGACATTCATATCAAGGTCTAATCATGGGTGCATCTGACTCACATTGTATCCGCCGATTAGTGGTCTGTCCTTGGGCCGAGTGAACAGCGAAATGGCTCCCAACACCGGCATCAAAAGAAAGAGGAAATTGAGCCAGAAGGCAGGACGGATATCAGACCCATATTTACCTGCCAGAAAGACACTTTTGACATCATGCACTCAACCATACAAACACTCACTGTTAACATGTCAGTGTTAGACTGTAATTAAGCTTCCTATTAGAACCTCAGTGGGACACTTGCAGCAGAATCATAGACACACATCACAGTATGATAACACATCAGAGAAAACACACTGCCTGCAGAAGACATTGATCTCGTGACACTTAAGTATGCAGTTTGAAATGCCAACAACAGATGCTTTCAGTCTGTTTTGTGCTTTGTTCTGTGGAGTTGTGATGGCAGACGAGTTTGTGCTCTGTTGGCAGGCAGAACTGTGACACTGATGGTACGTGGCAGGGCAGATGTTTGCCTGATTGAAGCCCATCATCGTGTGACTGGTGGATAGGGGAACTGGAAACGAGACTCACCTGCGACTATTCCAGTAATAAACACACTCATGTTGGCACACAAAGATCCTGCCCAGAACAGTCCCAGCGTACGGTAGGCTTTCCTGGGAAGAAACCAAAAGATTTAAGCCTGAGGATTGTAAAGGTGTCAGTATTACATAAAGTCATATGATAAACTTCAAGGTGCTGCTTAAATGGTATTTAAGAACCTCATCCATCAACCCTGCATGCAATGCAAAGCATCACCAACAGCATATTTACAAGGCTGCTGTTGTTTTCACATCCATGAGAGGGCCTGCCCCGAGGCAGTGAACCCTCTGAACTCTTGAACTCACTGACTCCGCTTTATGACTAACTCACACTGTTGTCTAAAAACACAATACTATTCTGGCTTTTGTTCGTATTTGATGTTATAAAACACAATATAATGATGTAGAAGTTGAAACACTTTATCCTCAAAATGACTTCTTAACACGTGAAATACGGGGGCAAAAAGCAATGTGCTTGAAGCGATTCATGAGTTGTGGAAAACATGAACCTCGTTGGAAAGACCTCTATGCTGTTATCTGAAGCAGCCATTTTGTGATGTATGCAAGATAAATGGGCATGTCTTGACTCGAGCCACGTTCATCACCACCCACCTGTCAGTTATCCTGCTGATCATCATCAGGTACATGATAAAATGAGCGATGCCATCCCAGTAACACATCATTATGGCATATGATGTCCCCAAGTAGGGCTCTCCCTACAACATAATACATGAAGACATACTGTGCATTGTACAATGCTCGTAATAAACATTTGCTTGATACAGTTATCAACTCTTTAAATTCCAGCTTGGGCAATGTAATTTCTCTAGATGATGAAGGTTAAAAGTTTATGCGTTTTAACTTAAACGGACTTGAATGCAAAAATATGAAACCTACTGTCTTCTGATAGAAATCCATGAAGCCAGAAATAATGCCATCGTATTCCAAGGCACTCGTAAGGTCAATGATACAGGTAAAAGAGAATTCTGCAAAAACTGAAATGGAAAGAAAAACATTAGTTCAAGGTCTTCTATTACAAGTCTTTTTGCCTATGTCTTGGCATATCAATGTATTTATGTGGGTGGATGGTGACCACTGCTTGATGATGTCTTCAAAAAGCCATGAAAACTCAAGAAACTGTTGTATGTAAAGGTGCTTTAGTGGCTTAAACAAAACTGCCTCAAATACAAAGTTTATTTTCTCTCCAAAAATGAATGCCATGTTTATGGTAGCAGGAAGAGTGCAGCTGAAGTTTGTGACATTAAAAACCACTTTACGTACAGTTTCCATAATCTGTGCTTTAACTGCACTCTCACGTCTGAACATCTGCTCTCTAAAAAAGGTCTACAGACCAACATCCCACTGTATTAACCGAAAACATCCACTCTATCACCCTTTTCCATCATTTCTATCATCTACTTTTCAGTTGAAAGTATTTTCTCTCAAGGGGCTAGCCACTGATTTTTTTTTGGGACAGTGAGGGGAGAAAATTAAGTCTTGAACATAAGGTAGGCTTGAGGCATATTCTAATCAAGTCCACAGTGAGGAGCCTGTCCTCATGTTAGAAGCCCAGCGGAGCTAAAAGACCACATTCAGCACGTAGAAGTAAATCATGGAGCAACCTAAACACTAGCAACTAGCATAAACTAAGACCTTCAGACCACTCTTTTTTTGGATGTGGGTGTCATGAACAGAGCCTTTAACAGAGTGAGAAAGGTTGTGACTGTGGATACAAATACGGTTTTTTGTAGATTATTTGGTGGAGATATTGGATGACTCAAGAAAGAATAAGTCATTTTCATTCTACACAACTATTACAATAGGAGATGATGGTTTGCCTTGTTTAGCCACAGTGAACCTTTTATGGTACACGCACAATGGACTGTTGACAAATGTATTGAATTGCTCTGGACTCATTAATCCAGGTATCAGCTGCTACAGAGCTGAGCAGCATGATGAAATGGAGCCCTTGTTGTTAATCATGTACAACAAATGGAGCCACTATATTGTGAACAATAGCAGTAATGGATATCAGAAATATGCATGTCTAACACACTTTAGTATTTGCAAATGTTGTACACAGCCATATTCTGTTCACAACTATAAAATAGAATGTGTTGGTATAGATTATAAAACCCATCAGTGCATATCAAAGAGTGCCTTTACTTCAGTGAGCTATGGCGTTACAGTTCAGCCTTTCCTAACCAATAGGATGAGCCGAAACAGTCAATCCATGAAAGAGACAGTTCCATGTCTGAGAATACTGGGCAGTCAGACTGAGCATAATGCCGAATAATCTTTTTCTATGTAGCGCCAACAAAAAATATTGCAACCGCTGACATTTTATCTCTTTATTTCATCATAAAGAGAATCTCTGGTGTTTCTGTGCGGACAACACAACTGGAAGTGTTTCCTTCCCATTTTGCTTCTCTATAAAACTCACACATAACATGCACATTCACACATTGCTCATATACTTTGTCTCCATTGTATGTCTCTGAAATCCTCAGGATCACTGGTTTTATCTCTAGCCTCACAGGTGTGATAGCAGTGGATTATGGCTCACTACCATTGGTAAAAAACCTGTTAAAACATTGCCCGCATTCTTGTGGTTCTTAAAATCTCTTGCTCTGCCTTGGGCACCCACGAGCTAAATATCATCACACTGCTGCACCACTAACATAGCCTCTGGCATCAGTTGCAGAGATCTGTTACCAGGAAGCCCCTGGGTGGAACAGCCACACAGTTTGACCAACAAGGACTCAATATGACCCACATTAGTGTATCAAAGTTTAATTATGTGCAGTGAGAGGTGCACATGAGGCTATTGTCACTTTAATGTGGAGTTCAGTCCCATACTGACATTTCCAAATAGTTGTGCGCTTTCCTCCGGATCAGTCAGGGACTTAATAGAAGAGCTAAAATGTTAAGCACGATGAAGGTGCTCAGTCTGCATGGGTTTGGGTCAGTCATGCAACACAGAAGTCTGATTAAGATTTGCTGTGATCCTGATCAGTCTAAGCAGCTTTCAACATAGCAGGCCGAATCACATTGAATACAATTCGTGTTTTCACACAAGGTTCTGAAGAAATCCTTTTGTGAGATCTGGAATTGGCCCCAGAACAATGCATAGTAGGCATTAACCTTTCACAGCAAGTATATTTGGAAATACTGTATGTCGCGATAAGTTGGGAAATGCACATAGTTGCGTCGATTACCGAAGAATAAGAGGTCTTTGGGTGGGTTGCCACGAGTGATGAGGAAGTAGAACAGGAACACGATGACCAACACAGCCACACCAATCTCCAGGATCACATAAGGTCTGTGGAAACAGATGTCTGACTGTTATCTAAGAAAATGACAACACATTGTCCATGCTATGACACAATCTCATTGTTGGCACTCTACATTTTTAGAAATCTCCATCTCAAATTTTATAAATCATTCTTATCGCTCATTAGTCTATCTCTTGGATGTTGTGCTAGTCTTATCTTCGCTGCTAAATTAGTTAAAGGGAGACCAAAAAGAAGCACGCAACATCCACAGTTAGCACAAGGAGAAATAATGCATTAGTGCGAGGGGAAAATCTGTGTGAAAGCTGTGCTACACCCAGTAAGAACAAAGGCTCTGCTGGTGGGATAGTTTGAGTGTCTGGAGATTTCTGATGACTTGGCAGTGTCACATTTAATTCACTGATCTCTAATCTGCAAGCACTGGATTCATATTTAATTCTAGACTTTTTAATTTATGGGCCTGAGGTTGTCAAAAGCTCCTGAACTACTGTTGCTAATGAACTTTTGCAGTCCATAAAAAGGTTTTGTTTTTTAACAAGAAGGATTATGGCATTTTGAGTGCTTATTTTATATCAAACAATACAACCTTTTGATTAGCTCATCAGTCCGATCAGATTTTCTCACACTGACAAAGTGACTGGAATAATTCCACATTGCATATTTCTTATATAGACTTTCACAACTTTCCTCCGTTATACTTACGATGTTTGGACTTAGTGCAGCTGCACCAAACCCACAGGTTGTGAAATTACAGCTTTAAAAAGCTTTAAGCAATCATAAACAGAGGAGTGGGAAGCAAAAAGCTAAGGCCATCTTAGTTCAGCGAGGCCTACCATGTTTCCTGGTGAACTGTATTGCTGACTCGTGCTGGTAAAGATTAATGTGGCCAAGATACCTCCCAGCAAACAACATTGCAACTGCGGGAAACTCACAATGTGTGCTCATAGGAAGAAAACAAATGCTGCGAGAGCAAAGGCAAGTTCCATCGTTGTCTCTCCAATTCAACAGCACGGGAAGATTTATGCACACAATACTGTTTGTTTGCAGAGTGGAAGAGCACAAGGCATATTGTATGTCAAGAGTCATTCATCAAACTCTTCCTTCTGTGCAGTTTGTATTGATTGTCAGTGTCCACATACTCAAAAAAGCTGCACCCAAAATGTTTACCAAATATGTGTAAAATATTCTGTTGGATATACAATGTGGTTAAAAATGAGTGTATGGGAGGGTTGGAATGTGTATTTTATCACTTCCTTTGTTACTTTGTTACACAAAAAAAACATTAAATAAGAAGATTATTCTGCACATCTGTGATGGCCCTGCTGGCTTTGTGTGCTCTGATGGTGATTATGTCTGTCTCTTAGATGTTATAGGGTGATTGGTTTATTGGAGTACAAAGATAAATGTGCAGCAACTGGGACCGGTGCTCTAAAGGGTGGAGAAGTGCCAGCAGCACATGTGGCTCGGTCTCTCCTCTTCTCTGCCAGGGCCTGACCTCCACTGGTTTTGCTATATGCCTTTGCATCATCCCACATCTGTTTTTCACCATGTTCACTCATTGTTTTTCTGATCTCTGACCAGACACACTCTATAATTTATGTTTCCCTTGATATGATTTGTGATCACAACAAGTACCTTGTTGGTATTTTGCGTCCTTTTGTCTATTTTTGTCAGACCCCAGGTTGAGCCACAGAGTGACACAGTTTAGAGAAATAATCTCCAACATCACATCAGAGTATCTTCAGAAATTCTGCTCTGCTGCTTGTTTAACTTGTGCTAACTAATAAATGTCAGATTAAAAAATGTAAGTTGTTTAAACAAGTGGCAAATACACTTTTAGAATTGATGTAAAGGAGTTAGCAGTGCTCAATATGCTCAATAATACAATGAGTGAGTTACAGCTGATGCAAGCAAACACATATTTTTACTCTTAAGCTTACAGGGTCCTCTGCTGGTGGTAAAAATGTATATCATCACATGACATTTGAAGGGTCATCTGCATTTCTTCACAGTTATTCACTTTAAAATCATCTGTAACATTTTTATTTTACATCAATTCATGCTAGAACAGTTCAAATATGTATGTGCGGTGAGTGTAAATTTCTGGATGAAACACTTTTAGAACTGTGATTCTATAAATTATCCTGCATTGATAAAAAAAATCTCATAGTTCAAACCAAAAATGTAGATAACACGTATCAAATCAATAAGAATTTAGAAAAAGTTGCAACTTACTCTTGAAGCTCAGCGATGGTATTCATGGCATAAAGAATGCCAAGGGCAGAAAATGAAAATAAAAAGACTAAACTCTCCATCTCTTCAAAATCTCGTCAGACCCCTCCCTGCAGGATCCACAGCAGTGCTGAAAATAAAATACAATTTCAAGTCCTTCAAATTCTGCCTCAGCTGCTGCTGTTTAAACAATGCTAAAAGAATGACTGGGCATTCACACATCCATGAAAACTGCAATTTAGTATAAAGTTAGCTGACATGAAAGCCACTGAATAGATTCAGAAAAAGGGGGGGGGATCTGCTGTTTTTAAAAGAAACGGAGCGGTCTCTTACCGTGTGGCTACTCTTTTGGTGGATTAATCAAATTACAGCTGGCCTCGGGCAGACATCGCCTTTACAAGGAAAATAATGAAGTGGTAACAAAGAAGCTTTTGGGGGGGAAGGTTGTGCAATTTGGTTTTGTCAGAGCTTTACCTAAGTCGTATTAGAGGATAGGCCTGCATTCCATTTCAAGTTAGGTATACTGATTCTGTGCTATGGTGCAATCCATGCCGTGTTTAATCAAATATGTGCATTGAGTGCCGTTCATGATCTACTCACAAACACTCACAAGGTTGCATGACTGGTATTTTGTGGGCTCTTGCCCAAGCTATAAACCCTTCATGGCCTAAGATTAATAAGAATGTCCACAAATCGAGACACATATCTAGATTTCATGATGTCTAAATAAGTGCTGTTGCTGTTTGACTTCCCACAAACTGAAATTAACCCATAATAGAGTTTTGTAGATGTTACTACACAGCATAGGAAGCATCTCTGCGGCTCCTTTAGGCATGTCTGCGGGAGGGTATTTACAGTAACTACCTCGCTCACAGTGAGTCACAACGACCAACTGCTGAACAAGCAAAAAGAAAAAAAGGAGAATAGCTGTCCTGTAGTTCTGTTAGAATAACTATGGCAGGTTGTTTCTCTGTGACAATACGCTGAAGACACAAACAGGAGCTATGCGCGCAAAGCTTTTCCCACAAATGACTCAAATGGCTCAGTGGAGGCAAATCCTCATTGCTTCTGTCTGCAGAGCTCCACTTTATGTGCTGGTGTTCAGTCCCAGGGTGAAAACAGTGGGCCTGTTGTAGCCTGGGATAGAATGCAATATCAAGCAAAGTACTTTCAGAAATATTCCAGCAGGGTGTGCCAAATGGCAAAAAAAAAAAAAAAAAAAAAAATTATTACACCTTCTTAACATGCAAAACACAGCTGTAAAACTACAGATGTTCAAAGAGCAGATTTTTTTGTTGTAGATTCAAGATATATTATCAAATGTTTTATGGTCGGCCTGTACTTCTTTTAGAGGGTTCCTCGAGGTACACTGTCTCCAAATTAGCCACAATGAGAAGTTCTGCGGATGTATGCGTGTTACATTTTATACAACACATAAGCAATACATGCATTGTCCCAATTAAAATTGAATACATTGGAAAATGAATAACGAAAACAACATAAGTAGAGCCGCTGATGAAGTTTTTAAAGCTTTCAATGATGAGCTTAATATGCATCTGTGTCACCAGCCATTACCTTGCTGACATATGACAACTGAACAAAACCAGACAACAAGGAAAGACAAAGAATTTAAACAGAAATGACCACACACACATACACACACCAGCCTCTGCCTTTCACCACCCTCCTTTGTTGGGAAAAGGGGAGACTCTTATACCAGGAAAGCGGTGACAGTGTGTGTTTACTGGAAGCATTTGGAGCTCGTCCAGCGCTGTCGTTCAATAACGCAAAATGGACAGACGAGCGCCAAAATGAGACGATGACCTGCAGAAGGAAAAACAAGATCATGAGCACCACTCCATTCAACATCTGAAATGAAGATGTGCTTTTGAATACAACAACAGTCTGCAGGGAAGTTGACTGGCAGTTTTCCTACAGTGTAAAGGACATGAAATGATAAAACACACACACACAACCCCAAAATACAGATGGCATAGTCATTCTTTTAAATCTTCATGTAATTTGTAGTTAGACATTTTCTTTATCCCTTGAAATAGATCAGTCTAAATGCTATTCAATGCCAGTTTATGTACTCATGCAATGCCGCTCCTGTTGAGTCATCTTTGATTTTCATGGCAACTCTTTTTTATGAGTATATTGTTGGCTTGATTATTTTCAGTGGTTATACGAGCAGTAGTCAGCAGAGTTGTATGTGGCATGTGATACAATGTTGTTGGTCAAATTTAGGCCAATGGCTTCTTAATAAGAAAAACTGAAGTCCAACTGGGATTTCTTGAAAGAAATCATACATCATATTGTCAATAATAATTCACGTGTAGTTGGTATAGTAGTTGTAGTTGGCTTAAATTATGCAACCCTCTCATGCCCAGTCATGGGACTCATTTGTCATGAACACACTTCCTGATAGAATTGTTTGCCTTGAATCATTGGCAGCTGAGCCATAAGAAAGAAAAGCAAATGGGTACAATGTAAACCAGCCGAGAATGGAAATGTCATGTGCCTAATTAAGAAAATGAGTGCATGTGGAAATTATCATTTCATGGATCTATTTCTTAGAAGGGCTACTTAGCATGTTGGTATGGAGGGATTCAATTAACTAGTCTGCTCTTTATTTATCGGAAATGTTTTGCTAAAGTTAAATAAAGCTGAATGATATTAATAAATCAGGGTTGCCAAAGCGAGACTCATAGACAGTTATTCTATATTTTACTTGAGATATGATCACCAGCCTTGACCTAATTGAGCATAGTACAGCGTTATTATCTTTAAATACGGTGGCAAAAGGGTAATTACTGGGGCTGTTTTTTCTGTCTATCGTGACTTTAAATTATCTTTCTTAGTTGAAGTTGCTGTCCAGGTGTGCCGAAAAGTTACTGCTATGAACTATTTGTGGCCTGGCAGTTTTCTGCCCTCAACCAACAAGCGGCTCTGCGCGTGACGACAGCAGCGGAAATATTTTTTTTCGCTAGTCAAAATGGCACCGTCTCAATCAGGAAGTGGAGAAAACAACTACGAAGAATAAGTTGGATAAAATTCCTGATTTCTGTTGGTTTTACGCGAGTCTTCGTTCAAAATCGGTCGGCGTTTTCGTGGTGTGGATTGAGAATAAGTAACACATTCACGGTAAGTCTAATTCGAGGATATCGTTTAAAGGCGAACGACACATCGGCAGTTGCCTTATAACAAGATGCGTTTTTAGCCTCTCCTAGGAGCGCATGTTTTTAACGTCCGGCTACGCCGTTTGTTCAGCGGTTGGTTTAAGTTCACTGTTATTACATGATGTGTTGTCGAAGCACACGGAATGAGGTAAGGAAAGTGTAAGTTACGCACCAAATAAAATATACATATCGTTGTAGATTCTTCTTAAGGCCAGTATTAAGTAAGGACACTAGTAATAAACTACCTCCTTAGTCGATTATAACCTGTTCTAGCTGCAAGATCTGTTGGTTGTCAAAATTATATGCTTAATATTAAGTTTAAAGGAGTTTCGTGGTCGACGATGCCGTTTCTACACATAGCTATATCTTTATTTAAATGTAGAAATCTCCAGATTGTCTGTAGTAACATAGATCCCAATGTTATGCCAACAGCGGTCTCAAGCTGAGTCCAAAACAAGCATACCCAAAGTCGGAAAACGGCTATAAGAAATGCTAACCTAGCTAGCACCATTATCTGTCCAAAATATAGCTTGTTTTAGCAAATAATGTTGGATCTTGCTCCTATTTGCCTCCCTTGATTGTTGACTGAGAAAACAAAGTGTGTTAATCGTGGCTATTTGATAGCCAGCGTTTGCCAGAAATACGTCTATCTCTTGTTAAATGTAGCGCTCATCGTCCGGCAAGCTAACATTAGTGGTAGTAACACTGTACTTAAAGCCTTGGCTGCTTTCCTTTGTGCTGAGTAGATACAAGAGTGCCTTAGTACGTTTCTTCAGTGAAAGCTTCATTCCGGTTTACACCGTCACTGGTTGTTTGTAATCGTTTCTCAAAGTTCAGGGTTACATACATGGACTTTCATTGGATATATGTGTACATTTGGGGAATTGAGTTAGAGGAAAGATGCGCTTCGGAATATTCTCCGGGCACCTTGAATTAGTTCAAAACTATGGTCGTTTTCGCAAAGCTGACCGAGGTGTTGTCCCAGCCGCTAACGTACCGTGTTAATAGATCAAAATGGAAAAAGCTAGAAGTTCCGATCATTTTTGGGTGATAATAAACTTTGTTCGGAAACATAATCATTGCCTGATTATAACACACATATTCCTTGTTTTTCTTTATTAAGATGGTAGTTCGGTGGAGTGACTCCGGATTTTGCTCAGAGAGAAGTGGCAACACTTTACGTGTTATGCGTGTAACACTGTACCATTTTTAACCGCCTATAGTAAACAAAAGTAGCCTGTATACATGTCAGAGGTGCTGTCTTTAATGAATTTCTTGTGTAATCTCAGATAAGGCAAATACAATAATATAAAAATGCTGGCTTAATTAAATTTAGACAGAACACATCGGGATATTAAGGATTGATTCGGAAAGCTGAAGGAGTGACCAGAACCGAGTGAAAATTGCTCTCACTAAGCAGTACCCTCTGGTCCCTTTGCTTTCCTGCAATTTTCTCTCTTTGGTTTCCACTGTGTGTGTTGCCTGCAGCAAAGGCTAGTCAAACCTTATGCAAGCCTTGACACAGTGGGTTGCCATGGTGGCTGGCTATTTTTCTAATTATGTCATCCCCCCCTTACTGTGAAATGAGCAACATGCTAGGTTCCTCTCACAGTTTTAGTCAAGTGCCCCAGCCCCCCATGACAGTCAATGGCCTTGGTGTCATTTGTTGTCAAATCCCTCATGCAGCCATAGCTGGCTCTTCCTCCTAGACTTTAATAGCAACAGACAGGATGTTTTATATAAATATATAACTTCAACTAAAATGGATGGATGGATGGATATATATATATATCCATCCATCCATCCATTTTCTATACCCACTTAATCCGTCGGTCGGGTCACGGGGGGGGGGCTGGAGCCTAAGAGATATTGATTTGATTGAACCAAATCAATTGTAAATAAATCAAAGAAATAATGCAGGCTACTTTTTGACTATTGGATGTATGTGGGCCAGCGCCAGGGTTCCAAGTTTCATAAAGTTTGGCTCTGGAGGTTTCCCTCAATCAGAGACAGAGAGACAAACAAATGGCGGTGAAAACATATCTCTGTCTTGGGTTTCTTTTTGACACAGGAATATTACTGAAGGTTGCCTCTGTGCTTGTGTGTGTTTATGTGTGTGCTTATCCCGCACAGCTCCCCCTTTCCTTACTTTTCGCTGTGCCAGACAATGGATGGTTGCTTGCTCCTCGGGGACTTTGAGGGTCACAAAACACAAGATCTGTTTGTACGGTGTTTATAGCCTGCAGGAACTGGAAGCTGGATCAGCAAGTTAGTCAGATTACATTTAAAGGTATAAAGATGCCTCTTCTGAAATGTTGATGTAATGTTCAGGCTTTCTTTGATGCATTCACTACAGTTGTCACTCGAAAATGACCTTATCTTTCCTCATGTTTGGTGAGCTCAGTAGTGATCCATGGTTCGTGCCCCCTGCTGTTTTTAACCGGCCTTCATTCTCCCTCTCCCCCTCGTCTTTGCTGGCTCCTTTTTGCTCCCTTCTTCAAGTGATGCCAGTGATAAATCTCATTTATAGCCCATGGGTTGATTAGAGTGAGACTGAAAAATGTGGAGTGGAGGAGGGGAATCGGTACTAGGTAATCTATTTGATTCAGTTCCTGCTTTCCTGGAATCTGGCCTTCATTAGGTAACAGTTCATGCATGAAACATAATATGTTTTTTTGGTCAGAGGAGAGAGAAAGGACAGCTGATAATGGTTCAGAATTTGGGGCCATAGAGCTCAGTTCTACACACGTCACAAGAAACAAACAAGTGCTGCATGACCAAGTATATTATGTCCTGTGGTATCCAGCCTGTGTGGATGTCTCCCAAGCCACATGAGCGATCACTGAAATGCAGGGAAGCATGTTATAGTCTGGCTTGCCCCACTGCTTTGTCTTCAGATTTTATGAGGAAAAGTGTGTGAAATTCTTTCTGAGAAAAGCAAACAAAAATTTCAAAATGGAACTCTTTCAGGGAGGAAATATGAGAGAATTATTAGTTTCTGTGGATGATTAAATAGTTTTTTGTTTTTTTCCCAGTCATCAGCTTAGATTTACTACCAAATCCATGTGATAAACAGGGAAGAGGAGCAATTGTTATTTGAATCCTGACATGCAGCATGGAGGATATAAAAGGTTTGGAATGGAACAGGCAGTAGAGTGGTCTAATCTACTTGGATAAATTCGATACAATAGCACAACCTTCTTCACCGTAGCTATACAAATTAGTTGTATTTACTTTAGACAAAGCAACCAATCAAAGCATTTCTTTTTGTTTTGTGGGTGCTTCAAAATGGTTATTAAAAAAAAGAAGCTGAACAGGCTGAGCTTTTAATCCTTACACGTCCTCTTTGGCCCTCTACTTTAATGAAATCAGTTTAATACAACACCAGTTAAAACTAATTTTAAGGAAGTGGATAGGGAGACGGTGTTGTTTGTTTGGTTATGATATTATTCGGCTGGCGTTTTTTGTAATGGCCTTTTTAAGATAGTATTTAAAAAAAAAAAATTATTCGTTTGTCTGTTTGTTAGGTCTTTGTGTATTTGAAGAAGTAGAATGATTGTTAGACATCAGTGTGGCACGAGTGGCCTTAATGTTGAAAAAAAGCTAGATGGGAAACAGGCAAAAACAGAGCCCTCTGTTTGCAACAAAGAGGCACAGGCCAGGACTGGAACCCATGCTGGCAATGTTGAGGACTTTCAGCCTCTGCATGAGAAGTGCGCCCTAAACCAGTTGAGCTAACTGGTTCTCCGTGTGTTTGCATTTGTAAGTAGACCTCTCCCTCTTTAACAAACACGTTACACCCAAAGTCCCATGATTTAGCATAGTTGTTAGTGTGATACCATATTTTGTCACTGTTCTTTTTTTTTTTTTTTTTTTACAGCTAATCCACCTGATGATGTTTGTTTCATTGTATCGTTTAGGGAAGTGTAACTTGTTGCCAGCCAGAAAGGGGAATTGACATCCTGTATGGATCTGCCTGCCCCGATGCGGAGAGGAGCAAATTTATTCTCAGGTTAACCCTGTGCTGTATCATCACCCACTTCATCCGCTCGTATATGTGTTTGTACTTTTGGCAGCCGGTTTATTTATCTCACCTTACCTTTCTCCTGCAAAAAAAATGCCTCTTGGCATTGTCCAACTGGACTAATGTCTCTTTTAAGAAAAAGACCAGAAATGAAGACACCAGCTTTTTACTTTTATTACCAATGACATGATTTACGACCATATTTGAAGTGTTGCTGATACATTATGTCGCTTTCATTTCAAAGTTGGTGAAAGCCTTCGAATTCTTGAGGACGCAAACAAGACTTTAGCAGACAATGCTGCCCGAGTAGACTTAGGTGTAGCACCTAAGGCTTTTGTTTGTTTGTTTGTTGTTTTCCACAATGCCCAAGTCAGATAGATTTATTTTTTTAAAAACAACACATGCTGTACTCTTAAAGTGAACTTGAAATTATGCTTTTCTGTTGTGTCTGGCTGTTATGTCGGCTCACTCTTAAGTTCATATGTTGTCTAACTACCAAGCATGTAGTCACCTGCGCTATGCTCGTTATTTGCTGTTGTGCACCAGCTTGGCTGTTTCTAAACCAGCTTGGCTCCGCTGTGATGAAGGGCAGGGATGTAGCAGGGGTTGGACTTAGACGCCAGATGTCTGTAAGATTATTTAGAAACATATGCTAAGAAAAGCTTAAAACGGATTCTAACTGTATCCTGAGTTAGTAAGTGCAGATTTATTTTTATTACTGGGATCAGCCAACATACAGTCACAGGGGTACGGAAAATACCGTGTTACACAAAGATATTTAGTTCATTTTAACACACGATACAGCTCTTGAAATCGGAGCCCTGATAATAGATCAAATGTTTTTGTATACATAGACCCTCTCCTTTAGAGTTTGTGTATACGGGCTGTACTATCCTGTGATTTAAAAAGGAAAAAAAAACAGTGAAGTGGACCAGGCTCAGCCACACCAAAGGACATTTTGTTGAAGGACTTTATTTTCCCTCAATTTTCCACTATAAAGTTCCAAAGTATGATACTTTGAACCTTTATACAGCGGAAAACAGACACTCACCATATGAAGGTGCTTACACACCCCAGTGTGGGGGAATTTCAGAATCAACTAAGTGACGATAGCACTGTTGATGAGTTCCATGACGCCAGTTTGCACATAGCCTGTTTTGCCTCCGTTTCTCCCTTCCTTGCCAACTCAGAGGCATATCCGTAGTAGATCGACTTCAGTCCAAACAATCGGCCTCTGTGCTTTCACACACGAAGCCGGTGTGCAACAAGGCATGTCAGTTTTGGCTTGAAAGGCATGTGAAGGGTCCCAAAGATGGGGAAATGATCTGAGCTTTTCTTTTTAATCAAGAAATACGTATTTATGAGCTATTTCGGCTCCAACGTAGGTTTTGCTTTCAGTTTAGTGTTGTTCTGCTGCTCTTATGCAACAGTCAGTGGTTCTATGACGTTGCACGTTACACCTTTAAACATTACTTCCACTTGAGTACATCAACAGGCAAAAATTAAATAGTTCTATCTTGTGTGTGACGGACCTCCCTAATTCTGAAATTTTTACTATTCATGTGGGATCTGTGCTAGTTCTTTATGACTTTCGTGCAGAAATTTTGACTCACACCTTTGATTTGTCTTCCCTTCACTCTAACGTAATTATTTAAGAATGTTTTTCAGCATGGTTTACCATCTTGCAGTGAGGTTAAAGTTAAAGAGTCTGAATTCATCCTCAGAGGATTGGCCAGCTCTTAGCTAATTAGAAATGATGAACTGAACTGAACCTGGCAGAGCAGACAGACACAGACAGGCTCCCTGCTGCTCTGCATGTGCTGCAATATTCTCACGCCTGTCAGAGAAGTGAGGTCAGCTAGAGGGGAGTTCAGCAGTGGGACTGGGGTTTAAACAGGGACGGAGCGCAGTTCACAGAATTTCAGTCATCATTTGTTACGCACTGCATTTCAGTGGCCCCAACCATTTACTTTTCTGTGCCATGTTTTCCTCTCGTGAGATTCAGCGGCGTCGAACGAGCTGCCTCAGATGAGCAGCGGGATCAGACTTTGTGAGAAGCAACAGCTAACAGCAGAGGCTTGCTGTCTTAGGAGTGGGGACAAGAGAATGGCGAATGTAGGCAAAGACAGGACATGCCAGCTTACAGCTGGTTACCACACAAGAGGAGAGGATAGAAATAAGCGCATAACAGTCCGTAGGTAAGAGACAGCAATATCAGCGAGACAATATGGGACAGGTGATGGAAACAGTGAGTTTGTGCTGTGGAAGTGGGACATAAACGGAGAAGGAGATGGTCCTCATTTTGAGAAATGAAAGGGCTGATATGAGTAGACAACTGCAAAAAAGGTGGGAGGTGTGTTATTTGGTTTTTGTAACCCAATAATCCCAAAGGGACCTTTTAAATGTGCAAACTGTTACCATATCTATACAGCATGTCGTTCGAGGTCTTAATGGGTTAATATTTAGGCTACATGCAGCTCCGATCTTCTTTCCCTTGTATTATTTCACAATCATTACAAGGAACTGGAAATCTATATTTAACCGTTTTAAGAAAGATTAGAAGTTTCATTACAGTTGTTACGTATCCATCATGCAGTTTTAGATTATTAAAACTCTTGTGATTAGATCAGCCTAGATTGATACTTGTATGAGTAAATATGCTTATTTTGCTTATGTTTGTGAGAAAATGAAACTCTTATTCACATATTATTTGTCTGTTAATGTAATAAGTACCTGAGTTTTAATGTTTTAGGGCAAAACATGCAGTTGTCTTTTCGCCTAACTAGTTCAGCCAGAACAATAAAGCTAAAGAGCTGCATCCAACTAGGATCTGTCACCATCTTTTACTCTGGGGACAATTAGATGATGGAGCAAAACGGGGCAAAGAGGCAGCTAAGTGGAGTGTTCACTCTTTAATCTCGTCAGTCTTTGATCTCTTTCTGGGGGCTGCTGGTGGTTGACGTTGAAGCAGAGGTATTATCTCCGAGATGAGTGCCATCATGCTGTAAATTATTGTTTTATTTGATGTTTTACCCCGTCTTTGCTCTTTGTGCTCCTCTGTTACCGTCCCCATAGCCAGAATCAGCTGTGCCCTCACCTTTTCGTTTGTCTTAGTGCTTTTTCATCTCGACTTTTCTTTTTTATTTACCACAACAAAGCCATCATCTGGACCCAGAAACATAATTAAGCTCTTTCTGTATGGATGAATGACTTTAATGGCTCATTCAGGTGGTGTTTTTACACAAAGATATTAATTATCATGACAAACTGTTGCTAAATGGCCTCTTAGAAGGGGTTAATGAAGATGTAATTATGATTTATTATCATTATCAGCTTAATCTTTGAACCTGGCTGTTGGACCAGATCTTTCAAATAACTTCCCGTTTGTTTAATGTGTTCCCGTGCTGTCCCAGTCCAGGGGGACAGTTTGATAAATATTTGAATGGGAGAAATGCAATAACGACATACTCTTACAACTAAATTTGTGCCCATTTCCCAGCGTTTGATAAGATAGCGGAACCAGTTACACAGTCATCCGATCATTGTTCACTTTACAGTATCCTATTCGGTTACCGGGCTGTTCGCGGCCCTTTTTATTGCCATCACTGTAATACTAAATGAAACTTCAATCATAGGAAATTGCAAAAGAAAGGTAGCTAATGTCTGTGTGCTTAAGGGGATGCGTCATACGTCTGTGCATGTTCATACAGTGGCAAGTATAGACCCTTTGTGTCGAAAAAAGGTGCTGATTAATAATGTAAGCTGTTTGAATGATTGAGCCCTGGGAAGTAACTTGTTCCTTTTATGAATATTTCATCACAGTAGCTAATGAATCCAGCCAGTCAAGGCAATCATAACCAGCTAACAGCCCCCTTGCTGCTCTGGTGTAAGGCAGTTGGCCCATGATCATTTCTAACCTGATTACTTGTGATACTGATGGACACAGACTGGTGATGAGGCAGTGCTGTTCACTGGACTGAATGATCGTTGTAAGTCGGCTTGTTAGCAGCGAGGACAGACGCAGACTTCGGCAGGAAAGACAATGACAGATGCCAGCAGAGGGATGCCCGTCGTCAGATGAGATAAATTTGTAGGCCGACATCACGGCAGTAGATGCAAGTGTGCTAAAGTGCAGCCGTGTTACTTTGGTGGAGGGATTACGGAGCAGGCCCGCAGGCCTCTGTGCTTCACTTCCAAAAAGAACCGGCTGCAGAGAGATGCAGAATGATCACACTGACCTCAAAGAGACACAAGATGACCACAAAGAAATTCAAAGTGGCAGAGAGACAGCAAGCCACGACAGAACAGACACCAAATGTGTCTCTTTCATTTACAGTATTTGCTTTGGTTGGCGTCCCCATCAGTCAGACTGCCTCTGTCCTTTGTGTTTATGAATTTATAGCATGAATTTGACATGTTTGTGCCAAGTGGCACACTGTCTCACAATATATCTCTTAAAACCTATAAAGTCCCACTGTCTCGTCATCTATTTTTTATCATCATGTCCCCTCATAAACACTCATTCTCCAGTGAAGCTGCTGCTCAGCTGTATCTGCGCCACACTTTACATAAAAACGGACAGACTTAAAAAATCATAAATAATTATAAAACGCAGTGAGTTGCAGGGAGCTTGTGTTGAATACGTGTTTAGCAGACGAAGATGAAACGGAACTAATCGCCAAGGGACGTTCCCCGCACTTCAGGAAGGATTTAGCAATGCCCGCAAGAAGAGATGAGGTGAATGTGACCGGAAGTAAAGGAATACATATGAGAAAAGACGAGGCCACAGATGTCACCTCAGAGGGATGAGGTTTGAAAGAATGAACCTTGATTTCATGCAGCAGGACAGAAGGAGATTAGAGAATGTGGGACAATAACTACTGTCCTGCAGAATTTCCTGTCATTAATTTCCTACAAGCACTGTGCTTATCACTGTATTAAAAGAGACATTTTGTACAATATTGATACCAGAATGCTTGAAAGCTGCATTTGTGTGAGATAAGATGTCTTTACTCATAACGTGTGTGTGTGTTGGCACAAAAATGACATTGTGTGGAAAATTAATATTTTGTTTCAACACTCCACATGTGACCACGCATTTGCTTGTGTTACGGGGCACACATGCCAGGCAGACTCTCCTCGTGAGCATTAATTGTGATTTAGCAGCTTAAGGAAGTCACACTTCGCAAGGTGTCAAGGTGATCTCTGCTCAGATAGTAATAGGCACTTTCACACCATCGGGGTGACATCAGTATCACTGCCTTTCACCTATAGTACATGCAGGCGCAAGGTGTGCTCCGTATTTAAATCTCATCTTGTGCTTTTAGAATGATGGAGGTGTGCTGCTTGTTAACCTCTGTGAGTCAAGCAGCTTAGGGGGAACCAAGCGGCCTAGAGCGTTGTCCAGTCAAGAGACGGCACAAGTCACTAAATCCCCATGTTGGCACTTCCAGTTTCTTGCCAATGGCTTGTTATGCGACTCGGTTCGGGGGTTTGTTTCAGTTTTTAAAAGGTTCTGCAAATGCGGCACTCGAAATGGCTTAATCTGCCTGCAGCGACTGCTTACATCAGACCACCCAGAGAGCGAGGTGGAGGCTCAAAAACCAGCTGTAACCCTTGACGTAATGAACGGATTGAAGAGATTAGGCTCCAGAAGACTCTCAGTTTATTTCAGTTCAGCATGGACGGGCTTCAGTAGCATGAAAGTTTAAACAACATACTTGTGCATTGTGCAGAAACAGTATAGAACACCCATGATGTGCATTTTTCTATGTTGGTATATGTGTTTTCTTTCTTTGTCCTTGGCATTCGTATTTTGTTTTTCCGCCATGATGCAGACAATAATCCGGAATTATATATTCGCGATCCAGGATCGAGTCTTATTTCTCATGCTTTTGTTTGCGTTGTCTCCCTGATGCTGCAGTGGGAAACATATCTTTGTTTTTCTTTCTCTCGTCTACTGATAACCCTTTTCCTCCCAGTGATGGCTTACTTCGTCACCTCCCTCTTCCTCCCCGCAGGAGTTTGGAGTAGCAGGGGGTTCGGCTGTTTTCCGGTAATGAGAGGCCTTACAGGAAGGGGATATCTGGGACCACTCTTACAATAATCAGTATCGATTATACTCAGACGCTCTCTGGAGAGCTGGGGGTTGTAGAACTAGGGGACAGCAAAAGACACATTATTCTATTGCTTAGAGACGGTCTATAATTTGGTCTTGGAGGGTGGCGTGTCCGTTGGCGGTTTGGGGAGCAAGGTAAAAGGATGTTTTGGGAATACAGGGGAAGAATTGCTTCATCTAATTAAGGATATTAAACTAGAAACAGTTCCACCTTTTGAAAACGTGACAGTGTTGGCAAGCTGGAGGTGGAGGTCAACGAAGTCATCATTGTGTCAGATAGAGTTGCTACACATTATATTTAGCTTTCTCAAATACTGTTTTTGTATAGTACTCTTTTCTTTCTAAATAATATCCTTCTGTGTCTGACTTCCTGCCAAGGTAATCTTTCAGTTGGTACTTTGCTTTGAGCTCCCCCACATTTGTTTCACCCTGATCCAGACAGTATCACACTGGCAGCCTGCAGGGAAAATGGCCTCCCTTTGTTTCTATTGGCTATGTGAGCAGGGAATATGTTGGGTTAGGTCTCTGTCTCTCTGACACGCACGCACTCAGACACACAAAGGTCCTCTTATTTAGATCCACATGAACTCTATTAGAATTTATTACCTCAGCTTTGTCCCCAGTGAACACGTCTGGCCTGTGTTCCAGATTGGGGGCAAACTGGAGGAAGGAATGATGAGGGGAAGGAGCGTAGCAGTTTGATTAGTTTGGGACAAGAGAGTGTTACTGATGTTAAGCAGACATGTAGTGCAAAGTGCTGAAGGATTTCACTCGTCAAACTTCAGAGATTTGCGGGGTATTTGTCTAGCATTTGGACTGGGATTACCATAAAATTCAGTTTTGTTTCATGTTCTGCTTCCAGAGTTCACGTGGAGTCAGCGTTTTGCACAGTGTGTACCCGTAACATAGAAGAGAAACACACGTGTTCTCTGGGCATACTGGGAGAGTGAGCCGAAGATGACCTCCTGCACCATATATTAGTTCCGTTTGTTGTTGTTTTTTTCATAAAGCTTACCTGTAAGTACCAAAGGTACAAGCTGCTGGCATTTGACATACTATTTGGTGTCTGTATCTAATCATACCAGGACAAAGTAGGCAATTGTGGTCACTTTTAAAATGGTGAGAGTATGCAACTGGGAAATGTGGGCTGTAAATCTAAACAAAAGAATATCCCTCTTCCCCCAAGCCCTTAAATTAGAATGATAGTGCTTGTCAACAGCAGTTGAACTTTTATTGTTATCCACTTCCTTGGTTGATGTACAGATGGATGACACGTTAAAGAAAAAGAAAAGAACATTAACTGTCTCAGCTCGGTGGCAGGAACGGCTTCGGTGCACCTCGGCAATGATTGTTGTCCTTGAAACTCTACAGGAGGGATTCTTCCCAAAGATATTCTCTCATCTAGAGTTGTGGTGCTGGTAGTAAAGTACTAACATGTGTTCAACAATCTCCTATTGATTATTGTTTGAGTTTAAATCGGCTGTCATTGAAGGCAATATAGCAAATTACGTTGTTGGTCAAGGGTTTAGCTTTTTCTTTTAATTTGGCTATACGCTTGGCCAGCACACGTGGAAACATTTAGAGCATAATTTCTCCCTTGTAAGCCTTCAAAATCCTTTTGTGGGCCCTATATTTGTCTGGAAAGGGATCTGTTGTCTGTTCTTTGAGGGCATACAAATGTTTCACCGAAATGCCTCACGGTTTTCAAAAGGAATGTGTGTAAAGAGGTCCATCATCTTTCGACCAGTTCAAAAGTAGCATATGTTCTTGTGTACATTTGGAAGATCAAGTGATGGGAGTGGGAGGCCTTGTGGCGTGTTATGAAGCCTGAGTGTGTCCAGCCAGTCTGGTTAAGCCAGTCTGACCTGTTGTTCTGTCGGAGACGTACAGGTTTAGCTATAATACACTCATATAAAGGCTTCAGGTACACTCACTGTTGTGTTTTATGTTTGTTTAAAATGTGTAACACTGCACAGCACAAGTGTTTTGTCTTTTTTTCAGCATTTCTCTATACTTATGGACCTCATACTGGGATTTGAATTGGTTCTCTAATGAATTTTGAATCTTCGGTGATGTCAGATGACAACCAGCTAATGAGGGCTGTCGATCAATAACTCTCATCTCCAACTCTGCAGTATGAATAAGATCTGAGATCCGTTTGTGTGGTTGCAGAAGCAGATGGCATCACGTTAGCGCTTTAGAATAAAATGAAAAGTGTGAAAATTCATTCCATTCATGTCTTCTTGTGAAATGAAATGAAACACTAGGCCTATGGCACTAAATGTGACCATCAGTGTAGATAAACATGATGCATTTTGTTTGTGGCTACAGTCTCTCTCTCTCTCTCTCTCACACACACACACACACTCCAGATAATTCATTTAAACTCATATTCTTTGTCTAATGATTTCAGAATTCAAATGTAAGGCATTGGCTGCATTGTAACACTACAATACAATACAATACAATAAGTATTTATATAGCGCCGTACCTGTCATTCCACTAAAGCAACTGCTAACGGCATTACATTCACATCTCATCATTATCAAATACACATATGTACCTACCTGACGTGGTTATCGTACGTAGGGTTGATGTCCACACTGTTTTTTTTTTGTGGAGTAGGATGAGTGGCCCAAACTTGGAGAACGGCACCTCTTCTTTAGCCACGAAGTAGGCTATATTCATTTTGATTGACAATTGCCGCCTGATATCCCCCTCAGAGATTAGAGCCTGCTTTTCCAATGCATTTTTACTTTCATCACACACTGTCCGTTGCTCAATGACGCTAGGCTGCAGCCGGCAGGAGCTAATTCACTAATCGCAACGCAAGCCAAGACCGTAGCGTAGCGAATCAGCAGCTTGTGCGTTTAGACGTCACCGTCACCGCGTCATGACAAGAGATCAGAGGGTCTACATTTCCCCGCTCGGTAACATTTAATGATAAAAAAAGGAACTATTAAGTTGTAGACTCTTGTCGATTTGTACAGATGTGGGAATGGTTTTCTCTATATGGTATATTTATTTTAGGAGCAAAATGCGAATGAAAGGGTTGAAATACATAGTCGCACATTTGCGACCGTTTTTTTTTTCCCCCTCGCACAATCAAATTTTAGGCGCAATATGCGAGCAAACGCTCGCACTGTACAGCCCTGATTTTCCATTATAGACAACGTGACACCCCTAACAGGACGTGTACCATAAAGAGGCCTTCTGCCGTTTTGATTCAGATGTTTTTATAAAGATGTGAGCATTCACATTTCTCCTAAATGTTGATGTGACCATGATCCTGTTTGTCATAAATGTCTCTCCAACTCTTCGCTAACATCTCTGTCCATCTGTCTTCTTCTTCTGCGTCTCCTCCCCTTCTTCTTCAGGTCATGGAGAGCATTTGCCCTTGTTAGACGTACCATCTCATACGCAGCCAGCACGTGGGTGGCGGTAGACGGGTACCTGGTTTAAATCAGCTCCTGGTCATGCGCAAAGCTTTGGTCTGATGCCCACCCTCACCTCAGCGCTGGCCATGGACGGGGAGCACTACCTGCATCCAGAAGGCCCTCAGCTGGACAGCAGCTTGTTCTCTGTGGCCGCCTCAAACATTGAGGTACACTGTGGGACTTGGTTATCATTTATACAGAGCAAAAAACACTACAGACAAAACACGTCACCTTTTACTGAGAGATATCTGAACGCTGCTCCATATGGCATGTGTTGAATAATCTGTAAAAAAAAAAAAAAAAAAAAAAAGAGGAAGTGATCCTTACTGCAGGGATAATTGTAATTCCGTGTAAAAAAAAAAATGTCATCAAGTTTTCCCCACTTCCACCTGTAACAGATAATCAGATCTTTTTGACTTTACAGTCCAGATTTCACGGTATTTACCCTTTAACAGTCCCAGAAATGTTTGAGCACCACAAAGCTTTTAACATCTCTGCTGTAATGTGCGATTGATTCTTCAGAAATTCTTCAGAATTTCTCAATACCGTGGCATATGAAAGTTAAAAGTGTCATCAAAGATGTGCGGTTTGTAATTTGGCTTAGGTAACCATGTCAGAGCCTTTTTTTGTTTTGTTTTTGTTACACTGCAGCAAATCGAAGCCAACACATTATTTTCCATTCTTCAAAGGTCTCATAAAGTTCTTAAGAACTATCGTTACAAAATGGAAGTCGTCAGTGCATGTCGACAATAATTTTTTTTCCTCCTTTTTATCCGCAAAGATCCACTGGAAAGATTCATTACCAGATCGTCTGTTTTTCATGCTGCCATTATGAGAAAGCTCCTAAGATTCAAACAATACAGTGTTATAGATATATTTATGTACTTATAAAGTGACAGAGTTTTGTTTTTGTGTTTTTAGAGTTCAATGTATGCCTCATCTGGTTCCTGGGGATCCTTCTCTCAGCAGGCAGGATACAGCATACACTGCCCTATGCAATCTGGAAACCAGTAAGTTATTACAAACTTGTTTTTACAAAACCGTGCATGAATTTCAGGGCAGCAGCAGTGATGTGATGCCTGTTAGTTATTTATACATTATAATTGCTAAGTCTAATACTCTGCGTGAAAGCAAATTGAATTTAAAACCGCTTCGACTAGAATTTGTCATTTTTAAATCTTCAGGTCGATTTAGATTTTACAAATGATCCCATTATGACATTTCCTGACACCTGGTGTGATGACCCAATCGAATCAGCACGTGACTTACTGTAACAACACCACCAGCTTGCTCCACTGATATGGTCTGCTTTATCAGACTAGTATCATTTCCTGTTGTGGGCGGCTTGACGTCAGACTTATTACGGGGGGACTAAACCTAACATCCTGCAATGTGGAGCTGATTTTGTGACCTCACTGCTTAATGAGATGTGATTGGTTCCTTCCCAGTTGAGGTGTGTCTGTGTGTGTGTGTGTGTGTGTGTGTGTGTGTGTGTGTGTGTGTGTGTGTGTGTGTGTGTGTGTGTGTGTGTGTGTGTGTGTGTGTGCGTGCGTGTGTGTGTGCGTGTGTGTGTGTGTGCGTGTGTGTGTGTGTGTGTGTGTGTGAGAATAGAATTCAGAGGTTCTGCAGCATACTGTCTGCATTTCTTGCGTAGATTAAACAGCATGTCAACAGATCACAGGCAGCTGCAGCCCTTATCAGCGTGTACAGAAACTGTGCTGTTTTAGCACCCAGTCACTGTATATTTTTGCATCGTTAACGCCCCCGATGCTCCGTCATTTTAGCAGTTGAAAATTATGGCCTAAACAATCTGCCTAAAATGGCTAGCACGCCTCTTTCTACCAGCCGAGCTGAATACTTGGGCTTGGTCGGAATCTGCTCAGATTTGGTGAATTTGTGTTTCTAACACGGGCTAAGTTTTCTTTAAACTGTAATTTAAGTAGCTTTTTAGGCAAATCTCAGAGAGAACGCGAGACGAACCAAGAGTATGCAAGAAAAAGAGAAAGACTACACTAAAAAAAAAAAAAAAACACCCCTTATGTAATGCTGGTATGCAGCAGAAGCCGTTAAAGATCAGCCTTTCAGTGTTTAACAGATGTCTTAAAGCTGCGGTCGGCAACTTTTTTTTAGTCATATTAGCTTGAACTGTCATGGGATTCTGGAAGTAGAATATTAAATAGGCTGTTTAGAAAAAATAACGAAATCTGTAGCTCCCTCTGAAGCCTGTAATCATGCTTGCAAAAACCGAGCGCTCTCGGCTGTTTTTAACCAATCAAGTTAGGGTGGAGGAATCCTACCTGTCAATCACAGCTTGTGCACACGCTGCTGAGCGTGAGTCTGCCCCAGCTTGTGTGCGCTCACACTGGTGTGAACTCACGTGCACAACCTCGTCCACAGAGGGGGAGGGGTTTGGGGGGCGATTCGGAGCTTGTTAGAGGTTGGGGGAGGGACCTGAGAGTTGTATCAGTTCGAATTTTCCGACTTTAGACTCGCAATTTTGAAAACCTGCCGACGGCAGCTTTAATGTATAAGGTCATATGTATGTTTGACATGTGAGTCTGAGGTGGTGCTTGGCTTTTTTTTTTTTTAATGATATTGTCTTAATGCTACGACAAGACAGATCTGTGAAAAAAACAGCAGCGGGTCTGTCTTTTTTCAACGGTGAGATATTTATTGATATGCAGATTGAATTGAAGATGTGCGGGGCTCTGTGCATCCACACACAGTCGCTGCTCTTTTCATCTTTAAAGCTGCAGCATCAAATGACGTGAAGGCACAGTCTGTGGTTTTTAAGTTCACTCAAAGTGGAATTTTATGATGTCAAGCCACTTATCTTACTTTCTGTCTTACAATGTGCAGAAATGATCAAAAAAGTTGAGAGATCTGTGGTGTCGAGTAAGATAGTGGGACTGAATATTACCAATTTCTTTAGAACTCGAAGTTTCGAGTTGATTGGGAATGATTATTTGTCTTTAGAGTGGCATGACATTCCAGAGATGTTCTGAAACCAGCCCGACACTTGATGTCAGGGCGACTCTTTGTAACCACTTTTGCTTCAGCATCTGTCTCTGTTACCATTTCAACTGAGTAAACAGGACAGAGGGGATAAAACTGTGGTCTTTGCATTTCCACCTGGCTTTGTTTACGTCTGATGTTCCGTCTGGCTCTTTTTCACACGGCCCTGTGTGAGCTCCTGCTGCTCGAGCTGGCCGCTGCTCCGTTGACTTGCACTCTACTGTCAAAATTGAATTGATTGCACTTGAAAGCCTTCAGTTGTCTGCTCACATAGCCATTGAGAACATGTAGAGGAGTGAATAGATCACATTACACCAGTGAGGACAAAATGTGTTTAAGCAAATGATGTGCTTGCTCAAATGGTCGACTTGCGCTGCCCACTCACATCTGCACATGGCGCCAACATAAAGGAAACCTCTTTAAAATCACAGTCCACTTTATGTTTTTGTGTCTTCCCACTTTGATTCTACTTTCTTCTACCAGATAACGCACTGAAAAAGGAAAGGATACTTCAGTCTAATACTTAATACTTTAATTTGATATCCGTGTGCATTCATTACATGTTCTTTACTCTGGCTGCTGTCTGCACAGCAACAAGCCGCAGTTGCACACAGCGGTCTTGGAACCAACACCAGACTGTTACAGGCCACAGAAACCTCCGTGCCTACTGCATGTGATCAATAACTAGGAGGCCGGTGCATTATAGACGGCTTGCATGATTTTGTGAAGAATCGGGGATGAGCTCAAACTTCCCTCTGCGTTCACTCCCGGAGGGCTGACTTTTAGTGCCCGTTTTCTGGTGAATCCAGGAAAAGGAATCGCGATACGTGATCCACCATTCAGTGGGAAAAATGTTTGTTCCCAAACACAGCTGTGGGGGAAAATAATGCGTGTATGTAATTAACACTGTAGCTCGTCTCCCAGTTGCCTCCAGATATGTTCCTAATGTAAGTCAGCCATATCTAATTGAACTTCTGAATATTTTCAAAAATAGAGGAACAAATGCTCAGTTTAGGAATTGCTGTGGTTTGTGAAGTAGAACTGCAGGCTGGTAAAAAAAAACCTGAGAAATCATAGACCTTTTGATCTTCAGCATAAGACCCTTTCATACATCTAATGCAGTCCATTAATCTGGTGGAAACTAAATGTGTTGGTGTCATGTGTGAATTGCCCCCCCTGCTGCCTTTCCGTTACATTTGAGTTCTTTTCATTCGATTGATCTGTTAAAGTGATGGCATGCGGTCTCTCAAACATTGGTCACTTTTCTGTTAAGGTTCCTAAGGTTGAAAGAACCACACATACATGGAGTATTGTTTCAGGCTAAACTGCGGAGGATCGGAGAAGTTGAAGATATGTCTACATAGTGCTGGGCGGTATGACCAAAAATACATATCACGGTATTTTTTTTTCATGCATAATTAGGTGTTCACAGCATTTTCTACAGATTGAGAACAGAATTAAAAATTAAAATTAAAATTCTTCAAAATAATTCCTTTGTTAATAATTGGTCACACAGAACTTTATTGTATTAATATTCACATCTTCATTGTAAACAAATTAATAACATAGCTAATTACACTGGTCGGACTGTTCAGCTGTTTCAGACTGATACCTCCGGTTCAGGCTGCTCCTCATCCTCAACACGCACGTCTCTTTTTCAATCGCGGAAAATATTTTTCAATACTCATCTGGATTGAAACAGCAAACATTCAGTGTAAGAGTTTAAAAAACTACTTTATTTGATTCACAGCTGCTAGTGTTTTGACCTCGACAACCCAACTACTTTTTTTTTTTTTTTTTTTACGGCAAACTTGCGACTAGTTAACTTTATAAAGAAGGCGTAATAGCTTGTTTGCTATGGGTCGGGACGGGACAACATTGTATTCAAAATATAAAATATTTTTATAGGACTTTTTAATGTGTGATTTTATAAAGTTGCACGTGATACCAACCTTTTGTGAATTTCGCCAGCCGTCTTCTTTCGGTTGAGCTAATCTAACGCGACGCTGAAGCTAGCAAGCTTCCAGGGATGATATCGCTGATGGAGACACGCGGTGTGCACAGAGGGGAGGGGCTGTGTGTGTGTGTGAGTAGGCTATGCGAAAGAGTATGAGGTGCCATTAGGGACATAAATCAGAATTAACTTCCATATACACATGTGAAATTAAACTCTTCCACATACTATACTCAAAACCTTGCACAAACACTAGTGAAAAGCTCTCACATAAACTAGTGAAAACATTTACCTCTTATATAACCTACTCAAAAGCTCTCATACACACTACTGAAAAGCTTTCATATATACTAGTGAAAAGCTTTACCTTTCATATATACTAGTAAAAACCTCTCATACACATATGTCAAACCTCTCATACACATGTCAAACCTCTCATATACATATGTCAAACCTCTCATATACATATGTCAAACCTCTCATACACATGTCAAACCTCTCATATACATATGTCAAACCTCTCATACACATGTCAAACCTCTCATATACATATGTCAAACCTCTCATACACATGTCAAACCTCTCATACACATATGTCAAACCTCTCATACACATGTCAAACCTCTCATATACATATGTCAAACCTCTCATACACATGTCAAACCTCTCATATACATATGTCAAACCTCTCATACACATGTCAAACCTCTCATACACATATGTCAAACCTCTCATACACATGTCAAACCTCTCATACACATATGTCAAACCTCTCATACACATATGTCAAACCTCTCATACACATATGTCAAACCTCTCATACACATATGTCAAACCTCTCATACACATGTGTCAAACCTCTCATACACATGTCAAACCTCTCATACACATATGTCAAACCTCTCATACACATGTCAAACCTCTCATACACATATGTCAAACCTCTCATACACATATGTCAAACCTCTCATACACATGTCAAACCTCTCATATACATATGTCAAACCTCTCATACACATGTCAAACCTCTCATACACATATGTCAAACCTCTCATACACATATGTCAAACCTCTCATACACATATGTCAAACCTCTCATACACGTATGTCAAACCTCTCATATACATATGTCAAACCTCTCATACACATGTCAAACCTCTCATATACATATGTCAAACCTCTCATACACATGTCAAACCTCTCATACACATATGTCAAACCTCTCATACACATGTCAAACCTCTCATATACATATGTCAAACCTCTCATACACATGTCAAACCTCTCATACACATATGTCAAACCTCTCATACACATGTCAAACCTCTCATACACATATGTCAAACCTCTCATACACATGTCAAACCTCTCATACACATATGTCAAACCTCTCATACACATGTCAAACCTCTCATACACATATGTCAAACCTCTCATACACATGTCAAACCTCTCATACACATATGTCAAACCTCTCATACACATGTCAAACCTCTCATATACATATGTCAAACCTCTCATACACATGTCAAACCTCTCATACACATATGTCAAACCTCTCATACACATGTCAAACCTCTCATACACATATGTCAAACCTCTCATACACACATGTCAAATATTTGTGGATTTCAGTTGAAACGGAAGGCGTTTCAGTTGAAACGGAAGGCATTTCAGTTGAAACGGAAGGCATTTCAGTGAAACAGGAAGGTGTTTTATTAAACCGGGATTTTAAACAGAAGTCATTCTGGTTAGCTTCGTGCATTTTGTGCAATCTCCTGCCGGTATTTTATGAAATAAAATAAACGACAATTGCTCTACAACGGAGACGATCAGGACCCTGTCAAAGGCTACAAGGCTTGGGCAGCAACCGATCACTTCAACTCCAGCTCCGGACTCGGTGGATAGCCGCTTAGCATCTCTTTTTCCGTCCTGCCAGCGCAGCATGCCTTTGCCAGCTGCAGGGTCTCCGTCGAAGCCAAAATAAAGTTGAGCAATGCCGCTGTTTGTGTGCGGTATTCAGCGGGTGGCTGAGCAATTGTCGTTTATTTTATTTCATAAAATACCGGCAGGAGATTGCACAAAATGCACGAAGCTAACCAGAATGACTTCTGTTTAAAATCTACAACTCCCGGTTTAATAAAACACCTTCCTGTTTCACTGAAATGCCTTCCGTTTCAACTGAAATCCACAAATATTTGACATGTGTGTATGAGAGGTTTGACATATGTGTATGAGAGGTTTGACATATGTATATGAGAGGTTTGACATGTGTATGAGAGGTTTGACATATGTATATGAGAGGTTTGACATGTGTATGAGAGGTTTGACATATGTATATGAGAGGTTTGACATGTGTATGAGAGGTTTGACATATGTATATGAGAGGTTTGACATATGTGTATGAGAGGTTTGACATATGTATATGAGAGGTTTGACATATGTGTATGAGAGGTTTTTACTAGTATATATGAAAGGTAAAGCTTTTCACTAGTATATATGAAAGCTTTTCAGTAGTGTGTATGAGAGCTTTTGAGTAGGTTATATAAGAGGTAAATGTTTTCACTAGTTTATGTGAGAGCTTTTCACTAGTGTTTGTGCAAGGTTTTGAGTATAGTATGTGGAAGAGTTTAATTTCACATGTGTATATGGAAGTTAATTCTGATTTATGTCCCTGGTGGCACCTCATAAAAGAGATGCATGACTGACAGAGACGGAGGGAGAGCAGGGAAAGGAAATGCAGCTTAACGAATACGAGTATTTTTTAAATAGCGTTAAAAATAGACAGTAAACATGCGTGTTTAGAAGCGCAACACTGAAAAGGGTCCCGTCTCAAACAATGTCGCGCGACGCAGCGTTCCCCCGTTGTGTAATCAAATACACCGGTATGGCGGTATATTAAAAATTCATATCATAATGAAATTATAAACCGGTATTCGGTGTGAACCGGTATACCGCCCAGCACTATGTCTACATGCTCGGAATGGGAGGAGAAGCTACAGCTCGAACACTTTTAAAACGGCTTTTAAAACGGCTAAAAGCACAGAATGAGAAAGATTGAACGATGCTGTTGTTTTTTCAGTAACGTGACCTGTTGGATTTCTCCGAACAGCTGATTTTATGTCAGATTAACCCATAATGTCAGTGTGTGTGTGTGTGTGTGTGTGTGTGTGTGTGTGTGTGTGTGTGTGTGTGTGTGTTAAGGTGACTGCAGCAGTCCACACATTTGCCATAATGAAAGTAATGCATATATCTAACTAGTTCCAATCTAGTCAGATCGCCATCTGAAAATGTTACAGGAAAGCACCAGGGGAGCGATCCAACACATGACATCGACCCTTTAGGTTGCCACCAGATCAGTGGAGAGATGTACATGGGTGAAAGAGGCTTTTTTGAGACAGCAGTCTGACTGATCTGACCACTTTCATCAAAAAGCTTTTATCAGTTTGTTGTAGTAGGTTGTCAGGAAGCCTGTGCCATAGACCAAAATCCAAAGTCAGGGTCTCCTCCTTCTCCGTTTGATGCAATTAGACAGCTGTTAATTCCTCATATCTACTCCAAAATGTGGTTTGACCCGCTGCCTGCCTCATCATTTAGTTACCATTTTTACTGCTTGCAGCCAAACTGGAGTGTTTCCCGATGCTAAAACCCAAAGCTCACTTGTTGCACGCTGTTGGTGGTATGATGGCGGCATGTTGTCATCCTTCTAGCTGAAGATAGTGTTCTTCCGGGGAATCGTAACAGCTGGTTGTTGCATGTCACTGCCGACTGTCCTGTCAGGCATCCAGCAGAATCCGACAATCATCAGTGTCTTTTCTGTGGAAGTTTTAGCTGTTGCTAATCACCGAGAAGGTGTTTCAGCACAGTGAAAAGCAATCGTTCTCATGCGGTGAAAGAAGTAGCTGTCATGGAGTTGTTTTGTCACTTCGTGGGATTCTTACTGTGCCAGTCCGCCTTGTTCAAAGTCATGCGTTTGTTTATCATTACTGGGTATACGTGTAAAGAACTGTATCATTACTTTCAATTTCACATTCATTTCCCAAGAAATCCTGAGTTTTATTGCACCATCTGAAACACTTTAATGAAATGCAACAACTTGACCACATTATGACGTTACAAAGGCAATAAGCAAACTTTAAATAAATCAATCATTTGAAAACATGAATTTAAAAAAGAAAAAACCCTCCCTTTAGTTTGTTATCAATTGACAACTGCATAAACTCCCGCTGAAGCCATATGGCATTGTCGCATGCTTGTTCAGTAAATAATTGGCCAGTAAGTATTTCGGCTCAAATCAGAGCTTATATGAAAATAAATGTTGAGGTTCAGATGATGTAGGTCGGATGTGGACATGCAGTCAGTCAGTCAGTTGTTATGGCTGAGAGCTTCTGACCAGCTTTGTTGTTGGAAAGCAGCTGATGCCGCTCTGCCAAGACTTCTGCTGTAATAATATCGCTTCCACAGCGCTTAAGGCCAAGCGGCCACATTGGGGATTTCCAGTGTGGGTGATTGTTACCATTTGCAGCTTTTTTTTTTTTGTTTTGTTTGTTTGGTTGTTGTTTTTTTTCAGAACTAAACAGATTTTATAGTTTCTTATTTAGATTGATCACTCAGGATTTGCCCATCTTTTTCCATCGTGGAGACTAATTTGTACACTTTGTACAACTGTGATATTTCATAGTGGTTTAAAAATGACACTCACCAAATGTAGTGCTCTAACATGGACTGGCTCAAATCAAAGGGTTAAATACGGACTTCTGCTGCTTTGTTGTTCAATGAAAAAGTAAAGAAATCCCATAGAGCATCTTTCCATAGTTTGGATTCCGTACACAAGCTTTCATCATCTCGGTGCGTTGTGAACTTAAATCAATCAGTCTCACTGATCTCTGACCCACAGTTGAGAACACAGAGCCAAATCCCTTGAATAGCCTTGGCAGAGCTCCAGCCCTCTGAGCTTGAGCCGTGCCACTTGATTGGATGAGAGGAACATGGGACGGTACAATATGAGTTTCACCTTTACACGGGTTTAGTTTTCCTTTTGTTTTAGCCACCAACATTAGTGCAGTGGGTCTCTGCTTCGTTGTAACTTGATTCAGCGGGTAAGTGAAAATACTCCATGCTGGGAATACACAGTCCCTTGACTTGTGTCAGATATTAACACGGGGCACAAGGACATGGTTGGTGTTCAGGAAAAGTGGATCCTTGTCGCGGGAGGAGCTGCTTTTGTTCTCTGTCCCTTGACGATGCGTGTCTATAACTCTGTGTGTTTGTCACCTGGAGTTTCTAACTTCTCTGTCCATCTGACGTAGGATTTTTGTTTGTTTTTTTTTTCTTTCATTCATCTGTGACAGTCGAAGTTGCTGTGGCCGACTTTGGAAACTTTGTTTCAGATAATTTTTTCCCAGAGCAACTGTCCCTACAAGAGACATATCAGTACGCTAATCAAATTTGCCATCGACATATGGAACTGAAAGTGTTTTCACTTCTTACATATGTGCCATGTGTTGGAACCGAATAAAAAGAAATAAAGCTATGGTGTAGGTGATTAGAAAAATATCTGATCTGATTGTGATTTTTAACGGGTTGACACGGTACCCTTGATCAGAGCATGTCAGTGTCAGTTTTACTTTGATGAGTTGCGATGAAACACACTAAACCTTTTTCTTTTCCTCCAGGCAATACCACTTAAACAGCAGCACTACCACCAACATTCCGGATATGCACATGGATATCTACTCGGGACTTTCTGACATGGACGTATCCACCCTCAGCTTTCCTAGGAATGGAGATTTCACCCAGGTGGGTTTCATGCAGCCGCGTTGACATTTTTTGTATTCACAGCACGTATGATTCCTGCGCGAGTCATGATAAAAGCACTCGCACACCCTCTCGTGCAGCTCTCTATCAAACGCCCTCTTACACTTACTTATCACGAGGAACGACCATGCCTCCCGCCCACCGCTTTCGTTCCAGTCTTTCATGCTCTACTCTGCCTACTTTACAGCAGAGGAACCTTACTAATGCGTTTGTGTTGTCTAGACGACGGCAGCAGCACCTGCCCCGTTCTTGTCAAGGCATGTCATTAATAGGACACTGTAATTAACATTCTGCCACGCTTCCTTTCTGCAAACTCAGAAAGTCTTTGTTATTTCTTTGGGTTTGTTTGTAAGCGGCATCTGAAATAGGTGGTAGGTTTCATTCGAGTGTCTGTGGGACTATCCTTAAAGAGGGATTGTATTTGAGATTGGGAATTGCATAGACATGGGCAGTGGATTGATGCAGCCTTGCTCATAGATTTACCTTTGTGTTCCAGATGGTTACCGTGCATCATTTGCTATTTATGTTCAGTTTTAGTGTCCATCCAGCCAATCCCTTATAGTTAAAATTGTATGAAGAGCAGACATTGTGATGACACAGGCCAGGAAGTTTCTAATCTGATACCATTATCGTCTGAGTACGTGAGTGTCATGATGGAGCCACAGTAAAATGTTAAATGTTTTTCAAAAAAGAAGGCCATAGATTACCAAATTGACTGGCAAGAATTGTTATCTTAACTGTAGAAAATGCGTAACTATCAGGGTTTTCCTTGGTCCAACATGCACAAAAGCCGACGAGATGGACATAAGATGTGACGACATGACGGCAGTGGCTCAAGATAAGGCATTTCCTACAGCGCATGTGCTTGTCCAAGGAGCAGAACTGAATTTGTCTGAACCTGTTAGGCGTTTATCTTCCCTTTATACATCTTTGAGCCCTTCCCATGGGAGTTAGGTACGCCCTGGACCGGTCACCGGTCCATGAAATAGCTGACACGCAGAGACAGATATCTTAGCACCAACACAGGTGAGCCAGGAATTCTTTTGCTGTAGTTACACTGAGTGGGAGATACATCATTATGCCTGATCTTAAAAGCGAAGTTGCGGAGATGAGAGCAACGCGAGCGATAGTTTAGGGAAGCGCGAGAATATCCCAAAACTAGACAAAGTTATTTCGAAGACAGTTATTCGATGAACAAAGGCAAAATGTGAAAGAGGCAGGGGAGCGTCTCATCACGTGCATTGCAGCGCTGACACAAATGAAATGATTAATGAGGGGTTTCCCGAGTTTTCCATCTGGCATCATTTTGTCTGTCTGGCTGGAACTTTCTGTCGCACAAGTGATCTTTAGCTTTCATGATCTTGTTATTTGCCGTATTTAGAAGGCAGTTGTGTGATTTAATTTAGATTCCATCTGTCTTGATTTGTCCATTCAAGAGCAGCAGGTGTGGTTTTTTCCTGGTGCCCGGCAACATGGAATATCCCGATGACTGTGTGTGACTGCGAGGCAGAGAGGCGTTTTTGTGCTTGTGTTGTGCTTTCTCAGCTGTTCGTGCTGGTTTTGCACATACCCCGTCATGTGAGACATGGAGAGAAAATATAAGTCACGGGGCCATCATGTCTAATCCCCCACCTCACACTCAGCCCCCACCCCCCACCCCCTCCATTTCACCGTGCTCTTCATACTGATCCTGCCCCATTTGTTTTCCCTCTGTCCATCCAAGTCTTGTGGCTAAACCGTGACTGTACAACACGCAGTCTTGTGTGGTGTGTGGGAACAGTTGTTGACGAGATTGTTTAGGTTTTCAGGTGACCGCCACTCTGCCATTTTCCCGTTTCAGTTACAAGCTTGGAGTCATTAGGGAAATCTCTTTTGGTTTGCACAGAATACCGCAGTGTTGGAGTTTGTTTGTGCAGCACACCAGAACTCAGTTGGAATATCCTCATATTGTCAGGAGACACAGCATTGCAGCATGTGGCCAGGAAGTGTATCTCTGGATGGCCGCAAACTTGAGAAACAGGAGCTGAATGTTTGTTTTGTATAAGAATTGATAGGGTTCCTCTCTGAGGCTTGATGTCGTTACTGGATCATCTATTAGTTATGAAACATGAATAGCTAATGACTGAAATGAAATATGTGGCCACTGTGCCGTGCAGTGGATCAGGTCGATGTGTCTCGTTTGTTTTATTTGGACAGTTGAATTTCCCTTCAACAGCGTTACAGATTTCCACATTTATGACATAACAGAAGTCCCCCCCAAGTGTTTGCTTTTCCTGATCAGACATCAGATCTGCCATGATACCAGTGTTACGAAACATTTGATTTACATTCACCCAAATAAGTGTTTATTTATATTTTACAGATTCAATAAAGCTAGACGTTGGCTTTATGAAATTACTGTCGTGTTTATGATGATCGATCCTTTGAAGTGTGTCTGAACAGAATAGTCTTTTTCTAGGAGACTTCCCCAGAAATAAACGCGTAGAAATAAGTTGGGTTTTTTTGGAACTTACTGGGCAACCACGAAGCCTATAAACTGTAGCATTGTCAAAACACAATGAAATGATAATAAACAGTGTAAACATTAACCAAAGTCAAAGTGAGACTTAATTGTATTTACTTTACTTAGTGTGTGGAACGACATAATGGCTGACAGACCATTATCTTATCAGACTGTTTTAACAATGTTGACTGTGCACCCATTGGTAAAGGTAGATTAAATGGTGTGTGTGTTGGGGGGGGGGGGTCAGTCCCCATGTAACCATTGTTGGTGAAAAAAAAAAAAAGAAATGCTCACTTCTCCACACATGGCACGTGCATAGCAGCCCATAGCAGTATGAGTGTGGTAATTTGTGGAGCTGAAATGTGAAAGTCTTTCTGCAGCGAGTCAGAATGACAACAAGGTTTACTGGAAGACAACACAAAAAAAAAAAACTCATTGACATACCATTCAGGCTAACCTCAAAGAGTCAACTGCACCATGCAAGCACACACATCAACTCCCCGGCTGCACATGTGCAGAACACTATCTGTGTGTACACATGTCACTCAGACAAAGGCACATATCTGCATTATTCCCAGTCTTAGTTGTCTTATCATCTCACTCTCGTTCTGTCTCTCTGTGGTCCCTCTCATTATCACACAAGCATCCTCGTGCACGTTGCTCTTCTAGGAAGTGTTCATCTGCATTGCGTGTGCTTTTACAGCTCTTTTCAGTTTGGCTTTTGTTAAATTGAAAAAGCCTCTCTGAGCAGGATAGGTCATACCCAATAAGCGCAAATGAGCCTTAGGCCTCCGACACGCGCTCGCTGTACGGAGCGATGCTACGCGTAGAGGCACTGCAGACAGATGTTTATCTACAGGTGTCTTTGTCTACGGGATGGTGTTACTATATCATTACATGCTGTACATGGGTTCAAAGTGGAAGGTAATCCCAGAGCAGCCATGACAAAGACACTCTGTCTTTGTTGCACAACGAGAGATTTCACTGATACGAGCCAGGCACACAACTACTTTTGGAACCTTTCTGCTTTGCAATTCTGCGCACCTCGCAGATGTCGGCGCCTCAAAGCCCCAAGAATTCGCTCCTCGCTTGCTTCCAAAGATACTAAATGTGTCCAAAAATATGTTCACAGTATGTTTAAGAATGTTTCAGTGAATACAATGAGGGGGAATTAAAAAGAAAGAAAGAATTAAAGCCAATAATAATAATAAAAACCCAGATTTTTTTTGTTTTACGGACTTAGAGAAGACGTTTTTTTTTTTTTTTTTTTGCGATACTTCCTTATGGCATACATAAACAGAAAGTTTAACCAGGTCATTCAAAAGACCTGTTTGAAGGAGGAAGTTATAGGATCATTTAATTGGTTGTTGATGTGTAAGTTTTCTTTGGAAAGCCTTTGCTCCACCCAATATACTGTACTGTGACTTACTGTTCTGTATTTCATAGGAACTGAAAGGTAGTTTTAAAAATACTTACCTAAAAGGACTAAGTGAGTAGATTTATTGCACTTGTGTCGACATTACTAGCTGAATATGTTGCACATGCGTTGACTTAATGACTGACTGAAAACATTAGGCACCAAAATAAACTAAATGAATGGCATGCAATGGATTGTATGGGTAGGTACCGCTTCTGAGGCTCACTGTGGTCATAACACTGCAGAACCACGTGCAGCCCAATAAAGATTGGAAACATTGAAAACTGCAATCAAGGTCTTTAATGCTTACATTTTAGATAAGAAATGATGGACCCATCCATCGTCTTCAGTTTTTTTTTGTTTGGTGTCGGTGTATTCTGAAGATACTCATGAATGATTCAGTCTTCCCCGATTGCTCTCCATGCTTCTCACACACATACACGCGTTGTTTAGAGGATTCCCACTCATACGATGATGACACCATGGACAGGCGCCACTCTGTCTGACTGTAGTCCAGCAGAGATGGACATTACAGGACTTCACCGCGCCAGCTGAATATCGCGGGTTCCCGTAAGGCAGGCGCACAAATGGACCCCTCTTCAAAGAAGATAAATCACATTATTTCCGATTTGAATACCACAATCTTCTTATTTAAGAGAAGCTCTCAAACATTGCTTTTCCCATCAAGGGAAAAAAATCTGATGATAGAGTTCAAACAGATGTCTGTTACAATCACACCCTCAGTTCCAGTAAGCGGGAATGACCTTTTATGATGAGGAATTTGTCTGTAATTGTGCTCTGGCTGATTGCTGCAGAATTCTTTCAATCGTCAGACTCCCTGAATCTGTCTCATTGATATTCCTAAGCTGTCAAGAATGTTTTTTTTAGAACAATCCCTATAGGGCATGAGCTGTGGTTATCAATTCTAGAGCTACGGCAGGTTCAAGAGGTAATAGTTTGATGGCTTGATCTTGAGTCTATGTTTGCATTTTCATAGCTGGCTCCATTATGGTTTTTTGGACAACTCTTTTTTTTCCTCCTACTTACCGGCTTTTACACCTCTGAGTTAGAGATAGAGATAGATAGATACTCATATTAACCAGGAGTAGCAGCCAGGAAATTGAGCCTTTGAAGACAAGCAGACAAACAAAAAGTAGAGGCAACCCGGCAGGGAGTCAGCCTTTAAATATAATAATCATTAAATAGCAGCTCAAGCCCATTAAACACAGCAGTAAGCAGCGTGGTGTGAGGAGTGGCCAGGTCCAGAGCGCAATACTGTTTACACTACAAATGCGGTTGAGTTACACCATGTACAGTAAAATGGGCTCGACTGCCAGTAACTCTAGTCACTTACCAACAAAAGCATCATTTCCTGAAAGCTCCTCCCCTCCTCCCTCCCTCCCTCCTCTCCCCACCTCTTCTCTCCCCTCCCCTCTTCGGCTCTCTCACTCACTCTCCAACCACCTTTTTGAGCACTGAGGAACTAGTCCACAATCACTATGAGTAAGCCCTCTATGCAAATACCTGACTGTCCCGGTGAAGCAGGAAGCATGTTTTAGACTTGCCTGAGTCTCTTGTGTTTTCGAGGGCATCAGAGTTTGTATGAGTGAGCTCATTTCCCAAAGCGTACCTGGAGGCAGATGTGTGTGTTGTGGGAGGAACTGTCAAAAGCCAAGTGAGAGTCCACTGTGGGGTGGAAACCCACCAGCTGTGAGCTGTTTGCCAGCACTCTTGACTTCCTCATGGAAGGGGCTGTCGGATTGAGGGACTCCAGGTGAAGTGGGAGCCTATGTGTGTGTGTACTTTACGCCCCCGTACTGCAGCGGTTGGACCCATGTCTCTAATGCAGTTCTGGACCAAATTTTACTCTCAACTGGGACGACCTCTTCCCAAGGTATGCGTACCCTTTGATTCTTTTTGCCATGTGTATTAGACTTGGGGGTGAAATCAGTTTATTTATTGTGATAGTGATATCTTTATTTTTGATGACATGGTCAGAAATTGAGAACAGTTTGATGAGGAACAGAGAACAACTGGAAATGGTTTTTTTTACTGCCCTTCCAGGGAAACGTTAAGATAAGGCGAACAACAGTTTATTACCAATTTATGATTGTGGTTTTTTTTTTTCTTTCAACTTCCTTGAGTAAAATTTGTAAGAACTTCCGTATAATCACGGTGCTGAAAGAGGCCAGACGATGTTTTGCCTGCTAGACTTTCTTTCTGCCGCTTAGCTCACCTTGGAACTGATCGGTTATTGGAATAACTTTATTGACAGTTCAGTGCCAGGTGACAAATCAATAGCACGTGAAAACCTATTTCAATCTTTCAAAAGCTGGCTTCCTCAACAGCACTGAGAAATGTCTCTGAGTGGGGATCATGTTCAATGCAAACTGTCCTTGTTTATTATCAGTTTAAGCTGTGCTATTAAAGCCGTAATCAAGGAGCCTCAGGCTCGAGCCAAAGTTGTCCTGTTAGCCAGGTTGGGAATTTCCTTTGCTGGCACAGTCTGCCAGTCAATCATCCACCGCTCCACTGAGGTCATCATTCCCAGCCAGGAACTCTGGCAAACAATTGTCTACCTCACTACTTGCTTTTTTTCCAGTAAGTGGTATGAGCTGATGTTGTGTCCAAACAGTAGTCTTGTCAGCACTTGGAAAGACTTTCAAACAAGACCATTGTGCTGTTACATTATGAACACAGCTCTCTTGACCCCCCCCCCCCCCCGCCCCTGAATCCGAACTCATTTGACCAAAAAGACGTTGGTTGGATTGTGAGCTGTATCTGTCAAATTACTTTGATACTCTGATACTCTGATGGATTTATATACGTGCTACTTCATCTAATTCTAAAACCTTCCTAAAGGGCTTCCAGTGTAACAGTTGACAAAATTCAGCACTTGTCATAGACAGCAAAGTTAAACTGAAGCAAATGTAGGCTTTCAGCATGCAAGTCAAGTCAAGCCGAACTCTCTTATTTTTTGGGCTTTTTTTAGCATTGACATTTGTTTGAACACAATAAAAATAAATGTTCCCATCCATAAAAGACATGCGTAGAGTCTTTTGATGGGCACATGTTGTCAGTTTCCTGGTATTGCGTTAAACCTCAAGCATGACCCAATGCGTGCAGCTTACGGGAAGTGAATAAACAATAATGGTGAGAGTGAGTGAGAGCTTTGGCTGTGGGGTTGAGGGGGGTCGACGGCGAGAAAAAGACTACTGCAAGATGAGCAGCATTTCCATTCTGCAGAAAAAGCTTAAGTTTTGCACCTTGCTTGCTTGCTTGCTTGCATGATTAACCTTTATTTCACGAAAAAAAATGCATTGTGTCGAATACGCCACACACGAATGTCAGATTTGATTGCAGAACAATTCAAAGTGGCATTAGGTGAAAAGACTGTGTGACAGGATGTCGATCTGGCTAATTATCGCTGGTTGTCAAAAACTATTCTTGTCCCGAAGAAGCAGGACGATAGATTCAGTAAATCCGTCGGGGCCTGACATTTGGCAGGGGGAAAAAAATGAGCCACTGCAGGAAGATAACAGTGACAGAAAACAAGCCTCAAAGCCAAGGTGTCTGTTGGTGGCCGGCCTGCATACTGGAGGGATTTTTTTTTACCTTTTTTAATCCAATAGTCATGGCAGCATCTATTTTCTAAACCCAAAACTGTGTCATCAACATGTTCTGTCAGTGGCTCTTTTTGAATTGGTCAAATAAAAGCCAAACAATGAGTACTTAACACTATTATTTACTGATAGCATTTTTAACTCAAGCCCTACCAAAATCACCCCGCTCGAAACAGCGCTTCCAAAAAAAAAAACCATCACCGTGTTGAGTGTGCACTTCCTGGTACACTCTTTTTGCTGCTCTCATCTTTGCTCAAAATCCTAAAACAAATCGAATATATGACTTTAAAATCTACCTCCCGATGTACCATGATGATGATGTCTCTGTCTCAGTGTGTGGAGCTACACTGAGGCCCTCAAACATTTAAATTGAGTTTATTGTTTTTAATCTTAGAAAGATTTTATGTTGGCCGTGCTACTTGTTTCATCTAATAACCTTCTCTCTCTGTGACTTCGCTCCTGTTTGTTTGTAAACTGTTAAAAGAGAGCCAAAATTCACACTTATGGCATAAAGTTCAGATCAGTCAAACTACCGGGGGTTACCGCTGTGTTGCTCGTTCTGCTTGATGGAGACAAAAAGCTGGATTGGAGCTTGATCTGTTCGGCTTTGTTTGTTGGTTGTTGCAGGTTGTCACAGGTGTTTTGGAAATTTGTGTGAAACAGGTCGAGATGTCTGTAGAGCACCACAACCGGAGTTCAGTCGCTCGCTTCATATGGCTCCTCAGTGAGATGTCACGCCACTCGGTTTGACTTTGATAGCAACTGACAGTTGTTCGTCGCTGCTTTGCCCTTTGCGGCATCGATTGTGTTGTGAAGCACACGTCCTCTCTCCTCCCAATTGTGAAACGAACTCGCTTCTCAACATCTGTGAATATTCTTTCGACAGTTCTTTTCGCTTAATAACTTGCAGGATAGTTTTCCCCCCCGAGAGCCAGCACGCAACTGTCAGAATAATAACCGCATTCATTGGCACTTGGATTTTTTTCCGGCTCTGAGCCAAATCAACAACCTGCGGGCGACGAGCCCACCATCCTGAGTCACAGTGGGACGGTGGCCCTCTGACCACAGTTGTGTTTGAAAGTGAGCGTGAGCGTGTGTGTGTGTGTGTGTGTATATGCAGGCCTCAAACGAGAGCAGGGTCATTTGAGGTAACATGAAAACATTTCAAACATTTGATCTCATTTCCTGTTGACCTCCCGAATAAAATAAATAAAATGGCACTTTTGCCTTATTTCAAATTTGACAACCTACATCTTAAATTCATTGTAGACTGCATTGCGTAATATCTTGTCTAAATGCTACAAAACACTTTTGAACAACTACTTTTTTCCAACATTATAACCAAGTGACACACACGTTTTTTTCCACCTATGACTTAATAGCATTTCTAGACTTTCTCAGTCTTCCCTTTGACTTTTACAAATGACAGAGTTCACCTCTGTTGTACGTGTTGCGTGCTAAGCTGTGTTGTAATTCTTGAGACATCATCCTGCGTCAACACTCTCTCTCTCTCTCTCTCTCTCTCTCTCTCACATCCACTTCATCCACCACTGAGGATGCTCATGTACTTAGAAACACACACACACACACACACAATTTGATTCTGTAAACATTTTTTTGTGCTTTGCGTTTCTTATGTTTTCTTAATTTCACAAGCCCCGATCGGCTGTCGTGCAGCCGACGCTGTAAACCCCGCATAACGTTGATCTCAACAAAACCCAGTCGGTGTGGGATTAGAAGAGGAGTTAGTGGATCCATGAAACACTGAGATCCACAGTGGGAAGCAAAAACGCTGCTACTTCACCTTGAAAAACTGGAGTGTTCAGGGGGAGCTGGTGATGTTTAAAAGTTAAGAGTGCTTTTGTTTGCTAAACTATGCAGAAGGCTTCATATCAAACTGACTCCTAAACCATACAGTCTGTCAGATGATTCTGTTTTTCTTCCTGTTTGTTCAAGCCAAAGGTTTAGACTGTTGAGACATGCCGCTGTGAATGCCAGCTCATCCTCCCATTCCCATATGTGGGTGACTTCCTCTTGGCACACGCCAAATCATGAACAGATGATTTTTCTCTTGCTGCTTTTTTTTTCTGTGTCCCTTTTCCCTCTGGATTTCAATTCCTCAGTTTGCACCACTCGTTACTGTTTGCTCTGTGTGTTTTTCTTCGGTAGATTTGTTTGCTGGCACTTTCCTGCGCATTACAGAGCCCCTGTTAGTTTCTAATTGTAAGCGTCTAAGCTCTCGGCTAAATACACGGCTGAAAAGACCGTTCTTTAAACCTGCTCCGTCTTTCAGCTGCCAGCTGGGACACTTGACATGACATCCTTTTATTTTTCAGAACATATGAAAACACTGGAAAATTCCAAGGAGACTTGTAAGGAGCAAGCTGTCCCTAGCTTGCTTTAGTCAGACTTGGCATAACATGAAAGCTTGCCTGACAGTAGGTTGTTGGACTGGGTATACTATTTTGGTTGGCTTGGGACGGCGGGTCTGGGATGGGCTTGACTAGACTCACTGTGAGCTAGACCAATACGCAATCATTTTGACCTTTAAACTGTGAAAAATGAAAATGCGACCAAATCTGATCCCTCATTGTGGCTCAAAGCTTTCAAAGTAAGATTTGTTGCAGTACGGTTAAGGAAAAGTAAGGCCAGGTTTGACTTAGAATTTCTCCCTAGCTCTGATTGAACTCTATGGTTAGAGGCAGCTTTTCTTGGCGAGGTTTCAAAGTCAAGCTCCTTGTGATCCATTTAAGTGTCTGCTTGAACTTTCTGCAGTTGAATATTGTGCGAACAAAAAATCTTATCGGCCCAGAATAGACGTAAACTTTCCATGTTCGCACAAAAAAAGGCTGTGGTTGATCAAAGCTCTGTGATGGGATCAACTCTTTTCTGCCTGCATGCTGTAGGGTCCACAAAACACTTGGCACGCTTAACTGTTGAACTTCAAACTCAAATCAGAAGAGTCTTGTCAGTAGCAAGTTAACCAGAAACAGCTGGTTTGCCCAAAACACAAAAGGTCAGTGTCTGCTCCAAGTTTGTGAGGAGGTCAGAACCGTGCCATTAAAGTCTCGGCCCCACAGATATTTCAGGGATGTGGGACATGCAGGCAGCTTAGTATAACATAATCCAGGCAGAAAGACGGCCATCAGTGGCGGCTTTTCTGTTCCTGGCCTCAGACCAAGCTCATGAGAAGACACACACACACTTGGTCTATTAATCAGGTTCTGCTGCCGACATGGACCAGGTCAGCAGCGGGTTCCTGAGGGCAGAGTCTGGTATACGGGTGGTATCATTCGGTCGATCACGGGGTGGTGTGGGTGACTTCAGAGCCCCGTGTCCCACCACCCCACACACGCACACATATTGGCAAAAACTGAAGGAGAAGATTTCAGGACTGGTATATTGGCAGAGTCATGCTACGTTGCACTGTAACTGTGAGCCGCCTACATCACAAACTGTAATGCTGGCATTTCCTCGTTGCATTAACAAATGTCAGACTCATGATTGTCGCATGACTCACACGCCCTTGTCGCTTTTGTTTCAGACGTGTTTTCAGAATTTTCAAGCAGTATGTTGGAAGTCTTTGGGGATAATGATAGGGGAGGGACACTGTTACAGTTGCTGCTTTAAGACTGGCTTTGGGAACACGTTGATAGGCAGACGCTACAGCATACAGCAACAGTCTTAGGTTTGTGTGTATGTCACTCAACTCATCCTGGGGTGAAGGGATGTTTGTGTTGTAATTGCAAGAAGAAGAAAGAAAGACGAGCTATGCGCAGATTATTATCAGAGAAGGGTTATGTTTAATTGATAGAGTTGTGTGGGAAAACTGAAATGAGAATACACAGAGAGAGAGAGATGCCGAAAGGGCAGAGGGAAAAGATGGCAGGGGTGGGAAACAAGGGGGAGCAGGCTGAAAAGACTGGGAGTGAATAATAATGTCAAGAGATGACATAAGTATACAGTTGAGATGCTGAGGTCATTTGAGGTGTCACTTTGTTTTGTGTTTACGAGTGGGTGTGCAGGGTAAGAGGGAGGACAAGGTGACTTGTTTCCTGGCCTTGGAAAAGCAGCCAAGCTGGCAGTGTGTAGGAGGGGGAAACCCTGGGCTTGGCCTGGCTTAGGCCCGTGTTTTTGGTCTCACACTGAAGCAGGTTATAGAGTTTAACAGGATGCGGCTCAGGACCGCATATATGGTGCGACTTAGCCAAAATGTTGCGTTTTTGATCAGAGGAAGGAATAGCTTCTCACCTTTTTCTGGTCATGTGTAGACATTGACAGCACTGTGATCGTTGCTGAACTGCTCTGAAAGTATTTCAGTCAGTGAGCGGTCATGTCCCTGCAATGTTTTAACGTGGGCTGACATCCGTTTACAGCATGCATTTAGAATAATATTTAATTTCACTACCTTAATGCCTTCGATTTGATTTAGAGGGTCATGATTGCAACAGAGTGATTACTGGCAGCATATCCTTTATGGCACTTTCTTTATCAAGAAATGCCTAAGAGGACTTTCTGTTTGATAAACCACAACTTATATTTCACTAGTCAAACTTTTTTTTCTTCACTGGGCCACATTTACAGGCAAAGAGCCTTAGGGAAATATATAGCTCAATAAGAGATAGAGCTGCTTGACTTCCTTGTATGGCAGCTCCGAAGCTTATCACATCTCAGCGGTGTCATATCCAGAGTCACCGTGCTCATTGTATCTGGAACAGCTGTTCCTCGCTTTGTCCCGTTGCAGCTGTAAAAGCAACATGTTGGAGTTCTTCTCGCAGTTTTGCGCCTGCCGATATTTATTTTCAACCCTCTTAAGAAAATGGATCGACGGCAACGCTCCTAAGCAGAAAAGTGTGCGCGTGAGATTCATCATAGCACAATAAATGCACCGGCTGTTAATGAATTGGCTTAGTTCTTAGTTTTGCTTTGTGATTTATCTTCAGAAGAGTATTTTTCCAGTTCTGATTGTTCGAGCTGATAAGCACCACCTTCAGCCCACAGCCACCCTGTAACTCTGCAGCTTCGCATGCATCGTGCTCACTGCTCACTCTGCCTGCATTAATCATCTGCAGGCAGACAACTGTCATTATCCCGACACTCAAATGCAATTTTCCACTTCTGTGGATGCACGATGTTCGGTATCGGTGTGTGTGTGCGTTGAGCTTGTCTGCACACCGTAAGCCCAAGATTGTTCGGGTCGGTCCGTATTGTAGGCCAGTGGTCAAACTGAAACGGAGTTAGAGGAAGATTTAATGTTGGCTGCAGAATTCATTGCAGAGGAGAAACTGAAGTGAAAGAGGAACAAGTAAAGGGACAAATGACAAACAAGGGGGTAGACAAATGACAGGAAAAAGTGTGTCCATGGGCTTTCACGTGTTCTGCTTTGCACACACACACACACACACACGCAAAGATGTTTTTTTTTTTGTTGTTGTTTGTTTTAACCCACTGAAGGAAGACAAGAAAAAAAAAAACTACGAAGCTTTCAAGCGGATTTAACACCCTGAAAACAGTGTTGAAAGAAACAACAAAGAAGATCAGTCCTTTTTTTTGCACAGCAAGAAAAGAAGCGCAAGCAAGACAGAGGCAGGATTGCTGGTTGTGTGATTGTGTGGCTGTGTGCTGTGGAAGGAGCCAGATTACCATCAGAGCAGTTGGAATTCAAGCCTTATCTCTGCTCGGCAGGGCCCCCTCTCAGGAGCAGGAGAAGAAGTAGCCCAGGGTACGGGCCTGCTGCAGGACAAACACTGCTGCCACTGTTACGCTTGGCTTAGCAACTCGATTAGCATGGCACTGAGGTTGGACGTGTCTCGGTTAACACCAACAAAACTGCTGGAGTTCTCTTTCCGTGCTTTCGGACTGTAGGAACCTTTGGCAGTTCTAATAACCTTTTAATCCGCGGGGCCGTTTCCTCCCGTGTTCGGACATACAGGAACTCGGGGCTTTCTCCCTTCCTATAACTATTTAGCTCCTTCTCCGAGGTCGGGTCTTTTCATAGTTCTTATAGAACGAATCTGACGGAGGTGTGTGGTGGTCGGTAGCTACGCCCCATGTCATGCTATCACGGCTGAAATGTTTCCTCATACACAGACACAACCGGCAGGTGTTTAATAAGTGAAACTTACACGGGTCTCATTTGTCTGCAGCGCTCTGCTCTCCTTTCTTCCTTCATGAAATGAAAAAGTATCTCCTGACTCTCTCTGTGAGCTTTTCCAGCCTCGATATTAGACGCCTGATGTGATTGTCCATGATTAATATCACCATCATGCAGACCATAAACACGGTGGCCTCCCCACTCTCCATATTAGCTTCTTGGTGGTGTTTTTTCTACTCTCCTTACTTTTACCGTTTTGTTTTGTGTTTGAATGTAGCGCTAAACGGCTAACGGCTAACACGTCACTGAAGCAGACGGCTGCGCGCGGCGCATCAGTCCCTATCAGGTCCCGACTCATGTGCGAATGCAGACTGAAACAGTTCCGCTGGATAGTTATCAGAACGAAATTCGAGGAGGGTAGTTCTGATAACTACTTTCTTAGAACGGTCTGTCCGAAAGCGGCTATTGTTTCCCCTTTATTGGTTATTGGGTTCTCCTGTGAGGTGGCTTCGACTTAATGCAGAAAACCTAGAAGTTACACCATGAAGTAAAACAGATAAATGACTTGAATGAACAGTCATATTGGGGTGGTTTGACCTTAAATTGACGCACATGGAAATTATTAAGATTTTAGAAGTTTCAGAACCAAATCACTCTTCTAAGGAAGGCAGTAGTGACAGCTTTAAGTGTAACCCCGGTTTAGCTGTGTGTTTTCATAGGAAAGTAAGTCATTTTATTGTTGTTTGTCAGATGAAATCTCTCATTCTAACAGCATTAATCCACTAGCTTTTCATTTGACATTCGAGACTGAACGTTGTTCTCTATTGTCCATGGTGAAATACTGCACACGTGTGTGTGCTTATCAGCGTGTTTCTGCATCCATGGAACGATGCCTCTGGCGATATCCCTTTTCCGGGCCTTGTTTACTCATCTATCCTCAGTCCGAAGTGCCAAGAAAAGAGGCTGCAGAGCAATCTGGATGAGTTGGAATAAGCAAACGAAACGAACAGAGCTCAGATAGAACGTGGCAGTTTATGCGCCGCTCTCCATGTATCTCCGTCAACACACAAAAGCTGGTTGTTCCACTTTGTAGTCTTCCAGAGGCACTCATGCCTGATCTTGCCTTCAGGAAGTGACACACAAGGACATAAAAACACGGGGAGAGAAGGTAAGAGAAAGGTAATGTGAGAGCCAAAGAGCAAACTGTAGTCCCAGAGTTACTAGGAAACACTGATAAGTCAAGTGCTACTCCTTGGGAAAAGCTTTTTTTCCAATACACAACTATCCAGATGTCATAGTTAGTGGGTTTATTTGCCTCAGAGTGCAAAACATATACTCATGTATGTGTACGCACGCATAGCTCAGAAATAGTTTTCTTCCGCCTGCTGTTTATTATCCTCCCTATGTCCCATTCCCGCACGATGTCGTCATGTTGACACTCAAGATCTGAGTCTCATCCTCTCATGCCTTTGAAACATTTTCAGCTGAACTGTGAGTAATGGCTAACAAGCAGCTATGACAGATGTCAGCTCAGCTTTTAGGAATTAATCAGTAGCAGCATATTGTTAAGAGTCAGCGTCACAGCTAATCAGTTATCTCTGTTTTCTAGACATTTTGTACTTTGGGCTCTCACAGCACAGTATTATCCTTTTACAAACGTCCTCTTCAGTTCCAAGACCGCCTTGTGCTCGCTTGTGGCTTTACAGTATTAGTGTCTGAAAATGCCTAACCCTGGAGGCATCTGGACTGAAGATAAAAAGTTTGGCGTTTGGAGAAATACACTTGCTGGTTTGCTTTCAAGGACGTGTTTGCAAAGACTCATAACATGCATAAAATCATACTAAACATGAGTCGCTCATCTTTGTCTGACAAACAACTATGAGTTGCATTGCATTTAAAGATCTCTAATAAACATTGTCATTTGTTTGTACAATCCATAGACAATTTTAAACTTGACCTTTTGCTGTTTTCGAGCAGTTATGGGCCTGAGTATGTCTTGGCTGACCAGAACTTCAGTGGACCTTCCCTGGCTATGGTACTCCAGCACTTTTAGCCTGATTTATTACGGATTTGAGGGATTAACAGACGCCGTCATAAAGCTCCCAAACTGCAAACTGAATCATCAGGGCCACCCTGACGACATCAAGCATGTCCAGCCTTTATGTGTTCAAATCTGGATCCTTTATAATCCACAAGCAGCTGAGTGGAGCAGTTTCCAAGCCACGGCGAACATTCTGTCTGTTAAAGCTAGCGTTAGATTCAAGATTCAAATGTTTATTACCATATGTGCAGTTAGAAACGTGTTTCCCTGTGCAATGAAATTCTTTACTTTGTTGCCCGCACTGGATGTCCAAATATAATAAAAGATGAGATAAAATAAGCATGGAACAACAATAAATATAGAAATAAAAATATAGAAATCTAGCTTGTGTACATTAATGTGCAGTAGTGTGCTACATTAGCTGTCTTTGTGCAGTAGTCAGCAGTAAGGTGGTTGTGATTGTGCAAAATTGCAAGTACATTCAGGTAGTTGCAATTTTGCACAATCACAACCACCTTACTGCTTACCTTACTGCACCTTACTGCACCTTACTGCTTACCTTACTGCACCTTACTGCTTACCTTACTGCTTACCTTACTGCTTACCTTACTGCACCTTACTGCTTACCTTACTGCACCTTACTGCTTACCTTACTGCACCTTACTGCACCTTACTGCTTACCTTACTGCACCTTACTGCTTACCTTACTGCTTACCTTACTGCACCTTACTGCTTACCTTACTGCACCTTACTGCACCTTACTGCTTACCTTACTGCACCTTACTGCTTACCTTACTGCACCTTACTGCACCTTACTGCTTACCTTACTGCACCTTACTGCTTACCTTACTGCACCTTACTGCTTACCTTACTGCTTACCTTACTGCACCTTACTGCTTAGCTTACTGCACCTTACTGCACCTTACTGCTTACCTTACTGCACCTTACTGCTTACCTTACTGCACCTTACTGCTTACCTTACTGCACCTTACTGCTTACCTTACTGCACCTTACTGCTTACCTTACTGCACCTTACTGCTTACCTTACTGCTTACCTTACTGCTTACCTTACTGCACCTTACTGCTTACCTTACTGCACCTTACTGCTTACCTTACTGCACCTTACTGCACCTTACTGCTTACCTTACTGCACCTTACTGCTTACCTTACTGCACCTTACTGCACCTTACTGCTTACCTTACTGCACCTTACTGCACCTTACTGCTTACCTTACTGCACCTTACTGCTTACCTTACTGCTTACCTTACTGCTCCTTACTGCTTACCTTACTGCACCTTACTGCACCTTACTGCTTACCTTACTGCACCTTACTGCACCTTACTGCTTACCTTACTGCACCTTACTGCTTACCTTACTGCTTACCTTACTGCACCTTACTGCTTACCTTACTGCTTACCTTACTGCACCTTACTGCTTACCTTACTGCACCTTACTGCTTACCTTACTGCACCTTACTGCACCTTACTGCTTACCTTACTGCACCTTACTGCTTACCTTACTGCACCTTACTGCTTACCTTACTGCTTACCTTACTGCACCTTACTGCTTACCTTACTGCACCTTACTGCTTACCTTACTGCACCTTACTGCTTACCTTACTGCACCTTACTGCTTACCTTACTGCACCTTACTGCTTACCTTACTGCACCTTACTGCACCTTACTGCTTACCTTACTGCACCTTACTGCTTACCTTACTGCTTACCTTACTGCTTACCTTACTGCACCTTACTGCTTACCTTACTGCACCTTACTGCACCTTACTGCTTACCTTACTGCACCTTACTGCTTACCTTACTGCACCTTACTGCACCTTACTGCTTACCTTACTGCACCTTACTGCACCTTACTGCTTACCTTACTGCACCTTACTGCACCTTACTGCTTACCTTACTGCACCTTACTGCTTACCTTACTGCACCTTACTGCTTACCTTACTGCACCTTACTGCTTACCTTACTGCACCTTACTGCTTACCTTACTGCACCTTACTGCTTACCTTATGACATCACAGCCAGAATCTCTCCTCCAGTTCTTGCTGAAGTTGACTTTGTCTCCCCAAACATTTTGACCTTGGTGTGTTGTGGGGCAAAGTTTTGTTAACTTTTAAAGCTAGCGCAGCTCAACAGGCTTCATTTTGTTTACATTTTCTTTCTCGTGAAATGACGTGAGCTCACAGGAAGTGTTGCCTTAACCCCTGAAAGCTCACTCTGGCACAATAATCTTAACAGTACCCTGTAGTGTGTGATAGGGCATTATTTTTAGATCTCGTTGGGCACGCATGTTTGAGATTGAGGAGAAGATCAACCACAAATTTTCTCCTTGTGTGTGTGTGTGTGTGTGTGTGTGTGTGTGTGTGTGTGTGTGTGTGTGTGTGTGTGTGTGTGTGTGTATGCAAGCCAGTTTCAAAATCACTTGGTGTTTAGTGCATACGATACAACATTTAGGATAAGCTTCGCTGTTTATTACAAGTGAACTCTCCTCATTGTGAAGTGGGGCCTTAAAAATGGGGAATCGCTGAACTGGAAAGTTATACTGTTTGGATAGTATTCCAGGCTGCTTCATGGTCCTCTGGAGAGTCTATCTGGAACATGGGCGTGTGGGAATCTCCACACATGGCCCAGGGTGTAGAAATATACATGAACTACACACCCACATTATAAAATGAGGACACCCATACTCTCATTTTAGCTTCAGCTCAGTTTATATTGTGGTTGTCTTACCGTGTCCCACCACCCCCCATCGCTCTATCTCTATCTACTCACATCCGTGTTTATAAGTCTCCGGGGGCCCTGGGGTGCCTGTGAGAGGCTAGTTAAAGAACATGGCATGCTAATGGTTCGGAAGAGATATGAATAGAGGGGCGACTGCAAGGCAGCCACAGCTGAAATGACACACACACACACACACACACACACAGTCTTATTATGCTTGCCCCTTGCTTTCTGTTTTACATGCTCCCTCTCACACATCTGCGTGTGATTAGATTTTGTTTGGGTTACTTGTGTTACTCCACAAAGAGGGCAGTATTGGTTGAAATTCAGAGTAATTGTGGCACATTTATCGTGCAAAGTTTTTATTTTGCGGGTTACAGACATCACTCTTTTGCTACATGATGTGTCTGATCGGATTTGTGTTCCTTCTTTATTTTGGTACGAGGTGCAGTTTTTTTAAAAATGTATCTGTCTTTTTAGGATTCTTCTTCTTCTGTCACTCGCGCTGTATTTTAGTTGCTGAAGTTAATGCCTCCTCTCTCTCTCTGCTTTCAGGACCTGTCCTGCATTGATGACCTCTCTACAAACTCTCTGTTCTCCTCGCCGGCTGACTCGCTGTCGGAGTATGCTGATACCCAGTCCTTCATCAGCACAGACAACTTGGACACAGTGCCCACGCTCTGGGACATCAACACTAGTACAACCACCAACACACCAGCACAGAGCAGCTTAGAGGTCAGTAGCAAAGCGGTGGCACACAAGTCATTACCAGAAAATCTGGCTGCTGCACCAACAACTCAAACTACTATTATGTATGTGACAGCTCTTTAGATTAGCATCTGGATGTCTGTACAAGGGGAGGTGGGCTTTAACTTAAAGAGCAAACCGCTTACAATGGTCTCATTGTCCTTCTTATTATGTAAACATTACTTTCTGCCCTGGCTCACTGGTCTTCAACGGGACTTAAATGGTTTTACTGAGCCCATGTCGATTAATGTTGAATACACTATATCAGCGTGGTTTCTCTGTTTTGACCTCAGCTTCAGTATAATTGAGAGTGAAAATCTGAGCTTATTTTTTGTTGATATTTCAGTTAATAGTACATAGAGTTAAATTGTGATTCAATTATTGCGTTAAGGCAAAATGAAGTCGCCTTGTTATTAGAGGTGCACCGAATATTCGGCCGAAAACACAAAAAAAAACACATTCGGCTTTCGGCCGAAAGCCAAATGAGTGGCCGAATCGGAGGCCGAATAGTGGTGACGCAAAATTATCCACTTCCAGACGGCGGAGTCGACAGAACCAAAGTCATCTGTAAACTCTGCCAATATGCCGCCCATTGATTCAATGCGAGACTCCGGTTCTTTTCACAGATGTTTATTAACGCCACATCAACACCGTATAACTAAATGTTCAAGTAAACAAGTAAACAAAATAAAATACAACATCAGTTGTTGTAATCATTAAAGAAATAGCATTCTTAGCATTGTCGCTGGTACCAATAAATAATCAAAGTAATACTGGCCACTTTAGCCTGCTTCTCAACCAACGGCAGAGTCATTCCCCAGGGGCAATCTTCACGGTCAGAACTAGGATTCTTCAACTTACACTTCTCCTATGCATCACATTCACACAGTTACAGCAAACACCACGAAGCATGGAGCATGGAGTAATAAAATAAAAATAAACTAGCAGGTAACATCACGCTACAGGTGCTCCTCGGTCTCTGTGTGAAGCTCTCGGAGCTAACCGACGCTACTTCCTGTTTTACTTGTTTCAACGTAAAAGCATGTATTTCAAAATAAATTTTAAAAAAAAAACTCCTGCATTTACAGCCAAGTTGAATTGTCTTCTCACCGTAGTAGTTTCAGTCTAAAATATCACTTAAAGGCAAAACACACAAACTACAAAAAATGCTGCCACTGTTCCTGAAGGAGCAGGCTACCTAGACTCTATGCCAAAAAGGACACTCAGATAATTTGTTATATTGCATGTTTTTACATTTTTGTGTTGGAACGCTTTTATAATATGTTGTATTTTTTGTTGTATGAAATGAATGAAAAAAACCCCAGAATGAATTGAAAATGGGAATTAATGAAACTTATCTCTAGTTATTAGTTATAGTTATTAGTAATAACTTTTGAAGATTTCAAATAAACATTTATTTTCTTTGAAAAACATGTCTAAACATTTATTGTAAGGCGTAGATTTAAGCAATATTTAAAAATGGTGAAAAATCTAAGGCTACGTGCCCACGACAACGGTAACGACAGATAAACGTAGAACATTTCGACAGATGTGCCTATCTTGCACACGGCGACGGCGTTTTTAGGAGTTCAAAACGGAGAAAACGCAAACGCCCTCCAGAGTGGAGATCTTGAAAACGATCCAACCTCTCGTCGCCGTAGGAACAGTTCAAAACGCAGAAGTGCGTTTTTTGCACACGTTAAGTGGGTAGTTCTCCATGAACGACTCCCATATCTCACTAACTCAATCCACATTATCCACTGCCTTCCTGGCTTTGTAGTTCAGTGTCGTGTTCAGGAGCAACTGGACCTCATCATCTGTCCAAACAAAGTTTGAAGGCGTACTGTTGTTGCCACCGCGCTTCGCCATTTTCTTCCAACTGACGCGGAGGAAGTAGCCACAAAACAGGCATTTCTCATATTTATTAATATATAACAATATAACTCATATAACAATACCAAAGGTCTGCCACCTACGTCCGGGGCGTGCATACTACATCGGCAAACTGCGAGTTTTATGAGTTTTATACGTTTTCCCTGTTCCCATGGATAGACAGATATCCACCCCCAAGCGCTCGTGAGAACGCAGATAAATTGTGGAGGAAAAAAACCGACATCTGCGTTTATGCTTCAGAGCGTTGTAGTGGGCACGTAGCCTAACTTTTGATAACTTAACTGAACTGTAATATTCGGTTTCGGTTTCGGTATTCGGCCAAGTGATTAATTATTATTCGGTTTCGGTTTCGGCCACAAATTTTCATTTCGGTGCACCTCTACTTGTTATCTTTCTAGCAGTAGCTATTAATTGTCCCATGTACAAGTATTCCTCTCAGCAAATGAGCAACATACCTCCACCAAGAATGAGTGAAAGAAATGTTAAAAAAGATCTGGATCTGGATCAGCATCAGAAGTTGATCGCCTCAAAGTTGTTTTTTTCTTCTTATCATCTTAGCTACAGTTTGCAGAAAAAGGGACCAAGGCAGTGATCTTAAGAAAGCAACCTAGTTATCAAGTGTTGTTTGCGTATCCCTGCTCGCACTCCAGATGGAACCCTCCCTGAATTAGAGTGTGTCCAGGAATATCTTTTTGATATGATCAAGTGCATTTATTTCTCCTGCTTTCTGAAAGCCTTTCATGTTTTCCTTTTCATTCTGACATAATTTCATCCATTATGTTTTCCCCTACACACACACACACACACACACACACACACGGCTTAATCTGCCTTCTGTTGTTGTCACTGCCAAAAGACAAATTGTATTTTGTTGATTGCTGCCCTATAAGGCATCCACAAACTGCCCACACACAAAGTCAAACACATGTTTGCTCAGATTTTCTTTTCTTTTTTTTGTTTCAACTTTCTCATGCATTTGTCCCGGTGTTTATTTGAGTTTGTATTTCTTCATTTTATGTTTTGTTGACAGCACAATGGCAGCAGGTTTCAAGGCTTGGCCAGTTTGGATGATATAACTGCTATTATCAGCACTCCACCTTTAGGAGGATTCCAGGTAGCCACACTAACCTCTCCAACCTGATGTTAGAACAAAACCGAACTCTCTAACCAAATGAGCCTGTCCATTATCAGTTCTCAGTCATACACAAATAAGTAGGTCGTTTTACATGTCTGATTCACGGGCTTGCAGTACAGGCTTATTGTATAGTTTTTATACAGACACATAACATGCCATTAACTCGAGGGTCGCATTTTGACATTTTGGCACAGCAGCACATTAAGTTTTACTTACTAACTAAGATTGTAACCGTTTGTCGAGTCTAATGCTGCAGATAATGAAAGCATTGCTGGATTTCACATACATTTAACTGCATGCGGGCATACTTGTCACATGAGATATATGATGTCATTCTCTGCCTGTGTCTTTTTAATTTTCTTATGTGAGCAAAGTTACTGCGATATTCACCTGTCTGTCTAAACAGCATCCTCTGCATTTCCACTTCTCAGATAACAATTAGCTAACAAGACTAATAACTATATGACTCCCGTTCCCAGCTGTTAGAAGTGAGAATGACCTCATTAAAGTCACTCTGGTGTTTCCAGGCTCCGAGAGCCCAGCCGCCTCCAGAGGAGGAAGATGATGCTGAGGAGGAGGAGACGGAGGAGCTCGGACATGTCGACACATATGCTGAGTACAGACCTTCCAAATGTACGTTACCGGAATGAATGTCAGCATCTACTTACTCATTCGGTCATGTGCACTTCAGTGTTATAATGTTTATAAAACTGTTTTTATTCTTTCCTCTGTTCAGCCACGAAAGGAATTTCTCATCCTGACATAGTGGTAGAAACCAACACACTGTCCAGTGTCCCTCCGCCTGACATCACATACAATCTGTTTATCCCCGAGCCGACCATAAACAGCGGCCTGCTGTCTGCTCTGCAGCTCGAGGCTGTCATCTATGCCTGCCAGGTAGACACACCAGCCCATAGTGCATAAGCAACTGACTCATTTCAGAACCATCCGTGTTTGATGATGTAGTCGCGTGGGCGTTTTGCTCTTGCGTTTGCTTCTTTTTGTACCACCAGCAACACGAGGTGATCCTTCAGAACAACCAGAGGGCGGGTTTCCTGATCGGAGATGGGGCAGGCGTTGGAAAGGGACGCACTGTGGCAGGAATCATCCTGGAGAACTACCTTAAGGGGAGAAAGAAATCACTGTGGTAAGAGCAGCAAATAGCTAGTTTCAAATATATTGTACATTGGATTATACCAACCGTGTATGAGCTTGTTTGCGATAAAAATGTGGGCCACATCACCAATTTTCCTGTTCCTGCCCTCAGGTTCAGTATATCCAATGACCTGAAATTTGATGCAGAGAGGGATCTCAAAGACATAAATGCACTGAATATACCTGTGCATGCCTTAAACAAGGTGAGTGCAGGGAAATAAGTGTTGGTAGATTAGCAAATTAGTCTTGTTTTTGTCTACTATGCGTGCATCAGAGCTAAATATTTTTTTAAAAGCCAAACTGCTGGCACAGTTTGTAAATGTTTTACGTGTCATGGTAGATAAAGTATGGAGACACAGCTACCTCAGAAGGAGTCCTGTTTGCAACTTACTCTGCGCTGATTGGAGAGAGCCAGGCGGGGGGGCAGCACCGAACGAGAATTAAACAAATCCTGGACTGGTGCAAGCCCGACTTTGATGGAGTTGTATCCTTTCATTTTAATGCCCGTCAAGCTCAGACTTCCATTCAGTGTGCTGTTTAGTGTGTTGTCCTGCTTTGATCCCAACAACCTCACATCCGACGGCGTTTTTTTCCACAAAGCGACGCTGCATGTTGTTTTGCCCTTGACCTCTCACCCACTATAGATTATTTTTGATGAATGCCACAAAGCCAAGAACGCCACGTCTACAAAGATGGGCAAGGCGGTGCTTGATCTGCAAAACAAGCTGCCGCGGGCCAGAGTGGTTTATGCCAGTGCCACAGGTGGGCTGACGCACAAATAAACGCACACTAACGCAAACAGGGAAACATTAAAGAGGATTTGAAAGTATAAATCTCTGTTGTCTCTTCCAGGTGCCTCTGAGCCAAAGAACATGATCTACATGAGCCGCCTGGGGATATGGGGTGAGGGCACACCCTTTAGAGCCTTTGATGACTTCCTGCACGCCATCGAGAAGAGGTTTGTGGGCCGATGGTCACTCAGAGCCTATTTATGTTTCCAAGAACTTTTAGCTAAATTGACGCACAACCTTAAAGGGGAAAATTCCTCACAATATGCTCCTGGTTATGGCTCGATGACCAGTAATTACACTGTGTGAATGATTTATATGCCGTTTGCACACAGAGGTGTTGGGGCCATGGAGATAGTTGCCATGGACATGAAAGTGAGTGGGATGTACATTGCTAGACAGCTGAGCTTCTCAGGAGTGTCTTTCCGCATCGAGGAGATTGGACTGGACAGTGACTTCAAACAGGTCTATAACAAGGCTGCCAAACTGGTGAGTTTCATGCCTCTCACGACAGAGAATTAGTTGTAACATTTATCTGCTCTTGGCTTATTTTGGTGTTTAAAGAATTTTTTAAAAACATGAAAAAAACCTAATCTTTCACATCTGGAATCTGTGTTCAGTGGGCGGAGGCGTTGAAAGTGTTCATGCAAGCAGCTAACGAGCTGGGCCTGGGCAACAGGAAGTCTCTGTGGGGGCAGTTCTGGTCAGCGCACCAGCGCTTCTTCAAGTATCTCTGTATCGCTGCCAAGGTGCGCAGCCTGGTGGAGCTGGCCAAGAGAGAGCTGGAGGCCGGAAAGGTCAGCACTGCACCCTGAAACACTCGTGTGTCCACACGCTGTCACATAAATGATCCAAGCAAGAGTCGAAGCTTTATAAATGTTTCATAAGGGGAGAGAACTGGATGACTGAACTGACAGCTAGATTTTTTTTTTTTCCGTTCATTTCGCTGTGCTCCAGTTGGCTTAACTTCACTTTGGTAGTTAAAAAAATTTGTGATATTGAACTTTCTCCGGGTAACACTACGGATTCACTGGCTCGTTGACATGCATTTTCCTTTCTTTTTTTTCCCCCCACCACAGTGCATTGTTATCGGGCTGCAGTCCACTGGAGAATCACGCACCAGGGAAGTCTTGGACGAGAATGACGGGCATCTTGACAGATTTGTTTCTGCGGCAGAGTGAGTGCAAAGGAATATGTTGTTTGTTGGTTTCTGTGTTGATAGATATCCAAACTAGCAGGAAAACAGGAAGGTTTAAAACTCTGCCGTCTCAATACCTCTCTGTTACCTTTGACCTAGTTTCGAAGAGTGAGTGTAGGTATGAATGAGATCATTGTCTACGGAGCTTCTTCCATTTAATTTCCTTGCATCAAACTGTGTGCCAAGTCTGAGGGCCGAGACCACATGCATTTTATACAATACGCACTCATGCAGCGTGGCTTCAGTTTGTCCTCATTCATGGTTTGTTAGTAACAGCTATTTAATGAACGAGTGACTCATTCACGAAAAAGAAAAAAAAAAGGAAGTGCTGAGTGCCCTGAACTCGGATGACCCGGAGCGTCATGCTGCAGATATGTCTGACAGTCTGAATGTATTAGATCACACAGGAACATGCTCATCTGCCTGTCAACAGCAGACAGCTATAATTGACCGAATCAGGAATGCACAGTTTGTCAAACTGCCCCAACTGCCCTGTGTTGTCTCGAATGCTTTGATGTCGGAATCCAAGTTGATCTCTCTTTTTCTCGTCTCCGTTGCTCTAGGGGAGTATTCCAGTCTCTAGTAATGAAGCATTTTCCCTCAGAGAAACAGAGGAGAGAGAAGGCACCGGGAAATAAGAGAAAACGTGAGTGGAAAGGATGCATTTGTCGCACCAAAACACAATTTTCCTGTTAGGTTTTTAACTATCACTGTATGTGGCTGGTGTTCAGCTGACGTATATATACTGAGTATTGAGTTAAACTCTCTAATCACTGGATCCGCGCAGAGTTTTTGTTCTGCTGTTGTTTGTTGCTCCAACATCATGCCGTTTCTCCTCATCAGGGAAGCCCAGAGGTCGCCAGCACAAGGTGCCCAAGCACACCGTGGACAGTGGCGGTGTGATCAACATCACCGATGACAGTAGTAGTGACTCGGACGGCATGGACACGGACTCCAACTCCTCGCCAGATTCCCTGCTCGACAACGATGATGTCATCTTTGTGAACCACACTAGCCTCCAGTCAGGTAGATATTTTCAACTCGATGGCTGGCGCTGCAGCCTTGTATGCACTCAGAGTTTAATGACTCCACCTGCAAGGACGACACGGTTAATGTGCTCCCGTTAATGTGTGTTTACAGCCAGGATAGAGGACATGAAGCAGGGCCTCCTCAGCAAAATATCCGAACTGGGAAAAGAACTACCTCTCAATACATTGGATGTGCTCATTGATAAGTTTGGAGGACCAGAAAAAGTCTCAGAGGTATGAAGTACCGCTGAATTACCCGTGGGATTCACATGTTCACATTAGCAGCTCTCAGCAGCTCTTTTTTCAGAACATGATTGCAATAGTTTTTTTGGGGGGGTTCGTTTGTTAATCCAGTTTTTTTTTCTTGCAGATGACTGGTCGTAAAGGTCGTGTGGTGCGACGTCCCGACGGCAGCGTCCGTTACGAGTCGCGGGCCGAGCAAGGTTCTACGATTGACCACATCAACATAAAGGAGAAGGATCGTTTCATGACTGGAGAGAAGGTCAGCCCCAGCGTCTCGGTTGATATGTAGATCTCGTAAAACAGATTTCCGCCACTTGATCTCCATTTAAATCCAATCCTGTTTCTTGCAGTCGGTGGCCATCATCTCAGAGGCAGCCAGCTCTGGGATTTCCCTGCAGGCAGATAAGCGGGTGAAAAACCAGAAGCGCAGGGTCCACATGACCCTGGAGCTGCCTTGGAGCGCAGACAGGGCCATTCAGCAGTTTGGTAAGTCAGGAAATTCAGCATCACAATGCGCCTTTAAAAGGTAACAGAGAGTGAATGGTTGGGGATAAACTGGATTTTTCTTTCTGTTAAAAGACATTTTTACAGGGAGCTCGGCAAGTTTGTAGACAAAATCCTTGTCTGTTCAAGCTTCTTGATTTAACAGTAGTTATTCGTTGTCTGTTGTTATATGTGGCACCACCGATATGTGGCTTGAATGTAATTATGACTGACTTGCAGGATGATGTAACAGATTGTGACAGGTGTGTTTTTATGTTAGCTGTCTGCAATTTACTCCCTTCTGTCTGTGTGGAGCGGCCACATTGGAGTTAAAGAGTGTTAGAAGTGTAGAAATGTTGCTCTCTTTGAGGCTCACACAAAGGAGGCTGGATAGTTTTCCATTGTGGTATCTTGAGATGTTATCACAGTAGGACAAACGTCTCACGGAAACACTGCTGGTGATTAAGAAGTTGTGGTTTCTTTCAGTTAGTTGACTGATAGCATTCATTTGCAGGCTGCTAAAGGAGAAATGCTTTGGCACAATTTTCCTGTGGTCTTAATTAAATGTGTGGCGTGCTTTACTATATGAATGCTCTACAGCAGCTCTTTTTACAGCCATGAATTCACAGCTTCCTTCTGACTAGCCACTTTTAGGGTCTGGAGTGACCCACTCAACTTCCACTCCATCCCTCTTCTGCGCAGTGTCCACCTATTTGTGGGTGTTGCGTAATAACCCTCGAAGCACATTATCACCTCACGAGCGAGCATTCAGTAACTAGCCTCAGAGCTCACACCAAATCAGCTACTGGACTGGCAGTTTCCTTCTCGACGCCCTCGTCTGCAGTTCGGCCACAGAGAGTTGGTTCGGTTCCCTCTTTCAGGCTCATCTTGTTGTGGTTTTTGCATCGATCTGGATCGAGCTTTTAAAGGCACCACATCACGTAACGGCTCCATAAACTCTGGGCTTTGCTGCCGTTCCTCAGCGTTTAGTTTGAGTTTTTACTTTTTTTTTTTTTTTTACTAACATGGATAACTGTTGCCTGCTAAAGTTGCCAAGTTCATGTTAGTAGTGATGCAGCCTGCGATGGTGCACTCATGTGTCAGATTTGCTTTTGGGTTGTAAAGCATAGACAGAGACCTCACAAAGCATTACTATCTCATTCCCCTCTGAGGTTAAGTGAACCAAAAAAATCCTTATGAGAATCTGCCGTCAATAGCAAACAACGAGGAAGCGCAAAAGGGTTTTCTCACAGTTTTTTTTTTTTTTAAATGCTTAAAGCTGGGTAGAGATAAAGATACGGAGGCTGGGTGTTTCTACCCTTAGCTGGGAGCATGATGTTGAAATAGTCTGCCAATCTGGCCAGCTCACTGAATTAATGATTTTTAGCCCAATGGAGCCTCAGACTAAGTACCAGCTTTGTGTTTTGTCTGAGTTATCGAGCTGGTAGTGACTTCAGACACTCAAATATACGCTCTCAAGCAGAGAAAAACAAATTGCTTTTCATAATATGTCCCCCATTAAGTCATTTGTTCCACCTTTTGGAGTTCGTAGACACACACACACACACACTCATACACTAGGCGAGCAGACAGTCATTTCCTATTGAAACATTTCTCTTAAATTAAGGAGAATTGCAGAAAAAAAACCTGTGGAAAGTTTTATTGTCAGTGACTAACACTCAGCTCGAGCAGAAACATCTTCTTTCAGCGAGTCAAGATCTTGTACTAAACAATGTCCCTTTCTCCCTTATCTGTTTCTAATCATTTATCCTCACTGTCTCTGGATTCAGCTTAACTCAAACTGAATCTGTAACTGATCTGTGTGTTTGTTGGTTAGTTTGTTAAAGTATCACATTAACATTCCTGTTGTTGCTACCAGTAAAGCCAGTTAAAAGCAGAGCTGTTGCACAGAAACCAACGCACGGAGCAGTCCTGTTTGAATGTTGTGTAATTTCAAACCTTATGAAATGATTGCCTCACTTCTTGCCTAGAGTGTTTTCAATTGAATTCATCTGGTTAGATTCACTTATTGCACCTAAGCTCATCACAACATCGCAAGCATTGCTCTCACAAAAGGGTGAACGTGTACTTTTAGGAATGAACAAATACCGGTGGTCTTCATCTGTAAGGATGATGTTATTTCACAGATTGCCTCATCGTCACCTTTCTCTTGTCTTTCTAGGTCGAACTCATCGGTCCAATCAGGTGACAGCCCCGGAGTACATCTTCCTCATCTCAGAGTTGGCTGGGGAGAGACGTTTTGCCTCCATTGTGGCTAAAAGGCTGGAAAGCTTGGTAAATATAAGGGCCTTTTAGACTCGCTTGTGTGGGTGTTGGGTTTGTCTTAGCTCTCTTGTGCAGTCATTTGCTCCAAATTTCCTTCAGTATCTCCTTCAACAGACTGAATTCCGTCTCTGGAGAGTAATCCCTCTTTATCTTGATGTCTTATCAAGTGTGGGAAGAATAGTTCCACTGCAAACAGAGCGGTGTTGTGTCTTGGGCTTATTGATCGTAGCACTCTGGTTTGTTAGTTACACCGCCGTCTGTTCCATCACCCTACCTTCACCCTCTGTCCTTCCTGTTCCTTGGGCTATTCCCTTTTCTTAAATCTCTGTATAGAGTCTCTCTTTATAGGTTCTCTTGAAGTTTCTCCACAAACCTCAAGAGATTCAGGGTCTTTCCCCTCTCTAGTTCAGCAGTGGAAAACAGAGCAAACAGAGCAAAAGAGCTTGTCTGGGTGATTTATAAAGGCTACGGTTATTTTCCATCATTATCGATGCATTTCTGCACTCGTAGTCATTTATTTCCACAGTGACACAGCTTCACGGTTGTTTTTTTTGGGAAAGGGCAAGAAGGGTGCGAGGGAACGGTGCTTCCAGGAAGCCGCTCCTGCATTTGCCAGCAGCGTGTGGTAAAATGTATCAAGAATAGGTCGTATCTCATCTGTTTGGCTGCTCGAACCTGATACAACACAAGCGCACACCAACACAGTCGCTCGAGCTTAGCGGCCGAACACTGGCCATCAGCAGTGAGGTCATGTCTTTGTTTTGGTATCTCTCATTTTTCTGTGGTGGCAGAGGCAGCAGCTGGCTGCCGCTGCTCACTTGGCTTTGTCTATATTTTCCCCTCACTTTCAAACTCTGCCTTTTAAATTCATTTTAATCTGGGTTTAGCAGAAGGCTTCTCGGATTCCTACGGGACCACAAAATAGCTTGTGTACGCTTGTTGCTCCGCGCAGAGTTAGAGTCACTGTATATTTATCCCTGTTTATTGAATATGGCAAACAGGTGCTAATTAAGATATTATATGTCATTTCTCCTAATTTGTCCAGGTAATTAAACAATGTACACTCAACAGCCAAGTTAAGTATCTCAGGTTTTGATGGTTAAAAATTCATAGGTAATAACTGCTGCAATCCTATAATAATTAGAATTGATTATCATCCTTTCGTTACAAGGAATAAAACGCTGAGCAGTGACGCCAGATTGATTTCGTGCAGCTTGAAAATTTCCGACCCACAGCAAACACATCAGCGCGTTTGGCGGTTTTAGCGTGATTATGCTGTTCAGGCTGTAAACCAGACACTTAAAGGTAGGGTAGGAGATCCTGGATTATGAGTCCAGCGAAGCTGCATTTTGAAAATACACCGGTAAAAAGTCCCAACCCTTTTCTTCACTTTCCCCCCGAAGGCACGCCTCTAGAGTACATGAACGCGCACGAGCACGAAGGTGCACGAGCGCTGTTCTGACAGCAAGCATCGATCGTTGCCATATTTAGTATTTAGTATTTAGTATGTGCTAACTATACGTTTAATAATGCTAGGTGCTAGCCAAGCTGGCTCTAGTTTAGCTTCCTGCCAAGCTTCTGGACGCGTAATTCGTTCACGGAGCAGGGTACGCGCACAGGGGGAAGGAGGGGGAGGGAGGAGCAGCTTGCAGTTTGATAGACGCATCCGTATCCAATCATTGTTAACGGTCCGTGCAGTATGATTGGATAGTGTTTTTCCTAGATTGTACGTTCTAGAGGCCACTAAAACTTTTCATATTTGTGTCAAAACTTTTAATTAATTGGTTGCAATGGGGGTGTGAAGAGTATTTCAAGCAACATGTAAAAAAATGCTCCAGAAAAAGAACCCCTACCCCACCTTTAATATGGAACTAATACTTTTGCTAATCCGCTGTGCAGGGTGCTTTAACCCATGGAGACAGAAGAGCCACTGAATCCAGAGACCTGAGCAAGTACAATTTTGAAAATAAGGTGGGCAAATTCAAGACGTAATATGGAGCCTTAAATGCCATGTTCTTTATTTTTTGTGTGAACTTTATGTGAGCTCCATAGCAGCTCATTTGCATAACTGAATAAGTCTTTTGACAGGATTTGCCTGCACCCGTTACAAGTCTCCTTTCTTTTGCAGTATGGTACCAAGGCTCTTGATAAAATCACCAAATCTATTCTCGGCCACATAGAGAACAAGGTGCCCCCTCCCAAAGGATACCCCGGGGGTGATCACATGTTCTTCAGAGGTATGTTCGAGCTGCGGTTGTTTGTCAGCAAACAGAGCGATTCTACCCGTGTTTAAAGTTTCCTGAGCTTCGTTCTTGTTTTTCTTTCACTCCAGACATGAAAGAGGGAATGAAGAATGTGGGCATCTTTTGTAATGAGCCTCGTCTTGGGATCAGCACTGAGAAAGGTAAGGTGCCGAAGGAGCACGCTGGCAGGCTTCAGGCTAGAGTGTGTGAGATGAATACACCTACTTTGACATTTACTCAGTTGTCCCAAAATGATGTGTTGCTTTCTCTCAGACTGCAGCATCACCAAGTTCCTAAATCGCATCCTGGGCTTGGAGGTCCACATGCAGAACTACCTCTTCCAGTACTTCATGAATAACTTTGACTATCTGATTGAGAAGGACAAGAAGGAGGGCAAATATGACATGGGAATCCTAGGTAAGCTGCTCAAGTATAACTCCTAAAGGGATGCAATTTATGAGTCTTCTCGTGAACCAAATCCCAGCAGTTAGTTCCTGAGGATTGCATCTGTTTAATTACTGTTCACTTTTAAATGAACTCTTATTTGCTCCTCTGTTCCTGTCAGATCTTGCCCCCGGTAACGATGAGATTTATGAGGAGAAGCAGGAAACTTTCTTGACACTTGGAAATCCTCAGGATGGACAGGTTGTTCTCTATAAGGTAGGCACATCATACGTTTTCTTGAATTATGCTGTACGTCGTGTCACATCATTTGTGAGACTCGTTTAGGCACAATATCATTACGGTGTCCGAACAAGGGTTCACTTGCAAAGACAAGGAGAGCTCGCAGGGCCCCCGTGGGCCCCGTGTTCAGCTGCAGCTTAGCCATCTTCACATACTGAAAAAAAGCAGTTCATCGAGACTTGCGCAGCGTATAGTTTTTGCTTTCAAATGGAGCTGAATTGGAGAAACCAACCTGTTCTACATAACCTGCTCTCCAGTAGGTAACTCAAGTGGCCACCTCTGCACTATGGGAGTTTTGATTGATGTCACTTTGCCTGCAGTAAGACTATGATTATACAGGCTTAGCCTGTGGCTGTGGAGCCTATGTAGATACTAGTTGGAGGTGGGAACAGGCTAATTACTGGTGTCTTTTGCTTTTAGCTGCAGGCTAACCTACACTTGACATTTCAAAGCTGGCCTTCAAACAGAATCCAGCACAGGAGGTCCACTTGAAAAAGGACAGAGTGTGCCGCATACGTTTTATTTGCTTGCATGTATATACGCAGCCCTGTACAGTCAGATCCATCTCCACAGCACTGTCAGATAATGGACAGTGGTCTGGCTGCAGCCCCCCCTTTTCTGATATAGAAAACATATCAGACAACTACTACTCGATATTAGTTTTTTTAACAAATATCGAGTAGGTTGTTTTGTATGTCTGCTGAGGATAGTGGTGGACAGAGCGAGGGGGATCCTAATTAGCAGCAACACTTTATCCTACTCTCAGCGTATGCTTCAGTCGCTGATCTTTTGGCCTTGCAGATCAGCGTGGACAGAGGTATGCCCTGGGACGAGGCCTACAACAGGTCACTGAAGCTCAGCAGCCCTGATGAGGGATTCTACCTTTCCCAAAAAGTGAGTTCCAAGAGTTAACTGTATGTATGAGTTTTATTACCCAAAAGCTGTGGCAGGCTTTTTCTTTGTCCCTTAGACTAAAGACTCTCTGTGTGTCCTCTCCACAGCTCCGAGGTAACAACCCCTGTGTGCTGCTCGCTGAGCAGGGGAGAGGCAAGAATTTTATTGTCTACAAACCCAACATCGGCAAGCAGAACCACCCTGAGAACCTCGACAACCTGCTGCAACGTTACCGAAAGGTAGTAGCTTGAGTTAGGCTAATATCTGTGTCTGCGTGCGTGTCAGTGTCTAGATGCTGTTCTCCACAACAGAGAGAGAAAAAAAATCCTCTTAATGTCTGCGTTTGAGGTACTTGTAACGTGTGAATGTATATATGGATTCTGCTGCCCCCTTGTGGACGTCTCGTGTTGTAATCTGCAGCACGTTTAAGGTATTGCAGAGCTGAAGCGTTTCACCATGAGGCCGCAGAACACAAAAGCTGTTTGTTTTGTCTCCTTTTATTTTTTTTGTGTTTTCACACAGTCAGTGATCATAAATGAGACAAAGCTACGGCCTCACCTTTGGTTGGAAGTTTAAAGAAGGAAGAAAAAAGAATGGATGATGAGCTCTCAGCTGATGTTGCGCATATGTGTTTCTCCAGGTGACTCCTGAGGAGGCCAGGGACAACTGGGAGAGCCAGTTCACCTTCTCTTTTAAGAAGTGCAGTCATGCCAACTGGTAAGCAGAAATCCGCAACATCCCTCAGGATTAATGGCTCAGTGCTTCCAATCAGGCTGGTACTAATTAGCATTCACTGGGTGCTTTTATGCTCCGACGCCATTCCCGAGGATTTGGAGATCAGCTGAGAAGTGGTCATGAAGTAATTGCCTCCAAGTTTCACATGTGCCCTCATCCAGTGTTTCCCGCAGGAAATTGCTTAGTCAAGGTGGTGAGTCGTCGGCCGGGACCAGGGGTTTTGCGCGGATAGCGTTCCGTCGGGTGGCGGGGGAACAACGAAGTTAGAGCAATAACGAAGCCGTTTAAAAGCTGTAACACTTTTTTATTTACATTATTAACTATTTACATTAACAACCAGTAGGTGTCGCAATTCAATGTTGTCAATGTTGTCTTTTAATGTCTGAAGCCTGGCAAAGCATTATTACTTCGGTTTAAAAATAAAAAATAAAAAAACATTTTTTTTTTTTTTTTTGGGAACGTTGGCGAGGCGGCAGTGCGAGTTTGCTAAGGCGGCCGCCTTAACTATAATGCGCTGCGGGAAACACTGCTCATCAGTGGACAATCAGTGAACTGGGCTGAAAATGGTTAAACTTTTGTTTACTCCCTAAAACTGGCACTCGGTTTTGATTTGGGGGGGGTGTTAAAAAAAAAAGTGTTATGCGTAGACGAGCCCACTTAAATGCTTATATTTTTATGCGTGACCTGTTTATGTTCTTCTCCGCAACCTTTTCCCCAGGAATGGGAAGTGTAAGAAGATAGAGGAAGGCCAGGAGTGCCTGCAGGGCATGCGCCTCCGTCAGTACCACATGCTGTGCGGGGCTTTGTTGCGGGTGTGGAAGCGGGTTTCCGACGTGGTGTCGGACATCACCAGCTCCAGCATCCTGCAGATTGTTCGTCTTAAAACTAAGCAGCACAACAAGCAAGTCGGTCAGTGCATCCCACAACTTTCTATTAGTGCAAGTTTTAAGAACGTCTCTCAGGCTCGTGCGCAGAGTTTAAAATGTGAATTTTATCTGGAAGTTTTGAAGTTAAAATGTGATGCTGTCTCAGTGCTGACACTCTTCTCAAGATTCTGAGCGTATATATTTACTGTTCTGTACACACCATTTTCACAAAGATTAACAGAAAATAGGCAGCTGAACTGCATTTTTCAGTCAGTGTGTTTACCGCTGTTCACACACACGCTGTGATATCATCTTTCTAATAAGGGGTCTTTATAGGAAAACGTGTCTTTGAAAAAATGTTTAAGGATCTACCTTATTGATGAATTCCCTCATCTCCCCCAGGCATCAAGATCCCAGAGAACTGTGTGGCCCGCGTGCGCGAGGAGCTGCTGCAGATGGACGAGGAGGTGAAGAAAAGAAGAAAGGACAAGGAGCAGCAGGAGCAAATGCGGAAGCTGGAGCAGAACAAACATCTCCTGGCGAACCTTTTCAGCCAGAAGCCCATTCTCAACCAGTCCCTCGTTCAGACTCTCGCTCAAAAACAGATCCTCAAACTAAACCAAAACGCTTTACAGAGAACTCAAACTGGGAGCATCTCTCAGCTACAGGGAATGCCGGGCCAAACCCAGTCCATGTTGCAGCAGTCCCCCCACAGTTTAGCCCTGTTGTCCTTACAGAGGAATCCCTGCCAAACCCAGCAGAACACCCATAACAGCTGGCCTAACAACTCCAGCTCCTCAGCCAACAACAACCAGGGCCACCTGCCCAGCTCATTTAGCCCCAGTTTCTCTCAGTTTTACCACCCGTCTTTTATGTCCCATTTCCAACAACCGAAGAACCCGTCTCGTCCACTCCATCAGACCACACTTTCTCCCAACTTGTCTTCCAAGAATCCCCTGGATGAGATTTTGGACCTGACTATGACCTCCCCATCTCCCTCTCCAGAAAACACAGAGGGTGGACTGAGTCTGGACAGCCTGACAGCCAACACTGTAGACTATACAAATGACTTTAATCTAGAGGCGCTGATATCCCAGAGTGCACCAAATGCCCAGCCAGCTGCACAAACACGAGAGCCTCGAGTTAGCCAGGCCTTGCAGCACCAGCGGCAGCAGCAGCAGAACCACAACCTGTTGGCCAATAACCACCACCATGACATGCTAGATTTATATGACTTGCCCCTGCCTCCCCAGATGCCCACACAGAAATCCAGCCCTTCATCCTCTACCTCCTCCTGCTCTTCTTCCACATCCTCCACCTCTTCCATGTCGAACAACCTGGCTTCTCTCTTCCCCAGCCCGTCCTCCTCCTCCTCCTCCTTTTCCATCTCGTCCTCTTGCTTCCCTCCAAACTATCTCCTCCAACAGTCAGACTCTGCTCCTTTACCCAATGGCCACAGCAACTCCAGTATCCTAAATGCCCGCGAGGCTCTGAACAGCATGCTACAGGGTGAACCGGACCGCGAGGCTCTGAACAGCATGCTACAGGGTGAGTCGGGGCGCGATTCTGTCATCCAGTACCGTCAACAAGACTGAGAGCTCAAACAGTAACAGCTCGTCTGGACTTTGTTTATCTTTTGGGTTTTTTTTTGCATTTTGCATTTTGTCTTTTAAAGCAGATTGCATCCTGTTTGCTGCTGTCTGTAATCGCACCCTTGGACCTATCCCCTCTCCCCTCAGGGCCTATAGTCAAGTCACTGCCTGTCCTGCGCTGGGCTAACCCCTCTGTCTGTAGTGTTCGCCGGCTTATGGCTGCTGTGGTGATGGCAGACTCGGATCAATATCAGATTTCTGCACCAAAGTGCGTCCTCCACAGTAAAAGGCAGCTGTTCAAAAGTTTTAAAAAGGAAAGTGGGAAAAAAAGAAAATCAACATGCGATAAATGTATTTTTATCGAAAAACGCAAGCTGTCCACACGCGAGCTCATTGGCTGAGTTGTGGAAATCTTTGGTAAACCTCTGGCTGCTGATTTTTTTACGAGGTATGATTGGTGAAGTTGCTGGAAGCTCTAAATGCCTTTCACTAGTTAAAAACCACACCTATAGACTTTGCTTAACTGTTACTTCGCCGTTCGTGGACGTTCGTCTTGGCTAAAAGAAAAGAAAATTATGCAAGGCCTGGTTAGAGCTAAACAAACGATAGTGTTGTACTGGAAAAGGAGAGAAAAGAACACATGAATCCTTTTAGCTGATCAGCCGTGAAATGCCTCAGTTTTCAGTTTTCCTCTTCACGCTCCCTCTTAGTTCTCTCCCTGCTTGTATGAACACTATTGTGAGGAAAAAGGGAGAGGAAGAGCAGTCTGCTGTTGCAAACAGTGCCTTCGGAGAAATCTATAAATGCAGTCTTTAAAATCCATGTAGCCTAATGTATAGATTTGTACTTTTAATTTAATATGGTGTATTTGTATTTAACTTTTAGCCCCCTCAGTGAGTCAGTCAGTAGGTGTTATGTTACATGATGCTGGTGTTAGGTTCAGTGAGACGCCTCCATTTAGCCTGTAAATGCTTGTATGATTGTTTTGTAGCTGCCGTTAGGGTCGGAATCCGAAAACTTTAGTAAATCTGGCAGGGAAATTGCTTTGTAACGGTGGTCAGGCTTGTGGAAGTTGTAGAATTAAGATGCAATGCAATACAAGGAACGCAGGAGTTTCGCAGCAATCCAGCCTGGTTTGCAGAGGGAGGGATGGAACAGCAACCGAGATGGCATGTGAAAGCGCACTGTAGTGTGATTGTAGCCCCGTGGCGAACAGTTGAATATGTGGGCTGCAGAAATGTTCCTTCATGGCAACGTGACATTTCATTCCCGTCTGCCCAAACTGCCTGAGAGCCGTTGACGGGAACCAGAGCATTTTCATGGCGCCACATCTCTGTGAAACACATAACACTACACCCACTTAAGTTCCCTGTTGTCCTCACCGGGGCTGTCGGCTCCTCCATCTTATTGTCTAGCGATGTCACGTTTCCCACGACGATGGAAAGGAGCGCGTGTCTTCTCCCCTCCATCAGACTCTGTCGGTGCATCCCTGTGCGCGCTCTCCTCACTTCCTCCCTGTTCCAGTTTCCCCTCACACAAAGTGGTCGAGGCGGATTTTTGAGCTGCATCTATACCAGATTTTTTTCATTTGCCACCAAACCCTCTTTTTTTTTTTCATTTTTAAAGCTGACAATGGCATATTTTTTTATGCGACTCCTGTTTTGATTTGTTATTCCTCAGGAACGTCTTGAGTCTCTGTTGTGTGCCGGTGTGTGTATATGTATCTTCGTGGACATCAAAATTTGTTTCACACTATTAATACCAACGCCGAAAATATCATGTTTTTTTCACTCTTCTTGAGGCCTGAAAAGAAAGCCCTATTGTTTGTAATGATTTGATTATGTCTTCTTGAATGCTGGGTTCCGGGGGCGGGGCGGGGTTCAACAAATAGCAACTTTCTGACTCCATTCAGTCAGTTTCAGCCTTTTAAAGGAACACGACCTTTTAACATTAAGAGTGTATGACAGCACATATTTTAAAACTTGTGAGATCTGGCCATACTTGTGTGAAAACGATGCACTGTAGTTGGTTTGTGATTAAATGCCAGAGGTTCAACTGATCAAAAAGCAATAAAACCATGTAATACATCAGTTTTGAAACAGAAATGCCTAAAAGCTGTGTTAACACTCAGCCGGCAAAGCTTTGGGGTTGTCTTTGCATGGTATGAATATTCTCCTTTTCTGTCTGAAACGCGTACAACCTATGTAAAGTAAACTTTGACGGAATGAGCGCAATGCGCTCTTGGATGTTTTATTCAGCGTTATCATGAAAGTTCTTGTTATTTATATTTAAGGGATTTAGATTTTAGATACTTGCTTATTATAATAGTTAACAAAATGTTTGGTCAGGGACGTTACCCGTTTTTTCAAAATTGCTATAAAACAAATTCTATTATAACCTGCCACCAAAAAGGATTGCACTGTTCTGTACTGCTGTACAGTGTCTGGATTTATTCTGCTCTTTTCACGTTTGCTTTTTTCTCTCAAGTAAGAGTCGTTTCTCCAACTTGTAGACCTTTGTCGGGCCTTCGGTTTGCAGAGATACCAAAGTGTTTCACGGACACCCCTAAAGTTACTGGCTCTAAGACATGAGACCCTTTTATCAATCTCAGGAAGAAACCCACAGGAGGTGTAACATTGGGGCGTAAGCAGAAATATATAATTTCCCCTTCAAACAGTGGTGAAACTATTGAATACATGGTCTGTTTTTTTTTTCTTTGTTGTTGTTGTTTTCCTTAACTCTGTGCTGTGACTCTTGCTGTATTCATATTTTAGACTTAATGTGATGGGTTTGTTGTTTGTCCTCGTGAAAATGTTGGTGATTCTAAATGTTTATGCCATCTTAGGGCAAAGATCAAAGGCTGTTTCTTTTTAAGAAACAATTATTTTTCTGTGGACAGTTTTATCTTCTTTCTTTGTGTGCAGCTGTTGGACATTTAATTCACACGAAACGCCGACATGTTTAGAGTGATCTCACTCCTGGGCTATACTGAAAAGTGCAATGGATCCTCCCTCAGTGCAACGGAAGGTTTGGTTTTCCAATTGGAACCGATTCCCTCAAAGTGATCGCCGTCGCTCTCTTTATTTGCAGGATGTCACCGCTGCGAGTTTTCCTCATACGCTCGTCCGCATCGCTTTTGATATTCCTCATCAGGCACATTCCGAGACGTCAGTCTGCAAAAGTTTTGCCTTTGATTTTGTGTTTGTCTCAAAAGTAGAGCTTTATGCATTTGAGGACTATGGACAGCAATTTTAGGGGGAAGAAAAGCCTTTATTGGTGTAGTTAGGCCTTTAATCATTTTTGCACTAAGTATGGCATAATCCAGTTACTGTTCTCGTGTTGGTTATGATTGAGCAGTGCAAGCCTGTTGTTCCCATTCTTTATGGATTGCTCTCTGTATACTGTAACCATCTTTCTTGTTTCTCAACCATTTGCATATTATATAAATGTTATCACTCTCAAATAATTTATTGCTAACAAAAAAAAATGAAACAAAAAACATGCTACTGATTGTATGTATTTTTAAACAAAGCCTATTTTTTCTGTATAAAACAAAAACTGTGTTCAGCACTTTTATTCTGGGTTGTGCTTTTGTTTTCTATATATTTATAATTTAGATCCAGATGTATATATTGTAAAATTTGTGCCTTTCGACTAATTCTTTAAAAAGGTTTTCTACTCATTAAAGGAAGGACTATATGAAAATGCAATCTTAACTTTGTAAACAAATAAAAACTTGAAGATTGCTGAACCCAAATCTCATTTGTTCGTCGAAGCTGTCCCCCACAGTTTTGCTGTGGGTTTCTATGAGAAGCTCATAGGCGGCAATCGCTTGTAAGTTCCTAAGCGGTAGACTGACAGGGAATTAATCCACATAAACTTTATCACAATGTCAGTGTAGTTTTATTGTATAATGCTAATTCATTAAAAAAAAAGTAGCCTGAAAGGAAACCAATGGAACTGCATTAAATCTGCAATTTGATCTCCTGCCCCGAGCATCGCAGCCGAACCAGACTCAGGGAGGGCGGCCATCTACCTCCAATGGTCAAGGGGTGAGAGGACAAGACAAGAGACCAACAAACACAAAAAGCACAAGGCTTGGGACTCCTGCAACTGGAAAGAGAGAGGAGAAGCACAACGGTCGGCAGTCGCAACTGTAAACTTTTATGGAAAAAAGGAAAGTTTTAAGCCTATTAGTAGAGAGGAAGAGAAGTGTCTTAAGCCCTATTCGGACGGGACTAGTTAAAGGCGGGGTAGGGGATCTTTTTCTGGAACATTTTTTTACATATTGCTTGAAATACTCTTCACACCCCCATTGCAACCAATTAATTAAAAGTTTTGATATTAATATGAAAAGTTTTAGTGGCCTCTAGAACGTACAATCTAGGAAAAACACTATCCAATCATTGTGAACGGACCGTTCACAATGATTGGATCCTGATGCCGTCTATCAAACTGCAATCTGCTCCTCCCTCCCCCTCCTCCCCCCTGTGCGCGTACCCTACCCTCCTCCGTGAACGAATTACGTGTCCAGAAGCTTGGCAGGAAGCTAAACTAGAGCCAGCTTGGCTAGCACCTAGCATTATTAAACGTATAGTTAGCATAAACTAAATACTAAATACGGCAACGATCGATGCTTGCTGTCAGAACAGCGCTCGTTCACCTTCGTGCTCGTGCACGTTCATGTACTCTAGAGGCGTGCCTTCGGGGGGGAAAGTGAAGAAAAGGGTTGGGACTTTTTACCTGTGTATTTTCAAAACGCAGCTTCGCTGGACTCAAAATCCAGGATCTCCTACCCTACCTTTAAAGCGGCGCTATGCAACTTTCAGTAATACGGGGTTTGTTTACCATGCAATACACACCCCAAAGCTGTAGGGGGAGCTCCGTAGAAAATAAGGCGACAGTCTAGCCATATTATATATTACTACTCTAGAAGCTAACCACATTCAATTTAGCCGTCGACAGCTAATGGAGAGAGGTGTGTCTTATCAGGCTCCCTGGCTCGGCTCAGAGCCCTTTAGACCTGCCGTGAAGCAGTAGTTCTCGGCTCTCGTGTGTCGCGAGACTTCCAGAGGTAAACAAAGCACGCGGCGCCACAGGCAAAGTTGCAAGCGCTGTTTCGGGCTAGGGCCACCAGATGGAGATGGAAATGTCACCGTTTTCATCAGAACAGGTCAGCCAAGCTATCTGATGATTGCCAAGCAATTTTATGACCATGAAAAAGTTGCATAGTGCCGCTTTAAATGTGGGGACGTATGGTAATGTTGGTTAACCAGACCACGCCAGGGAGAAGAAATGACCAATTCGGACGGGACAAGAAATCCATGTACTATTCATCTAACATGGGAGGAGTTGTTGGTTACGCACAACCGTCACATCCTGGATGCCATGCACGTCTTCATTTCACGTCCGTAAACCGCATCTGTAAACAGACATGGCGCCGACCATGCGTGCTTGCAAGCAGCGCTTCATCCAGAACATCCATGTTTGCAAACAGACACACCTAATTGTTTCTGTCTTTAAAAGGATGTGACGACATATTCCGTATTTATTACCGAAGGTCGCATTCGCACGGGATTAGTATTACCTATGGTAGATACTCCGGACCGTTTCACAGGAGGTAGAATTCTCGGCAAAGTTTACCGACATACTCCGCTATATTTACTGACAGCGCGTTCGGACGGGACTAGATTTCCCGGTTATTATTACTTTACTCCAGGTCCCCCCATTAAACTAGTCCCGTCCGAATAGGGCTTTAGATTAAAGGGAGGGCTCCATCAAACAGAAACCCCCTCACCGGCGCAAATAAAATTAAAGGAAACGCCCAATTGTCTTCAAAACTCCAGTTAAACAAATTATTAACACGTGTCTACCAGGGGTGTGCTGCAGTAGTTCTTTAGATCAATGTAATAAAATAACTAAATACCAGATGTATACATTAAACCTTTGTAAACCAGACTGGCTGTAAAGTTTCTTGCCATGAGAACGAGAGGCTCAGTCAGTCTGGAAACATATTTGCTTTGAACGTGTCAAAACAAAGATATTTGATCAACAGGGGCCTGATAAAGGTAGACTGAATATAAACGGTAGGGAAAGCAGTTGAATGGGCATGAGGCATCAGAAACCGTAAAATTCAAGGGTATGAATCATTCAACAACTGAAACAGAACTAAATCTATTTAGCATTTTGTAGGCTGCACATTTCTACACTTATGTTCCTATAAATCCATTTAACTTTAGCAAGTAACTGCTAGCCCATGGCAGGCTGTGAAGATGACGAATAAATTAAACTAGAACAAAAAGACGTAAAACTTATTGTGACAAATTACACAAAACAAATAGCCTCGGTCATCTATTTGTGTTCAGCTACTGTGACTTGAGTCAGAGGTTTCACTTACCACAACAGAAACTGGGTGTGGGCTTTACGTAAGGGGGGGAGGGGGGGAGGGGGGGTAAACTTCCGGTCAACGCTGCTGCGCTTGCGTAATGACGTTTTGAAACTCACCTGCTCGTCAGTTCTTCGACGCCACGCCTCCTCACCTGGGTTCGGGAAGATTTAGGAGCAACTTTTACTAGAAAGATTAACAGTCAAAACGAGAACGCACGACGTTTTTATTTTTTCTAAAGAATTTCTGGGGGTCATTTTAAACTTTTTGGACGGAGAGAAACAGATAAAAACTACGGGCTACAAAGAGAAGGATAACAGGTACGTTTGCTTAACTTCTGTCAGTCTTCCCGTCTTTTTAAAAAACCACATCAGCAATGTGTGGAGGGGGGGAAACGTGAAGCCCGAAAGACACAGCTGTGATAATTGACTGCAATAAAGTGAAATACATTTTTATGTAGGTTAAACTTAGCCTCAGTTTCAAGCATTTAGACGCTTACCACTTAGCTTAAAAAATGGACATTTTGATAATTCAACATCATATTTAATTACATTTGAATAATTCTAGTCCCATATATCAACTAAGTTTGTTTTCGCAGTTTAAGTTTGGTTCAAATATTGTACTTTTTGTTTTCGGCATGATTTCTTTTGTGTATTTAGGGTAGTTTACCGACCAGCTGTAGCGTTGAAGTGTGTGTGTGTGCTGGTGGGATGGGGATTGACAGCTACAAGCTAACTTTCTTCTTCCTCACTTTACTGGTTATGCCACACTTGCAAGTTTCTACCTGCCTGCCACAGAGTTTCACAATAGTTTCGGCTGCATTCCCAAATTGTTGCGTCTTCCTCTCTCTCTATCCCAGTCAGTGTTTTCGGATACTTTGTGATAGGAACTCATTTAAGGACATTCAAGCTTTGCTGTTCCTATCATGAACATCAGCGTCACCCATCCATCCTGTCTGTATTTAAAATGTGTTATTTGTGTACTGTTTCAGAAAACTTATTTAGAATTAAAAAAAACAGTTGTCCATATAACAAATTTAGCTTTCTTATACCATAATCTGTGTGTATAGCATCTCACAACAGAGCTTAATTGTTCTGTTTTTCTGTGTTTTCTGAAGTGTTGGTTCTGTTTTGCCCGCTTATGTTGTTGTTGCCACCTGAGAAATATGAATACTCCATTAATACCATTCCATTCTGATCCCCACTGATTTCTGTAACTTCCTAAAATAACCATGTCAGCATACAGATATGAGAGGGATGGAATATAAGCATCCTATAAGCTGCTGGGAAGCAGCGAAGTGTGTTGTCAGAGTCTTATACTGCAGAGTTTTCCATTTCCCAGCCCATTTCATCTTTAACACCAAAAAAAACATCAAAGACTACCTATGTTTGTATCTGTTCTTTTTATCTACATCTTGAGTTTCATTCATGAAGGTCTTAAGCTTGTGTCTCATGATCCAAGTGAAGGCATCTGTGCGGCAGTCCAGGTAGCTGTGAAGTGGGTGTTTGCACTGCTGTCAACATGCCTTGAGTCAGTCCTGCTCGAGTGGAAGCTACAAAGCTCTGGCCTGTGTAATTAAACCTACTACGTGGGCTCTGTGAACCTCTGGAGTGTTTGTGGTGCAAAGCTCCGTATTTACACAGAGAAACCTTGCTGTTTCTCATTACCAGCTAACCACTGGCCGTGCATGGCTTAGTGCCTCCTTCAGCCGTTCATTTTTGGAGGTGGCGCTTGTTTGAAAGATGTAGGATTGAAACCTTTTAGTGGGTTTGTGTAGTCCTGGTGCTGCTTAAAGTGAGCTCCTATTTACTGTGTAGTGAAGCGCTGCGCTCTGTAGTTGGTAGTTTGCATGTTGGACATCCAGCAGGAGTGGCCTTACAGTTTATCGTTAACGAGAGTCTCTGCAGTGACTGCTGCTGTACAGGCTGAAGTCTAAACCAGGAATGAGCGATCACTTATCATATTGATGGGGACACAGCTTTGCTAAGTGCTTGATTTTAGTCGCAGTAGTAATTTTGTTTTCTGTGCTCGGTTTTCTTCAGATCAATTAATAATTCACTACCCACGACCTGGCTTCCCTAAGGCCAGCTGTCACACCTGGCTGAACCCGAGCCACGATCCCATATCTGTTTTGCCACTACCCCTAAACTCACAGTGTCATAAAGTTCTCACATTCCCTTTTTTTTACTGCATGAAAGTTATGTTGTTGAAGATGATAAGATTTTTTATCATGTTCCCTGTGCCTCCCCTTTCTGGTCTTGTATAAGTTCAATAAAGGTTATGGTGACTATAGTTTTGGAGAGGCAGGGCACTGATAAACAGAGTCAAACAGAAATGGGTTGCTGTACTCCCATGCTTCAGGGCGTGCATAAATGTTAACTATGAAACAGAGATAACATCAAAGCTCTCTGGTGCCACAGTGCTATTTCCTGATCCTCAGACACAACAGAGCCACTGTAGGAACCCAGGAAATTTAACTCGGGGCCAGAGGATCTATAGTGTAGCAAACACCCCGTCAATTATTAACAGCCTAGTGCACTCATTCCACCGATGTAACCATAGCACCCAGTACTGAAACTCAGCCAGCAGCCTTGGACCTGCTGTTGCTGCCTTGTGGGAAAGTTGACCAAGACATGCACATACCCACTGGCACTTGGAGCAAGTGGACCTATTTGACTTTATGAACAAATCTGAAAGGGAATAATTAAGGATACAAAGCACAATTCTGGAGTGACGGATGCACCACTTATCTGTTATAAGAAGCATTTGACATTTGGTCACTTTAGTTGTTTTGTTTATTTTTTTTTTCCCCTTCTACGTTTTAATCTCTGTAGTTTTAAGTGCCGTTTTGTTGTGCCGTCTTTCTGTGGCTTGTTTGTCTTTGGGGGACTTTCAGACCCGTATCAGTGACCAAGTCTTACTAACACACAAGTGGAGATTATTGTGTGTGGGACCGATTTGGTCAGCAGGTGTTTTAAAAGGAGAAAAAGAAGACCGGAGCACTGTTATTATCATGAATCTGACGCAGCGTATTAAGCTGCTGAAACACTTTGGTTCTGTGCCCCCGGAGCCTCCTCCACCACTGCTGGTGGTGCCTGTAAGTGTGTTGATAATACTGCAGCATACCTGTCCAGATTTCCCAGTATTTGTGTTGTTATTCTGTTATTGCATTAGATCAGTTTGCAGTTTAGTAACTAAGCAGTGATATCACTTTGAGATCATTTTAAGCATCTTCCAGCTCAGAAAGTTTATCGGGAAGTTCAGCATTTTTTAAGTATTTTGTTGTGGCAGTCCAACTTTTTGTCTGTTCAGACCCAAAAGTTTGATTTCTGCACCCTTTAGATTACTGAATTCATCAGCCTGTTGAATTACAGACTTATAATATTTTAGAAAATGGTGTAAGTTTGCCAGTTAAAGCTTAAAAAATGCAAAGTATAGCTGACAAGGCGTCGGATTTTCACTAACGTTGTTTTAAATGGTTTTATTCTTTTAAAATCACAATTATTGTCAGTACTGGCTTATAGCGACATACATAATCATTGACAGACTATTTAGGCCCAAAGGTGTAAAGGAAAATGTTTATAAGATATGAAGAGAATGCAAAGCAAAATTATGTCTTATGCGAAAGTGTTTGAATAAGGACTGAAAGATTTTGTTCTGACTAGGAAGCGGCTACCTTTCTGCCTCATGGGCTTCTTTTTATTTAACCCGGTGGGACCTGATGTAGTATGGGTGTATGTGTACCCATGTCCAAATTTAAGGTTGCTTCACTGTTCTGGTACCAGTGTGTTGGGAAGCTGTGCAGCTCCACCTTAAATCTTCTCTCATCAAAGGGCAATTGAGAGTGGGCAAAGGCTAGAGGGGGAGGAGCGCTCTCCAGGTGAGGTTGCTACTGAGAGAGAAACACCACAGCTGGTCATATTACAAATAATTTCACCAGGAGGATCAAGTTTCTGCCGGACAACAGCTTCCATCCGTATAAAGCCGATCTGGGGGGGGTTCTGGAGTTGGATAACTGCGGATGACCGATTGTTTTGCTGCTGCTGGTTCCATATGGAATATAAAGAGCTCGCTGTTTGTTGAGCGCTTGAGGCCGCAGGTGTTTTGTTCAGGGTACAAATCCCAGCGGGAAATGGAAGTAAGGTTTAAAGATCAAATGGTAAGTAGAGAGGTCGAGATGTAAAGAGTTCACAGGCTTGCAGTGTAGTGTATTGTCTGACATTTTCTAAATGTTAATGTTTAGAATAAACAGAGAACAGAATGTATGAGCTGTCAGCTAAATATTCTCCAGGGCTGCAAAACCAGAGGATGCAGAAAAAACTGTGGGCAGACAGTAAATCACTGTCTACTCTGACGAATGCGCTGACATTTCTTACTTTCCTGCTTGTCTTTATGTGATGCTTTACATCAGATTTTTCAATACATCTGTGTAATTGCTTTGTTTACCTAATACATCACGTGATTGGCTGGAATTAAACAAGCCTGGTTTGCTTCCACATATCAATGTATTTTTTAGGAAACTCCCTGGATTTCTAACTGAGAACACTTCCACATGTGTGTTCTCTTGAACAACATTCAGCATCAGTGGTTGATAATTCTACAAGACATTTTGACACTTTTCTGATCTCCAGTTTCACATTCATCATATTGCTACAATATGATACCCTGGATCCAGAGTTCACTTCTTTCTGCACCTTCTGGCTTTTCACTGTTGGTGTGCTTTCTAACCGTAGCTGTTGTCAGCAGCCATTGTCCTCCTTTTCAGTTCCCTCTGTAGGACATTTGTGAAGATGTTTGATTGCAGTCTGTTTTATTGTTACTCGAGTCAGTCCTGGTTTATTATCCAGGTCATACTTCCTTTCTTTCTTTCTTTCTTTCTTTCTTTCGGGTGGCCTAAATGAAGCGTTCAGGGACTCTTTGCAAGCAAGCTTGCCTTTTGTTCTGTTTTTTAAAGTTTTGAGTGAGCTTTCCATCATAACTTTGTTTTTCTCACTGTAGCCTTCAGCTCTAACTCCCTGCAATGAAAATTCCAATGATAACAACGTTGGGTATCTGTGTCAGGTCAGATTAAAATGGTAGCTTGGCATAAAATCAGATCATTCAGCTTTTACGTGAGCATTCTTTTTCTTTTCGTTTCCCCTCAAGTTTATGATTAACTTAGTCAAACATACGGCCGACTGTTCAAAGGTTAAATGCTGCACGCCTGCATGAGCTATTGTACATGAGATTTCTTCTCCTCAGGCTTTTTGTCTTCTTTTTGGGTGGTATTGGTTGTAAATTTTATAAAGTATAGCTAACTTACAATTGAGTTAATTTTTCGAAGTCCACATGGTCTTTGAAGACTATTGAGTTTCAATCAGGATGTGGGATTCTTTGCTGGTGTCTGTGCTCCTGGGCTTGGCCTGCCAGTGCTAATAAATCTCACTGCTTAGCACCCGTTGTGTGACCTACATTTGCTTTTGAGTGTTTGAACAAACTCCAAGCTGTTTTCGACGCTTGATGTATTATTTCTGTAGAGCAGCATGCATCTTCCTCAGTGGATGGAGATGTAATTATAGTCCAATTCTAACTCTTTTCTTATTTATTTTTTATCTGTTTTTAGTTTAGTTTTTTTTACGTAGGGCTTGCATGTGAAAAATTTGCTAATCACAAGAATCATATTGCCACATTAGTCTGGTGTTCACTGGTGTGTTCACTGTTGATTTCACGTTCCTTCCCAAAAAACAGAAATATAGCTGTTTGCTGAATGCATGACAAAGTTTGAGCTCCTTAATTTACAGCTGACATGTGTTTTCTATTGATTTTCGGATTCTGATGGGGACATTAAGTCAGGAGTAACCCACAGATGTGTAAATATTTGAAATTTTATACTCAAGCTTCCTCATTGACCTTAGATGCAGCATCCAGGAAACAAGCACCTACATAGAAACTACATTTCTATACAGTGGAACCTGACTGTCACCACCCTCCAGGGCTGAGTAATATAACAGGGACTGTTTACATACTAAGTTATAGGATGACATAGAGCTTTAGAAAGTTAACTTTTTTTTCTTTTTTTTGCCTTTTCAGCAATACTGCCCATTTGTTTCTTAAGCCATCTCAGATGTCAGAATGTAAAGCTTCTCTTTGTCTAATAAGACAGTAATCTGGATACTTTTGAATTTTGGTCAGACTAAAAGTCATTTGGAGATGTCATGATGGACTTTTTTTTTAGTCATGAAGGAGCCTTTTTTTTCCTCTTCTTTTAAACTTCTTTCTAACATTTTATGTTTATGCATTTTGGCAGACGCTTTTATCCTAAGGGACTTACAGGTAGGCAGGTAGGGTGAGGGGGTCTTGCCTAAGGACCCCTACTGGAGGTAGTATCTTTCATGCATTTGAACCCAGATTATCTGGTTATAAGTAAGCTATTTATTTTGTAGCTCTTTTTGTCTCTTTTTTTTTGTGTTGTTTTTCCTGTTTAAAAAAAAAAAGAAAAAAAAAAAGACAGTAGTCACATGCCCTTTGACCGACATAAGGATGTATACACATACCAGATAGCCCCTCCTCCATACCGGTCAGGCAGGATTGAGACAGGTGTAATCATGCTAAGAGCAGGTTGAGTTAAACAAACACTCTTTCTTTTCGGTTGAGGATAAACTGTCGTCTTTGTAAGCACCTGCGTTTATGGGAAAGTTAATAAATCCCGGTTTGATATTGCCAAAGTTACATGTTAGTTGCTTAAGTATTGAGTCATTCATATGATTAATGTGTGTGCCTTTGTCTTTTCCAGAAACCAGGGATGGAGGAGTTAACAATATGGGAGCAACATACAATAACACTTAGCAAAGTAAGTATTATTCATAAAAGCCAAATTGTGGATGTATTGAAGACACGCTTAGTTTTTACAAATGGAAAAAGAAAATACGATGTATTATCACGCTGTCTGTTTATCTTTAGTACAGTCATGCTATTTGGTTTGTGCACAGTGGCGACACAAGTGTAAGTGGAGTGTAGCTCTGTGGCTCAGGGGTAGATTCAGTATTGTTTCTTAGGCTATTGTGAGGGACTTTCAGGGGCTGTGGACTTCTCAGTTTCACGGCACAGACTCCAGCAGGAATGCAGAACGACACACCCTGCTGCGCCCCACAGCACCAGCTGGCTCTTCACCATCCTGCCGCTGGAATGTGCTCTGTGTCTTTCTATCTCTCTACTGCATCTTCCACTCGTGCTCATACTCTGCCCACTGACTTTCCTACATTCTTTCTCTGCTTTTCATGTGCTATCTGTCATTTTCTCTGTCTCAACCCCGTTTGAATTTTTTTTCATCTCTTTTTCACAAAATGGCAGGATTCCAAAGTGGGTTTTGGTTTTGCAATATCAGGAGGAAAAGACAAGCCTCACCCAGACAATGGGGATACAGCTGTGGTGGTGTCGGATGTTATTCCAAATGGTCCAGCCATGGGACGGCTGTTGTAAGTTAATTTGCTTTACATCACTGTTGGATCTTATTTTTAACCTATAAATATAAAAAATTACATGGAAGGAATGAAGCTCAAGTGTGTTTTCTTTGTCTTCGCAGCACCAAAGACCAAATCGTCATGGTCAATGGAGTATCTATGGAGAGCGTCCACTCCAACTTCACCATTCATACCCTTAAGTCATGTGGCAAGACTGCAAATGTAGTGAGTACAGAGAGGATTCCAACTAGAACAACGACATTGCTTCCCATAAGGTTGATTGGCTGTTTCCCTAAAACACGGATCTTCTCCTTCCTCAGACAGTGAAACGCCCTCGAAAGATCCAAATCCCAGCAACCACTAGACCATCTCGGGCAGCCTCCCACTCCAACCTCCTGGATCCGGAGCCTCCCAGACGAACACGACGCTTCTCTGATGGTAGCGACCACCGAGATGCAGCCCGCTACCGTTCCCGTACTCGCAGCCCCTCCCCTGAGCGTAATGGGAATGGAAACACGCTGCCGCTGATGTCAACGGGGTACAAGCGGCTGCCACAAAACAACTCTGCAGACAAGCCCATCAAAACTACATTGATTAAAAAGAAAATCACAGATGGTGAGACTTCTGTTTGCTCTGACGTGCTTATTGTGTGTAAACACTCCATTACTGAAATGATCTACTCCTTTCGTCTTCTTTGAAGTACTGATTTCTGTTGAGATTCATTGTGTCTCCTCTTCTTTTTTCCAAGAGTATGGATTGAAGCTGGGCAGTCAGATCTTTATAAAGCACATGACAGAAAGCGGCCTGGCTGCAAAGGAGGGCACGCTTCAAGAGGGAGACCTCATTCTGAAGGTGAAGATTTAGCATGCTCTGCTATTTACCCATTAAGCTACAACTGTAGCAAAAAAAAAAAAAAAAAGCTTGTAAGCTTTCAGGATTCATCATAAGGACATGAAGGAATGTAATCCTCAATTTATGTTAATCAATTTGTTTCCCATGAGTAGATCAATGGTATGACGACAGAGAATCTTTCCTTGCTTGAGACCAAGCACCTGGTGGAGAAGAGCAGGGGGAAACTGACCATGATGGTCCTCAGGGACGACCGCAGGTTCCTTGTCAGCATCCCAGAGGTGGTGGACAGCGCCCCCAACAGTGAGGTGGATCGTCGCAGAGACAGCAGCTCGGAGCTGGAGGGTGAGGGGTTCAGATACATTTGAAGGTGGTGGGCTGAGATGATGCGTGTTTATATGGCAGTGGGAAAGAGCTGGGTTTAAAGAGGGGGGAGGGGGGAGAACAAAGAAGTGTAGAAATGTTTTGATATAAAAATATATATATATATATATATTTAAATTTTTGGTGTCCCATCAGATATTTCAGACATCGAGGAGGACATCACCCCTCGAAGAACATCACGTCAACCCACCAGAGAGAAACGGACGCGCAGGTACAGATCTACCCCATCATCTCATAAAAATGATGTCTGTGTATAGAAAGATCTTCCCTCTACACTGAGTTTTAAATTTGTGTAATGGCTCTTCTCTCGTCGAAGCCCTGAAAAAAAAGATGTATTATTTCAAACCCAGAACAAGAGCTGAACCACCACCACGAGCCAAGTCTCGGGATTCATCCCCTGTGCGCTCCACATTGACCCGGCCTCCCGTAAGGACCTACCCCTCTCGCAGAGGTCAGTTCTGCAAACTGTCCCTTTTTCCTCCAAGGAGCACACATTCAGTGATATCTGATGATTGTGTTACCTGTAGAAATCTTTACAGGAAAAACATATTCTGAGCAGAATATTAAGCTCAGCTGTGACTAACAGTGTGTTAGCAAGTTTGATGCTGCTGTTGAAAGACTCTTAAAAATGTGTAGATGTGTGTGGATATTATGTGGATAAGAAAAATGGATAATAGCACTGTAATAATGTTTCAAACTATTGCCTCTTCAGCTCCATCTGAATCAGACTCTGACCGCAGTGCATCTCCTCCTCCTCCTCCTCCTATCAGAAGAGACAGTCCAGAAATGAGGGATTACTCCAGCAAATACAAGTCAGTTCAAAGTGGTTTTTGTTTAGTCGTCAGAGGGATGTCACAGATCTAATTCCGTACTTTTTATTTCAGGATTAAAAGCTACAATTGATGGTTTTCGGATAATATGAGCTCCAATTTGAACATGTTTATTATTTCAGACCCTGTTTCCTGTTCTTGAATGGGGCCATAACACCAGCAGACATTCAGTGACATTTTACATAATAGGTTTATTTAAAACATATGACTGAATTCGAGCTCTATTCTAATGAAGTGGTCCATTTTGTCCTTCTGTATGTATGCGATGTAATTCCTCTAAGCACTTTCGCAGCTGTTTTGAACATTACCCCTATCTATTTCAGTTTTGCTTGACTTATCTACCACCTGATGAATTATTGTACTTTAATTACTCTGCCTTGCTGTTGGGTTTGTTATGCACATGCACTCTTAGACTCTTATAAAAGCATCTCTTAATCCCTCCATGTGAGTAAGATTACATAAGGTTAGCCTACTATGTAAATACAAATACTATCATCACGGTGTTAAGACAATAGTTCTGGTTTTCTTGTTAATGCAGAAGTCTGTCGGGAATGTCTACTCTCCCCAACCCACGATCCTCTCCCGTACACCACAATAGGGCGTCTCGCCCCACCTCTTCCGCTTCACGGCCTCGCAGACCCGTGTCGGATTCTGACTCCGATCGCAGCGCCTCCCCGCCTCCTCGTAGAGAGAGCCCCCGCCCAGACAGATACAAGTACTGGCATTGCTTTATACACTTGCAACATAGCAAATGTGCTTATTTTTTTTTTTTTTTTTTTTACTGAGATAACTAGCAAAGATGTAGCAACACTGACAAACAGAATCTTCTCATTGTTTGTGTCAGCTGTTTCCCATCATATCATTTCTAACTCTCTTGTCCTGTTTTTTTTTTTCTCTCGTCTCTACAGAGTTCTTCCTGATCTTCCCTTCTCAAGTCTGAAATCTTCCCCAATCGCTGTTCGCCAGGAGCCACCAAGGAGGGTCAACTCGCCTGTTAGAGTCCCGCCTCCAGGTTGGCACACACACACACACACACACACACACGTATGCTCTGTCAAATTTCCTTGTGATGATGCACATCTCGGACTTTATCTGACAGTCCTCAACAATAATTATTTAATCTTCAAATGCTTTTCGATGAACAGTTATTAATACACAAAGAAAGCTAATGTCAAAGCAAAACAGAACAGTTGAAATGTTGGGAAAAACAAACTACATTCATTAACTTTAAAAAAGTACCATGTCTCTTTTTGTCAGTGGTAGTAGTTTTTGTCTGCCATAGTAGTCAAAAAAATCAATTGAATAATGATGTACAAAAGAAATTGCATCTACTGCAGTTTGAAATCTACCACATGATGATACCTGTTATTTTCTGTTATTTATTTTTTTTCCAGATTCTGATTCTGAATCGGAAAGCTTTTCGGGGCCTCCTCAGAGGCAGAGCACTACGTACAGCCAGGACTCCCTCAGTAGATACAGGTACAGATGAAGATCCTCCAAACCCCAACCCCTACCCGAAACCCAACAAGATCTCATGGAGCGGAAACTGAACAGACATCCCAGCTCTTTCATTGTTTAACCCAACAAATCATATGATTTCATTTGTCTTTAATACTTAAATGACCCTTTTCGGTTTCTGTATTGTTGTTGTTTTTTTTTTTTTTCCTTCCTTCCTGATTTTTTTTTTTTAATAATTTTGTAGCCTTTTATTTTTGATTGATCTGTGTTTTGACTGTGTATGTTGACATTTTGTTAACCGATGAAATAAACGTGACTTTCACTGAACAACGTGACTTTCACTGAACATGTTCTCCTGTATGTGGCCAAGTGCTGATCAAACAGAGGACACTTATCACTGAAGCAGCAATACTCTAATCAGTCATCTTTAGAGCAGCACATCAATCAGTTCTTTAGATTCTGCATGTGAGACGGAGCATGTCTGAAATTCATTGTAAACCTCAGCGAGCAGTTAATAACCACACTAATTCAAATGGTTAATTTTGATCAGTCACAAAGCAGTAAACCGTCACAGAGCGAGCTTCCCTCAGAAACTATAAGGTGAATATTCGTCTCAGCCTCTCATCATTATCACTTATAAGCCACTGGTCCCCCTTCGCCAAACGTAACTGAGATGTGTTGTCTTCCTCTTCCCTCACTCCCTCTGTTCTCTTCCAGAGTTCTGCCAGATGTTTCCCTGCCGCGTCTCCAGGTGGAGCCGCAACGGAGCACAGGTGAGTGTACACGGTGCGTTCACTACAGTGTCTGCTTTAGAGTGTCTACTCTAGAAATCTTTGTGCAAAGATCATCATTTTTGGCTTAAACTCGCTCAAATGTTTTTGGGAAACTTTAATCTGAACCGTTTTGTGTCATTGACTTTCCCAGCTCACTCGGACTCTGACTCAGAAGACAGTTACGCATCTGTCCCCCGCGGGAACTCCACAGACAGCGGAAACTCTAACACAGCCGACAGACAGAGGTGGGACACGCCTTACAGTTTTATCTACAATATCTGAGGCGTTAACCAGATTTGAGTCCGTACACAAGTTTAGTTTTGAAAGAGAAGCAACCATATAACAAAACCTTTGAAAGTTTTCAGAAACCGGACTCTAAACTTTATAAAGTTCTCCCAGGAATCTAGATTTAACCTCAGCTTGCATTTCTGACAGTAAACCTGCAGTCGTTCAATATTAACCTTGGCAAAGAGTTTAAATCAGTCAGTATCATACCAATAATACCGCATAACTGGTTAATGAGAAACCTGCACATTCACCAGTCTGTGCACATGTTTATCAAAATCATAACATCAAGAGATTTACAGTCTCATTTTATATGAAATGCAATGAAAAACAAGGTTAAGTTTATTTTTATATATTTTTTTTTTATATGATTAAATACGGCGCACAAGAACAACACAAGGCTGTTTAAATCTGCAACCGTTAACGGCAACAATACAAGTTTAAGCATTTCTACTAATATGCAAGGTTCCAATTAAAAAGGATTAGGCGTTGAAGTCACTGCAGAATGTAAAGTGACAACATGAAAAATTAGAGTGCATGTTAAGTGCACAACACAAACCTCTCTTAGTAAGACACCCTGTACAAACTGGTGCACATGACATGACTTCCTGTTAAGATTGCGCCACATAAGGTTTCAGCTGCAGACTGAAAATAACATGAGACATTTGGTATGATCGTCTGATTATTTTTCCCCCGATTACAAAAAAATATGTAATTTGACAAAGCATATCGTGTGTTTTTCTCAGAGTAATGCCTAAAACATCCACTTCAGTTGCTGTAAAGCCGGAATCTCCACGTCGCGCCCCATCCCCAGCCAGACCACCTCCTGATGGTCAGTTTACTCCACTGTGTGTCACTCCTAATGCTCATCCACTCCTTATTTACACTGTATATTACAGCACAAAGTATTACAGCAGAAAGACCAAAGTATCTATTTCCTTCATTCAGATTCCTCAGAGTCGGATCCGCTTTCACATCTCAGGAGGTCTGGCAGCTCTGAGCGGGAGCAGAGCCACCGCAGGTACGGCCCCAAATCTACCACCAAACATGAGAGCAGATCATTAACATGCTTGCATAGAAATCTATATACATGTCAGCTCAAGCAAAGGTCTCTGCGTCACATGTTTGATTTTTTTATTTTTATTTTTTATTTATTGATTTTTTTTTTTTTTTTTTTTTGGGGGGGGGGATTTGAAGCTATATGAAGTTGCCTTCACTTCTTCAGAGGGTGGATCTGATTTACAATTTATATTCCAATTATTGAGGGAATTCAAATAGTCTACTTAGAAAGACTTACCTGTCATTTTGCTTATGAATTGGTGACATTCATTAGATTAACGTGTCACTCCAGTCGCTTGCAGTGTCTAATATGTTTGTACAAGAAAATAACTTTAAGACATTTGATATGAAAAGAAACGATCATCAAAAAAACTGGGTTGGAGAAATTTTTGAGAAAGTAGTTTAGCTGACATAGAATAGAATTTTAAGGACTGATGTGACTGATTTTTATGTTCTCTCTCTGGCAGTATTCCCCATGCTGCTAATGGTAGAGGAACCGTCCGGTCAGGAATTTCAGTGAAGAACAACCCATCCCTCCAGTGTAAGGCTCAGGATAATTTATGTAAAAAATGAAACGAGTTAGGCTAGTTATTTTCACACTAACAGCGAAATGAATACTCACCAGCTATTGGACAATCAATAAACAGTTGTAGGGTCACAGATCACGTCATTTATTTGATGCTTTTCTGATTATTATTATTATTTTTTTTTTTTTTTTAATGCTAAATCAATAAGTAACTACTGAAAGACATTTTGTGTCTCACTATTTCCATTACTCTTTCAGCAAAGCCTGCAGAGGAGCCGATTTATTCTCTACCTCCAGATTCTTACCCGTCTTTTAATCCAGGGTGAGTATTGCTTGTACATCTGTTAGAAACGTATGAAAATTCCCAACAGTAATCTGATTGCTTTGTTCTCTTCCTTTCTGTTTTCTCAGGTACAGTTCAGATTTGCAGACTGTGACGTTTGAAAAGGAGCGCAGTTTGGGCTTGAGACTCGTGGGAGGCAATGATGTCGGTATCTTTGTCGGCGGAGTTCAGCCAAGCAGCCCAGCGTACGAGCAGGGAATGAAGGAAGGAGACCAGATAATGCAGGTGACTTCATTTAGCTTTTAAGCCTGCATCACTCAGTTGGTACAACTTGATTTAGAATTTAACCAAATCAGGCTTGTTTCTCATTCTGTTTAGGTAAATAAAGTTGATTTTGGCCAATTTACACGAGAAGAAGCTGCCAACTTCCTCCTCAACATCCAGACAGGAGAAAAAGTGGAAATCTGCACACAGACCAAGATGGATAGTAAGTGTGGAGCAGAAGTGATCACAGGATAACGTCCTTCAAGTCTTATTTAGTCCTAACTTTGCCTCTCTTCAGTTTACAGGAAGATCAAGAAGTCCAACCTGGGAGACAACTTCTACATCCGCACCCACTTTGACCACGAGGCAGACGCCCCCATCGGTCTGAGCTTCACCAGAGGAGAAGTGTTCAGGGTCACAGACACAATGTACCATGGGAAGATTGGCAGGTGGCTGGCCGTGCGTATGGGGAACGACCTGCACGAGATGGATAAAGGCACCATCCCCAACCAGCCCAAGTGAGTAAGGAGGAGATGGGGTGGAGAAGTAGATTTCTACGTTAACCAAGCCCTCTGTTTAACTTTTCTCTCCGTCATTACCTCCCGCAGGGCAGAGAAGCTTGCCATCATCGAGCGGACACAGCGGGGCAGTGGAGAGAGGCAGGTGTCGGGGCCAAGAGCAGAGTTCTGGAAACTACGAGGGCTCCGAGGGAATAAAAAGAATGAGAAAAACAGCAGACGGACTCGTGAGGACCTGCTGCAGCTCACCATTCAGGGCAATTTCCCGGCCTATGAGAGAGTCCTGCTCAGGGAAGGTTGGCATGTTTTTATCTTAACATCACGCCGTCATATCAGAAGTCCATAACAAGTTTAACACTTTTGAATTGTTTGTGTCATCAGCTAATTTCAAACGGCCCATTGTTATCATGGGTCCTTTGAATGATATCGCCATGGAGAAGCTGGCCAGAGAGATGCCTGATAACTATGAGGTGGCAGGTATGTTTAATCTTTTTGATACTTCCTGACCTATGAGAGCGTTACATTACCCCATATGTACAACTTTCCCCTCCCTACTGTTATTTGTATTCAACTTAATTTTTTTCTCTGTTTCACTATCACAGACATGGTTCCTCGCAGTGGAGGAGGAGAGAGCGACTCAACAGTTATTAAACTGGACACTGTTAGGAAAATAGCTGAGAAGGTGAGTAACTGTGAAAACTCTTGTTTGGGTTTCAAAGAAAAATTTCTATGTACTTCAAACAGTCTGTTTCATCCGGTTTTGCAGTGTTTTTCTTATTGCCTCACTGATTGTTTTTCATTTCTCTCCTTCCAGGACAAGCACCCTCTGCTGGACATAACTCCCACTGCAGTGGAAAGGCTGAACTACATCCAGTACCATCCAATGGTGCTGTTCTTAGACCCGCACAGCCGCAAGGATGTTAAGGCCATGAGGCAGAAATACAACCCCAGTTCCAGTAAGAGTTCCAGACGCCTTTACTCACAGGCTGTTAAGATGAGGAGAGACTGCAGCCACCTTTTCTCAGGTAATCCTCACATTTGAGCAAACTCTTATGGGTTAGGATACACTTGAAAACTCATTGGATCTCCTACATTTCAGGAGCTAAGCACATTCTTTTTCTTTATTTTTCCTGACTGTCATCATCCAGCTCGAGTGGACCTACACCCTGACACCAACAGCTGGTATGAGAGTCTGAAGAATAAGATTCGCCACCAGCAGTCCAAACCTGTCTGGGTGTCTGAAGTCACGGTATAGCACACAACTCTTCCTCTCTCTCTCTCTCTCTCTCTCTCTCACACACACACACACACACACTGCAAATGTAAAAATGTTATTTGATCTTAAGTATTATTTCTTTAGCACAAGTTTCTTGTGTTTACCTTGAATATGGTTACAATCGGATGGAAAAAAAAACAATCAGCAATTATGCAAACCTTGCAGTGCAGTTTTATAAACCCATTCCATTCTCAGAATTTTTCCTCAAACTGCCTATCTGTGAAATAGCCAAAGTAAATCGAGAGCTGCTCTAGAAGCACATGGGGTAAATGCTAGATTTTTGGACTCTTAATAAAGTTGACCCTCAAACAGTCAAAATCACTAACGATGATACTGATTTACAGATTAATTATTAGATTAATGTTGTAGTGATCTATGAGTTTGAAAACTTGATCAGTCCATGGCCTGACAGTAATCTATTAGAGCATGCTGAAGACTTACTTGGTTTCATTTCTATTCTGTCCAGTTGGAGAGTGGAGGGGAACAGGATCTAGACGCTCTGGACCAGAACCAGACCGACTACCTCAGTGCAGCTAGTGACCTTGAAGACACTGATGGAGAGGCCTTCACTGATGGAGAGGCCTACACCGACAACGAGGACCTGGAGGAGGCTTACCCCGGCCAGGAAGCAACCCGGCTCCCGCAAGACTCCCGGGGGACCGGAGCTGCTTTAGCCCGATCATCCGAGCCGGCCTCTGGCTCCCACAGCCCAACAGCAGAATCGGAGCCTCGCCATGGCTCATACTCACCCAAAGAAATCCCACCACTGATGCACGTGCCTGAGCCCAGGACATCCCGCCAGGATTATTACAGCCCAACTCACAGTGCTGTAGAAGAAGAAGAAGAAGTGGCCTCCCATCGCAGTTTTACAGACTCAGACTTCAGTGCTCTTGATGTTGTTACACCCGACACTCCGTCAGAGGGGCCGCCAGATTTTGTTGCCCCCGACCCTACTACTCGATACCCAGTGAATCCGCCTTCCTACGCTGAGGAGCAGCCGGAGAGCTCACAACCTGCCAGCCTGTCTGCTATTGAAGAGAAATTACAGCAGGTTTGTGCTCTCAAATTCGATGTGTAATATGTCTTCAATAAACAAATCGGCCAACAATTTTAACACAAAAAGACTCAGTTTATTTTTGAAGCAGCAACAATTATTTACCTAGTTTTGGCTTTTTTTTGTGTTAAAATGACATGGTGCAATATTTTAATCTGTACAGTGATGTGAGTGACATGCTAGTAAGATAGATGCAGGTGTGGAAGGACACCGTCATTCAAAATTTGAGACTGGGCTGCTTTTAATAATCGTATTTCTGAGTCTGATCACTGGGCCTTGTAATGATACACAAAGTACAGAGACACATTTACACATGAGAAATGTTCAAAAAGAATCAATAAAAGAAATGACAGTTATTTTTGCAGTTATATAAACTGTTTAATTCTGTTGGTTGCTTGACATCTCTAATTTGAATTTTACCACCTAAACAGTCATTGAATCTGGTTTGAGTTGTGTTTTCTGAAAGTTTGAGTGTAAACAGTGGCGGAGATAACTCGTATTTAAACTGCTGTTGAGGACTGACGTACCTAAGATTTGCATTATTGGACCACAATGAAAATTTTCTTTTGACCTTAGCATAAAACATGTAACAAAGCTTGTTTTCTGTCAAGCTAAATTTGGTCTGTGGTTCTCTTTTCTCACTGGAGAGTGAGCGGCACAAAATCTGCCTTGAAGAGGTGAAATAGATTTAAAAGTCCAGAAATGCACCAACACAGAATCTCCTATTTACTTTAAATGTGGTGTCTTTTACAGTAACGTCGGGTGCGGTTTGCTTTCATTATAGAGAATCTTGTTTAAATTCCTTTCTTCGCCCTCTGTTACAGAGTCGCATGGCAGAACCGCAGGCCCAGACTGAGAAAAAGAAAGGCCCTCAGTTCATTGTGTAAGTTTTCCGCTGCTGTTATTAGTATTCTCGGAGTAAAGAGACTGAGACCCGGTGCTAATTTTCACCCGTTCTTCACCTCAACAGGTTGGCACATCACCAAGCACTCCAGTTCAGACGCACCCAGATTCGAGGCAGCGACAGCTCCGAAGACGAAGAAGAGGAGACTGAGGACATTGAATGGGGTCCCGCAACTGAGCTCTAGACAAACTGTGGATTAAAGCTGCTGACTGTTGCTTCTTGGATTATTGATACTTTTTTTTTTTTTTAATTGATCTAAGGGGAGCCTTGTTGTTTAGGTGTATGACAGTGGAAAGTGTTCAGAATTACTGCAGTCGTTAGTTTAACGTCACAAACAAGGTTCCCAGACGAAAGATTACGATCAAAGTGCCTGATTTCTTTTCAATTTTTTTTATGTTGAAACGTCTGTGAAGAGCAATTTGCCCTTTGCTTTAGCTGCTGTGATGCACAACTCTTGCTTTTATTAGAAATCATTTTAAACAAGTCTGTTGTCAGGGAAACCCAGAAAGTCATTTATGAACAATTTAGATTCTTTTAAAAAGTTTTCTATCTACATTAAACTGTTTCCTGATTTCAACATGTGGGTTGTTCAATGATGCAAATAGCTGCTTGCTTTTCTTTTTCTAAACTGGAATTCATATTCCAGCTGTGGTCACTTATGGACAGTCATATTACTCACATGAACATATTAATAATTTAAGTGGTATTGAAATCATATTCGTTACCAAGAACAGTTACTGGACAGTAAACACTGAATCAGGCCCAATAAAAGTGCTACACCTGAAATACAAGATATTTCCACTTAATCTTGAGGCTACTCCCTGTGTATAATCTATTTTTAAAAGTCCCAAGTTGTAACTTGGTGTTTGGTGTAGATAGTGCTTTTATATATGCATTCCTAGAAGGGCTGGTGTTTAGGAGCCCACAAGTCAGTATCCCTCAGGCCACCCCAATCCACGCTTCATTACCTCCGCCAAGGAGGTTATGTGATCGCCCGAGTTTGAGGCAGCTTTTCATTGGCGCATGAAAAATTGATTCTAGTTCGCATCTCTGTGCGCCCAGACCAATGGCAGAGTTTTCCATATTTTTAATCTTAACGTGATTGGACAATTCATCGAATCAAGCAAGCATCCGAGGAAGCGCCTTGCTCTCGGGGAAGAAGACCACACAGACAGTAGGATTGCTGCAGAGGTGAGTCTCTGTTGTAGAAATTAGTTGTTGTCCATTTTTCAGTGCAGTCAAGTCAAGTCAGCTTTATTTATAAAGCACATTTAAAAACATCAGAATTGATCCAGTCTTTTATATTAGTCCTCAAAACATTAGACACACCTACCTTTTAATGTGATCTTTGTTTTTCCTGAATATTTGTACATTTTGCAATAGAATAGGAAATTCAGAACCATCATCCCTCCCTACTATTATGTTGTGGTTATGGTATAACATGTGGTCTATTCTAATTACAGTAGCCTATATTTCTTCATCTATTCTGTCCCAAAACTCTTTATTTAAGGTCAACAATATCCAAAGTATCTCTCTAATTGTATTAATACTTGAACAATGGTCTAGTTTAGGTGGTTTTTAGAATTTGTGTGTTGTGATTGTGAGGTGCTATTTGACCCGTCACGCGCAACTGCCCCCCCCCCCCATAAATTGAATCACCAGCCGCCACTGATTAAATGTTGCCTCAGTTTCAGCCATACTTTTAAAAATCATTAAACCACAAAAACTGGAGGGCTATAGGGGAAATTCACTGACATTTAGCAAATGAATCTGCGGTTTTACACGTTTAAATTACAAATAAGCTAGTGTCACGTGGGCTCACTCGCCCCCTTTAAAAGTGCCTTGAAGGTGTTGTCTTATCACATTTTTTATAAAGTTCATGTTTTATAGTTCCTAAATGAAGTCAAATTGTGCGTATAGTGTCAAACTTTGGGGCGCACGAAGACGTCAAGGTTGTGATTTTGAGGCCGCAGCAGGTGCACATGTTGGAAACGCACGTGCGCCTTGATTGCTGCGAATTTGAACAAGGCATCAAGTTGGCCCGCGGCAGCCCGGAGTTCATTTTCATCTCGCGCACTTTCGGAACTAAAGAGGAAGAATGCGGTTTGGAGTCCACTTGTCTTAAATGTAATTTTCACTCGAATAACCCTCTCAAAACTTTGTGGAATTCGTGAACTTCACCCGTGTGACTCGCAACCTCCCCCAACGCGCGCGCAGAGCGGATGCCGGCTGCGCACAGGCAGTTTGCGGTGAGCTGTCTGTCTCTCTGTCAGTGAGCCTGCGCGGCTCAATGAGCGACAGCAGGAGGAGGAAGACAGACAGACAGTTACCGTGCCTCAGAGTTGGCCTGGATGGCACCGAGCTCCCGCTGAACGCGAGCGGAAGAGCACACAAGTGGCGAGTTGGGGGATGGGTGGGGGGGCTGTACGTGAAACTTAAAGAAGTCGGGATGGACGGCAAAGGCACCTTAAAGATGTTCAGCAGACACAAGAGACGGGAACTGATCAAGACGCCATCCATCTCGAAGAAGAGCAGAGCAGGAAGCCCCGGGCCGCAGGGCAGCGCCCCGTCGGTGAGTAGCGCATCACTTCTGGTTTCTGCCAGCCTGAGCGTTGGTGTGCGTGTGCGAAGTCAGATGACCTTCAGCTGGAGGTGGACAGGCTGCAGAGAGGCCTCGGGACTAGGGTTTGTGTGTCTGCGTGTGTAAGGAAACTCCATGAACCAGATGTAAGTTTTGTTTTCGTCGACTTTTAGTCAGAGCTTTCCTCCCCTGTGGCTGCTGGGATCAGGGTGAGAAACTGACATCTGTCTGAGCGAAACTACTTGCAAACATTCATTAGTAAGCAGTGTCATGGGGCTTAATGTCCAGATGGCTGCGTGATCATACCTGGTTTAGAAGTGCATAAAAAAGCGGTGTCAGGCTGCGGTGTGTGTGTGAATGCTGGAGGTGACTGCTTGGGTTGTGCTGTAGTTAGAATGGGGACTAAAGTGTAAGGGGAAGGAGCATGCTGAAACGTGGTGGCAAAAGCTACAACCCTTACTCGACGGGTCAGAGAGTTAAGAAAAGCGAGTCCAAAGGCAAGGACAGACTGGACATACTGCCCAACAAGCACTCCGTATGGCTTAAACAGGTATGTCTGGGTATATTCACCTCTGCAACACGAAGGGCCGGATGCTCCTTTTTTTTGGTGTCTGTTTAAATATTTGAGCTCATTAACTTTTCCAGAGATGCTGCTGTCAAGCCCAAAATCTAAGGGGAAGGATGAGATGCACAAAGAGGCCTAAAATCTATACCGTGTCTTTTTTTTTTTTTTTTTTTTATTATTATAATTTTCTGGCTCATAAGGTCCGTTCCACTGTTTTTACTCCAAACAATACATGTTATTTGTCTGTGCTCAGTTTGCCACACCCGACGGTAGCTAGAGGAGTCAGGAAGTGTTGCACAACGCAGCTCAGGATCTTGTGAAAGTCTTCCTATGTGTGTTTACCAACAGCAGAGCTGCTGGTGTGAGAGGCCGCAGAGGCAGCGAGCTGTCATGCTGCGAGCCGGAAAGCACAAATGACGACACTTTTCTGATCTTCTCTGTCCCCCCTCCCCTCAGCTGTCCATTCTCCAGGAGCAGCCACGGAAAGATGGGGGCGATGCCACCCTCTCCTCGTCACCCTCTTCTTCATCCACTTCCTCTACGCTTACCCCGACCTCCGCCGGCCTCCTGGACCCCTCCCACTCCTGCCCGGGCACCCCGAGCATCCAGCACGGCAAGCTGGCCGTGATGCAAGGTGTGGGCGGCCCGTCTCCCGTGTCCACCCTGAAGAGGCCGACCGCGCTGAGCCGACACGCCAGCGCTGCAGGTCTGCTTGGAAACATCTGCTTTGGTTTATGAAATGCACCCTTTTACTGTCGCACACCTGCATGTGTGACCCACTGCGTCCACACCTGAGCTCACACAGAACAAATCCGGGCAAAGATGGCACACACTCAGACCTTGGAATATTAGAAACACTTTTGAACTTCCTGAAATTAAGTCAATTAAGAAATTAAATCATTAAGATGATTTATTACTAACTTTTTGTGTTCACCCAAGACTAAATGAGAAGCTTGAGTGTGTCTAGAACTGGCCAAAACTGCCCTCCACAATGTCCCAGACTACAAGAGGATGTCTTCAGGTTTTGTCATCTGTCAGACCGATATTCTGAAATTCAAAGAATGTATAATGACAAAGAGAAAAGCAGCAAATCCTCATATTTAAAGGAGTTGTGTTTTTTTGCTTTAGGTTGCAGAGTCAAATCATACATTCATTCATACATACATTCACCGCCTCATAAGTTTATTCTGTGTAAAAAGTAAAGAGGAGGAAAAAAAAACAAAAACTCAAAGGTTTGGTTGTGAGACAACCAGCTCCAAGGAGTTGCTTGTCTTAGGACAAACATGTGACACTCATTGATCATGTGATTTGAGTGTCCATTGGAAAGTGTTTATAGGACTGCTTCCCAAAATGTGGAACTGATTCTAAAAAGAAAGACTGTTTGGTCCAGTTAATCGCAAAGGAACTCGGATCATTCATCGGCTTGAAATGTGTAGTTTTTCTGTAATCTTCCCAGTGCTGAATGAGTTGAGTGACGCCTCCGTGTCTCCTCAGGGTTCCCGCTCCCTTCATGGGTCCACACTAGAAGCCAGGGGAAAGGGGCCTTGACCCCGTCTCCTCAGTCGGAGGGTCCTGAGAGCACAGTCATTGAGGCGGAGGACATCCCGGCCCTGCTGAGGGACGTGGCGCGCTTCGCCGAAGCCGTGGAGAAGCTGAAGGATGTCGTGCTGACTGAGGGTAAGACGCAGTTCATGGAGAGTGTGAAAGCCAAGCCACACAAGAAGGGCCCAAATATTTACTGGTTCGCCTGACAAAATGAGTTAAGCGTCCTTAGTCGTGCTCTGGGAATCCTCCTGTGTCCAGTCACACAACTCAACGTGTGAATTATAGTTTGTTTTCACCAATGCAGGGACAAAATATGGCTCTCTGTTCGCGTGAAGGCAGGTATGTCAATTGTTTCTGCTGGCTAAGTTTGCAGCCAGAACAATACTGTGTTTGGTCTCTCTTCCCCTTTGTGCTCAGCAGCACTCCATTTCCACAAGACCTCACATGAAGAGGAGACGAGGTGTCGACTGGAGGCTCTTTGTCAATCTTACATCAGCATTGTTCGCGCACACGTGTGCTTTTTGCGCACAAAGGCAGAATCGGGGAGGAGCCACCGTGCACAAGCAAGCTTACAAGTTAGCTCCGAGCTTCCTTTCTCCAAACGCAGGGTTGCGTTTCCGCTGCACCCACAGAGTCGACCGCACTCTTGTCTCTTGCAGGAAGCCAGCTTCTTGTTTACTGCAGCTGCGCACACACACAGATGCGGCAAAGCTTAAAAGAAAGTATAATCCACCTGCTTTTCTCACAAACTGTCACCTCGAGAGAGAGAGTACAGGTTTTTGTACTTACTTTAGTTGGAAAAGGCTTTTTTAGAGCAGTCACTAAAAAGTGTTGTTTGTGTTTCTTTGTCTGCTGTTATCTGACTTTTGTTCCGTCACGCTTCCCGCCCATGTGAGCTTTCTGAACAGGAAGCCATGATGGATAGCCCTATGAGAGAAAGGCCTCGTCCATGCTTCTTCCTCTCAGTCTGCAGGCTACGTAAGCATGACGTGACGCTTCGTCGTCTTTATCAGCAACGCAATCAGTGCTGGCCGGCTTCAGGGTAGAGCTCGTTCGAAACAGCTTTCTCCTCAGCTGTGAGGCCCTACTGTATTAGTATTATTATTATTTTTTTTTTAACGGTTCTTGTGAACTTCCAAGGAAGGTTGATCTGTTTCCGTGAGCCACAGAAAGCAGATGTGGCACCAGCGCTGGTTTCTAATCTTGCAAAATAATACAGAGGACCACATCCTCTCTGGCACTGCAGTATGCCCAGGTCATTCTGTTCGTGTGGTGCGCTGCTGCTCTGACTTACATTTTTAGACAGATTGTGGGAGGAGGAGGGGGGTCAGCTGCCTTTTGGCCTCCATCAGTGAGCTGCCTTAATCAGCAACGGCTTTGCAACGAAGTGCGAGGTTGCAACATAACACAGAAAAATTAAAGCTGTAGATGTGACCCGTGTGACAGTTTCTCCTTTGTCAGACATCGTTTTGTCTCTGTTGTGTAACGTCATGCAAAAGTAGGAAAAATGGACTTGCAGCAAAAATCAAACCATCTGATATGCTAAGACTTTTTTAAATTATGGTAACATCTAACCAGGGCAGCTTAAATCTTATAAATTTATAAAAAATTATAGATTTACTTGAAATAAGTTCAACTTGTACTCGTTGAACACAGTTTTTTTTTTTTTTTTTTTTTTTTTTTTTTTTCCTACTTTGCTTATCTTGGTTAAAACTCAACTAAATATTCAGCAGTCTGACAGGAAATGTAAATGTGCTTAAAAAAAGAAAAGAGCCCTGGATTTAAAGCTCAAGATAAGAGCATCATTGCGCGCATATATATATATATAAATAATCTCTGCGTCGGACGCATTATAATGGTTGTCACTGAGGGGAATCTGGACTTCTCTATATTGCTTCATGAATTAGTCCGGCAGAAGACGTGTTGTGAAGCACAAACTTGAGTGACACATGTAAAAACGATGTTGGGCCTGTAGTGACTCACCTTAAAGCTGATCCCCGAGGGCACAAACCAGTCATTTTACAATGATCATAACTGCGACTTGCTTTGACATAAACAACAAACTGATCTGACAGAAGACTCGAGTCACTGCAAGTTTGTTTTCACTTCATGCTGAAGTGAACGATCGTTTCAACGGCTTCCCCCAGAGGATCCAAAGTAGTGTGAGCAGCATGAGCGAGCAGTGATGTGCAACAGTGGATTGACCGAGACATTCAGAACCTCTGGCTTGGTTCACTTTTTAAAAACCTGTTCAGCTCTTACGCTGCACTCAGTCACGCTCATCAAGCAGCACGTCTCCCTGTCGCACAGGTAGGGAGAGCCAGCGGCCCGTGGCCCACGAGTGTTTGGGGGAAGTGCTGCGGGTTCTGCGTCAGGTCATCAACACGTACCCTCTGCTCAACACCGTGGAGATCCTCACCGCTGCCGGGAAACTCATCTCCAAAGTTAAAGGTCAGTAAATTGGTGAAGAGGGGGGAAAAAAAAAAAAAAGAACTAGACAGAGGTTTTTAAATGACTGACCACAACTTTATCCTGAACCAATGGGTGATTTTTCTTTTCAGGTTTCCACTATGAGGCCTGTAACGAGGCAGATAAGAAGGACTTTGAGAAGGCGATTGAAACCATTGCAGTTGCATTTAGTAGCAAGTAAGTATCTGATTCTCTTTACAACACGTCAGTGCCATGTTACAAGCCGTCAATAGTTATCACTAGAGTGTTCCATAGTGGTGTCCAAACAGGAATGAAGACTTTTTTTTTTTTTTTTTTTAAACAGAGCAGTCAGGTGGTGTGTGTATTAATGAACTCACAGCAGTCTGTTGTTGGGAATGAGAGAGAAGTGCAGCGATGGTGACACATTTGCATGAGACAGAGCTGAAAACAGGAAGTGGTTTTTCATCTACCGACCTAAAACCAAAGCTTGAAAAAGCTGTTGACTACCTGACTGCTAAATGAGCAGGTTGCACAGACTGAAAAGATTATCATGGGAATGCTCACTAGATTTGAGATGCTTGAGGGAACAAAATATGAAAGCAAAAGGAAAAATTTAATCTATTAACGACCAAGTCTATAAATTCCAAAGATTTTTTTTAACCTTAATATTTTCTTAATGATGAATCCAGAAAGTAAAACTGACAGTTTGTCTATCTGATTGCTGATTTAAATTTTTTGCTCCATCAGTTTATCCTGTCGATCTGAGCCGTTTCAGGGTTTGGACACCCGTCAGAGGGTTAGGAGGAAGTGAGCTGGCAGAGACGGTTGAAATCTGCCTGACGAGTCTGTTTCCTCAGTCCCTCCTCCGCTCTTCCTCTGTTTGACTCGTTTTCTGCTATGTACAAAAAAATGACGAGATGGAGATCCCCTCTTGTTCATTCACTTGAGCCAGTTTAAAAAAAAAAAAAAAACTCAGTCTAAAGAGATGAGGAAAAACGACCATATTTACCAATAAACAGCTGACTTTGATAGAAGTGAGGGGGTTAAAACGTGTCGTTATCACTTCCTGCCACAAGTCTACCTGCAACAAATTTCACACAAAGCTCGAGCCTCTTCCTCTTCATCTTTTTTCTTTTAAAAACTGCTTTGCGTTCAAAAACTTGGCTAATTTCTGAGGCTGTGTTTCTTCCCCCCCAGCGTGTCGGAACTGTTGATGGGAGAGGTGGACAGCAGCACACTGCTCTCCCTGCTGCCCACTGAAAAGAGCAGGGTGAGTTTATGCCCAGCACTTTCCGACTGATTAAAAATACCTGTGTAAAATATCAATGTACAAAAGGAGATTTCCCTCAGCTGCTGACGAGGCTCGATGCTCAGCATTGAATCGGCTTTGTTCTTTGCAGTCCATGGAGAACTTGTATGCCGCGACAGGCCAGGGAGCGGACGGGGGACACTTCAGGAGCGACCTGCAGGACTTCGGTAGGCAAGAAGTCACTCCAGTCATTTCTGGAGTTGTTGTCGACTCCGATGCCGATTTTTGAGAGCAGCTGCATCTCTGTCTCTGTTACATTTCCTTTATTGTGTATGAATAATAGAAACTATTTTGATCAAATGAAATGTTCTGATATGTACTCCTAATAAACCACAGTAATCCAACATTTAATCATTTAAAAGATGGTTGAAAATATATATCAGTTGTTCCAACACCTGAACAGAAGGTCTCTTCCTGCTGCCCCCCCCCCCCCCCCCATTTATTTTTTACATCAATAGTGGGTTGCTTCAACAACCATAGTTAGAAATACTAAGGGAAAAGTATACAAACAAGTCCAATCTTAATGTTCCCAAGCAAATCATTCTTTCCAGGACCACAGTGATGGTAACCGTGGCCAAAAATCCAGCCTAAATAAACCACACCGTGTTGTTGGATGATCACTTTATCAGTATACTGTCATCATCATGTCACATTTCACCTCCCACTAATATATACCAACAAAAACAGTTTGTCGCCATGGCGACCAGTGCAGTGACAAATGTGTTGATGTGCAGGCAGAGTTGAGGAAGTGGATGTGATCCTGCAGCACAGCGAGGGAGGGGTGGACTCAGCTTTGCTCTACGCCAAGACCATTTCCAAGTACATGAAGGACCTGATGAGCTACGTGGAAAAGAGAACTTCACTGGGTGAGTGACAGTGCGAAGGTCTCCGTTGTTGCTTTTAAGAATCTATAAGCTGCATAGCATTGAAACACCGACATCCATCCTTTTATTTTGTGAACAGCTAACAGCCTTTTTCACCTGTTTCACCAGAGGCTGAGTTCTCCAAAGGCCTCCAGAGATTGTATCAGTCCTGCAAGCACAGCATAACGCATGTAAACCTCCTTTATCTCCGATCCAAAGATTAAAAAAAAAATTCAATTGAAAGCATTGTGACGTTAATTGAACTTCTTCTGTCATTAACATCACACATTATCCATTGCTCGCTCCCTCCAGCCCCACATGCCCCTGTTCTCCATCTACTCCCTGGCTCTGGAGCAGGACCAGGAGCAGAGCGTGGGGCTGCAGCAAGCCAACACCACCCTTCACAACCAGACCTTCATCCAGGTAACTGCACTACGAACTCGGCTCAACATCCTTTGAGCTCGTTCCTCTTAAATCAGCCCCTGACACACAACCTCCCAACTCACACGAACTCTGCCTGCGCAGCCTCTGATACAGCGGAAACAGGAGCATGAAAAAAGGCGGAAGGAGATCAAAGAGCTCTGGATCAGAGCCAAGAGGAAACTGGTACGATCTTTGTCATCATAATCAATGCATTTTTTTAATTATTTATTTTTTTAAACAATAATTGGAGATGTGTGCATTTTGGTTTATTTCTGTTTAGATGGAGTGTGAGGCAAACCTGCGAAAGGCCAAGCAAGCCTACACAGCTCGCTGCGAAGAGTACGAGAAGGCCAAAACAGCAGCCTGTAGAGCTGAGGAGGAGGGAGGGGGGTCCACGGCAAAGTCTCTGGAGAAGAAGAAGCGACTGGAGGAAGAGGCTCGCAACAAGGTTCTTATCGACAACATTTTCTAAATTTTATTGCTCTGTGGGTCTCAGTAGTCGCTTGCAGTAAGAGAAAGATTTTTATTGATTACGAGGAAGTGAAATGTTTATCTGGCTACCACAAAATCATGATCAGCACCTATCTGAGCTCTATGCACTAACCTGAAAAGGCCTAAACTGAAAGTGTGCCTGTACCCAGTCGGATGAGGCGGAGGCCACCTACCGTACGTGCATAGCAGATGCCACCACCCAGCAGCTGGAGCTGGAACACACAAAGGTCACAGTGCTGAGGCAGCTGCAGGACGTCATCAAACAGAGCGATCAGACGCTCCGCTCGGTCAGAACCAACGCACACAACCCAAGTCTTTATAGCCACAATACAACGGTGCCACCAGTATAAATGTTTCTCTTTCATTCCTAACCTTCCACTTTCAGGCGACCATCTCTTACTACCAGCTCATGCACATGCAGACAGTAGCCTTGCCAGTGCACTACCAGACTCTGTGTGAGAGCAGTAAACTGTACGACCCCGGCCAGCAGTACGCTGCCCACGTGCGAGACCTGCAGCTGCCTGAGCAGCCCAATGTCCACTACACGTTTGAGGCATACTCCCCCTCCACTTCATCATCACAGTAAGAACCTCTGTCGGCCTCAGTTAAAGGTTTTCAACGGTGTCCTGAAAGGGATGGTTCGAGAGTTTGAAAGTGACTCTTTCTGAAAGTTCCGATGCAAGTCTTTGCTCAATTCAAAGCTAGTAGCTTTGCAGTTTTTGTACAGAAATAAACAAGACATAGTCTTACTCTTTTTACCTTTACAAGAGCGTTAGTAGAACAACTTAAATAAATATTCTGAGTTGTATATATTTAATGTCTTACAGCCATGGCCACAGGCCAAGAAATGACAGTTTCGACACACATACTAGTCAAACAGAGACTCCGCCCACCAGTGTGGATTCAGCAGCTGGAGACTCAGAGGCTCAGCGTAAGAGTAAGTGACAGTGATGTGGTTCAGGATGGATGCTTGTCATTCTGCCTTTGTGCTCTTTTTATGGAACCACTCTCATTCCGTTGTTTCTTTATCATTCCCAGGACAGGGCCACAAGTCGTGGGGTTCAACAGTGAGTGCCGACAGTGTTGGAGGAGATGGAGGCCTGGATTCTCCCACAGACAGCACAAGTGAGTTCTGAATCTGAATACCTCTTCCTCATTTCAGATCAAAATGTCTGCTTTATGAATGGCATATTTCATCGGCTTTTCCTCGCCATAAAGGTGAAGTTAAAGAAGTCCTATTTCAATTGTATTTGTCTATTTCAGACGATATCACTAAAATTCCTCGGACGTCATCTACTGGAACGATGTCGTCTGATGACGATCCCGATGAGAAAGATGGAAATGTGTCCTCTTTTGAAGCTCCAAGTAAGATTTACAGATTTTTTTTTTTTTTTTTTTTTTTTTTTTTTATTATAATTTTTTTTTTTTTTTTTTTTTCGGTCCAACTGTTGAAACACAGGTTGGCTGCATATGATATGTGGGCTTTTTCTAAAATGTGCGTTTTTGATGGTGGGCCGTTCTTTGCAGATGTCAACGGCATTGAACCAGACGTGGTGGTGTCCACCAGACCTTTCCGTAACATCGGCCTGTCCAAAGCGGCTCAAACCCATCGACTGAGGAAGCTGCGGACTCCTGCCAAGTGCCGCGAATGTGACAGCTACGTTTACTTCCAGGGAGCTGAGTGCGAGGAGGTTAGTTCTCTATCTGGGCAGCACAGACTGCAGCAACTTTTTTTTTTTTTTTTTTTTTTTTTTTAATAAATATATATATATATATAAATAAACATAAACAGAGGTTGTAAATATAAACTTTGTACGATAATGATATGAATGATTCATTTTCACCGCACAGCTTTTTAAAATCCGATTAATAGTTTTAGATGCTTCATTATGCCTAACAGATGCTTAAATGAGCGTACGGTGTGGTTTGTGAACAGAACATTTTAAAGTCACGTCTTGCAGAACATCACATGGGCGTGTTGAAAACGTAAATAAGTAGAGATGTTCTGTCATACCTGGAGCGACACTAAGCTATTGGTTGAACTTTTTTTGTTGTTTTGTTTGTTTTGGAATATCCATCATCATGTATATGTAACAATGGTTTTACTCACTGGTTTCAGATAGAGAAGATGGTTATTAACTAGACATTAATTCTCACAAGTGCACTTTTTAAGTGGATACACGCATCCACGTTCTTACCTGCCGTTAGCTGATTTTCTTCTGTCTGTCTCTCAGTGTTTCCTGTCGTGCCATAAGCGCTGTCTGGAGACTCTGGCCATCCAGTGTGGTCATAAGAAGCTGCAGGGCCGTCTGTTGCTGTTCGGCAGGGAGTTCTCTCAGGTGGCCAGCTGTGCCAGCGACGGCATCCCCTTCATCATCACCAAGTGTATCTCGGAGATCGAGAGGCGCGCACTCAAGATGAAGGTGAGAAAGCCCGTTTTAAACCGCGTCACAAGGGATTTGAGGGTTTGGGTATGAACCGCTGCTTTCTGCTCACAGGGAATCTACAGGGTGAATGGAGTGAAGACTCGTGTGGAGAAACTGTGCCAAGCCTTTGAGAACGGCAAGGAACTGGTGGAGCTGTCTCAGTGTTCGCCGCACGACATCAGCAACGTCCTCAAGCTTTACCTCAGACAGGTACGCATGCAAGCAGGCACATAGTCAGGTGACTGACTGAAACTGGAGGGGAACCAGTTAAAGAATCCACCCGAGTAGTTTCGTCTACTTCCTCAAAGTTTTGTTAGGTGTCGCGCTATCAAAAGGTCACTGCATCAACATAAATACTTTATCTTTATTTGTAGGTCAAGTTTTGGTATTGGTTTTCTTCGTTTGAACTCATCATCCCTGTTGACGACAGGTTTCAGATATTAAAAAGGAAATAAAACAACCAAATGTCTGACTCTGAAAAATCCCTCAATGTATTAATACACATTTTTATAATAATAAAAATGTTTGAATATGTTTACAAATACTGTGAATTTATATGTAAAATTACGTTCTATGGATTTCAGTATTAAATCACAAATCTTTACATTTTCACATTTGTTTTTTGTAATTGATGGTCTGTAGATACAAATTGAATCTTTTGATTTGCCAATGTTTCCTCAGATTGTCTTTAAATAATTTTCAGAATATACCAGAACAGTAGATTTCATTAAAAAAGCCTCGAGGATTACATGATGATTAACACTCTCAACATTTCTTATCTGACCGGAACTCTGAGGACAAAGTAACTGAGTTATTTCATAGTTTATTAGTCAATTGAGATGTTTTTAAAAAAAATCCATTTAATGAATAAAAAAAGTACAAAAACTATTGTTAATCATGTTTTAGATTTAAAGCAAAACTTCTGCTACTTTACCAAGAATTCTAGCTTGCACAGTCACAACATTTTAGTGTTTTTCCCTATAATTCAGCATTCTAACAGACTTTTCCCTGTTTCCTATACCTCTAGTTGCCAGAGCCTATCATGCATTTCCATCTATACAACAGGCTGATGGGTTTGGCCAAGGAAAGTCTGCAGAATGAGGCAGAAACACCAGAGGGAGAGGAGTCGGGTGGCACTAACCCAGCGGTGGGCAGGGGGCATGAGCTGGTGGACCAGGGCCCCGACACTGACCCAGAGATCCTGGTGTTAGTGAATGGTGTGAAGGAGCTCCTACAGGAGCTACCCAAGGCTAACATGGCTACACTGCGCTACATAATTCGCCACCTTCGAAGGTCAGCAAGGTCCTATTGGTTGAGGGGAAATGGCAAGGCAATAAGTCGCCACCTTCAGGCTGTTGGGTTCACCTGCTGATCCTTCTTTTTCATTCCAGGATTGCAGAGCTGGAAGAAGATAACAAGATGAGTCCAAGTAACTTGGGGATTGTATTTGGGCCCTCCTTAATGCGCCCCCGTCCAACTGGGGCCACAATATCCCTGTCCTCCCTGGTTGACTACCCTCACCAGGCCCGCATCGTGGAGGCCCTCATAGTGTTCTATTCATCCATCTTCCAGTCCAAAACCTCTCAGTCCAACAAAACCTCCCGCCAAGATTCCAGCTCCACTCAGCAGGTAGGACTCTGTGGATTAGCAGTTTGTAAATCAAGCAGAAACCACGAGCCGCGCTGGACACAGCGGGACACTGTTGGGATTTTTTTATCTTTAATTTGGAATTTTAAAGCAATAAAGTATTATTTTTACAGCATCCAAAGACAGACGAAAAGACCTCCAACACATCGCAGAGGGAATATTTCCCTAAGTTTTTGTTGATTTGGCTCATAACCACCAGACCAGAACATGTCCCAACACTTGTTCCTTTCTGGTTCAGGAAAGTTCTGTACGTGACAAGATGGGGAGCTCTGGTGATGGAGAAGAAGACGGCAGCAGAGAGGAGCAGAACAAGTCAGAGGAGGGATGCGGTATGTTTTTAAAAATGAATCATACTGCTGAGTATTGAATAACTTCCGCTAAACTCCTGATGCTCCCATCGAGTTAATGAAGGAAAAATAAACATTTATCGCTTCTTTTTACCTCCATTCAGGAAGTTCTTTGGGGTCGCTGGGCTCCAGCGAGCAGCTCCCTGACTCCGACTCAGAGTTGGATGAGAGTGGCCAGAGGACCCGCAGCCTGATAAAGCAGGAGAGCGAGATGAGCATGGACGAGGACCAGCTGAGCTACAGGGACAGCCTGGACCTGTCCAGTCAGTCCGTCACCCACACCGACCCTGAGCAAGATGCTGATCAGGACCCTGATCAGCCAGAGGGAGGGGATCCCCCCGCTTTACCGGACAGCGGGCCCCCGGATGAGGACACGGCAGAGGAGCGGGATCTGACGGCCTCTCTAGCTGAGCTCAATGTGAACCAGTCCAACAACAACCACCCGTTCTCCCCCATACTGAACCTGTCAAGGCTTCCACTGGCACGTCTGTGTGGAAAGAAATTACCCCTGACGAGAAACCGGGACAGTGAGCCTGAGTTTGTCTGAGGTTAAAATCGAAATCCCTGCGAGTGAAGTCTGTCAGATGAGATTGAGGAGAAAACGAGTTTATACAATAAGATGGAGCAAAGGTTAAAAGTGAGGGCGCTTCGTACATTGAGATTAAAATTGAGTTTTTAAATCTGTGTAGATGCTTGCAGCTGTGATCTGTCCTGGCAATGAAACCTCTGCAAGCTTTCTTCTCTTTGATACAGTTAATCAATCCTGTCATTTAAAGAGGCTGACTTAATGATTATACATGTAGTTTTGTGTCTTTTTTTTTTTTTTTTGTTTCTCTTTAATCTATGAGCTTGAGAAAGTGGCTACAGCAGCAATGTGACGATGTATACAATGCACAAACTTTCTAAGCAGATGTTTCCTTTTAAAATGGATGTTTGAACTATTTTAATTAAAATTCTATTTTAAAATGGTGGTTGTATTGCACAGTCTCATTTGTTTATTTTACAGATAAGGCAGTGGTAAAAACCCTTGAGCAGGAAGAAAACCTCTACAGTTTCTATGACTGACCATGTTGTCACACTGTTTTAAAGAGAACAAAAGAAGAAGTGCTAGCTATAGTGTGAGTGGTGAGGTACAGCGAGCAGATCGGTTCTACAAACCTCCGTGTTCAGCAGCTGCAGCATGCCCTTCAGAAAGAAAAAGGTAAGCGCCTACAATTACTGCATAGCATTGTAGAGTAGATGGGCAAATAAACTTAACTTCTCAAGTTATTAGAATAAATAAAGAAAACGTCTTTTAATTCTGACTTTATTATAAAAAAAAAAAATTAGAAATTACAAGGAAATTCAAATCTAAACAAGTCAAAAGCAGATGAGTGGAGAAAACCGTGATGCTGGGTTTCCGTCTGCTCTTAAACGTTGATCCCGACGAACTGGAACAAGAAACAAAATTTTACTTCAAGAATCTGCACTCACAGCTGACAGTTGTTTTTTTTTGGTTCCTTAGACCGAAGCTGACATGCACACAGACGGATAACTGAATTTGGTTTCCACTTTTTTGATCAGACAACTTCAATCTTTATTGTTATTACATAGAGTTGCTGCTAGGACAGTTTGATCAACCGGAGTTAAAAAATAAATAAATATATAAACAAGCGCACTTCCAAACTGCTAAATAGTTTCACATTTTCAATAAAGGATCTATGAGCACCATACCCCAGGATTATCTTTCAAAGAAAATCAAAAGCATGTACCTTTGTGTCACTGGACCAGTCTGTATGTGATGTACCTTCCAGCTGTCTCACTGGGTCTGATGATTTTCACCACCTAAAAAAAACGTTTTTGAAACTCACTTTCATTTTTGAGGGCCACTAGTGAACAAGCAGGCTGCTGATAATGCTGCTTTTGCATGTAGGCAACAGTTGATTCAAATTAGATGACTTTCCAGTTGCAAATAACTAGAACAATTAGACACACTTTCAAATTCATTATGAGTGACGACTGCATGTCAAAAGAATCCCGAATTTACTCATGGTCCACGATGTAAATTTCACTCCACAATACCTGTCCTCTTTTCAAGCCAAAGTAGCGAGCTACAGGGTCACCAGCCTGAATCCTCGGCAGCTGACTTTCCTTTAATTTACTAAGGTAAACATATTAAGGAGAACAAAAGCACATTTGGACGAAATGACGCTCACATCTCAAATCAATAAATACACATTTCATTGCGTCGGCAGCGCCATAAACATAAGGATACTATCTTGCCAGAAGTTCAGTCACTTCCTCTTTTGTCATGACAATGTGCTCCGGTACGAGCTGGAAATCAGGGGAAAAATGCGTCAAAAACAGAATTGAGAGAGCCATTGTAGACCATTTATTGTAAAAAAATACAAAGAGAAATGCTGCATGTTGTTTACCTCGTGCTCTGTGATGTTAATAAGCAGCTCTTGTTGTAGAAACTGTTCCAATATGTACTTTGGTGCCATGTCCACCAGAGACTGTAAGATATTACCCATTAATATATTTAGGAAAACGTTAAACAAAGACAAGGCTGTCACTGTGTAATCGCACGCTTTTCCATTTTTCATCATGGAAAGTTGTACAAACATTAAAAGGTTTTTACCTGTTTCGCTGAAGGTGTCATGCCCATCTGAACAACAATGATAGCTCGTGTGATGTTCTCCTCCTGCATCCTCTGACAGTACATCTTAATGGTCTTGATCCCCACCTTGGGCTCCTCTGACAAAGAGAGGAAAATGTAGACAGTTTTACAGCTGGTGGTCTCGTCTTTAAAAACCTGTTGTCATTTTCACGACGAAACTGATAGCTAAGAAAAACCTACCGGGAAAGAAAACAAACATCTGGTCAGTGGGGTCATCGTTGTGAGCCACCAGAACTGTGAGGTCTGTACGTCTGGGACGCCCTTCGCTGGGTTTGTCTCCGAACTGACTCTTGAACTCCTCCAGAGTCTGGTCCAACTCATCCTGTGTCACCAGATAGCCTCTATCGTGGCAGAGCTGAGACCGTGAAATGTGTTTAACAAGTGTTAACAAGGCAAAACCGTGAATATATATATATATATAAAATCAAGCATAAGCAGCGCCTGTGGCGATGTAGTTGGTGGGACCGCTTTACTTCCGGAAAGGATGCTTAATACCGTAGTGTAACCGTATCTCTGCTGCTGCTGCTATTTTACACTGACTACACACATAGGTCGACGGACACACAGCAAATCCAATAAAACTCCTGATTTCCAAACATCACAAAGCGGAAGCTTTCACTAACGTTAGCTATCCGTTGAGCTAAAATGCTAAAATGCTAAAAAAAACAAAAAAAAACAGTCAACTCTGCCGCACCTGCATGATGGTCTTGCGGATCTTCCACAGTCGGTATGTTTCCTCCTCATCATCCATATCGTTTCAAAATTATTTATTGGCTCAAATTTTGGTCTAGAAGTTTTTTCTTTTTTATCTTTTTTCAAATAAAAAAGTCACTCTCGCTCCAGCTACGATGTTTCAACAAAAACGCGACGCACGTTTTCCTCTCTCTCTCTCTTTCGGATTTTATATTGGCGGTTGGCAAACAACTTTTAGTAGCATTACCGCCACCTACTGATATGGAGTGTGGATCACATGACATTTATCTATATCCCTATATTAATATATACCCGTTCAATATATATTTATATATATATATATATATATATATATATACATATATATTCACACACCTATATATATACCTATTCGTCAACACTCATCTATACACCCATATATCTATTTATGCCTACACTTTTACATACTCCCTACTCATATACCCTCATTTATATACTTTATCTATACTATATTCTATTATATAACCTACACCGTTTTAAATAATAAAAAATTTCCTGATAACATCTGTTTCCTGATTCTTTTTGCAATAAATCTACTATATCTAATTTCATTTTCATCCTACTAAGCTTTCTAATTAAATTATTTCTCTGAACCTGATAATTCCTACAATATATCATAACATGTTCTATTGTCTCATCTTCCCCACACTCACATTTCCCTGATTGATGTTTTCCTATCATATATAAGTTTTTATTTAATCCATTATGTCCAATTCTAAGTCTTGTTATAATGATCTCCTCTCTCCTACTTCTTTCTGTTCTTCTCATTTTCCCTATTTTCCTTTGTATTTTAAACAACCAACGTCCTTTTCTTTCTTCCTCCCATAACTTTTGCCATCTCTCTTCCATTTTTTGTTTTATAATACCCTTTACCTCTTTTACACTCATTCTTACATTAATATCAATCATTACTCGTTTTACACTCTGTTTTGCCATTCTATCTGCCATTTCATTTCCCTCAACTCCATAATGCGCTGGTACCCATATAAAATGAACTATAAGCCCCATCATATTAATTCTATATAGTGTTTGTTCTATTTCTATTAATACATCTGGTCTACTTTCTGACTTACTATTTTGAATACTAACTAATGAAGAACTTGAATCTGAACATATAATTGACTTTAATGGTTTAACCTCTTCTATCCATTGAACTGCTAAAAGTACCGCAATCATTTCTCCAGTATATACTGATACTCCATCACTTACCCTTTTCCCCACTTTAATTTTAAATTGCGGTACAATCATACCTATCCCTATCCTATCATCTAAAGTTTTGGATGCATCAGTATATATATTTACATAATTATAATATTGATTTATATGTTCCTGTACAACATATTTATTCAAACTAAAATTATTTCTATTCTTCTTTTCTAATAATGATAAATCTACTTTTGCTTCAGGTATTATCCATGGTGGAACTGTATGTAATGGAATCGTTTGACTTATATCTATTTTATCTAAATCTTTTTCCCTACTTTTAGCATTTACTATTGTTCCATAACTTTTAATTTTTCCTTTTTCCCACCCTGTTTCTAACACTTTTACTGTTGGATTATCTTTTTTCTGACCTTGTAATTTTGACCAGTAGTTTAAGGATAATTGTTCCCTTCTCATTTTTAGAGGCATTTCACCCATTTCCACCTGTATTGCTGCTATAGGAGATGTTTTAAAGGCACCTGTACATATTCTTAAAGCCTGATATTGTATAGTATTTAACTTTTTTAGATTTGTATCTGCAACTGAATTATACACTATACTCCCATAATCCAATACTGACCTAATTAAACCTGTATAAATAGCTTTCAATGACCTTCTATCAGCCCCCCACTCAGTACCAACTAAACATCTCATTATATTCAAAACCTTCCTACATTTATCTATTATTTTCTTAATGTGTACACCCCAAGTCATTCTTTCATCCAACCATAACCCAAGAAATTTAAATTGCTTAACTCTTTCCAATTCCTGCCCATATATTTTCAACTTAATTTCTCCATCCACTCTTTTCCTTGTAAAAAACATTATTTTAGTTTTTTCCACAGAAAACCTAAATCCCCATTTATATGACCACTTTTCCACCATTGAAATTGCTTCCTGTAGCTTCTTTACAATAAATTTTAAATTCCTTCCTCTTTTCCACATTGCTCCATCATCAGCAAACAGTGAACAACCCATTCCTCCTTCTGATTCCTTAAACATATCATTTACTATCACAGAAAATAATACTGGACTTACTATGCTTCCTTGTGGTGTCCCATTTTCTATATTAAAATTTTCAGAATATTCCTTCCCTATTCTCACTTGTATTTTTCTTTCTTCTAAAAATGTTTTAATCCATTTAAACATGTTACCACTTATACCCATTCTTCTAATTTTAACTAATAACCCTTCCCTCCACATCATATCATACGCTCTTTCAATATCAAAAAATACTGCTACTACACTCTCTTTATTTACTTGAGCCTTCCTAATTTCATGCTCTAAACCTATTATTGGATCCATTGTACTCCTCCCTTTTCTAAATCCACTTTGAACCTCTGTTATAAGTCCTTTACTTTCTATATAATATATCAATCTTTCATTTATCATTCTCTCCATTATTTTACATATATTGGATGTTAACGCTATTGGTCTATAATTTTCTGGTTTTGATTCATCTTTCCCTGGCTTTCTAATTGGTATAACCACAGCTTCTTTCCAACTTTTTGGTATTTCTCCCTCCTCCCAAATTCGATTATACAATTCCAATAATATGTTTTTAGAAAATTCACTTAAATTACTTACCATTACATAACAAATCTGATCTTTCCCTGGTGCTGTTAATTTACATTTTTTAAGTGCCCTATTTAATTCCATTATTGTAAATGCCATATTCAATACATCATCCGATTCTACCATTTTTTCCAATAGCTCCTTATTTTCCAGAATTGTTTTTTCTCTCCCTTTTTTCCCGTCTACACTGATATTTTCAGAACTATGAATTTTAACAAACACTTTTGCTAACATCTCTGCCTTATCTTTATCTGTCACTGCTGCTATTTCTCCATTATTTAATACTGGATATCCAGTCACTCTTTTAATTCCTTTCATTCTTTTAATCATTGTCCATACCTTAGATATTTCTGTCTCCCTCCCTATTGAGTTACAAAAACTCCTCCAATAATCTCTTTTTACATTTTTAACAGTTCTTCTTACCATCGCCTGTAATTTTTTGTATTCATTCAAATTCTGAGGGTTATGATTTTTCTTTAATACTTTAAACGCTTTATTTCGTTTCTTAATAGCTGCAGTACATTCCATTGTCCACCATGGTACCAACTTCCTTTCCTTTTTCCCTCCTTTTATCCTTATAGTTTGATGAGCCGCTTCTACTATAGCATTACATATATTAAAATTCAAATCCTCAATACTACTATTTACATCCACTTTTCGTATTTTTAATTCACTATTATTCCTAAAAATTTTCCAATTTGCAGATCTAAAACACCATTTTTTCATCTCATTTATACAATATTTCTCTATATGCATTTTAACTTCTATCATAATAGGGTAATGATCACTTCCTATAATTGTTTCATTAAGTACTTTCCATAAACTTTTACCTGCTAAAGAATTTGACACTATTGTCAAATCAATGGCTGACTCTGTATTATTTCTAAAATTAATTCTTGTTCCACTCCCATCATTTAATACTACCAAATTTTTAACATCCATTATTTCTTCAATTACTTCCCCATTATGATCATTATAACTACCCCATAATGAGTTATGCCCATTAAAGTCCCCACACCAAATCACTTTACCCTCTAAATACTTCCCAAATTCCTCCATTACCTCTAAAGATAGTTTTTACATGGATTATAAAAATTTATTATTTTAATGTTCCCATTTATTGTCCAAATTTCAATAATAATATATTCTAATTCTTTTCCTTTAGCTACTACTCTAAATTGAACTCCATTTTTTATAAATATTATACATCCTCCTCCAGACCCTCCCTCTCTATCTCTTCTCACACTTTCATATCCTTTAATAACAAAATCTAAACTTGGTTTAAGCCAAGTTTCCTGAATACATATAATATCCAACTCTTTTTTAAATTCTTTAATAAATCCCTTAAACTCCTGTCCATTAGCAATTAAACTCCTGGCATTCCACTGCAGGATGAACATTATATTCTATCTTCCTGTCCTCCTGTCTTCCCTTCTCCCCCCAACTTTTTATTTATGTGCTCCCAAGATATGTCCTTTATCCCAAAGAATTTCTCTGCTCCTTTCACTATTATTTTGATTTTTTCTGTTTTATATTTTACTTGCTCTGTACAGTTAATTACATATGCAATGAACAACATAATCTTCTCAGCTGTCAACCCTGTATCTGTTCTTATCTGTCTTTGTTCTGCTGTTGTATTCATCTCAGCTGTCATCACTGTATCTGTTCTCATCTGTCTTTGTTCTGATGTTGTATTTATAATTGTTTCCCCTGACACCTGTCTTGGCTTCTTCATTCTCTTTGCAGCTTCTGCATAGCTTATATTTTGAGTGACTTTAACTTGTTCTATTTCCACTGCTTTTCTTCTAACTTCGCATCCTCCATAAGTCACCCTGTGTTGCCCTCCACAGTTACAGCAAATATCCTTTTCATTTTTACACTCTTCATATCCATGCTCCCCTCCACACTTTGGACATCTTTGTTTCCCCTTGCATGCTGCTGCTCGCACGTTTTCCTGACGCAGAGTGATGACGTCATGAAAGAACACACGGTGGGTGGAGTTTTGATGATAATAATACTATTACTTCAACTAATACTAGTGACAAAAAATAAACATACTATTCATAACAATAATACTAATATTAATAAAAAGAAAGTTCAAGGAGAAACATTTAAAGGAACCCCCCTCCCCCTCCCCCTCCCCCTCCTCCCCCATTATCTCCCAACACGCTGCAAGGCGGAGTCACGTGCAGCTGCGATGGATTAACAGGCCCAAATTTCTATAAATTTCGCCTCCTCTTTGACAAAAATGAGGCCGTTATATGTTATTTTGGCAATTGGGTCGGTAGCGAGCAGCGGAGCACTACTGGCGATGGTACTGTACTTTGTTTTATCCACAACGGTAACGTACACCTACAAAATACTTGGCATGTGTTACGAGTGCTGCTGAGTTTGTGACGTTATGTAAACAGTGATGTCTGCTATCTTCGAGAGTACTAACAGCATGCCTTTTTTTTTTTTTTCCTCATAAATTCCTCATATTATGAAGTCAGAGCGTCACCTCGGTGCTCCGTCTGTCGTGGCTTTGCATAACACACCCGGCATGTTGTCTCTGTCAGCTCTGTAAAGCTCCTCTGTTCGCCTGCCTTTCGGCGCATAATTGTAAACGCTGTTTGCTCGGGCTGTGCACTTAAGGTTATACAAACGTACAAAGTTACATTGCAGTTCACGGCACCGAATGTCTCTGCACCACCGCTTGGCTCTGACAGTCTGCATGAAAGGCATCAGCTGATAAGCTTATCATCTTTAAACACGGCAGGAGTCATTCTTGTCAGGAGCTTTGAAAACACGAGGTCAAGCCAGCGCGTTTTCTGTTGCTTCTCAGTTTTTTTTCAACTTGCACGTTAAACTTTCACTAAATATGTTGTAACTATGAATGGTGTTTGTTTTTTTTGTTTGTTTGTTTTCTTCTGAATTAGTACCTACTTCTAAAGATATAACGTACTGAGGAAACGTCTTGAGCAATTCTCTTCTATAGCCTATATATTCATATATCTTCATATGTTATGAGCAGACACTCAAACACACACTGGCTCATCCTTTACTTGGGTGCCTTATTTATGCTTTAGTGATTCACAGGTCAGTGTTGTGTAGCTTATAAGACAATGACATAAAAAAAAGACCCACATTCCTCTGAAAACAAATGGACAAAGTTCAAGGAAGGAAAACTTTGAGAGGACCTCAGACAGTCTGAATCAAGACTGTATCAAACCACGAATGATGAATTTCATGCAAACTTTCCACAAAACAAAATCCTTTGATTAATAATCAAATCAACATGCCTGATTAAGCTTTTTGTTGTGCAATGCTTTTGCACAAAACTTCCACTGGAGCTCATCCACTTCAGCAAACTTATTCAGCAGTTCATTAATGGCTTGATTGACTGATTCTTTTGTTTTTTTTTCCTGGGGGATTATGATTATTTGGTAGAAATAAAGAGGCTGTTTGTTGTTGTTTTTTCTTTTCGTTTTGCCAAGGTGAACATGCAAATCGGAAGTTAATCACATTACACAATGAGCTTACATGTTTGCTTGCCCTTTGCCCGGGCCACATGCAGCTCAGTTTTCCTGAGATTATGACATAGCTGTGTACTGTGGACTGCATTGCGCTTGCGTTGGTGAGCTGGATTTCTGTCAGCAGTACAGAGGGACCTATCGGAGAATCGCAGCCTACCAAGTGCTGTTAATGATCACCTTCTCCCTCTATATGAGGACACGACTGCATGCGCTCTCTCAGTGGTGAGATTCATCAAGGCAGGGTGCTGCTGAGGTCACTGTGGGGTTTACAGATCGGGTTGTTTTCTGCCTTCAGAGGGCCTAACTGAAAGGCAGTCATGCGCCTCTTGGGGTGCACAGTGCTTTTCTCTGTCCTGCTGCAGGCTATGGTAAGAAACCATGAGATTAGGACAGAAGAACTGGTTTATGTTGCAAGACCTGAACTTGAATTTGGCAAAAGTTTGCTTTTGTTCTGTTTATTTCAAATTGTGACTGTTTTTTGTTTGTTTGTTTTTAACGCTTGATGTATTGATGGTGTAATTACGTTCTGTTATGTTGTAAAGGATGAATACTGTTTTTTCTCTCCTAAAAATTTTCCCTCTTTCCTTCTCAACAGTCTACCCCAACAGAGGACTGGCAGAGAGCCACATCTATCTATGAATTCAACGCAACGGATATCGATGGCAATTTCACTTCTCTTGAGAAATACAGGTAAATTAGTTTAGGACCTGTTCTACCCAAATTTGTCACAGCATCCTGTTATTAGCCTAATAACCCTTGTCTTATTTTCTGTGTGTCTTTTGTATTTTCAGGGGGGAGGTTGTCATCATCACCAACGTTGCCTCTAGATGAGGCAAAACCTCAGTAAACTACTCTCAGTTTGCACAGATGCACGCCGAGTACGCTGAGAGAGGTTTACGCATCCTGGGCTTCCCTTCTAACCAGTTTGGGAATCAGGTACGTCACACCCGACTGTTTTGTTAAAGCTCCGCGCCACACTGAAACCCCCGTTAATGTGAAATACCAAGACGGAGGAGAGTATGCACAACATTTTGGCTAAGTGGCAGCGTGTTATCGGTGCAGTTTGTTCGTTTGCTGTTATCACGAAGCCTAATTTCATGAAACTCGGTGTAGAGGTGGGACTTGGCTAGCCTGGGCGAAAGCCGACTGTTGACTCCGTCAAACAGTCTGGAAAAACCCAAGAGGAATCCGTTTCCATGGAGGGTGGGACCTTACTCAGCAACTTAAATTCATTGGAGTTCCCTTAACCAATCAGTAATGTTTAGAAAGGACGTAGGTTATGCGCCGAGGTTCATGCTTACTCTCGCGAGGCTCTAGCTCGCGAATCACGCTTCCCACATCCGCTTTCATTATACCGGTACCATTTGATAAATCAAACTTTTCCCAAAGCCAGTTGGAAGGAGAGCTACGACATCCTTGCCACTAACAAAATTGACGAGGCATTCCTCTTGCTCTTGTTTTAATTGTGTAATGCTCTCCAGAGTTGAGACAACTTCATGGATAGCTTCTAGCGTCTCTTCTTCCGTCGCCATGTTTATTTCCGCTGCGGTTGAACTACAATTATATGGACTACAATGGACTCCGCGCGTGAGTTCTGCGTCGCCACTCGCAACTGTTTGCTGATTGGCAAAACACTGAGCGAACCGAGGTAGGGGGATTTGGCCAGACTATGTGCGGAGCCAAAATCTTTGGGCGGAAGTACGTAGGATGGCGTCGCCAGGCTAGGACTTGGCCAAAATAAGGCCTTAAATTCAGATGTGGATTCAACTCTCTTTCAAACTGGGAAATGGGGCACTGGTGTTGGTGGAAGCCATCCTCCATTGGGCTGGATTCCATCAGTGCCCCTCCAAATAAGCACATTTGATTTATGGATTATTTGACACCAGCTCTGGGGTTCATTCATAAAGAGGTCTTGCATTCATCAGTGAACATGGATTTAACCACATTGTCAGAAATGTTGACAAGTCTGTGTTCACTGAATGTAAGTTCTCACACTGGTTCTGAGTATCCTGTTTGTAACTTGTGCACTTTATGTGTTTTACATATCCCAGATCAACTTAAACCGACTACAGCTACCTTGCCAGCACTGTTTAAGGTTTAGTTTAGCCATGGAAAGAAGAAAACGGTTTGGAATATCACAATGATGGTAGAGTAGTAATGGTAATAGTTGATGCCTTGTGTCTGGTAATTAATTCCTGGCACTTTGTTCATGAAGCTCATGGAAAGACCAGATCACTTCCACATCTAAGTGAGGTTCTGCAGATACTTTAAAAGTGCTTTTCTGCTGAAGTCATTAAGATCAAAACTGGTTGTAAAGCCTGTTTTATAAATGAAGACCCGGTACTTTTAAAAGTGTTGACTAGTCTTTTTTTTTTTTTTTTTTTTTTCCTTTCTCTTGCTCTGCAGGAGCCAGGCAATGAAAATCAGATCAAGGAGTTTGCCCGGTCTTACAACGCTCGGTTCGACATGTTCAGTAAGATCGATGTGAACGGGGCCAACGCTCACCCTCTGTGGAAGTGGCTGAAGGAGCAGCCCAACGGGAAAGGCACATTTGGAAAGTAAGCGGGGAAGAAATAAATGAGTGAAATCTCAATACAGAATCTTACAACAAGAACTTTTTTGGGAAAGCTCACTGATTTTAACACTCATTCACAATATGGTTCATATGTTTATGACTGAATTAGAGTAAGGACCCCCTGAAGCAAAGCTTTTATTTGAATGGTGGTTTGATGAGATCATTTTTGTCTGACATGTTTTTTTTTTTTCTCATTTCCTGCAGTAGCATAAAGTGGAATTTCACCAAGGTAAACAGTTTTTATCACTCATGTGGATAATATTACATCAGCAGAGCTGAATATTAAGTAAAATTGATCTATTTGGAAAAAAAAAAAGTATATCCAGATGATAGATTAGTGAAGAATGGTGAGAGTTTTGTTTGTTGTTTTTGACTGTCATGTTCAGTGTCATTTAGTTTTCTTTCTTGTGTTTTTCTCCAGTTTTTGATTAACAGAGAGGGTCAGGTGGTGAAGAGATACGGACCCATGGATGATCCAAGTGTATGTACAAAATCCCCCTTTTAACCACTAATACTAAAGTGAATAGATCATAACAGACTTGTGAATATGCTATTTTCTGCTTACCTTTTCCACGTTTTAATGTCATATATTAGTTGTATACAAAATATCCAATGTTCAGTGGAATCATCTAATTACCTGATGTCATTTCCAGCTGAATATTCATAGAATGGTGCAAGTGTGTGGATAGGCCACTTTATATATATCACACTGTTTCGTTAGTCTGTGCAACTGATGCCAATTTCAATTCATCTTTTCAGGTGGTGGAGAAGGATCTTCCCAAATACCTTTAAAACACCTAAAAGATGCCTGATTCCCAATTAACTTCACATACGCCACATTACTCCATTCGCTCTGTCTTACCTTGAGTGTTCCTCCCTCCTTTCACTGACTCTCCAAGCACCAGAAGATATAGTCTGAGTCCACCCCAGACCAGTGACGGTCTGTTCATAAACCCGCGTGGCGGATAGGGCAGACCTGATGAAAATGGCGTGCAAACCTCCTGGGAGGATCACAGAACTTATATTTCTTTGGTTCTCTGGAGTCAAGGAGAAAGGATCCCTGAATGCATCAAGTGTTTTCGCAGCTCGAAAATTTGCCTTGTCCGAATAAAATTCACTGAGATTGATTTGAAATGATATTTTTGTCTCCGGTATTTATTGTTACTATAATTTTGTTCTTTTTCTTCCCCCAAGCGTAAATATTGGCAGTGCTTTGGATTAAAATATCTAGTGAGTTGTGACAGTGTTTAACATATAGCCCACAGATTATGAATTAAGTGTCTAAAGGAAAATCTATAAAAGAATCCTACAAATCTTTTGTTGACAAACTGTTTCAAACTCAACATTTCATGTATACAATTCAATTCCTACATACTGTTTAGATGTATCCAGAGAAGTATTTTTCAGTTTCAACACTTGGTGTATCTGATCAAATATATAATATCAATATGGTTGTCACGTGCAGTGCAGTGATTCGGGTTGGAAAAGAGGAAACTGGAAATATGTTTTGACTTAATCTCTGATGCCAATGTAATGTCATTTCTGCAAAATCACAGAAAACGGACACATTGTGAGTCCAAACAAAAATAAGAGACTCCATAAGTCCACTCTAACCACAAGCAATGAGCACGTTGAGCTCTTGGCTGCAGTTCCTACATCTGCCGGCAGATGGAGCCGCAGTCTCCATAATCGGCACAACACCAGGCAGCAGCACCAAGTGCAGCGCAACCGACCTGGGAGGAGTGGAGAGGAGCGGACTCTGCCGCTGTCGTGAGGACACGCCGCGCTGATGAAGGAACCGTTGCAGCCAACTGTCACACATTCGTCCGTTTGACTACCGTGACACACCAAACAGCGCGTCCCTCGTCAACCACACCGTCGCTGTGGGTCTCTCATTTGGAGGACTTGCCTGTTTTTCCTCCGGGAGGCTGAATGGAAGCAACAGCCGAGGGAGCGGTTGGGCTGTCGGAGGCCAGGGAAGGGAGCCCGCTGTCCGTCGCCGCAGCATCCGATGATGCGGACACGGTTGTTGGGGTTAGCTACGGGATGGACGCCGCAGACATGGGTAATTTGCCATTTATCAGGGTAACCATATGTGCCTTTTATGTTCATTTATTTTCCCTTCACCCATCTATACCCGTCGCGTCTCCTTTTCTCTTGCTGTGACCAGAAAGTCCCGACTCATCTTTGCTAGCAAGGAATTGGTAAGCTAGGCTAGCAGCTAACCAATGGATGTGGAGAGCAGGTGAAGTTACTGCTAGACATGCAGGACGTGTACCTGTGTAGCTTTTGGTGTACATGCTTATAAGCACAGCCCTCTGATCAACTAGAAACAATACAAATCATGGGGGGGGAATAGACGTGCATGAGGGCATTATGATAAATGATGTAGCTGATCAAATCACTAATTACATGGCTGGTTTATAGAGATAGCCAGGGGTGTAGCTCGGATCTGACCACCTCTGAATATTTTTCCTACGTGTGTCACAGCTCTTAGGATCTACTGTTACCACGTCACGCATAAAACACAAATATAACTGATTTATTATTATTATTATTATTATTTTTTATTATTATTATTTGTTCAGCACCCTGAAAATGAAACGAATAAATACAGCCACCTCTGCTTAATTTATTTGTTTTTAGACCATTTTATACTTCTGCTGTTTCATCCCCAGATATTTACTGTTGGGAACACCCCCCCCCCCAAAAATTTTTTAAAAAAAATAATATTGTTTAACAGATATGCAAACGCCATAATTTTATTTTAAGACACATGGAGAGTCCCTTTTGGGAGAGTTAGGCATGTAATTTCCAACTGTCGATTCCTGCTGTCATTTTTGGAAATCAAACCAGCGACACTGAGCAGCTGCTCACCGGTAATTGGAGAGAAAGATATGATTTGGTGACCGTAGACTTAATTGACTTGTCCGTTTCCTTTGTGCGACTGAATGAAGTCAGATGAACAACTTTGCTGAGTGTCAAATCACCATATCATAAATCAAGTGGGATGAGGTCCACTTCATTCTGTTTGTTTTATTCACAAACATTAGCAAATTATTGTTTCTTCTCCCGATGAGAGGTGGTCTCAGTTTATTTCGAGTGTTGCCTGCATGCATATAGATGATAACTATTAGCTAATGATAAGCTTATCATCTAAAAAGATTGAAAAGTTTATGTGAATATTAAATTCTAGATAAACAGAGCTTTGTTGAGGCTGTGTAAGCCGGGATCACTGATTTAAAGGAACGTTATTATTGCAGTTTGTGTTGACTCTAAGTATACGAGTGGATGTGCATATGTGCGTGTGTTTGGTTAAGTAAGACGCCCTTGGCTGTATGTTCAGCTTCAGGGTTTCACAGCCATCGTTCATGTTACATTCACTGGTTGTTCCCTTTCCCCGGTGAGGAAAGTGTTGACTTTATGAGGATCTCAGCACCTCGACACTGAACATGCTCCTGAATCAAAGGGACCAACTGGTCTGGACGAAGCTTTACTGTGTCAGAAGAGAGGAAATGGACACCAGGCACCTTAGGCTGCTCGTGTTTTTTTTTCCAAGCATGCTTGGTGGCGTGTGTCTCAATCACCTCGGGTAATATCACTTGTGTGCGCCTGCTCAGTCCGTGTTCCTTCACATGTAATGGGAAACACAGGCTTTGTGGAGATTGAGTAGAGCTCTTTCCTGCATAATATGCTCAGGTTGAGGATTTACACGAGCTGACATTTGTGGATATGAGCCGTGATTTGAATAATTTGACGTAAGCCAAGGGCACAACACATGTTTGGTGCTATTTCAGGCTGGATTAGACTGGATAGAGAAGTTTCCTGACTGTTTTAAAGCAAAGTTGTTGTGTTTTAGACTGTAGCGGTACTAAGGGCACGTGCTAATGCTCTCACGACCAATGCCCAGTGGCTGCTTGGGGGACACATTTCAAACGTGCACTGTAGATGGTGCTTCTGCTGACACACCTTGTGAGTCCAAATTAGCGAGGAAATGGACAAGAGCAGAGACACTCGGAGATGATGAAATTTCTGTGATCTGGACTCTCTCAAACTGTCACAGAGTAAAAACTTTGGGGTAGGCGACGTGGTCATTTTGCTCTCTACTTCTCCGTGGTGGAGTTTCAGTGAAACGAGGAGTCCCGCCAAACAGCATGAGCTTAATGCTGCTCCTCAAAAATAATTTTATCTACCACAATGGAAGCAAATTTACATTTATTGTAGGACTTAGTCTGTGTTTTCTGACTCTGGATCTGTGTGTCCTCTCATGATACAAATCTATTGTGGGTGAAGCTAGTTTGTCTTAGCCCTGCAACAAGGAGGGCCAGGTGTGGAGCACATTGTGACAACCGCGGAACATCTGTCAGCAAAGATTCATAAAGGAGAGAGTCTGTTAGAGGCAATTCAGCTGAATACTGTGTGGATAATCTCCACACGTCCCATTATAGGAGGGGGGGTTGTTCAAATGAATAGGAATGGATGGGAGTGTCAGCTGCAAAGGTCCAGCTTGATTCTCATTGGCTCCAAAGTGATGGTAAATCTTCCCGTAACACGTCATAGAGCTCAATGTGAGTGTTTGGTTAACGTCAGATCCTGCGTAAGTGCAATCGTGAGCTGAGCCGTGCAGCTCAGCTGCTCCAAATGTGAGAATACAAGGCTGTGTGGGTGTCACAGCTGGCTGTTAAATAGCTGTTTGAGCATTTAGTCCCTTTCAAAGCTTCTCACCCTCACGCAGTTGTAATTTGTCCCCGTAGTCTACTGCCATCATGACAGCATTAATCTCAATTATCTAACCCCCCGCAGTTGGATTGGAAACAGTCTCCTCTCCTCTCCTTGCTCCAGAGTGAGCTGGAGCTCACCTTCCTCCTCCCCAGTGAGTGCTTTCCCCCGGCTCAGTCACTCATGTCTCACTATGTGCTCCTCTCACTCGTCCTCCCCCACACTCTTGTTTTTTTCCACCGTTCTCCTCTTTTGGCATGGGCTGTCAGAATTGCTGACAGAAGCACAAAGGCTAGGTTGCCTCCTGTGGAATTTACCATCCATCTGCTTCCCTCTTATTCCTCCCTCTCACTTTCTCTCTGCCCCCCCACTCCCCCGCATCTTCAACGCTATAAGCGCCAGGATCAGTTTGCATCCCGGTGGCCTTTTCAAGAAACACATATAGGCTTTTTAGAATCTGCCAGATAGGTCATGTGATGTCATGATTTTTGACGTAAACGATGACGCGGTCGTGTTACATTTTACATGCTGCTGATTTTGCCTGCAAGTGAGGGGAGGGGAGGGGGGGGGCATAACAGCTATTTTCAGCAGACACCACAGAGAGGCAAGAGCAGCGGAGCTCTCTGCATTGTGTTTGGCCCGGGTTTTGGATTTTCTGAACGATACATGCTGGATGGATGAGTCAGGAAAATGTAATAGACGCTCTTGCTGTATTTTTCTGTTACGGTGACTTTGCAGCCACTTGGTGAGGTTCTGGCTTAGTTTCAGTCATAAATGGCTGCAGTGTCACGCTGCCCTGGCCTTCCTCGAGTAGAGATAAAGCAAAGGCCTGCTGTTTTCAATTAAAAGAGTTATGTACCCACAGCGCACACTGTTTATTATTTCATAAGCAGCACCTGGAGCATGAGCGCAGTCATAAAGAAGCACAACGCCTTCAACCATATCACAGCCACCCACATAGAATTAGTAGTAATTATTTTTAGCCAAGAAAGGAGCATGGTGGTGCATTCTCACAGTGTCAGTCTTCCTGCTTTCATCAGAGTGCTCATATCTCATCTAAACTTATGTTTAAATGAGTATTACTCTTTATAGACCAAAACATGAACTACATTTCTAAGTAAAGAATACAGCTGAGATGATTAGTTTGTTCATCAACAACCGACTTGGAACTGAGACTTTGTGGATCACGTTAAGCATGTTTACCCAGAGAGTTTGCAGTTTGCAGTGTTTAGAATCATATTTAGATTAATTCATTCCAGCTTTTTAGATATAAAGATTTGCCGTTTATCTTAGCTTTTAACTAACAGCAAGTTGAAAACTTTCAGATTTTGAACCGTTGGTCTGATGAAGCAGTCTCTCTTAAGACATCCTCTTACATTTTAGGCCACCACAAGGGGCAGTTATCAGAGCAATTCCAGAAAATCCAGATAAACTACAAATAGACCTTTATCTTCTAGATTCTCCCTGGGCTTCAGAATGAATCTGTAGCCTGTTTGCAGTGTGTGGCTTCTCAAAGCTCATAGCACAGAGGGTTGCAAAGTTGAAGAGAAAGATGCTCCAGGGTTCATGTAAGTTTAATAGGATCTGAGCAGTGAGAGAATGTATTCATTCATTAAACAGTGCAGGCCTAGTTGGCAAATTTAGCCTCCTCTCCTCCCATCTGATGAGATGGTGCATTTGCTGTGGGCTCGGAGAACAGAGATGGCTTGGCCTAGCAAGGCTACGTCGTCCAGTGTCTGTCTGTGACTGTGTGTCCTATAGCACTGATCACATCTTAGTTACAGTTTCAGGATTCCTTGGTTTCATTTGCCTCACGGGGGAAAATACACGTAACTTTTTGATCTGTGTTATCGAGGCTCTTGGTACCTACTCTAGTGACAATCATTTTAGGGATGTCCCGATCAGGTTTTTTTGCCCCCTAGTCTGAGTCCAAGTCATTTGATTTTGAGTATCTGCCGATACCGAGTCCCGATCCAATACTTCTACAGTACATTAAAAAAAATGAAGAACAGTGGAGAAACAGATCCAGGATGTCCCTGATTTTTTTTTAAAAATACCTCCACACCGCAGACATTCGCGCCCCCAGCTTAAAGCTGCTGGCGTGTTCTGCTTCGCTTTACGGCACGCAGCAAAGTGACGTCGTGCCGCATGTGTTGTTTCTGTGTGGAGTTGAGACCAGAGGTTGCGCTAGACTTTTTCGCTGTCCGTCATTTTGACTGACAGGGTCGTAAAAATCCCGTCATAATCTATTTTACCCGTCGCTTTAATTTTAAAAATTATATAAACTATAAGAACTGAAGTTTAAATGTTCTTGTTCTAAGTTTTATTTGTCTTGTGATAATAATGACATATTCAATAGCATTTAATTTGGATTAATATTCAGTCCGAACAAGTTGAACAGAGAATCCACACCGCACCATCATACATCAAGCAGATGTATAGCAGACCAAAACACTGACTGTGGCCCCAATAGCTACATATGAACAATGAAATTAAACGATTGCACTTAAAATATGAACAGTTCGCCTGCTGTGGCCTGAACGCACAGTCTCACACCTTCCTCCTGGTCCGCATGGACTTGTGTGTAATCAAATGTCTCAAGTGGGATTGCTGCAGTGGTTATTGTCATGAGGTTTTGGACAGACGATTTCTCATGGCTGTTTTGATGTTGTTCTGAATCCGCGTTCTGCTGCCACACTGGACACTGGAATTACAAGCGCCACTTCAGCCAAAGTTTGGAAAGTTTGGAACATTTCTCCAAGTGAAGTGATCAGAAGTCGGCAAGACTCTCTGAACGAGGGAAGCCAACAAGGTCATGCATCAAGAGAGACTAATTAATATGCTCACTCGCCACCAAGTGGTCAGGGGTGTGAATTTCATGACAGATGGCCTTCAGATTTTTCCGTCACCGTTTTAAAAAAACGGTCAACGACGAAAAATTTTCGGTTAACGCGACCCCTGGTTGAGACGGTCTGACGGTGTACCACCACATAACAGTAAATACTAAGTTGTTATTTTTTCCTATTTGTTTTGAAATATTATAGTTCTGATAAAAAAATTCAAATAATGACAATAAATATACATATATAGATATATATCCGATCCCTGATCGGGATGTAAAGTCCGATTCCAACCGAGTCTGAAACCACGTGATCGACCCCCGATTTCCGGTGATCGGATCGGTTCATCCCTAATTCATTTCATTTACTGAATTGGCACATCGATGAGGAAACCCCACCCAGCTCTCCGCACTGCTAACGTAGAAAAGTTGTGGTAGCAAGGACTCTTGTTTTTGCTAACACTGTAAAGGAATGATTGTGCGAAAATGAGGACGGATATTGGCGGTGTGTTTTAATATCTTCTGCATTTACTAATTTGCCCATTTGCCCTGCAAAGTCAAAGCAATATTATGGTTACGTAATAATAAGTTATAACTATAACTAAGCTGTTCAATGACACTGTGTTTCACTATCGATCCTTTTAGTCATCATGAAATTGGATTAGATGTGAAAGGTTTTTCATTGTATCTGCCTCAAAATGCAGGTACTTTTTTATTTTTACATATCTTGGAAATGATTTGAAAATGGTTATGACTCGCCCTGCGCTCTTGAGACAAATGCAAATTTCCATATCGCACCCAATAAAAAGCTTGCTCAAAATTTAAGATTTCCAACAGAGCTGATGCAGAACGGTCCTGCTGGTAAATCAGAACAGACCGTCTTGTCTTCCAGCTCTATGTCTCAGATATGACATTTTTCTGCAGTCAGAATGTAATGTGATCTGCTCCAGAATGACATCAATACGTGATTATTGCTCCAATTCTGGTCGATTCTTCTGGTCAGAGTCAGCAGCTGTGGGCTGTGTTATCGGCTGCGGTACGTTGCACAAAAGACCAAGGCTGCCCCTGTCACTTTGTCTTTGAGCATTCATGTCCACCGCCGGGAGCTGTGGAAAGCATTTTTCTTTGAAAGCACACATGCTGTGGTAGAGGCAGCTTTCTGTAGATGGCAAACGACTGGATTTTACTTTGCTGGGTAACCAACATATACCTGATGCTGCAACAGCAGGGCTGTTATATCTCCACTCAGGGTTTTCATTTAGATGGCAGCCAGCACAAGTGATTTGTGTGACTTAAAGATGTGCTGAAATCTCGTGAAAGGCGTTTATGTGGATTTTTCTGTCCAGGTGTAAGGCCAGCGGTGGCCTGCATTGTTGTGTAACTATGTTCCGTGCCAGCTCGAACAGATTACCTTCTACTGAGTCACTGCACTTAGATAAGGTGCATCTCTCAGCAATAACACTGAGCGAGGCTGATCAGTACCATGTGTACCTCTCTTATCGGTTCCCTTACTCCCCGTTACTCTCCTCTCCTCGGCCCATAAAATGGCCTCTTTTCTCTTGGCTGCCGGCTTTCAGTGTATTTTTTTAGGATCAGCAAGGATCACCAAGCTCCGTTCTGATCTTAGACCTCGGTTATGGAAAACATTACGCATGAAAGGGTTTGAGCCTTTGTGTGCATGTGTGTGTCATTTTGCCCTGGAGGGCTGAGCTGCCTTTATCCAATCCAGTGGTGTTAATGCATCAAAGCTACCCTCACTAGTAAGTGTATGAAAGCAGATTTTAAGGATATGAATTACCGGTACCAAGCTTTTTATTTGTATTTGCACTGACTGTTGTAGTCTACGTATTGACTTACGTTATGGACCGGCCTCACATTCCCACAAACACTCAGGTATATCCTTAGCTCACGGTCAGGACACGCTGTCGTATTGACTTTTGGTGGCGTACAGGCGCCTGTGTGTTCCTGTGACGTGATTACACCTGCTGCTCCCACTCGACTCGTACTCGCTGCTTTATTCCTTTTTAATAAAGGACAGCTCTCAGCATCTCCTCTCCTTGAATTTCCACTTCAAAGTCCACTGATCTTTCAGGCCTCTCCACCTGTCCCATTAGTCCAATCCACGGTGTTAAATTAACACGTGTCCATCGCACACTCTTCAGAACAAAGGGTGAGAGTTCAGCCTGAGTCATTAGGCGCATTCCCACTGTAGGAACCTTTTGCAATTCCTATAACCTTTTCAGGAATAGAGCCGTTTTTTCAAGCATTCGGACATACAGGATCTAGGGACCGCGGCCCTCAGTTCCTATAACCATTTTAGCTTCTTCTCAGAGGCTGGGTCTTTTCTGGGTTCCATAGGAACACATATGACGTAGGTGTTTGGTGGTTAGTAGCTATGCCCCTTGTCAACTTTCTGTTTCTTGTGGCCCCGCCATTTTTTAAAAACTACTGTTGTAAATGCGTTCTTAGAACTTCTCTGTCCGAATGCGGCTGTTAGCTGCTGTCACTAACTGTCATTTCAGCCGCTTCTTGCTCAGTTTGAATGTCAGATTTGTGTGGGCATTTGTGCAGAGTATTAGCAGGTGTGGTGTTTGACTTGTTAGTCTTTTGTTTTATTTAAATGGAATTATTCTTTTGTCGATATGTCAACAGTAGAGAAGTGTGTAGGTAATGGTTTCAGAAAAAAAAGACTTGCTCTTATAATTATTTTCCCTAATGCAGCAGCAAGATAAACTCTGCCAACAACAGGCAGAAGGTCTCGTCCACCTGTCTTTGCATTTGTGCCATCTTATCCTGATAATCCAGACAATTTGGAGAGAATGGGATTGGGATTAGAGATAATAAAGTAGTAGGGAAAAAGGAAAACAAATGGGTGTCTCCACTCAATCGTCCCCTCGTGCTGTTGTCAGAGATAACGTTGTGGTCCCATAGCTTTGCTCACTGGGCGAAATGCCGCCATAAGAGCTGCCTGTATTTTGCTGGAGAGACTCGTGGCTTTCTGCTTTCTGTTGGTTAGGTCAGGCCCCATTTGATGCATTAATAAAATGATGTTTTGTTATAGCTTGAAAACATTAACCTCCAATCAATAGCACCATTACTTAAGCCCTGCCAAGATAAGCAATCATCTCAGAGACGGCCTCTCACTCTGCTCATGTTTAGGGAGTTCCAGTATCGATCCCGACTGTGTCAGCCGATGCTGTTGGTAAGAAACAAATGTTGTGTACAATGAGAAGAGGATTTTTCTTCATACGAATTATTTAAATGAGAAACGCAGACCAGGTTAGAATGCTTGCAGTTTAAAAATGGAGAATGTAAATTGAAAAACAGAGCGATGAATGATCATTAATTCTGTTTATTTCAACGTGATTTGAGTAAAACGGTCATGATACAAGAGAAAAAAGAGGCATGTTTTTCTCATTTTCCCAGTTTAAAAAATCCAACTAGACAAGTTTTAACTGCCTGCCTGCCCATATTTTTAGCTCAGCCGTCGCTGCGCCTTTTGGGAGGAGGCTCCTTAAATAGACAGGAGCTAAAATAAAGCGTTTTCAGACAGAAGGTGACAAGAGGTGATGCAGCAATGTGAGAAAAGGAATGTGCTCTTTGAACATTCAAGTATGAAAGCCTCTTCTGGTTGTCCCCAGTTATGAAATTATGGATCCGTAAATTGGCATAATATAGGCACCATATATTTAGTTGTCTTCCGCTGAGTTGGAGCTTCATTATATGCATGGTTAGCTAACCTGCATGCTGTATAATCATGTAACGGAGACGCTCTCTGCCTCCCCCTCCCTGTAGAAGCAGCCTCCACTGTCACCTGGTGTGCTGAGAACCTGACAAACAGATCAGTTGTGAGATTGGGAGGTTGTGTATCTGAGAAGCTGGTTAGCAGCGCATGAGCAGCACAGGGGGATTGTTCCTTCTCAGTTTTTCTTTAGTCTGGACATCTCAGACTTTCAGTACAAGTCAGAGTTCTGTTATTCTGGAAATACTCTGATGACTCTGCAGTTGCTGAGTACAGGGAAACAAGATAAAGGAGATTGCTGTGGATTTTAGGAGGACTGGGAATAAGGGAAAAGCACTATTTCCATCCTGGGAGAGAAGTTGAACGACTACAGATATGTGGATGTTCACCTGGACACCGGACTGAACTGGAAATGCAACACTGAGGCTGACAGAGCACACTGTACATGTTGAGGAAGCTTAAGTCCTTCAGTGTTTGCAGTAAGATGTTGCATATCTTCAGAAAGTTTGTAGTGCAGAGTGCAGTTTGCTCTCTAGCCATCTGTTGGGTCAGCAGCATCAGAGCCAGCGACTCTGATAGTTCCTGATAAGGAAGAATCGCTCTGTGCTGCGGACTTATCTGGACCCGCTGAAACTTATAATGCAAAGGAGAATTCTGCACAAGTTACAAAACATATTGAACCTCACTGTCTACCTTTTATGTTCCATAGTGATCAAATAAGGAAGTGTGTTCAGTCACAGGCTGCTTCAGCTTCGCTGCAGCAAAGAATGTTACAGGAGGTTGTTCTTGCCCACAGACTTCCCTTTTTTGGGATTATGGATAATCATTCAGCTCAGTTCATGTCAGGACAGAGGCCACATGTCAGAGGAATGACGGTTGGAGGCTGGCAGACTAAAATGATTGTTGACCTCTGAATGGATGGACATCCATAGAGGAGGCACTGTACTTGGCATGTAGGTTGTTACGTGATTGTAAAAACACAGGATACAACTGACCGATACACTTAAGTGCATTATATCTCGGTGGACCGTTTCTGTTGGATTCCACTGTTGTGTTACTCAGTTAAGAAGAGGCACATCAATGAGAAAAACAAGTGCTCAGTTTAGGGAGGCCATAGCTATGTTACCAACAATGAGTGCAGAGTCGGTTGAAGGAATGCTGGATCATTTTAACTTGAAAATTTTTAATGTAATGGAAGCTGTTGCACCGATAAGAATCAAGAGCACCTTGATCAAACAGAAAACACCATGGAGAAACACCACTACGGTCAAAAACCTGAAAAGAGAATGCAGGAAAGCTGAACGTAAATGGAGGAAAACAAAGCTTCAGATTTACTATGAGCTGTACAAACAAAGCCTGCGTAGTTATAACAATGAGCTGTGCAAGGCCAGACAGCTGCATTTATCTGAAATGATTAATAAGAATGTCAACAATTCTCAAACTCTGTTTGCTATGGTTGAAAAACTCACAAATCCTCCTAAACAGTCAAACCCAGACCTCCTTTCCACTGAGAAATGCAACGAATTTGCCAACTTTTTTAGCCAAAAAATCAAAACAATTAGACAAAACATTCACGCAACACAGAAAAACAAGAAAACTAATCTGTGTCTAAAACCTAGAAATAACTCTGATGTTATGTCACAATTTAATATTGTTAATTTAAAAATCCTAGTGGAAACAGTTCGGCATCTGAAATCAACAACTTGTTCTCTGGACATAATACCATCCGACTTTTTAAAAACTGTTTTTACCTCAGTAGAAAGTGATCTCCTACAAATAGTTAACAGCTCACTGGCATCAGGCATTTTTCCCAAGTCACTAAAGACAGCTGCCATTAAGCCACTCCTAAAGAAGAGAACTCTAGACGCCTCTATGATGAACAACTACAGACCTGTCTCTAATCTCTCTTTTATATCTAAGATTATTGAGAAAGTTGTATTTAACCAGCTCAACGACTTTCTGAATGAAAGTGGAAGTCTTGATAACTTTCAATCAGGCTTCAGACGTCATCACAGCACTGAAACAGCTCTGGTCAAAGTGTTAAACGACATCAGGTTGAATACTGATTCTGGTAATGTTTCAGTCCTGGTCCTGTTGGACCTCAGCGCTGCGTTTGATACTGTAGATCACAGAATCCTGTTGCACAGGCTGGAAAACTGGGTTGGACTTTCTGGAGCGGTCCTTAACTGGTTCAGGTCCTACTTAGAAGGCCGGAGTTATTTTGTTACAATTGGCAGCTATGAATCTGAGCGAGTGGCCATGACTTGTGGAGTCCCCCAGGGGTCAATTCTTGGACCTCTTCTGTTTAACTTGTATATGCTCCCTTTGGGTCAGATATTGCAGAACTTTAACATCAATTATCACAGTTATGCAGACGATACACAACTTTATGTGTCTCTGTCACCGGACGACTGCAGCCCAGCAGACGTACTGTGTCAGTGTCTGGAGGAAGTAAACACCTGGATGAGAGAGAATTTTCTACAATTAAATGAAGACAAAACTGAGATCATTCTGTTTGGTAGCAAAGAGAAGAGGGTCAGCGTTGGTAAATATCTTGAGACTCGGAACCTTACAATCACTGACCAGGTTCGTAACCTCGGAGTGTTGATAGACTCAGATCTGACTTTCAGCAGCCACATCAAAGCTGTCACCAAGGCAGCTTTTTACCACCTCAGAAACATCAACAGAATTAAAGGTTTCCTCTCCCAAAAAGACCAGGAGAAACTCATCCATGCATTCATCTCCAGTAGACTCGATTACTGTAATGCTCTTTTAACTGGACTTCCCAAAAAGAGCATTAAACATCTGCAGCTCATCCAGAACGCTGCTGCTAGAGTTTTAACCCGGACTAAGAGATCTGAACACATCACACCAGTTTTAATATCTTTACACTGGCTTCCAGTCAGTCACAGAATAGATTTTAAAAGCCTGCTGATGGTTTACAAATCCCAGAACGGTTTAGGCCCAAAATACATCTGTGATATGTTCAGAGAATATAAACCCAGCAGAGCTCTTAGATCCAAGGACTCAGGTCAGCTGGTTCAGTCCAGAGTCCAGACTAAACATGGAGAAGCAGCATTTAGCTGTTATGCTGCAAACAAGTGGAACAAACTGCCAGTGGAGATTAAACTTTCAGCAAATGTAGACATTTTTAAATCCAGGTTAAAGACATTTCTGTTCTCATGTGTCTATGCATGAAATATCTTTTAACTTATCTAGACTGTTGCCTGTTTTTAAATTCATTTAAATGATTTTATTTGTTTCTTTTTAAATTCTTTTATGTATTTTTAATGCTTCTTGCACTCCCTGCTGCAATGCTTTTATTTTATGTAAAGCACTTTGAACTGTTTGTACATGAAATGTGCTATATAAATAAATTTGATTTGATTTGATTTGATTTGTGTCACTCGAGGCAGCTGCTTATTTATTTATTTTTTTTTCCATTTCTCGCTTATGTGTTTATTTTGACAGTTGTAGTACGCATGCACGTGTTTGTCAGAGTTTGACCATATTCTGCTGTGCGGCTGTGCTATTGCCCTATTCCGCACCATCAGGAACAGACATGTAGAACGCAGCATCTGCCTGTTTATTCCAGGCACACGTGCACTTGTTCAAAAAAAAAGAAAAAAATACTGGTTGACCTCAATTCAGGGCACCATGGAAACAAGAGGGAGGGAACGTGTGCATGTGAGAGAATATATAAACATGTTTCCAGGACACAGAAAGTATTACAGGTTGCATTTCATTTGAAGAATGTCCCAAATTTAGACTCTCCTAAATTGTGAAGAATCGGGGCAGTGATCAACAAGGACAGGGTATCTTGATACTGCTTTGGTCCTCCCCCTCCACCCCCGTCTGTATGGAGTCAGCATGTCTGCAATCCTGCACTACCCAGCACATTATGAAGCGAGTTTGGACAAGAATCAGTCTCACATGTGTTTCCATGTTTCATTTCTTTTCGTTAGTCTTTCACACGTCTTATACTGGGCTGAACAGCTGATAGCATAACACCGACTGTTTCTTGCATAACCCATGTTTGTGAGTCTTATCAGATAAACTGTGTTAGGACCTTTTTCCAAGTTCAAAATGAGTTTTCACTCATCTGATAAACTGTTTGCTTGCATGCTTTTGAGAAAGTGGGTAGAGTGAATCATGGAATGCGCTAATGTGATGCGTGCATGAGCGTTTTAATGACTGAATTAAGCTCTGTCAGGCAAATATAGCAGGGTTACTCTGGTTTAGCAGTAATGTCTAAGTTCACGTATGAATCGGTAGGCTTTGGCATCAGTCTCCAAAAAACAGGTTGAGTGTGGGCACACATGATCGTATTCATGAATCACACACTGGGCTTATGAGTGAAAACATTATAAATAAGCCTGTGTCTCGCTTTGCCATGGCTGGCCGTTACCAGCTGGTAATGGACCACTCCCTCAAGGGTTGTAAGAATGAGCCAATAACCAACACATAGCGGTCCAGCTCGGTAACAGACTCAGCAAGCAGCTATTTATTTGGAGGGGTCTATTTGTTGTTCCATTCCCTGAAGAACTCTCGAGCCTCCTGCAGCATAATGATGAAGTAGGACACATTTTTCCACATATCCTTGATCTTTAGACCTGGGGTACCTGTTAAAAGTAAATGGCGTAACGATGATGAAACATAACAATATCCTAACATCTCATAAAAGAGCTTCCTCTGTTTTTCCTCAGTTGATTGTAACATTCTCTCATCATCTTCGTGCTTCTTAGGATCTGTATTTGTACAAGTCAAGAACTGCACTTATAGCTCCAGGGTATTATGGGTTTATTGCTTGCACTAACAATTAACTTGCTTGTAATCACAATTTGATTTAAGACTTCTCAGTATCCTCAATTAAATGGCTTCAAATGTTATTGTAAATCTGCCTCCTGTATCTCTCGTCTTTCACGATTTAACTTATTTCTAATAAACTATCCTGTCATAAGGACCGGGATAGTAGACGATTACATGTGGTGAATCCAGGAATTTGAATTCCAGTTTAGATGGAGGACTTTAAGATGGTGTCATATTCCAGAAAGCCTCATTAAGTACCTCATTGTCCGACTGCTGCTTGGCGCAGACAGACGGAGCAGAACAGACAGTAGCTTGTCAGAAAGCATGGATCTGCTTTCCGGGTTAAGCTGTCGTGTTGGTTTTATCGCCAGATTCATGCATTCTCAGTCACTACACACATTGAAGGGGCCTTAAAAACACAAATAAACATCTTCTTTTTTCCCCCTCTTTCATTCTCTTAAATTTTTTTCCCTCGGATGTTCCAGCTTGCAGGGAGCTCCATTGGCCCGCTTTGGTTTGTTCATCCCAGTGCGAATATGTGCATGACAGAGGGAGGGTGAGCTAGAGAGAGCTGGAGGAGGGGTGGCAAACTGGCAGTGCTGCAGCTCAGTCACATGGGCATCCACGAGAGGCCGGCAGACGGGCGCACTGACACTAGAGAGGCTGGCTGTATGTTCAGCTGCAACAGAGGCTCGCTGCAAGGGTGTTAACCCACTCCTGAGCAGCATGATCTGAGGCTGGAAGTGTCTCACTGGTTTGAGAGGAACTCTCAAAAGAGGCCTTGCCTTCAGCAATCATTCCTCAGCATGTTGTGAATTAGTCACAATAATGCACGTGTCTCTTGAACTGTTGTTAATAGCACTAATAATTCATTACAACTGCAGATACACGAGTGCACCATCAGGCTTGCCTATATGGTCCAAACGTACACCTATAGGCTTGTTATACCAACCTCAAACAACGTCCCTACATCCAGGGACCTAACATCCCTATTTTAGAAATGTACCTAAATAAAATCTACAGATCATTGACAGTGACCCAGTGCACCTTCGAACTCACTTCTAAACAATGATGAAATAAGGGTTCCTTTTTGAAAATCCTTACATTTTTGAAAACACAACTTTAAATAAAAGAGTTATTGAGTTATTATAGTTAAAATAAATGATTAAAAGATTGGATACTAGTACAAAAATAGATAATTTTTTTCCTTTTCCTAACTACGATCAAACTTCACATTTTATTTATCCTCCTGTGTACAGCGCTGCGCAGTCTGTGTCCAAAGCGCTGTAAGTTGAGAGGAGGCGACAAACGATGGCCTCCCGACCCCCGCCCCTCTCCCCGGGGCTTCAGTGTGAGTCTCCCGAGCCGGGCCGTGTCTGCTAGAGTCTGTGCTTCTTGTCATTTCTTCAATACACCACAGCAGGTTTTTGCCTGCCATTGCGAAACTGGACGAGGGGCTCGGCTAGTGTATGGCCACGCTGTGGCCTTAAGCCTGGTTTATAGTCGGTAACGCAAGACGCAACGCAAGACGCAAGACGCAACGCAAGCCCTTGCGCGGTTGCAAGCCCCCCCTTGCGTGCTTGCATGTGTCACCTCAATTTTCTAAACTTTACGCAAGACGCAAGCCCAAGCACTGGCTGTGTTCGAAACCGCCTACTACTTGAAAACGGCACTCATCGATCTGACAGTATGCAGAGCGTTTACACACAGTGCACTTCACTCCTGTCCGAGCCCAAATCAGCCAGCCTGAAAAGCTGATTTCCCTTAAGCCATAAACTCTGTAAATATATAACTTTAGCAACATTTGAAACATTTTCAGGCGAGAAAGTAGTCGTTTAGACCCCCAAGGTGTTGAAAATCTGACAAAATAACGGCTATTTACAAGAAGTAGAAGCATGAATCCACTCGAAGAGGTCCTGGCGGTGAATTTGCTTTCATCATAGTAGGCTTGTCATTGAAAAAACCCGCTACTCCACCTACTGTCCTGGCGGTGAATCGCCACGCAGCACACGCAAGCGCCGACAAAGCAAAATGAAGTATAAACGTCTCGAGCCATTAACATACGCGCAAGACGCAAGCGCAAGGGCAGTTAAAAGAAGTATAACTCAGCCTTTACACTTGACATTTTTGTGGGCTTGATGCCGTCTTTGTGGCCTCTTCAACATGGAAAAAGGAAATCCTGTGGATGGCTGTACGCTTAAAGAGCTCCCACAGAGGTTTGCTTTTATGACAGTGTTGTTACAAAAAATTGCCAAACTGTTTGAGTCTAATTTACTGGAATTTGTAAATTAGACTCAAACATAGGTCCATCATGACGTTAGTGACACGACTTTTTACCACGGGGCTGTGTCTCTGCTGGAAGTAAATAGGAGGGGGAGGGCGTAGCCTTTACTATGAGAGTGCAGGGGGAGTCGTGGCGAGCACAGGTGAAGGGACCTCACCTACAGTCTTCTGCTCATTCTGTCAGCATACAACTGTAACTTCATGTCGAAAACAGTTACGTATTTAAAGCGCCACCTATTGAGGAGTCTTTACTGTCGCTGCTCGGCCATCGACCCCGGATCATGTCGGTGGAAAAGCACGGCGTAGATTTTAAAATTCTGATTCCATCTTGGGCCCCGTCATGTTTACAACCACATCCGTGCTTTGTCTATCTTTGTTTGTTCTCAACAGTCAGACTGTGTTGCCGCACTCCCTTCATAAAGTCCGCCTCGTGGGCGGCTGAGTGTGATAGTGGTTTTGCAGAAAAACGGAAGAGACTGATTGATCCCATCCCTGTCTGAGGCTGTCTCTCACCCCCGCCATCACTGTTTCTTTCCACTCTTTCATTTGCTCATTTTGCGTTCTCTCTTGCCTGCCTTCTTCACCCTCCTCTACATTATTATGCAGAGTGTTATGTGTCTGTAATTATGCTTCCATTTCAGGCGTGCCTGGTGAAAAGCGGCCTCTGATTGCCTTTCCCTTCAGCCCCTCATCCTGTTATCAAACTAGAAATGATCATGATAAAGCAGATGTAATACTTGCATGACTGTACACGCTTTTTATTCTTTTCATATGGAAAAAATTAGCTGTTTTGTTATTTACTGAAGTAAATAAAAAGGTGTCGCTGTTGCATTTGTGTGTCAGTGTGTGTTTGAAACTGATTGAATTTGACATTTTACCATCAGTGGAAATTGTTTGTCTTCCACGCTTGAGCCGTTCTTACCTCGGTCTGCAGTGAAGGATATTTTGAACTTGAATTTGAATTAATTTGTAAAGTTAAAGAACACTAAGTGAAGCTGCATGTGGCCATAGCTGTTGCTGGTCACCAAAATCATTTGGATTCATTCTGTGGAGACTGTCATTTTCTGCAAAGGCTTTCCTGCAATCCATCAAATAGATCTTTTACTCGTGGCCAAACCATCGGACCATCAGACAGACTTACGTCAGTACGCTTCTACTATGTTGCCAGCATGGAAAAAAACGAATGCATTTAGTCACACGCATTGCACATGCGGCTTAAAGAAGGACAAGGTGCCCTTGCAGCTGATGTGTGTTTTTCCTGCAGTTACTCTGTTAGGCCCCTGCTTGTGTTTGACACTCTCATTACATAATGTCAGGCTGCCTCATCCACCCTTTGGGATTCATCTTTGTCATCGAGCTCCGACGAGGCTGAGTAATGGCACATCTTGTCTCGAATCGACTAACATAGCCACCTCTGTCCCTCTCCTTTTTCTCTCTTTCAGATGCAGCTGCTAAGAGAGCCTTCATCACAGAGGTGAGCCAAAGTCTGACCCTGTGATCTGTCTGCTCCCCTCGGCATCTCTTTTAACTCCTCTTTGATCTTCCACATCAATATCTGCTACCTCTTTGGTTTAAGCGAAATGAAAACGCCATGAATGTCTCATCTGAGGATATCGCTCAAATATTTGGATCAGTCAGTTATCTCTTTTGTGTAGTATGTGAAGGCTGCCATAGGTGTGAGTACAGGCTGAATGATAGCAGACAGGACAGCAGTCAGTGCTGTTTTCCTCTCTTTCGCTGACCCACATGGCTCATTTGATCTTAATCCTCCTAATTTGATAAAATCCCATTCATTTGGCACTTCAGATATTATACAGTATATCAAAGCAACCTTTCAAAAGTACTGCTGAATTTAGTTTAATTAGAGTCTGCGAAGCATTTAATTCCACTTAAATGCCAATTCAGAGCAAAAGCTCAACTCGGATTACTTAAAAACGCACTAGACGTATTTTCACTGGATAAGATTTTACATTTCTAATTCAGATTCTCCTATTAAATCTTATTAAATGATAAACTAAGCAATCAGACCACATGGTCTGCTTTGTTAAGGTGGTACAGTTTCTCTGTGTAATGGGTCTTACATTGGAAGTTTAAACACATCGGCAGTGAAAAATGTCTTGAAATTGCTCTCATTTGTTGCTACTATTTCACTCCTTGGTCTTTGATATTTGAATTAGTTAATATTAACGAGCAGGTGTAAAAACCACAAATCTGTCTCTCTCCATATTATCAGATGCCCTCATCCTCAGGCCAGCCTGGTCAGGGAAAAAAGATTGGCCACAGAGGGGTGGATGCATCAGGAGAAACTACATATAAAAAGGTGCTGGACACGGCACATAGAGTTGATGCAATGCATTGTCTGGCTTTACAGATGCAAAGTGTTTTTAGGTGCTTTGAAGTATTTCATTCGCTGTATGTCCCTCTTCCTCCTCCGCCCCCCTCCCTGCAGACCACATCATCAGCCTTGAAAGGTGCCATCCAGCTGGGAATCGGTTACACAGTAGGAAACTTGAGCTCCAAGCCTGAGAGAGATGTGTTGATGCAGGATTTCTATGTGGTGGAGAGCATCTTTTTCCCCAGGTTGGTACTGTTACCAAATGCCCACCACACCAGTTCAGTGCACCCTGTGAGGGTACTTCTGTGTGAATGAGTGTTGTTTGGCATGTGTTCTATAGTCTGATTGCTTTTACTCTGCTTTCGTTCTGCACTCTAGTGAAGGGAGCAACCTCACTCCAGCCCATCATTTCCCAGACTTCCGCTTTAAAACATATGCTCCCGTGGCCTTCCGTTATTTCAGGGAACTGTTCGGTATCAGGCCGGACGACTACCTGGTAAGATTTGCTCCACTGTGTTCCTTAATTGAATTAAGTTTTTTTTCTTTTCTTTTTTTTTTTTTGTTCAGTCGTAAGGAAAATTTAAGATTAGAGCCTGGTGGTGATAGAAAAGGATGCATTGAGCTGACTAGCTATGGGAGGGAGGTGAGAGAAAAAAGCAAAGGAAAACAATGGAACACAGTAACTGAGCAGAAAGATGTGAGACCTGAATAAGAAAGATTTGTAGATGAGAGATTGGGTGTTAGGAGAGCAAAAAAGTGAAGGAATCCGGATAAGAAGGACACGACATCAGAAAGTGGGGAGAAGAGAGGCCTGCTAAAGAAAGAAGGAAGTGCAGCTTGGCTCCATTAGGGTGGAGAACCTCGAGGCCGCATGATTCACCACCCTGCCCTCAACAGCACAGCTGCATATATACATTAACTGCCGAGTCACTGTTTAGGCAAACTCCATGTTGTCTTTTATGCACTGGCACTCCGACCGTGGGGAAATACCACAATGTGCCTGTTTTTCTCAGCCAGCCAATCGACACTACTCAGCATGTCTGCACATGTGGGGACTCACCCACTTCTTTTTGCCTAATTTTGGATTTCATTACACTGAAATTGTTGGTATGACTCAGTCTGTTGATACACAGATGCTCAAAATCAGAAACTAATTACTAAGCCCTTTAAAGTGATACTCCGGAGTAGATTCAACCTGGGGTCATTTGAACCGTGATATCCAGCTAAGTAGCCCACCCGCAGTTTTTTCGATATTGACTGAACATCAGCTGAGTTACAGAGTTATCCCGAATAGCATCGTACAAGGGTTAATGGATCCTGGTCCGTATCTCCAAAATTACCACACTAAAATCACATGCCATGACACCAAACTTCTACAGGAGTACAAATATGGTCTGTACTCAACAAACGATGCATTTGGAAGTTTGAAAATAGTCCAGGAGTTTATTATTATCAACACAAGCCTGATAGCTTCTCTGCAGCTAAAGCTGCGTCGACGTCACTTCAGAGAGCTGGGAGCTTCAAAATAAGATGAGGGTTGGTCTACTACTGTAGACAACTAAGTATATGCTATATTCTACATGCTTTTTTTTATGAATTTTTATGTTGTAGAGTTGTGAAGTTATTTTATCAATGGAGAAATTGAGCAGCCTTGCTTTGTTGTCTACAGTAGTAGATCAACCCTCATCTTATTTTGAAGCTCCCAGCTCTCTGAAGTGACGTTGACGCAGCTTTAGCTGCAGAGAAGCTATCAGGCTTTTGTTGATAATAATTAACTCCTGGACTATTTTCAAACTCCCAAATGCATCGTTTGGTGAGTACAGACCATATTTGTACTACTGTAGAAGTTTGGTGTCATGGCATGTGATTTTAGTGTGGTAATTTTGGAGATACGGACCAGGATCCATTAACCCTTGTACGAAGCTATTCGGGATAACTCAGTAACTTGGCTGATATTCAGCCAATATCGAAAAAACTGCGGGTGGGCTACTTGGCTGGATATCACGGTTCAAATGACCCCAGGTTGAATCTACTCCGGAGTATCACTTTAACTCAATTCATTCGTCCTTTATTTACCACCTGAATATTTGGCAGCTTGCACTTAAAAAGGACAGGGCATAACTGAATGCAAAGCATCCACGTGGAAGAGAGCGTTAGAGAGTTCAGGTTTCTGTACTTTTCCAGAGGTGGTACCGTTGGTGTCATTTTCCATTTGTAGCAGTAGAGTTGCTGGTTTTTTTTGGCTTTTAAAGAGATTTCTACGGGGAGATTTTTGGGAACAGCACCTTTGTCTGGGCTGCATTGTTCTAATTTACTTGAATGCAACATGTTTGGCATGCACGTTGTTTTGTGAAACATTTTAATGATACAGTACTGTCATGCACACGCAAGTGAAGTACCTGGATGTGTTTGAACAGCAGCAATGGTATGACATGGTCAAATTTTTCTAAGTCGAGTCTTTGACCTTGAGCCTCGCCTCAGATAAAGCCTGGAAACCCCCCCCTTACAGCTTCCTTTGCTTATTTGCATAAATTTCAAACATACTAACTTATTTCTTTACTTCTGTTCAGTAAGTGTCTCCTGAAACCGTTCTGAGCGCTGCCTCTCACTTCGAAAAACCTCTGTTCCCCACTAACGTGTAAAGGTGTTTCACTGTTTCCTTTCTTATCTCGTTTAGGATAAATACACGGGACAATCCTTCATGTTATGAAAGGAGATGTTTCCATCCAACCGTTCCTTACAGCAGCAGCATTCCAAATGCTCCTTAAACCCGCGTTTAACGTTTTTTTTCATACATTTATACTAATTAGGAGTCAAAATGAGAAATAGATGTGATGAGTTTGGTCGTTCGCATTCATATAGCCTGAATGAGGGAAGGTGCACATTTAACAGTCCATCTGTGGATCATAGTAGTTTCACCATGACAGTCCCACGTCAACAACATCTGCCGTCACATAGCCAAGTACAGTCAGAGTCTCTTATTACCGCAGCTGTTATTCCCTTAGTCTTTATCTATTCTCCTGCACATCTTTCATTGACTTTGTGAGGTTTTAGGAAAACAGAGTTTTAGTTGATTGGTTGGTTCTTAGTTGAAATTTTTTTCAACTTTATGCAGTTTTGAGCAGGTGTTCACAGTCGGCAGATGTTTTTGATCACTTCACGAGCCACATTTATTTAGATTTGTATCAAATCAAACTTTTCACTTTTATTTGGCTGGAAGTTGCGACCGGCCACATAGCATGAGAAATAAATCCGACAATTCATTAATTAGCAAAATAGCTGCAGCCTCGAATGTACATTACACAATCCACCTGTAATTTTTAACAAACTGAACGAGTTGTCTCCTTTGGCTTGTTCTAACATTGAGAGAACAGAGGTCGTTACAATGAGAAACTTTGAGAAACACTTTGCCAAAAGATCGCCGCTGCTGTTCAACGCTGCCGTCTGTTGCTGAGCACTGAAAGTTGTTTATTCACACCTACAGGAATACTTTCTGTCCTGTTCGATCGGGCTTGTTGGTGTGAAAATAAAGGGAGAATCCAACGAGACTTTCATGTGCCGTTTTTAAATTTTTTTAGTCCAGCTCTTCTAGTTGTGTTTTCATTCAGTAAAGGTGTGAGACTGAATGTCAGGCAGCACAGAGAGAGGAGCACAGAATGGGCTCATTAGCTTAACCCATCTCCACGTCAGCACGAGACTTATGTGTGTTTTAACAAATCTAGAATTAAAAGCATTGTCATTTTGACCTTCTAATGTTGTATATATAGCTGCTCTCTCTTTCCTGTACCAATTATTCTACTTCTTCCTCACTGTTCAGTATTTTGTTTTTTATTGTGTGCATGTATGCAAGTCTCTATATGACATCTGATCCCCTCAATTACATCTAAATACACAGATATTCTGCACATATTTTCACGATAGTTTTCCGCAACCAATAATATAACCATATTCAATGTTATTTTTGAATACACACCAACTGAACTGTACTGTTAACAGCTAGCTAAGACTACTTCTTAATAGCTTTGATTCCCCAAAATATAAGCAATTCTGGGGCCTAAAGAAAAGGTTGTGTAGTAGTAATGTTTTGTTCTCTAAGTCTCTGTTTCTTTGTGCTTCTCTTTGTGAACCCGCAGTATTCCCTATGTAATGAGCCCCTGATCGAGCTGTCCAACCCTGGAGCGAGTGGTTCAGTCTTCTATCTTACCAAGGACGATGAGTTCATCATCAAGACCGTGATGCACAAGGAGGCTGAGTTCTTACAGAAACTGCTGCCTGGATACTACATGGTAAGCAAAGTGGGTTTAGTGAGAGGGAGAGGCTCTTTGACAGCGTGTCTGAAATGTGAATGATTTAAAAAGGTTGTTCTCAATGGCGTGCATCAGCCCTTTGACAGTTTTAGGTTCATGGTAGGCATCCCACTTGCAGGGTTTCACAGTAAAAAAATATAGAAAACATCCCGTTATGAAGGGACACAGATTCATAAGCGTGAGTGGACCGCTGCACCCAAAATCGTTCACACTTTTGTTTAAATGCTGACCTCTCCGGATGTTTTTGGTTGAGATCTCAGGTTTACGTAAGGCCCTGAAAATCCCTCCTCCAAGCGTGTCATCCTTTTCATGGAAAGCAGACGTATAGGCTCTCATCGTGTCTGGCTGACACCTCAGGCCATGCGGTTTCATAAGAGACTGGCTGGTTTTCATGTAGCCAGATGTACTGTATTTAAGCCTAACAGAGCGTAGCTTTTACCAACATAAGCCCACCCCCTCCGTAGTCGGGTGGCTCATTCCGATGGCCAACCAGCAACAGCTCCATGTATGTCCACGTTAGTTCTCCAGCTTCTCAGGTTCACGACCCTCGGCCTTGTGTTTATTCGTGCGGGGAAAGCCGCGGGCAAAGACCACTGCAGGAACTCATTTAGCCTCTCTGTGTTGTTTCTGCTACTCCCCATTTGGACAACATGATTGGATGGTGTGGCAGGAGATGGGAATAAGCTTCGGCAGTAAAGCCTATCAAAAAGCAAAGTGGGTCGCGTTCGGTATGAGGAACATCCTGCAAACACACACTAACGGCAGTTCCAAGTAAGAGAAAGACAGCATTAAGGTGCAATAGAAACGTGTAGAAGGGGTTTCCAGTATCTTTAAAAATGAGCCAATGATGTGCATTTCCCTTTCAGTGCATGATGAGAACAAAGCCAACAGACCTGAACATCACATTGGGTTAATCATTAAGACATGCTGAAGACTCAGCACATTTACTGTGACCTTTTCATGCTCTTGGTTGTGCTCTGAAGCACTTTGGTAGGTGTAATTGGTATAAGTAAGCAGTTTAATGAAAGTGCAGATATTCAGGCTCACATAGAAAGGCTGTACCCCGGGGCTAGAGTAGGTGGACTGAGGAAAACCCATTTACAGACTCAGATTAATAGGAACTTGGAAAAGCATATGATTAAAAGCTGTAAACTGTTGTTTAAGCACCACAAACTCGTCCGCATTTGCAGCGAACACGTTACACACAGCATGCGGGCAGTCACTGGTGGAGCTCCACGTGTCGTCCGCAGCAGACCAGCTGAGGAGCCTTGCTCTAGGCAGCTTGCTGATCACAGTGATGTAACCGACTCCCCGCTGCTACTTCTCTCCCTTCTTTGTATTTGTCCTCCTATTACATCCCTCTTCCTTCCATCCCCTTTCATGATAAAAAGCCTTATCACTCTTCCTGCTATGACTAATTTCTTTCTTCATCTCTCACTCATGTTTAATCCATCCCCTTTTCTGCTTCTTTTTTTATTTTTAATTTTCTTGCTCACATTTATTCTCCATCCCTCCTCTGCTGCCTCTCCTCCTCACGTGTCCGTTGCTGGCTTGTCACGGCTCTGCCCTCCTAACATTGACATAAGGGTCGTGTTTGGTTGAGGGCTGAGGACGCTGCCTCTCTGTGTGTGTTCTGTCTCCCTTCATCATCGTGCTGCTTCCTTTACCCGTTTCTCTTGGTACAGCAAAGGTCATTCAGCGAATGTCGAGCTCTCTTAGCCACACTTCGGTATTCATCCTTTATCTCTGCTATGTCTGCACGGCTCTTCCCCCGTTTGTATTCATTTTTGCTCCTGAATTCTCTGCGTTGCCACTTTACAGACCAGCACCATCGCTTTCATTCTCTGCCCTCATTTCTCTAATGGGACTGAGCTGGCCCGGTTCCCAAGGTCAAAGCAGGTTTTTCTCTGAGCACCCAGCCCGACTAACCTCATTTATTTGGATTGACTACTGAAACGTTCTGCACAGATTGGAGACGGGAGTGGAGAGCCATGTATGGAAGAATCATAGAAAAAGAACAAATAAATCACTTTCAAAGTACTTTATGAAATGTTTGCCGATAAAACAGAACCGACATGTGAATTTGGAGCCATCTTAAAGGTTATTCAACCTTTCTTTAAACAATCTCTAGTGAACGAACTTCTGCTTAAGCTGTTAGCTTGTAATTATTTACCCTCAGGGTCTTTGCTGTGACATCACAGATCATGATATGAAAAACCAAAGTGAAATGAGAATCAAACGAGCAAACAAAATCAAAAAACACAAGAGAAGGCAAGAGAATTGCTAAGTCATATCTGTGACTCCACAACTGGAGGTCTTTACTATATCCTATAAACTGTATGATATATTCTTTGTCATGGACTCCTTAAAGATCATCTGACAGAAGGATTCAAATACAGCGGCAGGCTGCAAAAAAAAGAGTGGTTGATGATGCAGCTATGTCACATGTGACATTTCATCGACATTGGTTTAAAATGCCAGCTCCAAAGTAAAGGTGTCCCATTTTGGCATTGACCTGTCACCTCGCCTCCTCTATCCTTGTTGCTATTCGTGCCTTTTCTGCCTACGCTTCTGGTTGGAGGGACAAAGAAACCGAGTATGTAAAAATAAATAAAAAAAGTTTGAAACTGGTACAAGTGGAGACCCCTTGTGATTAAACCATAACTTCATCAAAATGTCTCTGCTCTCTATTTTACATCCCTCTCGGTTTTTTTGCCACTTTGGCCACTGTGATTGGTTGGCAAAATGTCCAAGGAAACACCTTAAAAAAAGACCACAAAAAAGGAAATGTTTGGCAAAATTTCCTAAATATGACCCTAAAAATATAGGATTATCAAAAAGCATTTCTTTGAACTAAAATCTTTCAACGTGTCTGAAACGTGTAGAAAACAGAGGAAACGTAAAAAATTTGATCACCAGCTTTTCTCCACACATTTTTCCCACAGATGTAAGGTCCTTGAATCTCTAAACCAACATGTGACCCTCTGTTTTCTCCCACCTCCTCTCCTCCAGAATTTGAATCAGAACCCTCGCACCTTGCTGCCCAAGTTCTTCGGCCTCTACTGTGTCCAGTCAGGCGGGAAGAACATCCGCGTCGTGGTCATGAACAATGTCCTGCCCCGCGTGGTTCGCATGCACCTCAAATACGACATGAAAGGTTCCACCTATAAAAGGCGGGCATCCAAGAAGGAGAGGGAGAAGGCCAGGCCCACCTTCAAAGACCTGGACTTCATGCAAGATATTCCAGATGGATTGATGCTGGACCAGGACACCTACAACGCTTTGGTGAAGACTCTACAGAGAGACTGCCTGGTGAGAAAAATGGCTGAAAAGGCTCTCGCCACCTCTGCTTTCTCATTAGATAGACACAGCATAGAGGTGCAAGACAGAGGGGCGGGGCGGGGCGGGGGGCGGCAGTCAGTAAGGGTAGTTTACTGATTGCTAAGGAGAGGATACAAGGACTAGAAATAGAGCAGACGGAAGGACAGAGTGATCAACCGATTGTAGAAAATTTCATACAAGAGCATAGGTAGCTCCCCTAATCAGTAAAAGAGAATAATTGATCCGGGGGATGGAAGGAAAGAATAAATCTGTCTAAGGCACGATTTGGCATTCCCCCAATCCTTCACTATGAATTAGAAGTTTGTTATGAGCAAGACATTTAACAAAGTGTCTGGTTGGGTTGCAGGCCTGCCCTTGTCTTGTAAATCACTGCGTCACGTTTACATTAATTGGCCTTGCGCTTGGAGAAGAGTGTATGTGCACACTCTGGTTGTCATACGCATTGTTTATTCATTTGTGCATACTTGTGCCTTACTGTAGCTTGTGTATAGCATTAAAATCTTCAGCGTTCTAGGTGTGATGATAAAGATAAAAGCTTTCAGACAGATACGGGCCTCACACGTCTGTCAGTCACAGCCCTTTAAGATGTGTTCCTATGTGGCCTGTGCTTAGGTGCTGGAAAGCTTCAAGATCATGGACTACAGCCTGCTGCTCGGGGTCCACAACATGGACCAGGCAGAGAGGGATAGGCAGAACGAAGGCTCCCAGGGCGACAGCGATGAGAAGAGGCCTGTGGCCCAGCAGAAGGCCTTGTACTCCACTGCCATGGAGTCCATCCAGGGAGGAGCCGCCTGTGGAGGGTCCATCGACACCGACGACACGTGAGTTGAACTTGAGAGACAAGGAACCATTTATAAAAGAGGAGAGGGTAAAAAATGGGTCTGCCAGTGCTTAAAAATGGATATCTCATGTCTCAAATTTACCGTTTTAATAGAGATGGTGTGTGACAGATAAACCATAACTTCTTGTTCATTAGAAGTTATTCAGTGTTTCTCATTACTTTCCCTTAAGCCCACCTGCATTCAATGATAATATAATATAAAATAGAAATACATACAAATGAAGATTATTTTTGGTTAGTTGTAACAAAGCTCCTGATGTGGCAAGTTTTGTTCTTTGTACGCAGGATGTTGCAACTTAAACTTCATGTGCCACTTTCAAGTTATCCTGTAAAACCGATCAAAGCTGCAGCACATGTAAGGGGGTAAAAACATACCAATTCTCCACACTGAATGTATATAGCTTGATGCTCTCAAGTCAGAACGTTTGGAAACGTCATCTTGAGTTTGAAGGAAAAATAATCCAGTTCTATCAGATTTTCTTCCGCCATTGTAGAAGATATAAGAGAATTGAGAATCATCTCCTTCTCTGTGCAGTGAGACGCTGTGTGGCTTTGGGATTATGAGTTATTTGACTACAGGGGAACATTGGTGACAAAAGGATTCGATGGACAATCGAGCTGTGCCTGAATGGGATGTTTGCTGAAGCAGACAGTAAGATGTCAACGGTGGTGGAGAAAGGTTTAACAGTAAAGAACAGTTCACAGCATCTGGAGCTCTGGATATCCAGTCATTTAAACTCAGCAAGTGTACTGCTGGTTTTAACTTCGGACATCTCACAGAAATATTAGACTAAATGATGTTGTTTAGGATGCTGCTGCCTATGGAAGCCATCATCAGGTGACGGGTTTATTCCTTGACTGGACGCTGTGCAGGCAGTGATGGCTGTGTGTGAATACTGCCGTGTCCTCCTGACGGCCTTCTCATTTCACTCTCGCTTCCCTTCTCTCTCAAAGGATGGGCGGCATTCCGGCTGTTAATGGAAAAGGGGAAAGACTTCTTCTCTACATTGGACTCATTGACATCTTGCAATCCTACAGGTGATTGTTACAGAAATGAAATTGCTGGGAAAAAAATGGTCAGCGTCTGTGCATCTGACAGTATGATACTGCTGACATGAGCTGGAAGTTAAGTCCGTGTGAGTACATGCTGTACCTTCCCGCTGCTGCAGACCACCTTCTATTCTGACTATTATGCCTTTAGATGGCATTTTTACGGCCCTCAGCCTGCAGGCAGGATGTATATTAAGTGTATGGCTATGAGTCTTTTATATGAGACCTGTTTAACATCATTTAAACTGTGCTTCTGTTTGTTTCTGCAGGCTTATCAAGAAACTGGAGCACACGTGGAAGGCTTTGGTTCATGATGGGGTGAGTTTCGTGGCTCTTTACGTGGCACATGATGAACTTCAGCCTTGAGTTTGATTTCTGATTTATTTTGGCGTGAGAAGTTTTATTGGTTCCAAGCTCAGCAGACATAGTTGCTTTGAAAAAGAGTGTCTTTGGGGACTATCACCTCACCTGTGGTTCTTTCTCCTTTCCTCTATTCAGCTTACTCAAATGTTAATTATATGCCTATCAACGGTCCCAGTATTTTATAGAAGTAATATTTCAGTATAGCTGTGCATTCCATAAAAAAAAGTTAATCCTCTTCATTTTTGTCATTGTTTTATATTTTAGCTAAATCGGAGCAATAAATCAATTGAATGAGCTTTTTAGATGTCACCATGTGAAACGCAGAAACCTTTGTTTGTTTTAACTTATTAATGTTTACTCATTTTGAATTCAAAGTTTGCACTTTGAGTGAAATGAAATGATCCTGTGTTCTTTTGTGGTTGCCAGGACAACCCCTCTGTTCATTTTTAAAAAATGCTGCATGTGGCCTATAATTTTTAATGATCAACAAAGCGTCGCTGTTTTCTCGTCAAATACTGTAGGCCTCTATAAACATGCAGGATTAGAGACCCGGACGTTGTGTGTTTGCACTATTGGTGTTATTAGAATCGAGTTCAGTAAATCATTTACTGACTTCGAGTGAAACTGATTCACTGCAGAGAAACTTTTCTATTTTCCCTTTTTTTTTTTTTTGGGTGGTTGAGCTAACAGAATAGAGACTCAGAAACGTTTTGTTCTGTTAGATGTCAACCTCGCAAAATCCTTAACTTGAGCTTGTGTAAAAGATATTGCAGACAAAGTAAAAATCAAATTAGAAAAACTTCCCCTCCCCATAACAGCCCATAAAACATGGCGCAGTTCATTAGAGTCAGCATCCAATTTCTGGAACTGCGAACTAAATTAACTTCAGGTCATGCAAGTTGATTAGCTTAGATTTGTTAACTAATGTGGCAAAATGAACAAAGAAGGTTCACTGAATGTGCTAATAAAACTCTGATAAAAGTGATAAAAGTGTCTTCACTGTGGCATCATCAGCAAATTCATGATGGAAATGCCCCTTTATCCTAGCCTGGGAATTCCCATGCTGCTTTGCGCGTGATTTCATTCTCACTGCAAAGTCAGCCTGGAAACGACGTCTATGCGCGACACCGAAGCTAGTAGAGTGTTAATCCAACATGGCAGCGGACACAACGTTACCGTTCGATGCAGCCTTAGAAAGTGTTTTAAGTAGCTTAGAACGCAAGTTTACTTTTATTTTACTTTTTTTTCTTCTTCTACCTCGTCGAATTTCAGTCGTCATCTGGTATAAGTGATACAATTGACTATGAATCGCGTGCAAAGCAGCATGGGAAGAACCAGACGCCATTTGATAGACATTCGTAGCGCCCAATAAACGGCTCTAGGCATTCGTAAACCACGCCTCAAATACGAGAAAATGCACACCTAGTTCCTAGACCACCATCTCATTGAGATTGTGGACGCGTCAGCCAGGCTACCTTTATTTTGTTTACATTTTCTGTTGCGCCATCGTATTTGACGCCACAATTTAAATTTGCATGAGGATAGATATAATTAAGCTGCTTTGTAACTTCCGTGAATGTTTCTGTTCTGCGTTGTTTATACTGTAACTGATTCTTCGTTTCTGTGGCACCTCACGTTGTTTCATCCTCTCGGGATGAGGAAGCTGCACTTCATCATAGTTCGGCCTCATCAGTCGCCCCCCCCCCCTCCTTTGTTCTCCTTGCTCGCTTCCCTCTCCCCCAGAAACAAACTCATTCGCAAAATATGTGTGGGGAAGCAAAACAGCCTCCTGTGCATCACTGTTTCTGACTTTATGTAGATTACACACATCTTGTGCAACAGTGATGATGAGCTACTAACTAAGATGATGTCCCTTTACTTCGTCAGCTGTCCTCTGTCGTCTGTCACACTAAACCAAACACCAAGTGTCATCTGTCGGTCTGCTGGCAGTGTTATCTCAGTCTGCTGATACATAAATAATGAAGTGGAGTGTCTGTAGCCTCGTCTGACTGTTTCTGTGTGATGCTCAGCGACGCAGTTTGATCCAGTGAAAAGAATGACTTAAATGGGAAAATAGAGACAGTCTTATCGACTGTAAGCACCGGTTTGCAAATTCTTTTCTGCCCCATTTGTCTCATTAATCTCTCCCGTCTCTCCCTCAGGACACTGTGTCCGTCCACCGGCCAGGTTTCTATGCCGATAGGTTCTTCAAGTTCATGAGCAGCACAGTTTTCAAGAAGAGCTCCTGTGAGTCCACTGTGCATCCAGACACTGCCTTACATAGTCAGGCACTGCAGGCACTGCAGTGTGGGAAGAACCACACGGAGACACAAATGTCAAATGCCAGGCTTCTGTCTTTTTTACTCCCAAGCCTGGATCGGAAAATCAGATACTGAGGCTAGAAGCCTTATTAGGTGCTGCTAATCTCTCTGATTTATTGTATTTACGTGCATTTTCCCTCAGCTTTGAAGTCGTCTCCATCCAAGAAGGGCCGCGTGTCATTGTCGGTGCCGAAATTTGCTGGTCCCGGTGCAGCATGGTCAGCCAGCCAGCTGGCCTCTGAGAGAGACGAGAATATCTACGACCTGAGGGGAGCTCGCAGCTTCCCAACATTAGAGGATGAGGGTAAGTGCACGGTGCATATTAATGCAGTGTCACAACCTGAGCCGGAGGCAAATCATATAGAGCCGACGTCCATGATCATTTGGACTGCATTTTCTGTTCAGATTCCCAAAGGAAGGAAGGCAGAGGGTTATAATCATTTTGCAAACAAATAACATGACAACAAGCAGTCCCTGACAGACTGCTGATTTTTAGCTGTAACCATGGAAAAGAAATTAAGAATAAGTGCCGACAGAAATGGAAAAAGAAAAGAGGACAGCCAGCAGCTCCCTCCAAGATAAACAGTAACCTCTGTTTTCTCCCACCAGGTCGACCAGATCTTCTGCCGTGTACTCCTCCATCGTTTGAGGAGGCCACCACGGCATCAATCGCCACCACTCTCTCTTCTACCACCTCTTTGTCCATCCCTGAGAGATCTCCCTCTGACACAGCCGAACACCCCCGCTACAGGTACTAACTGGCATAGTCAGGCCTCTTCCACCCCGAAGGGGGCATTTAGAATAAACATTTTTTTACGGGTTTTCATGGAATATTCTTCATGTCACAGTTCTAGTTAACATTGTGTCGTCAGCAGTTAGTAATGTGAACATTAAAGGATCCACAGATGCTGTATGTTAGCAGCTGCTGAAGCTCTCCTTCACATCTCGTACTCACAGTGCTTTCTCTGTCTCCAGGAGGCACACCCAGTCTCTCAGCCATGACGGAAGGTTAGTTGAATCATAAACCCTTTTTTTTTTTTTAAGCAGGATCCACTGAGCTGCTTTTCCAAAGTTCTGTTGCCTACGAGCCTCATGTTTTTACAGCATTAAGCGTCTCTGGGCGCGGTGGGCGGATAGCAGAGAACATGTTAAGTCTCTGTGTTTGTGTTTGTGAGCGAGCCCCTCCTTGCCGTTGCAAAGATGTGGCTGTTTGGCGTGTCTGTGTGTTTTGGCATTTAGCTTCCTCTGCGCATGGTTTTCTTTACGCGTGCGTGGTTGTTTGTTTTTTCAGGACCCAGGAGGAGCTGCGTGTGCGTGAGGAAGATCAGCAGACTATCACAGTGGAGGTGGAGTTGAAAAGACACGACAGTGAGCCGACCATCTCTGTTCCGCAGCCGTCACCTGAAGCCAGGTAGAAACACGCCTCTCTGTAAGATGGCAGACTAACTGACTCATTTACCCATGTCATGTGGTCAGAAACTAAGACAGGAGAGAGGTAAATGCTCTTTTTATGTGGGTTTTTGTTTATATGAACCCAGCATCAAAAACAAAACTGCAACCCTGCATGGGCCTTGTTCAAACTGCTGGCAAATCAGATGTTGTTTCTATATCCTGCTCTGTAGGACAGAGTTTACTGTCTACTCTTTTATTTGGAAGTGATTTGGAAATGGGTTCATCCAGACATCAACACCTGATCTTTATGAATTGCTGTGGCAGTAACGTTGATGTCAGCAACAACATACAATAGCAGCAGTACTGACAAAGGACTTTCCTTTAAAGTGCCAGCAGCACTGCAGTCTTTCTAAATTTGATGTCACTGATGTGCGCTGCGATTGACACAGAAAAAAAACTACTGGCACCTCGTTGTACGCTGTCAGAACATCCCCACTCAGATGCATCTGTAGAAATCTGATCTGAGTCACGTTTTAAACCATTTTGCCAAAAAACAAAAAGAAAGGACTCATGTGATATTTTGCCATCCAGACGATGATCAGTCTGGTTATAATCTGCATATGTCAAAGAGCCGATTCCGACTGGCATTCATGAACATAACATCGGGAGCTTTGGTGACATGGCCGTAGCGACATTAGAGGACAGCGAGGTCTGGACCTCCCTTATTTCATCCAAGTTTTTTTTTTTTTTTTGGACCGCCCAAAAATGCCCAACTGAATCAAACATAAAAAAACCTCAAAACCTCTGTGAAACGTGCTTTGCAGATTGTGGTTAACATCCATGGGCTTTGTTTTCGTTTTTTGCCTGTGTGAGTGAAAAAGACTGTGTGAGTGGAGTGGTGCGACTCGTGGAAGAGAACGCAATTCAGCAGACACCGCAAATGATTAAGCCTGCGCAGCGCAGCACTTGGGCGCAACAAAGCCAACAGTTTTAAAACAGTAGGTGATGCCATTTGTACTTTTAGGGGCTGTAATTTGCAATGATTTATTTCTACGTGAATATTATTTTTATTTTGAAATATCACTACCATTCATCATTCAGTTCAACAAGTTCAAAGTTACCCCCTATATTCTTTAAAACATGGTGGTGTACTATATAAAAAATGTAAATGGGGCGGTCTGTGGCGTAGTGGGTACAGCAGACGCTCCATGTACAGAGGCTATAGTCCTCGTGCAGCTGGCCCCGGTTCGAATCCCGCATCGGATGGCCCTTTGCTGCGTGTTATTTCCCTCTCGCTGCCCCTTGCTTCCTGTCTCTCTTCACCCTCCTATAATAAAGGCATAAAAAGCCCAAAAAAAAAAAAAAGTAAATTTAGTACAGTACATTTAAAAAAATAAATGCTGGTTTATACAATTAAAAGACATTTAAACAATACAACTCTTGTGTGACCTGTAATTTAATAAATACATTAAAAAATATAAATATATATTGAACATATACATAAATGTAGGCTGTGTATTAAAAACTATATAATTTAAAATATATATATATATGTATATATATATATATTTTGTAAAAATTTCGGCTCGCACTGTGCGCGCGTATCATGGACCTCACCTATTCCAAAATCCTGGCTACAGCCCTGTTTGGTGAGTGAGATTATTTCAGATAGAGGAGTCAAAACAAACCTGTATGTTAAGATGCATAAAGGAGGCCAAACCCAATGTAGAGCCAAAGGGATATGAAAAAAAACAAGTAGTACACACTCTCATTCTGTGTCCTTGCTATAAAGACCACGATACAGGATAGAAACGTTGCAGAGCCTTCGTGACCCCAATCATCCAGTTTATGACTCAGTTTGACGCTGCACTATAAATAAGCTGCTGCCAGTGTCTCACCTGGTTTCAGACAGCTGTTGGATTAGTACACCTGGCTCACACACACACACAAATGTGAAAGCAGCTTAGCCCATTTGTTTATTGCGCTCAGAGGTCTATTGTTATGGACAAATAAATGCCGCAGGTGCTGTCGGGAGCAGGCGTCCAGAGTAATTGGGTTATGGGAGAAGTGGACACATACACGGAAATTTGTGTCGTGGGTGCGTTTGTTTTTGTGTGAGGCAGACAATGGGCCAAAAAAAAGGTCCGAGATGGGGGGGGCAGCCAGTAAAAGTAGGGCAGTGGGCCAGGAAGTCTGTTAGCCTGAGGCTGCTACCATGAAACTTAGCATGTTTAACCTGGCTTTCAAATACAGATTTGGGCATTTTAGTTCTATTTGAAAGTTAAACTACATACAGTGTTTGGGTTCATCAGATCGAATTGATTTTTTTTGTAACCTATGAGTAAAACGTGAAGCTTGCTCTCATGATTATGTCACCGAGGATTAAAGTGTGTTTGTCAAGAGAAACTGACTGAATAATTGGATTTGATGCTGAGAGGACAGTGGCTAGACATATGGCCTGGGGGTCTGGAAGGGGCTGGTGGGGATGAAGAAGGCCGAAAATGGGAGGATAGAAGCAAGAAGATACATGAGGTGAAGAAAAAAACAATGGAGTGATTGATTGGAACATGATTGGGACAGTGAGCCTTGGACAAAGAAGAACAGGAGTATATGAAATTAAAAAAACAAAGGTGGGGTGTAACGTGGTTAGATGGGATTGGGTTGAAGAGGATCTCTCTACATGGCGACCATCATCCCGTCCCTCTCTTTTATTCAGCCAGTCAGTTCCCCAAGTCTGCTTTTTTTGCTTCACGGGCCAGCTGCCAGGCCTTTCCTCTAGTGGAGCTAAGTTTAAACACAGAAGCTGAGAAAGCAATGTGGAAGCGCTTAAATCCTTCCTAATAGTTGATGATCTGGCCAGGAACAAAAAAAATAAAAGGATTGTGGCAGCACGCAGCCAGCTGGCACATCTTTGAGCTTAAGCATTTCAAGTACAGGAACCGTCACACAGCTGTTGAATTTTAGTCATGGGTGGTCTTCTCTAGCAGTTTTGTCCCGTTCCTCTGCCGTGCTGCAGGAGAGTGGCTCGTGGCCCAAATAATGGCTCTTCCTGTCAGAAACTGCTGTCTGTCTGTGTGTGTGTGGTTGTTTCTTTTGTCCTTAATCTCCAAGGACTCAGAGGGACAGACATAAGGTGCCATTACTGTAGCAATTGCTGTAACTTTCAACTCATGAAAGCATTTAAGTTGCTGGAAAACGCCTTAAGAGTTGTCTACGTTCTTAATTTTAGTCCAATCTGAACAAATTCAGCTCTCTCGAAAACTGTTCCAAGCACCATCCCATTTTCTGAAGTATCAGAGTAATCCAGTGATAGTGACTGATTTAATGTGCAATGGTGCCAGTTTGAAAAGCTTTCTTCCACACAAAGTCTCAAATAGATTTTTATATGCGTCCGTGTTTCCACAGTGAGCTCCAGAAAGCAGCAGGCGCAGAGGAGGCGGCGCCTTCCGACTCCTTGTCGGCACCTGAAGCGGCCTCATCCTCCTCGGCTGCCCCAGCTGCTCCTTCCTCTCCGGGGCAAGCCGAGGAAGCCCCGTCCAGTCCCAAGGTGGCGGTGGTGGAGGCGGACAGGGCCAGCCAGGTGTCCGGGTCCGGGTGCACCAGCCAGGCTTCAGTCGACGACGAGGATGACGTGCCAATCACAGATATCTACTTTGTAAGTATTCGCAGATACAAACTATCTGTTCACACAAAACAGCCGCATTATTCACAAGGAAATCACTTCGATTTTTATTTTTTATTTTAGTTTATATATTTTTTTTTTTACATTCTTAGTCATCACTTCACCACACCTATACTATCAGGGTCAGTGTGTGTATTGTTGACTGAGCTGTGTGATGCCATTCAACAGAGGCGCTGACACGAGGAGAGGAAGCTGAGGCTGGTATGGGAACACGGGTGTGTGCAATTCTTGTTTGCAGTGTGTGGTGCATTTCGCTCAAGGAAATGGTTTCAGCTTTTCTTTCTTAGAGGCATGTTAGAAGACTCACACCTGCGATCCAGTCTTCATGCTTTGCTGAGACTGTTGGTGGTAGCTTCATACTTAAAGTACAGATGTGAGGGTACAATCAGTCTCCTCATCTGCCTCTTAGCAAGGAAACGTATTTCCCAAAATGTCACCCTGTGTCTTTCAACACAGTGATGAGTGCTGCTTTTTGCACTCTCTGATACGAGTGTGATAATTGCATGTGCACCTCGACTTTGCTGTTTACTCGTATAGTGCTTTTGAACAAGGCTGCACACACACGCAGTGGATTGTGTGAAAACAATTGGAGCTTTTCCAGTTTGCATGTGTTCAGTCTCCAGGAAAAGCGACCATTAGAAATGGTTCTGTTGGCAGGTCTAAATGCACCCAATAGCTCTGCTATAAATGAATGATGTGTGTAGAATCGGAGGATGGAGGATACAGCCAACAATCGCAGTTAGAAATCGGAATGGTCCCACTTGGCCGCCCGCACACACCGGCTGGGTGTCTCCTGTCTGGGATCAAACGCCCTCTAATGTGTCATGAGAAAGCCTGATGACCAGCAGGTTAGTCAGTGAGCTCCTCAGTTATTTAACAGCGTTCTCGACCAACGGGCTCTGGCCGACTCTCAGCTCTTGCTTCAAAAGGAGACGATGCTCCCTTTGTGCGCAGCAGCAGGGGGTTGTAGCACCGCACGAGGCAAAATGACACTGACACTGATAGTGTAACTACACTGAAACGGGCTGCAGGCGGTGCGCTCACAAGTGGCTTCTTTCTGGGGAGCGGCCAGGAGAAAAGATGGCGTTTCAGTGTCTGTTCGTGCTCTGCTAATGATCCAAACTGAGCCGTGACAGCCCCATTTCTCCCTTTTGTGGACTGTGGACAAGTATTTTTAAACTGGGTCTTCCACACATCACTTTGTTTGACAGCTAATCTTCTCATCCTAGAAGGGTTTCCTTTTGATATCAGAGAAAATCTGGAGCAATTTTGTTTTGAAAAGCTGCAAAAAAAGAGACATTTCCACAGACTGGTTTAAAGCAAGTAAATAAGTATAGTCAGAGGCTGACTTTATTGCTACATTGCTTCTGGTTGTATTTTTAGTAAAAGAAGTGGTTGTCTGAACCGGAACCAAAAAAAATGGAACAACTGTGGTGGACATCCACAAGAGGAAAACTGAGAGAATTATTTTAATCTCTAGGAATATCTGGGAAATGATGTCATATCTGGGAAGCTGCCTGTCAGTCCAGTGAGTTTCTCCTTTGCCGGATCCAACTGGAAACAACTGATGAGCGATGGTTTCGTATTCGCATCTTTTAAAGGGGTGTTTCTGTTCATCGTTGCTCCCATCTCTGTCCTCGGATGTTCCGCACCAATAAGGTTCTGGCCAAATTGCTCACCTTGCATTGAACTATCGGCACGTAGAATCCTACCGTGGAGCTATGGCAAAGAAGAAAAAAAAGAAAGAAACACTCTAAGGTTTGTTGTGAAATAACAGCCTGAAGGAGTAATTAAAGCCAGCACTGCAGCTGTATTTTCAATGTAAAGAGTAAGCTGGGTTTCTGCATATTCCATAAAGTTTTATTATTGCACTCGGTTTGCATCTTTTTACAGCACACAGAGGGTTGGAGTTGGAGCTCAAGCTAGAAATAAAATCTGTATAACTCAGTGATTTCTCGTGATCACTCGTCATCTCACCTCATCTCATCTGTACACAAATAAACTTTAAGGGTGCGTCGTCTCTGTTTGCAGAGACATGCCAATGCAAGAGTAGTGTGTGCGGAAAACGACGATTGTCGCCTGGACCTGCTACAACCCCTTAATAAAACTTCTGCAACACCACCCATGATCAAACAAGTGAGCCTATCGGTCATTTCCTTTCAAGTGTTCTGTATTTCACCTGTGCAGGTGGTCTTCAGCCTTTATTCAAAGCAAATAATAGCAAAAGGTTGCCTACACAGTCAGGTACCGTGTGTGTGTGTGTGTGTGTGTGTGTGTGTGTGTTTGGTTATGGGCATCGTGCCATTTGAATGTGACCAAGGAAACTTCAGTTTTCACACTACTAAACGAAAGTGGCCAAAAGCTTCTTAGACTTTCTCTAAATCTGAGAGCCACTGCGACCTACTGCGACCTTGGGAGGGGGGGGGGCTATCCACTTGTAAGACCCTTGTTAACGCATTAAGTTAACAAGGACTTTTTTGATAACTTTCATAGATCAAAAAGGAACATGTCGTCATGTCACGGGTTCCTCTGAGCGGCCTGTGTGTAAAGTTTTTGCCGCTACCATCATCGTCTTCACTTCTGTCCCCTCTAATCTTCCTCTTCTGTCTTCACTCATGTAACCCATCTCTCAAAATCTCAAAATTTTCCCCTTACCCTTTGCCTTTACTCCTGCCATGCCCTCCATCGTTCTCTGCATTGTCTCTGCCCTCCGTGAGTCATAATGACAGTGGTGAGGTAAGGATGTTGTGTGACGGCGGGATATAAAGAGAAAGTGGCTGCCAAACTTGTGAGTGTGTCCGTCGCCGCTGACTCATCCGGTGCATCTCTGCAGGGGTGACACGTTCAGAACACTCCTCCATTTTCACCTCGGCGTGCATCCTTTTTGTTCATTGTGTTATTTTACCTTTCTTTCTTTCTTTTTTTTTTTTGCCTCACTGTCCTCCCTTCATCCTCTCTGTGTTTGTTTGTCCATGTGCCATCTACTTCTGTTGCCGTCAGTTTCCTGACGGTAGGACCTGGGTGGTCTCTCCTTTCCGACAGAGGAGGAAATCCTGTTGGCCAGTAAGTGAGAAGCGAGTTAGTCAGCTCTAGTCTTGTAAATGTGGGTATCTTGGTGTTAGACTAGATTGGCCCCAATTATTTAATGCAACACGTGACCACGGTGCTGCAAGGTGTGTGTCCCGGGAGCATTGGCTTGTCATGATTTTTTTTCCCCCTGAAACTGATGGTGTTTTTCTAATTGTGAAGACGCCAAAATGGATGCCAACTCGCCTCACGGTGAAGTGTAGGATGCACTTATTTGAGTGTTTCTTTTGGTCTCATCTTTTGCTTTGTTTCTACGCTCACTGACAGTGTGCCTCATGCGCCTTTGCAGCTCTGAGACATATTGGTGTAAGAGGGTGACATTACAAAGTTACCTTGTCGCAGCTGCTGTCCTCTCTTAAAGGACTGATGCCTGTGGGTTTTTACAGACCCACGACAATGCTGAGTGTGAACAGCTGTTTTGCTTGTTGGGGGGAAATGAAAACATTGTGTTCCCTTGCTTTACTCTGACCGAGGATGCTGTCTGTGTTTGACTGTCTTGGCATCCTGGCTTTTCCCCCATCTCCTCCTTCTCACTCCTCATGCTCCCTGCTTGGCTGATGCAGCATCTCATCCCTCGCTCCGTGCTGTTGCACCTTGAGCCGGTCCAAATGTCACAAAACACACAGACACATGTGATTAAAATACACATCAGTGAGACCCATTGTGATATTTGTTATGTTTACAGCACTTCTCTCTAGTTCTCCAAGTGATTTCCCTTTAGTAAAACCAAAGCCAGGATTAACACAACCTTTAAAGCACTTTCAATGTGTCAAATTCACACTTTCTGATTTGTCTCAAAAACATTTCCTCCTTTATGCATCCCTAATTTTCATTTCCTGTCTTGTCTTTTCTCCTGTGATCTCCTGTGTCTTTCTCTCCTGCCTGCTCCTGCTGCTTGTCTCTGTGCCTCTGGCCTTTCCTCTGTCTCTCTGGCCCCCTCTGCTGTGGTGGGTGTGTAAAAACAGCCTCCAGAGGACAGGACCTGGGTGTACTCTCCGCTACACTATGGCTCAGAGTCTAAGGCCCTGCCAGATGGGGATTGGGAAAGAGAGACAGTAAGTGAGAAGCATCAGATGAAAATGTAAAGCACAGGAAATTCCCTCAGACGAGGAGTCAGATCAGCTCTAGCCCACATTGAGACGATCACTCATCCGGCATAACAAGGATGGAGAGGATGAGTTGTGACGTTACACTGTGTAAGAAGCTTCTACAATAAATGTGGACAAAGCTTCTCCGCTCCCATTAGTAGTTCAAGAAACTAGCCCCTACATTACGGCTTTCATTTTTCACTGATTAAAAGTGGAAATGGTCTCTGACTTCCAGGTGATCATTTTGTTCCACGACCAGCCACACCGTGGCTGTCCAACAACGAGCTGCTCGGGCTGTAAAACACACGTTTGGCTGCATGAAGCCACCCACACATCCCAGCATGCTTTTAGACGGCCACACCCAAAACGCATAACAGGACTTTACAGTGCTAACGGTTTTGTTATATCCTCGGCAATTTGAAATAGTTTTCTCATTTGATTTTTTTTTTTTTTTTTCAAATCTGAAATCTGTTCATTTGAAGCCTTTTAGTCTTAGGTTTGCTTGACTTTATTTTCAGTGCTAAACTTTTGTAGTAACTCTTATCTGCCTGCTTTCCGAATCTGTGAAATCAGACAATTAAAGATATAAACATGCAGATTCAGGATGGAAATGAGGTTGCCTGCCTGTGACTGTTTTCCCTCAGAGATTTTTTGAAGAGGTCATGCATGGTGGGCTGCATGGTGGGCTGCTTGTTTACTGCGCTCTGTGTAGCAGCATCTGCCCCTACTGCACTGTATGCCGTGCTCTAACAAGGTTTCATCAGTCGTTGATTCTTTTGTTCCAACTCGTTTTTTTGTCTCCATCTTCTTCTCCTAAACATTACACATGAGAAATATCTGTAAGTTTTTATGCAATTTTAAAACATAAGTGAGCTCAAATGTAAAATCTCAGAATATATATGATGTAAAACATTTCTGCCTTACAGTTTTTTACACTAAAAAGACAAAAAAAAACTGCACGCCTTGTAAAAACTTTCCATCAATTCGATCTTTTCTACACATTTGAACACTAACGAACTGGTGGGTGTTTGCTATGTTTAATGAAAAATTCTGCCCCTGTTCACAATCCTATCTTCCTGTCCTCTTTTCATTTCATGAGCATCCTTTCGTTTGCCGGCGCAGTTCAGATTTGACACCCTGAGATGAACATATTCACTCGTCCGACCGCATTAACTGGTTCTGTCTCGTCTCCCGCAGTAAAAGCCCGTTCTCTGGCAGAGAGGAGTGAACGTCTCAGCGGAGAAGACTCATCGGTCCGAAGTCCAGACCTCAGCGGGAGCAGCGAGATCTCTGTCTGAACGAGGATGTTAAACACGAATATTGAAACATATTGAGAGGAAAAAGTGACTTGAGCACTCGAGGGGGGAAAGAATCCTGCCAGTGACGATATCACTGACCTCCAACCATCCCTGCCTTTCACCCTTAACAAATGACATTTATTACATCAATTTAATGATTATGTACGTGTACGTGTGACATAGTCTGTGTAAGGCTGCAGTCTTCTATGTTTAACATACATGAAACGCCACGATAGTTCACTCCGACAGACTTTCCACTGGCTTTCTCTCTGAATCCGCACAGCAGCACATGCGGCTGTGAAGTGAGCGGAGCTGCTGGCTCTGGTTCTTCCTTCATTCCAGTTTGTATCCTCGATGTCCTCAGTGTTACTTTAAACAAAAAATATAGGAGGTATTTACTCCTAAAACATTTGCAAAGCAGATTGTTTGTACATTTTCAAAACCTGTTTTGTTTACACGTTTGAGCCATCTTTGTCAGCAAATTGGGTCAGTAAAGCAACCGATTTGATTGCTAAACTATCAAGGGCAGAATGGCTCCCAGGGAGCCGTCTGACAGGCCCTACGCACTTACATTTTGAGGGGGGTTTTCTATTTGCGTCACAGAACCAGTCACCTTGGATCAAACCGACGCATTTTCAGTTTCAAAACCACACGAGGAGGATCGTTTGACTCGTGGTTTTGGTGCACTCGTGCCAGTAGAGGTCATGGAAATCTGAAATTTTAGGTTCCAAACCAGCTTTTTTTTTTAAATAGACGAGAACACAGTGATTCTCTGGTCGCAAACCCCCTGAGGCAAACCGACCCTGCAGTTTGTGACCAGTCGGCAAGGCCAAGGCCAGAGACTCTATTGTAGGAAAATACCTTTTTTACAGAGCTGAAAGCTCGACAATGTTCTCCTTCTGCGCAATGTCAAATGTGAGGAAACCTCCACACCCTGTAGAGAATGTTCTTGCCACATTTAAAGCATTTATTACAGAAGAAAGTACTAATATTACTTTGATTAAATTACTTAAAACATTTTTGATTAGTAAAAATGAGTTACCTGTAGTCTTTGAACTGTCAGCATTAGATCAGACAGAACTCTGACAAACACTAACTCGTAACGTTACCTGCGGTCAGAAGTGTTTTTTTTTTTTGTTTGTTTTTTTACAATGTACATGTTGTATTGTCACAAGACTCTGGTCTTGGCTCCGAGTGAAACAACTAGTTTCATGTCCACCCAAGTGCTCCCAACTATGAGTCCCCTGAATTCTGAGTGGATGGGATTAACGGGGCTTCCCGAACCAGCAGCGCTCAAAGCAGCTCCTCACACGTCACAGCTGGGCTGAAATGTGCGTGTGAAGTCGCCGGTGCCGCTTTTACACAGAGCAGCAGAGCACTCTGCAGATTTCAGGGTGTTCGGTGAGAAAACCCGGAGGGCTCAAACAGAACATCTGGACATCTCTGTCATCCACGCATTTTTAGTATTGAAAATATGCAGCTTAGTTTGTAAGAGAAAGAAATAAAACACTCTAAGCTTTAGTAAGAAGGTCACTGAATTTACAGAATAGTTATTTGTAACTTAAACGTTTTTGCAAAAAAATTTATTTGAGACTTGAGTTGTTTTACAACTGAAAATGTATTTGAATTTCATTTTAAGATTCATTGATAACGTGCTTCTTCTTTTTTTTTTTTTTCATACGCATCCAAAGAACTTTGTTTTACTTTGATTATTTCTTCACTGCAGCTTTTTTGTGGTGTCTGGTCTCCCAGATCCTTTAAACCTCGAGTGTTTGTCGCGTCGATGCAGTGTTACCACGTTTTTTTTTCCCCCTACAGCCCCTTCTGTTGAAACAACTGAGATTTGACTCTTGCCTTTGAACGAGAAGGCATCAGCTACAACACGAAGGCAGCAGACCTTGTCGTTATTGTTATTGCGGTGTCTTCCGGTGTTGCCCTACTTTTGGACAGATGCGCACAAATTCAATTAGTGTTGTTTTTATTTTCCTTTTGTATCGGCGGCGTTTTCTATCCAGGTATCAGTCGCCCTCCTCACAGTGCAAAATCCATCGAACAGACAGTTGAAAAGTTTGTAGTCGTAGACCATCCGTCGTAGTATTTGCAGTCAATATTGTACCTGTTATCTATATATATGGGTGAACACGTTACATTTCCGTCTTGAGTCGGCAGTTTGTAAAAGGCTTGAATGTTGTTTGCACTTATGAAGAGGACCTGAAGATGAATTAGTGATAGAGGCCAAATAAACATATATATCACATCATCTAGAAGTCATATTTTTAAGTCTTTAGATAAGAGTCTCTGCTCACACGGGCACGATATTTCGATTTTCCTTTAAGGACTGTGTGAGCGCGTGCTGGTGCACTCAACCGCGGTCATTGTAGGGTCGGTGTTTGCTGTGGTCTCGCACATCTTAGGACTTAAAAAAGACTTTAAATCTAACTTCAGAGCGACTCTCTTCAGTTGGTCGGTGCATTTTTACGCGTGTTTGTGTTTGTGTGTGTGTGTGTGTAAGGGGAGGACACGTTGATGTCAGGCATTGTAAAATAGAAATCGGTTCGTTCTCATGATGTGCCGTGGCCAGTTGTAATCAGTTTGCTGTTGTTGATCAAATGAAGACCATAGCAGCAATATTTTGTACAGTCCGTCGTTTGGAGTTCATTTCAAAGGCCTTATTGAGAAATTTTACACGTGGGTCTACTGTTTCTAATTTCTTTTTTTTTTCTTTTTTTTTTCACTCGTGTTGTTGTATTTATTTTTCATCCTCATAGTTGTGCTCCTGAGAATGTGTACATAAATCTATAAATACATATATAAAGATATACAAATATATTTTCCATTTGAATTGTAGAATATTTTTATTTGGTTTTCGTTTTTGCTGCTGGGCAAGAAATTACTGCAATCTACATGATTTACTGTACCATATTCTTCAGTGTGTCCGTCGAGATGCCGCTGCTGTATATTTATGGTCTTATAAACCCCCCCCCCAGCTGTTTCTTTGTATGACATCCAGAACTGAGAGATTTAGTTTGTTTTACTTTACATGCAAATCAGTAGGGATTCTTCCAACTGTTCAGCTGTGTTGTGTTTCAAATCGCTGTGTGCCCTCATCCGATAGGGAGAGTCCGTTACAGAGACATAGCATGATTTCAGAATAAATATGCATATCAGAAAAGTGTATTTATGTATATCTGTGTAAATTCATCTATTTATACGTGAGGATAAATAGATGGCTGTGCGTGCGTGTGTTTGGATTCAATCAGATTGAAAACAAAATAAAGCGGTTCTATGAATTGTCCATGGAGATAATTTCATGTATTTATTCCTTGTTGTCAAAATCTGCTCATGATCATGATCGGTGGAGTGTTTTTGGGGTTTTTTTCCAGAAAAACCTTGGATTCAACTAATTGCTTTTGATGATCTTACTCGATTAGCGAGTTGGATCATCAAAAGTGTCTGCTTTCAGCATTGCAGTGGTGGATGGAAGGATTCCAGTATGTCTGAGTGAATATGAGCCAAAGGAAATGGCTCAGGACTGTCTAATTTAGCAAATGGAAGAAAAAGAAAAGGCAGCTTTTTTAGGCATCTTCTATTTTTTTTTTAATTACAGTGTTGCATTTTTATGAATGGATATAAGTATTTTAACCTCTTGGTGAAATTGGAGTCAGATGTTTTCTATCAGTGGGGATGATGCATGATGGTCAAAATAATTTTAAGGACATCAGAAGAGTTTGCTGCTCGTCAGGATGGAAAAGATTAAATAACACTTCAGTATAACCAGATTTATATGTAACACCCAAAATAGAATATTAACCAAAAGCAACTTTACATGTAGTACTTTGTTTCACTGTAAATCCCTTGGCAATTATTTATGATTTCAAATCTCTCAAGCCAACTTTATGACCCTGAAAACAAATTGTCTGCTAAATTCATTCGCTCCAAAGTCTGAATGACTGCAAGCCGAACAGTGTTGCTGCAGGATGTTACTGTATCAAGAGGGCCTCATGGTGGTGCCACATCACAAAGCCTTTATAGAACAGAAACCTGATCATAGTTGGTGATCTGTCTTGTTCATGCCAAGAAAAGTGTTGCTGTTCAGGTGAATCTGCTAAAGAAGATAGCTAAAAACCCACGTGAGGCCGAGCCCTTTAGTTATTTTTTTCAATCAACTCATATGAAGTGTCCAGTTCTTGCCAGTTATCCCTGCCACTGCACCTGTAAAGCATTCCCAGGTACTTCTTCTTCTGTGCTTGGAAGAACACGGACCCCCTACAATGATATCATCATTGGATCCAGGCAGGGGCACCTTCACTCAGATGAGACGAGAAGAATCTGTCACAATGTCAAGCTATCATTTGTGCCAGCTGAGAGGAATGGGATGACATAACACAGTGGAGTGAAAATAGACTAGTCATTACCCCATGTGGAGTATTATCAACGCAGTACTGTCGGCATCCATGTGGGCCAAATAAGTGTTTTTTTTCTAAAAAAGAAAAAAATCATATGCTGTTGAAAGAAACATTCAAAGCAATTAAGTGCTTTTAGCTTTGAGCTACGGTGTTAACTTCAAGATTTTATGAGTTTTGATTGTCGGTCTTCTGAAAGGCTCAGGGTGTCTAAATAAGGAGAACAAAGGATGTAATGCCTCGTCACGTTCTCTGCTATGCCCGCTGATTGGTCAGTATTTTCAAAGAGTTTAAATGATTGGTTAATGTATTCGTCAGTCAATGAGATTAGATTTCCAATTGGTCAACCTCGAGGTTCCCAAACTCACGTGCTTTTTATTTTTTTGTTTTTTGTTGCTTTCCTTGAGGGCGGTGTCAACTAGTTAGCTAGCCGGTAGACGGAGAGGGTTGTTGAAATTTAAAGCGCAAAAAATAGTCTTCGAAAATGGGAACTCGAGATGATGAATACGACTACTTGTTTAAAGGTAATTTCTCCTGTAATTGTGGATGAATGACAGCAGCACGGTTCTCTCTGTAATGGTCCGGTGACAGCTGTCGGAACTGAGGAAGTCAGCAGCATAGATGCTAAAGTTAGCTATACGACGATAACATGATAGCTTCTGAACTCTATCTAACTCTTTTAGTGTTGAAAGTTCTGTGCTCATGCCAATGCTTGGTTACCGACGGTGTCCACTTGAAAGTCGCGAACCAATGAGCGAGTTCAGTGATGGCAGGCTAATATTTAGTGTAGAAGTAGCTCTGTAAGAAGCTGTCTTGCTAACATGCTAGCAACACTCCCCCGTAAAAACAATTGTATAAAATGCAGTAACATAACTTGTTAGATACTGTTACTATATTTAACAAGTGGTCTACGTTACTTCATTCAGTCATTTGTCAGTTACTCATATTACTCTTGTTCTGATCACAGGAATAACACATAACTGACTTCTGTAATGAAAACTTTGTCACCCATTTCAGTTCGCCATAATCAACACAATCAAAATTTAGCCTAATCTGTGATAAGTGGTCTTGAAAATTAGAATATTTTTATTATATATTTTTATTGATATTTTCTTGATGTTGATAGAAGTCCCAATATAAAAACGGAAAAGTACTCTTATTTCTAAGAAACATTCTGGATAAAATCCCACTAAAGTTAATGTCTTTGCATCTTTCTGTAGTATTAAGGACCGTGAAACTGCTAGTCTGGTCTCTATAAGTGATGTATTATGATGTATGATATGGTCATATAGTTTAAGCTGAAGCATCACTGTGTAAGCAGCAGGTGAGTGTTGGGGCTGCTTGACTTTGACCTAGTTTATACTATTTTGTATACAGTTAATGGACAGAAACACTGAATACATCTGTAATTATAACCTGCAAAGGTGACTGAATTTTAATGTATGCCTGGCTGGCGCTGTGCACTGTATCATGGATAAGGGGGTTGTAGCCTCAGCATCACCGAACACCTCTCAGTTTCTGCAGTTTGATTGACACAGCAGGGTTGCTCTTTTCATGCATATGTGCGGTGTGTATTCTGCTTCTAGTCGTCCTTATCGGAGACTCTGGGGTGGGGAAGAGTAACCTGCTGTCCCGTTTTACAAGAAATGAGTTCAACCTGGAGAGCAAGAGCACCATAGGGGTGGAGTTCGCCACCCGCAGCATCCAGGTGGACGGAAAGACGATAAAGGCTCAAATCTGGGACACAGCAGGACAAGAGCGCTACAGAGCAATCACCTCAGCGTGAGTGTTTTTGCTGTGTGCGAACTAACTTTAAAGAACACAGATATCATCCTGAGTGAAAGATGGTAGGGTGTATTTTTACGGTCTATGTCGTGACTAGGTACTATCGGGGTGCAGTTGGGGCTCTCCTAGTTTACGACATCGCCAAGCACCTGACTTATGAGAACGTGGAGCGCTGGCTGAAGGAGCTGAGGGACCACGCTGACAACAACATCGTCATCATGCTGGTTGGAAACAAGAGCGACCTCCGCCACCTCAGGGCCGTGCCCACTGATGAGGCTCGGGCCTTCGCAGGTAAATAATTAGAATTTTTTTCAGTGCGACATCCTTGGCTCAAAGGCCAGATAGGCAGCTTGAGACTCATCCCCTGATCAGCAGAAAAAGAATGAGGAGTGGAACATTGATGTGTGTTCATTGATTACAGATTGTCAAATGTAGAGTTTCTTTATTAAAGGATTCTTCTTGTAAAAGCCTTGGCATCAGGAAAAAGGCAGTTTTGTATTTCAAAGAAAACTTCCAGTTTCAGTCATTCCATTTCCTGTTATGACTAAAAGTGTTTTGTCTCCTTTTTCGTTATCCTCAGAAAAGAACACCCTGTCATTCATTGAAACTTCAGCTTTGGACTCCACCAATGTAGAGGAAGCATTCAAGAACATTCTCACAGGTGAGAAACCTGATGCGTATAGACAGGCCTCTGTCATTAGAGATGCATGTGCAACTGGGGAGGTAAAAATTAAAAGGAAAAAAACAGTGCCTTTCCCAGTTTGTTTGGCTGAACTAATTAAATATTGTTAAATTAGATTTTTCACAAGTCTTTATTCAACTCTGAACTGTGAAATATAACTCAAAATGTCTAGTTGTATGAATTATTTATTTAATTACTGAGTAAACAAGAGTTTACAAACAATGAAAATCCACTTTTATTACAGAAGGTTTTCACCATCTCATGACTGCCAACTGCATTTTTGCCCCCTGGCTGGACGTGCATCCAGTTCTGTTTGTGTAAAAGAAAAATACCTAGAATATACTGCTTAGTCTAACCCTCTGTTGTAACATACCGTTTAATAGTGCAAACAATGTGGTTCTCTCACACAGAAATCTACCGCATTGTATCTCAGAGGCAAATATCAGACAGATCTGCGCATGATGATTCTCCGGGCAACAATGTTGTGGACATAAGCGTACCCCCAACCATGGATGGGCAGAGAGGCAACAAACTCCCCTGCTGCCAGAGCCTGTGACCCTCTCATCTTCTTTTCCTTTCTTCACCTCTGCTTTACTCCAACTATCATGCTGCTCTCGTTCTGTCCTCGTTGTTTCAGAATTTGCAAACATCAAGACTCTTTAAATTGACATTCCTTTTTTTTTTTTTTTTTTTTTTGCTGTTTTTACACTTGATCTTCCTCTGATGTCAGAGGAAACTGTCTAAAATATATTACAGGGTAGACAAGAAGAGGAGTGTAAAGCTATTAGGAGGTTGAGGCTGTAGTAAACTACAATCCCTTTTTAATTCACTTGATGATCCTATTGACCCACTCCTGTTGATGGACTGGCGAGGGATCAGCAGGCCCGCTTATCAATGCTCCAAGCCGTTTCTTCTTGCTTCCTGTTCTCAGCCTGCATAAAGACTAATGCGATGATCTGCCACCATGGAAACTTTTCATTTCATGTGTGGTTGACCTGATTCTGTCTAACCTGCCATGGAACAAGAGTCGAGAAGGAAAGTACGTTTGGAGTACTGATGTGTAGTCTGGAGTTTCTCTGTTGCTTCTTTGAGCCCTTTGCCCACTCTGGCATGAAATTGGCATGAGCCAGGGATCCAACTGGCTGCGGCTGACTGACTTCATATGGGCAAGTGTGAAACAGGTGGCATGTTTTTATTTGTGTGTATGTATGTGTGTGTGTGCGTGTGTCTTAAAATACCAAAGGAAAAAGTGCTCCAAAAGCAGCCCCGGCTATTGGTAAGAAATATATAAAGCTCCACAGGAGGTGCGTTGTTATTAACTGGGGTGTATGATTTGGTATGACACTGTGGTCCAATAACTTCAATGGAACAAATTCTCTCATCATTTTTAAAACCTCAACGTCTGCGAGAAGAAACATTTGTCTGATGGCTGCAAAGTGGCAGCTGTTGACAGCAGGGAACGAGCTCTTTTTAAAAAGAGCTCTTTTTGTCTGAGCAGGTAAATGTTTCTTTTAATCAACCTTTGCTGTCAGTGACAGTATCGTTTGAGGCAAGTGGATAAAAACGTGTGTGTAATCTGCTAAACATTTCAAAAGGATAACTGGCTTTAAAAAGACCACCTTCATTTAACACTTTGACTCTATACACTTTACTGGTTGTTCACTGAGGAAAAAGGAACCGAAAATCAGAAATGCAAACTTTGTGAAGTGGGCTGAAACGCCTTTTTTTCACCCATCTGGTCAGAAATGCTGTGATGTTTGATTTCCTCGATACTTTGTGATATTTCAAATTTCTTTGAAATGTATGTCAAGTGAGCAAACGAGCATATTGTGCTACTGTTGCATCACTCAAAATAAACTGAAACTTTAAATGTACTCACCACGACCGTGTGATAATCAGTTATTTTTGAAAGCCTTTCATGCTTGATGTGCCCGTGTGTAAATCTTGTGTTGGGTGGTGGTGCTGTTAGTGATGGTGATAGTGGACACACCCATTCGCTGTTACACACATCATTCAATACTTTTTATTGGATCTCAAATATTAGTGTATTCCAGACAGGCCCTTTTACAGTGTTAAATACTTAGTCTTTATTTATATGCTTTGACTACTAAAACTTCAAAGGTTAATAAAAAGTGATTTTCAGATTATGGTTGATTTTATTTCTCTGGTTTTATAAACCACCATAACCTTGTTATAGCTGAAATCTAACTTTTTTTTTTTTTAATGCACTATTACCAAATTCTGTTTGAAATGTCTGTCACAACCATTGCGCTGTGTAAGACTATTTGGAAAGAATCTAAAGGTTGAACGTCATGGTGCTGCTAATTGTTTTTGCTCTGATCCCTGTTTATTTCCTGTGGCCACGAGGAGCATATGACGCCTTTTTCTGCGTGCGCCCCTCCCTTTGACATGGCGCTGTCATTCACTATAGCAATTTGACTTGTCCGGATTGTTTTGTGCCGTCTTCCGCCCTGTACGCACAGCAGAGCCAGCCAGCTGATGGTGAGCCCCTGGAGGGGGGGGGTGTATTTAAAGCCCTGGCAAAGCGGAAGCCTGGACTGTCTTGTGTTATCAGCTGACTTGGAGCTTCTAGCTAGCACGGCGTTCAGAAGCTGCCTGAGCTGCTGCACTTCGTCCTGTGTAGTAATTTCACACGTACAGTAAAACATGGGGGAAAGCAGAGAAACCGAGTTTGTTGGGGCGGTGACGTTTGCTTCCACGAGACATCACTGAGAAGACGACTCTCGGTGAGTAGCTGCGGTTTGCTTGAATTATTTCTTGTTAGCTTGAATTATTTCTTGTTATTAGCAGCAGTTCGCTGCAGCCACTGACAGCTAGCAGCACAGCTGTCACGGGTACATGCTTATTTACTGGATAACTATGCGAGACTGTACATGTTTGTCGATAACAAAATGGCAGTGGGGAAGAACTTCGCGATGTACGTGTTTGGTGTGTGCAACATAACGAGACGCGCGGCTTGTTCCTGCTTCTGCATAACTGTACAATATCTGTACGCTGGCATATAACACTGTGCTCCAGACAATAGTCTGGTTCCAAGCTCCAACATCTGTCTGCAGAGGCGTTAGCTTCACTAAACCAGCGAAAACGGGAAATGGCTTCAGAATATTTAGCTGAGTGAGTTTCCGTGTCATAATGTATCTTTATTTAGTTAATGTTTGTCTATCTTTATTATGCAGACATCTTTAATTTCACTCAATTCGCTTACTTGTCTTAAAACAAGCTCTGACAAACCTATGCTATAATCCCCGTGTTTTTACACGGCTCGTCTCTAAAAACAATAACTGATTAGGTTTAGCTGTGTTCTCGTGTTGGAGGGGGGTACGTCTTTGTTTATCTGGGTCAAGGCTCAGGCCTTAGAATCGTGCCCCCATGGTATGCGTGGAAAACAGCACTCAGTAATGTATCAGGTTATCATAACTGGTCATCTGATCTGAAACCTGTGGGAAGTTAGAGTTCAGCCCTGTAGATTTCTCTGAATATTTAACTTGGAGCTCATCAAACCAGAGTGTTCGGGCAAAACAAAAAGGTTTATGGAGCCTTTGTTTGATACACTGAAGCTTTATTTAGACAAGAGATTCACTTAAATAAAATTAAGCTATCTCCTCTCTGATGCAGGTAGTGTAACATTACTCTCTGTCCTTTGTCCCTTGCTCACCACAGGCTCATATTAGGCTTTCAGTTTACCGAGTTTTATATTTGTGCATTGATTATTTAGATTGCGTAAAGGCCTGGCACAGTTTTCTTGTGCCATGTTTAATGTCGTTCAAAAAAACAACAATGTTTAGTACACAGGATTATACAGATTGGGATTACCAGTGAGTTTAAGTCCCAGATCCTTATGTTGCCAACAATGAACCAGTATTAAAACCGTAACCAATACGCTCACTGTGGTATTAAAACGGTTATCTCGCCCCAAAAGAATGAAATGCCCATTTCAAAACATACAGATTCTCATGTAGTCATATAGACACATATATTTTGACATTTTCTTCATGTTATTACTTGCAAAACCTCACATATGTACCCCACAACCCTTTTTAGACGCATCCATTTATAATTAATTTCACAAATTACATATTTTTCAGGCAGTGAGACAAGTGCCACAGGCTGTAGCACATTCAGCCATGTGCCCCCGATCTGCAGTGGGGGGGTTATCTGAGAGGAGACAGCTGTTTATCAGACTGCCGCACATCTCAGTCACTGCCGCTGAAAACATGCCGGCTTTTCTAGTAGATTAGCAGCAGCTTCGGGCAAACTGGCATACCTCCAAAGACTCAGCTTCCTTGTAAATGATACAAATTTATACAAGCATGGCAGGAAATGAATTTCAGATGAGCAGACAGTACTCTAAGCCTAATTGGAGACTATGTCTAGTTTTACTATACAATGGAATTCAATTACAAAAACCTTTATTTGTTCCCGGGGGGCAGTTAAAGGTACACAGGGCAGTTGTACATAAGTAACACAGAAAAATGGCAAAATGAAAATGATTAGATAAATTTAAGATCTTACAAACTGATCAGTAAACTGGGGAAAATGAGTAAACTGGGAGAAATTCATTTAAAAAAAAAAAAACAGTCATTTTATAAATGGATTCATATAATTTTTCTTGCATTTGACAGCACGTTGGATCGTTTGCAGAGTTTTAATGTCCATATATGGTTACATCTGCCCTCTGTGTTACTGAAAGAAGCCTGTTGCCTGTTGGTTTCAGTGGCTGATTAAAAGCAGTTTCTTTCTTTCCAACCTTTGTTTCAAAGAAAATTAAATGCGTTCCCCGTGTGTCTGTTTCTCTGTAGGACCCCCCCCCCCCCCACGTCTGGTGGAAAGAAGGAAGAGTTTGCGCTTGTCGCTGTCCCAGTCATCCATCACCTCAAGCCGTTTACGCCCTCAGCTCCATCTGTACGGACAGTGCCTGGAAAACTGTAACCATGACGACGGGCGGGTGTTGCCACCTGCCTGGCTCTCTGTGCGACTGTGCCAGCAGCACGGGTTTGTGGAAGAGCGTGGCAGAAGCGGGTGGCGACGGATGCCAGGCGCTCTACGTCACTCAGGTCACCGCCATAGATGGAAGGCTGCTGTCGTCTGTGCTCAAACCCATGAGTGTACAAAGGTAAGCGCTCCAATGCTCGCATGACGCATATTAATATACTGGTATTTATGCCCATATTCATTTTTGCTGTTTTCTTTTGTTAATTTACTGTGTATGTTTCTCAAAAACTCAGAGCAATCGGACAGTTCAGCGTTGAACCTGTTGGCAACCTTTTCCTATTCAATTCAGTTATCCTCTAAAAATATCTTGTTTTGCCAGTGATGGTCCCATCTGTCGTATTTGCCACGAGGGAGCCATCGGCGAGAGTCTGCTGTCCCCGTGTGACTGCACAGGCACGCTGGGCACGGTGCACAAGAGCTGCTTGGAGAGGTGGCTGTCGTCCTCCAACACCAGCTACTGTGAGCTCTGCCACACAGAGTTCAGCATCGAGCGCCGACCGAGGCCTCTCACAGAGGTAACAAAGGTCAATGTCCTTTGCCTCGCCTGCTTCAACCTTTCTTCTCGTCCTCTTTGTTTTTGTCTGTAAATGTTTGAAAACTAGTGCGCATGCATGAATGTGTGCGGTTGCTTCTTGCTACCTCTCTGCTTGCTTCTCGTGTTACAGCCTTGTATCTTTTCTGCTCTTGAGTAACTTGAGACCTCTCCTCCGATTTTCTCTCCCCTCCCTCTCTCTCTCCACAGTGGCTTCAGGACCCCGGTCCTCGTAATGAGAAGAGGACGCTGTTCTGCGACATGGTGTGCTTTCTTTTTATCACACCTCTAGCCGCCATCTCCGGTTGGCTGTGTCTGAGGGGCGCTCAGGACCATCTTCAGCTGGGAAGCTGGCTGCAGGCCGTGGGCCTCATAGCCCTCACTATTGCCCTCTTCACCATCTATGTCCTCTGGACCCTGGTAAAAAAAATTAACTTGCAAGCAGCATTGTGGTTGAATCCTAACCTGAAACGTTGACGTTAAACCACGTGTTTCCCTCCCCTGTCACCCGGTTGTGTCCACAGGTGTCATTCCGCTACCACTGTCAGCTCTACTCCGAGTGGAGAAGAACAAATCAGAAAGTACATCTTCTCATTCCTGAAGCCAAGGAGTCGAACGCTTCCCAGCATTCCCTGCTCTCTAACAAACTGAAGAAGTCAGCCGATGAGAGTATAGTATGAGACGGGATGTGGGAGAGCTGTTTCCTGATGCATCGTGCCTGCTGGCAAGACTTCAAAAAGCACTTCTGGGCTTTTTTTCTTTCTTTCTTCCATTATTTTTTTCTTTGCATTTTGTTTTTTTACATGGCCTCTTATGAATTTATCCTGCTGTGTGTGCAGAATAAGCACGTTTGAATGGGGTCAGTCTGTCCTCATGGTGGGTGTTCACCAACGGCACTGAAGAAACGGACAACGCATGGAGACGCTCGGACTGCGTCGTCATCATGGATGCCATGACATCATTTTATCACATAATTTTGCATTGAGGGATGGACCCTGTTAACTTGTTAAAGAAGACTGGAATGTAACGATTGTCTCCTGATTAGTTCAACAGCGCAGCACGTCCACACTGCCACATATAATACATGCGGGCGTGCAGGAACCTTCATCGGCCTTCCACTGTCTGCACAACATCGGTTTCAAACGGCCGCGCGATCACATATCGGTCCAAGGGAGACGAAACGCAGAGCTCGAATCTTTGCACATTCAGATGAAACTTGAACTTTTCTCAAACCGTTTTTACATCTCGTCCAAGAATGGGTGGCTGCGCTACACGAGCACCAGAGGTTGGACATCAATGTCTCTGCAGTACATTGTCTCGGCCTCCAACATGCACAATTATGCATGCAAGCAGCACTGTTTTGGGTTTTTTCTTTTTTACTGAGGGTATTTTTTTATTCCACTAGATGATGAATGGATTTGATATTCCTACTGAGGCTTCAGCAGTGTCCTCATTGAGGTTCTTGCATCATCAGCACTTAACAAGTAGGTGTTTCTATTTATGTAGATGGATAGAAAACTCCATCTACATGGCTTTCAGAGGAACATTTCCACCAGTGGTTTTAGGTGGCCGGCTTTGAGTACTGAAGCATCGTTCTTATTGCTTATAGATGTTCTTAATAATTGGCTTTCGATTGGCACAGTGCTGTATGTGTTTACCTTTCCACAATCACAGAGATCGGGGACTCAAAAATTTCCTTCTGTCACTCTCTCAGAAGCAGCTCTCTTTGTGTTGGTGTAAATTCAACCGGCAACATTTGGATGTGGCTGTTCAGACTCATCTGTGACCGGCTGAGTTCGTCATCCGAGAGACCCATTTGATTTCCTCTGAGCAAGCCGATCAACCAGTCAGAGCTGATCGTCACAAACCACAGAGCGTGCCTGGTATCCAGATTTTCGGGTCATGACGTGGTCCACTTGGGGACACGTCTTCATTCCGTTCAATTTGGGTTATGAGGAGAGCGTTAATTGCCTCTTACACACACAGTGGTTTGTCTACGGGGGGGGCGAGCTTGAAGTTGATTACAGCAGCACTCAAAATAACTTCATTGTTAAAACAATCTGAATTCAAAGAACCTGATGTAGACCATGGCCCCAAAAGCAGAAGCTTTAGCAGTGCATTTGTAAATACTCCTATTTGCAGGTGTGTAAGATTACACCGAAGGAAGTGAGGAAATGGCATCTGCAGATCAGTTTGATCATGAATTTTATTTTATTTTTTACTCCGTTTTTAATACAAGATCAGTAACTGACTTTCTCACTTGTGCATACAGACCATCACTCAAGGTGTAAAGAGGCCAAAGCGCTGGATTTTATACTCAAAGTGTTATCAATGTCTTTGATTTGAAATACATATTTACTTTAGATCATCAGGCTTGAAGAGCAAGTCATTCATGTGCACCGGTGTGTGGTTGTGCCAAAGCCAGAAGAGGCAGATGTGTTTATTAATGGTGCACTAGTGTCATGAGCAACATTTGGGGGGGATAAATAAAAGATTTAGTAGATAATAAGCAGCTGTAGATTCTTTTATTTTCCTTTATTGATTTTCACGCGACAGATGTGAAACGACATTAGCAGAACGACGGTTGCTTTTGTTGGAGCTGTTTAAGAGCAGTGCTCTGCTGGGGAGGAAATGGGCAGCAAACACACGGTTCTATTGTTCCTCCTGCCTGTTTGAGTGCAGACAGTGTGGCACTATCAGTAACCAGTGGCTCTAAGAGTCATTACCTCGCTCGGCACTGTTGTTGACACTACCAGTGCACTTTGGTATATCTCGCTCCCGGTGGGCTGTCCCACAGACTGCCCCAGTTAAGCACTTGTTTGTGTTTTTGACTGATCAGGATTATGTACTGCGAAGGGAATGTTAATCATTGTTTTTCTTTCTCCTCCATGCAAATGAGCGCAGAGACGCTGCCCGTGTTGCTTTTTCAGTATTTTTGTGTTCTTTTCCCTAGAGATCCACTGTGTATCATTTTGTAATGTGTGTTGGGAGGTCTTTACATTTCCAGTGCTACAACAATGAACCAGTATTAACCCACTCATTGTGATGAGCTGTGGAAACAACAACAAAAAAAAGGATGTCTACACCAAAATACTGGTACCTGCAGTCAGCCAAGAATTGTTTGCAAAAACCAATGAAACATGACTTGTGATCATTTTGAATGCTTGCATGCTTCTGTTTCTTGGGAGGGCTTTGTGTGGTTGAAAAGTGGCGTAGCACACCAGCGGTTTATGGCTCATCCCTTAAGGGATGGGAGGGGGGGTTTCACAAGTATGTTTTGGACAACAGCTCCGTGAACTCACTAATCCGGATGGAAAAACAACCTGCTAATGTCAAGTTTTACTGCAAAATCTGTTGAGCAGCGGAATCTCATCCATGTTGTCTCCATAAGCAGCTTAGTTAGAAAAATGTCAAAACATTCCTTCATGCTGCTGTTGTGAACAGCCCCTGCCGTCAAATGAGCGAGAATACAAGACACTGGAAATGTCTCCTTTAGAAGGATTTTTCTATTACCTTGATCATTAAAGGATGTTTTTGGGATTTTTTTTTTTCTTGTTTTTTTTTAACTACTTCCCATAAAAACTTGACTTTTTCTAACAGATTTGGACAAGCAAATATTAAATTCTATTTGAAACCGAGCCTAAAGATGAACCTGGCGAAACGCAACCACAGAGAAAATTAGCATTTTCAATCATATATTTGACAAAAATATAAAGATTTATCAATCTCATATGGGGAAAAAAAGGGCGGGCCTCTAACGCCATGATTCCTCCTTGAGCCGAAATAACTTTATAATAAATTGTACAACTGTCACTTTGAGCAACAGTCCAAGAAAAAGGAGGAGGGGAATGAATATCAGTCATTCTCTGGTTGCGTCTCTGCAGCGTCAGCTCCACTTCAACTGACTCAGCAAGATCAGCCGCAGGCGAGTACATCAAAGCTTCTGCCCCTGACAGGTCCGTTTTTCAGGATGCAGCCTTCTCATTGCCCATTTATTTAGTTCTATTTTATTAGTATCTTTAATCAGTTTTACACTTCCACGAGTGCTTCCAATTAGTCTGCTGTGACCGTGTTTTCTTCTGAGAAGGTGTTATCGTGGTTTACGGGGGGCTAAAAAGAACTAAGAAATCTACCTATCATTAACCTCATTAGACAAAAAGCGCACTTCCCTCCAACCGAAACAAGAGAAATCGTCAAAATCAAAACAAACCACCCAGGACGAATGTATAAATTCAACAAGCTGCTTTAGTCAAGAATTTTATTGTAAATCTTTATGGTTCTGAAACTGAAAGTGAAACAATGATAACTGAAGCAACTATTGTTCAATAAATACTTAATGAGGATATTTTTTTTTTTGGCATGATAATTGATGAAAGTAAGAACCACACTGTCAAAGGCATAATACTGCTTCACCAGTTTGGAGTAACCGTCTGTAGTTCCTCTACACAGCACCATCTAGTGGCAACCAACGAAATGTATTTCACAGCCTCCCTTTTACATAAGAGCGTTTCAGCAGAGTTCAAACAACTTCACAAGCTTCGTTAAGACAGCAACGAGTGCCGAGTGCCTGCATCGCAGGGAGCTTCACGCCGACTCCATGAACAACTCGACTGACCAAGGGACATAAAGGCTTCTCAGATGTTTCTCTCATGGCAGGAGAGAAGAGCACAGGCGACTTCAAAAGTACATATATAAACAGAAAGATGGAGGGGGGGAAAAAGAAAGAAAAGAGGATTAAGTGATGAGGGAGTTGGCCGTGAGCAGAGCTACAGAGAGGAAAAAGTGCACAGGTGGCGTGATGTGGGGGTGAATGTGGACAAGAGGATGGGTGTCTTCGGTCTGAGCGTCACAGGCTCTGGCAGCACTGCAGTTTGTTGCCCTTCTGGCCGTCAGTGGTCGGTGGGACACTTATGTCCACTACGTTGTTGCCCGGAGACTCATCGTGTGCAGATCTGTCAGCTATCTGCTTCTGTGACACAATCCTGTAGATTTCTGCAGGAGATTGAAGGTTTAAAAAAAAAAAACACAGCATGAGGTTCTTGAAATGTCTACACACTGAAATTTAACATAGTTAAAAAAAAAAAGGTATAATGTATAATATGATGCCAGAAACACAATAATAATTTTTTAAAAAGCTGGGAAAGTCATGTTTATCACGTTGTTACATCGATCTTCCTTTTAACTGTTTGGGAACAGAACACTAATTGTTGTAGTTGGGCGAGAGGAAGCCGTCCCCATTCTTGCTGAACAAAGGATTTCAGCTGCCTAACACTTAATGTCCGATTCTTAATGATGGGCCGTACTGTTTTCACCAGGAGACTGCAGGCAGGCCTGTCAGGCACACACACACACACACACAGTCTGAAAACAGACCGTTGTAAGTCGTGCAGAATGAGGTCCAACATCGTCCTGCTGAAATGACCATGGAAGCTCCAGGAAATAAAATAAAAAGCATAACTCTGAAGCGTCTCAGCACACAGTTGACAGTTCACGCTGTGCAGCACATTTTCAGGTTATGTTTCTAGATGGGCTGAAGATGATCGTGCACATCTACATTTTATCGCGTTTTGCTGCCACTTAGGGACAGACTCATTAATATGTGGGACCATCTGAGCTGTGGGCTGCTCTTAGTTGTATTTGTGCAGTTGTTGCTCCCTTGGCTTTGTTGGACAGAGATCTGCTTTGTGATGGAGTTAAACTTAGTGCTCCAGTGCAGCTGTTGTTCAACCTGCGCTTGTTTGCTATTTGTGCCTTCGTCCTCTTTGTTATGAAATCGGTTGATGTCGGCTCCTCCCACCTCTAGCCAGATTGAGCTAACTTTCAACCAAACGGCAACCGTTCAACACATCATCTCCTCATATTCCTAGCTGTTTGGAGGACAGCCCGCCAGTCGATTTGCATTGAAAAAAAAAAAATGGCTCCCTGCAGAAGCTAAGAGTGCCGAAGATAGATATCTCCCTGAAGATATAAAACAGCCTTCAAAGGTCAACACACATCCAACAGTGGTTTCTGGCCATGCTCTTTACACAGCGAGTCTCCCTGAATCTGTACACAATATTAGGCGCCGTAGATATTGAAAGACCAAAGTTATTCACATTTTAGCACTGAGACTTTGTTTCATTAACTGACAGGATGATTATCTGACAAAGTTTGGCACAACGTCTCGAGCCACGACCGACCCTTGCTTGGAAAAACAAAGCTTATGGTGGATACTCCTTTCATACCCTCACCTGTCACCATTTAACCTGCTGATAGTAGAATCATTCAGTATGAGGTTACTTCAATATCCCTTTTTTTTTTTTTTGTTGATGCACGTTTTTGCAGACATTGAATTCCTGATTTGTTTACATTTGCTAAATACAATGAAGCTGGTCAGTGAGCACACCAAAAATAACTTCCTTTGTCTTTGGGATGGTTAGAACGAACAAATTACCCATGAAAAAAGACGTTTGAAAGAGGTCACAACTAATTGGGTTAATTGGCAAAGGTTAGTACTTTGGATACAAGAGCTTCCCAGAGAAGCAATGATGGTGGCGGGGGGCGGGGGGTTCACTGTGTGACAGTCAGGGTGGGCAACCTGAAAACAACATTTATCAACGTTAGACTACAAGTAAGTTTTGATAGTCATTCCTCTATGGTAAATAATGTTAAAAGATTCGGGGGAATCTGGAGAAATATCTGCATCCAAAAACAAGAGCAAAACCTGGTATCGACTGAACATTAGGCAGCACAACCTCAAAGGTTTCCAAAAAAGAAAAAAGAAAAAATCTAATGTCCATTATTCTAGGTTAAAAACGTAGGATTTTAAATGACTGGTAAATGACTGACAAGGTTTTCTGAAACAGGTTTCCGGCATCATGTTTAAAAATTAGCAAACGGAGTGAAGATTTTTCAAAGAAGATGAGGAAGAGGAAGAAAAGTTCTTAGTGTCACGTCTGCTATGTTCTTTGTACCCACGAAAATCAATTTAAACCATTTACAATTAACCGCTTTCTGTTTACATTCTCACTGAACTGAAAAGTAAGTGCTTTTTCCTACACTTCATCAGGTCTTCGTTTTCCTACCTGTTAAAATGTTCTTGAAAGCCTCTTCTACATTTGTGGAGTCCAACGCTGATGTCTCAATAAATGACAGTGTGTTCTTTTCTGGTGCGGAGAGAGAAGTTAGACACATTTCACATTTCAGGCCGAGTCAAAAAAAAATGATCCTCCTCCCCACGGCACTTGTTGTTATTTACCTGCGAAGGCCCGAGCCTCATCAGTGGGCACGGCCCTGAGGTGGCGGAGGTCGCTCTTGTTTCCAACCAGCATGATGACGATGTTGTTGTCAGCGTGGTCCCTCAGCTCCTTCAGCCAGCGCTCCACGTTCTCATAAGTCAGGTGCTTGGCGATGTCGTAAACTAGGAGAGCCCCAACTGCACCCCGATAGTACCTAGTCACGACATAGACCGTAAAAATACACCCTACCATCTTTCACTCAGGATGATATCTGTGTTCTTTAAAGTTAGTTCGCACACAGCAAAAACACTCACGCTGAGGTGATTGCTCTGTAGCGCTCTTGTCCTGCTGTGTCCCAGATTTGAGCCTTTATCGTCTTTCCGTCCACCTGGATGCTGCGGGTGGCGAACTCCACCCCTATGGTGCTCTTGCTCTCCAGGTTGAACTCATTTCTTGTAAAACGGGACAGCAGGTTACTCTTCCCCACCCCCGAGTCTCCGATAAGGACGACTAGAACAAAAACAAAGGCTTCTTTTACCCTTTGTAAAACTGGTGCCAAGGCAAAGCGACAAGTCTGTGATGAGGTTATATTATACGGTTTTAAACTTAGAATAAAGTAAAACAACAAATTAACTGATGTAATCAATGATGTGATTTTCTAGAGCACAATTGCAAACATCAGTGCTGTAAACTGGCTGCACTGCAGTCACGGCCATTTTCAAAGGGAAAGTGCTGGCTTGCTGCTTCTTAACTGTGGAGAGTAATCCTTATCAGACTCTGCCCTGTTGGGAGTCAGGCAGCAGGAAGCTGCCAATAGCTCTCTCTCTGGGAAATCTGACTCAACAGTTTCTCAAGGCTTCTATTCCTGTGTCGTCCTAACGAGTCATGAGTATACTCCAATCAGTGTTCGACAGCTACACCAATCCTGCTCATCTTTATCCGCCACACAATACTTCTCTTACTAACTTAATGTGTTTTCTTCCTGCTGTACAGTAAATCCTGCATGCATTTACATTGATCACACCCGTGGGGTTAAAAACTACTGATCCCAATTCTAATCTTGCTTGGCTCTTCATGGTGACCGATATAGATGAAGTTTAGTTGAAGAGGATGGAAGGAATAACTTCAGTTAATGGGAGAAATGTATTTCATCTTTTGAGAGCCCACACATCTAAGAGTAAAGCTGCTCCATTTATCTACGAACAAAGTATAAATACACACTGCTTTATAGTGCTCCAACATAACATATAAGAGGCAACATGTTGACAGGAAACAACTTCCAGGTATGAAGGGATCATGTTAGATGGGAAGGAACATGTGAACTAGTCATCAAAGACAAAGAGGTGACTTGGAAAGTACCTGTGATCAGCAGTAATTGGATACCTGACAATCAACAAAGCCACAACAGAGTTTCCTCTTCTTTCCTCTCACGGGGAGTGTTTCCTCCCACAGGCGTCAAGTTTACCACAAAGGGATCTCTTGTTTTCTGTTGATTTCAACTCACTGTAACAAGTCTTAGGAAAATACGCCACTTCGGTTGCTGCTGTTTTCAATGTGTATTTTACTTCTACTCATAACGTTTCCTCGAGGGCAATAAACTTGACTACATCATTGCCAATGTAATCGTAATCATTATTCTGACTAGCAACTAGCTTGTAAGACTAACTCGCCCTACGCCCTAATGCCTGTAAAAACCGACGTAGGACAACAAACAGCAAAAGTCAAACTTTAACATGAATAAAAACGGCGTCACGCCTTTAGTGACGGCGAATGAGAGCTTCATCAGAAAGGTTAAGTGAGCAAACTCACCACCAAAGCTCTCACCGCGAAAGCACTTTAGCTTGTTACTGTTAGCTGCCACCAGCAGCTGATGTTGACCACTGACGTTGCCGCAGCTAGCATGCTAACTAATGTTTAGCCTGTTTTAGCGCTAAATACCATCAAATTAGGTTATCCTGTCGTAGTATCTGTTCCGCTTACCTTTGAACAAGAAATCATATTCGTCGTCTCTGTTCCCCATCGTGTGCAGTATGATCAGCTCTCTGAGAGCGCAGTGATGAGAGAAAATGCTTCCCTGCACTAACCAGGGTGGTGGTGCGCCAAGATGACAGGAGGCAACGCGCACTTTGCGTAAGAAAAGCAGGAACTCTGGTCGGTCACGTGACCCACCACGGCTACGCAGCTCCAGGTACGGAGCTGGAATAACGTGATGAAACCACGATCGTCGCTGCTATTTTGGTGTCTAACTAAGGTCTCCATACCGTTACATCTGTAAAAATCTGTGATGGAATACATTGCTGAGGCTTACGACCAGACACTGAAGAAGTATTCAGAGGCATTACTTCTTCAGTACAAGCACAACTACAACACTCCTTTGTAGGTTTATTCAGATATGTTCGTGTGTGTTCAAACTTTTGACTTGTGATGCTGGTAAAATGAGGAAACTATGTTTACACTAAAAGCAATAGCAGACATTGTAAAAGAGTTAGCCCCCTGTGATTCTTATTAGATTTATCATATTACATCATTATTAGTAAAGCATTGATGCAAAAGTGGTATCTAATGTTAAAGGGACTGGATGGAGCCCAATTATTTCATATCAGGCTGAATAACGATCATTTTCATCATGGATTTAACCAACTGTCATCTTCTCAAATTACTGTTTTGTTTGTCCGAATTCATAAAACTGCTTCAAAGCTAAAAGTGACCCAATCACACGCCATGTTTTCTCCAACCAAAAATACCTCTAAATGATCCAATGATTCCATTTAAAGGAAAGCCAAAAAATGTCTACTTTCAATAAGTTATTTCATAGATAGATAGATAGATAGATAGATAGATAGATAGATAGATAGATAGATAGATAGATACATAGATAGATAGATAGACATACATATCACTGTATCTAAAACAGTTGTCATAACAGCTTGCTTTGGTACATTTGAATCAATTATGTCATAAGGGGATATTCCCTACAGTCTTCATACACTGGGTTTGTTACAGCAGTAAAAAACCTGCAAGAGTACGTCTACTTTTACCTTTAATACTTTATTTTTCATGTTAACACTTCCATACATTTACTTGTGTAAAATGAGCAGCGCAGGACACTTCCTTACCAGAGTAAGTTGTGGTACAGCCTACTTTCACTTACAGTCAGAAAAAGATATGCATGGTTCCTCCATCGCTTGAAAGTAGTGAACATCACGACCTGTATGTACAGGACTAGACCACATTAGTTTTAGTTTGGAGTAGAAGGGGGTAGCCAATCTATGGGTTCAATTAAAACAATAATCCCACAGACACGTGTACAGATGACATTCCAGCTGTATGGAAAGCAGTTAAAGGTCCCCAGGTGGTCAAACTAACAAGAAAATGACACTCTCCTTCGAATATCTGAGACTCTAGATAATAACTCTACTCTCAGACCACAACATAACCCTAATCTTCTTGGATTTATTTATTTGACAGCCTGTTGATAAATGGAAAGTATGTGAGCTTATGAAAACTTTCATCAGGAAGTCTTGCCTGTTCTTCTGAATAAATACAGTTCCTGTATACGAGTTTCTGCGGGTTTGGAAATCCCGGGGTTTTTTTTTTTCCTTGAAAGGGCCTTGCCTACGTCAGAGACAGTATCACCTGTGGCTATTTTTAAAGCGCTCACCTCTCTCAGCATGTTGACCAATCAGCAGCGAGGGCGCCGCTGCGTCACTGTATTATGTGACGACAGACAGGTTGCTTCTTTACTTTTGAGTGAGAGGAGCTGGAGCTTGGACAGTCAGTTCCCGCACGTTCATGTTGAAGAAAACATTTAAAAAAAGCTGTTTGTAGTTGAACCTGGATTCAGAATTCTGATTTATTGTAATCACATTGCGATGCAAAAGCGCGCGAGGCGAACGAGGAACCAGCTTACAGATAGTTACTATGAGGGTTACCTGGAGAAGAAGTCGTTCAAAGATAAGGTAGGACATCAGGCATGAAGTGGGAGATCCGCTTCTTCTTATTCGTTTGGCAGATATTTGACTGTCCTATTATTAAAGAGACTGCGAGAATGCACCTTATTTTTATTTGTTTTTTTAAATGGTTTTATCTGTGGAGGCAGATTGAACAAATCCCTAGATATTTAACTGTGGATTAGATTTTTGAGTATTGTACATATGAAATGCACTTTACATCAATTGTTTAGATAGCTTGGGTTTTTATTAATTAATTACGTTATTTCCCCTTGGTCCAAAGCTTGAAGATATTCACTTTATAAGCAAACACATCAGGGAAGTTTTACTGGGAGGCTTGAACTAAAAGCTGCAGAGCATGTTTGCATCATAGATCGTCAAAACTGTAGCAACTAATTTTACTGATCAAACTGATCAAAAAGCGAGCGATGACCAGTTTCTGAACTAGTTCTGCTGTGTGTTTAGAGCGAGAAGCAAACATGGTCTGACAGAAGATGTCAAGAATCCTCTGAACACTCCTGTCTAAGTTAATGCTGTTGTTTTTTTTTTTTTTAAAAAGACAGCGCCCTTCATTACTTGTGCTGAAATGGGCAATAACTATTTCTACCTTTTTATTGGTTTTATAGATTTAACTGCATCTGTGTTCAGACATGTGCTTGTGGACTTTGATTTGAGTTCCACTGCAGCACTCATTGCTCTGTCTCGCCAACTGGCCGGGTGGCTTCTCTGCTCTTTGTTTCCTAAAGATTTGAGTAAACCAGGAACTGGCGGCTGGGTAAATTCTCAAACCAGCACAACAGGCTTTACAGAAAATACATCATGGTTATATCGGTCGAGCCCTTGCTGATAACAGGCTGTAAACACTCTTATGCAAGCACATAAAACTGAAGGTGGGATTGTAAGAAAAACCCCTTTTGGTCTGACCCAGTATCCGATGAAAGAGTTCAGTTTCACCTGGGATTTATTTCAGACTACCTTTAAGCGCTTCATCTGTAAATAGCCTAACAGTCCAGTCCTTTTATTTTATACAAACTGTTCGGAGTTCAGTCACTAGTTGGCTGTGCCTTTGACCAGAAACACACAAAGATAACCACAGCCTTGTGTTAAAAGTCTCATGTCACACTCTTATGGTCAACTAAATGTTCTTGAAACCACACATTGGTTTCTGTTGTTTCTGTCATTTCACTCATCAAGTCCAATCCAAGCATGTCTCAGAGTCCAGGGGCCCTACTTACTTCCTGTATTATGTTACATCTATTAATGAGCTATTTCTTTCTTCTGTCTCATTGTCTCCTTTTTACAATAGAAAATTGGAGACCTTTTTGTGTGTGTGTGTGTTTTTCTAAATTCCTGTGTAATATTTCTTTCATCCTGTGCCTGTGTGTGTTTGTGCAGACGTCTCGAAAACTGTGGACATGCCTGTGTGGAAACACAATATTTTTCTTCAATGATATGAGAGACACTGAAGTGAGTCCTCGCAGGCCTACGTGTTAATACAATGCACGTATACGGTTGTTTATTTCTAAGTTGTGACTCCTACGTGTGTGTTTGTGTCATCAGTACATTGAGAAGCTGGATCTCAGCGACTTTATCTCAGTAACAGACGACAGGAGGCCAGACCGTAACTTGGATGCAGCCAAATTTAACCTCCTGATGAAGGAGGGAAACATTAAACTTTCTGTGAGTTTGTAGAATATCTCGTCCTGAAAAAAAAAAAAAAAAAAAGATTAATCCCTATTTTAAAAATCATTCCCTTTTCAACGCTTTTTCTCTCCTCTGTTGTCTCTGCAGGCCCCGAACGCAGAAACGCGTGAGCTATGGAAGGGCTACATCCATGCTGTGGCTGAGGTCCGTGCTCTCTGATATTTGTCTCGCTTCACAGAAAGAAAGAAGCACCATTAGAACTTGTCTGTTTGGCTTGAAGATGCTGCACATTAAAAGATTGAGTTGATGTGTACATTGAGCCCACGACTCTTTAAAAGTGAAACCGTGTCTCCCTGCAGCTGTCGGTACCGTCCTCCCTCAACCTGCTGCCGGGTCAGATCCAAACGCTGAGAGAGGCGGTCACAAGAGAGAAAGACAGGACGAGGAGCAGCTCTGTGTCCACTGTCACCGAATGCAGTCCGTACATCATCCCCCTAGCAGACATGCCTGCGTAAGTATCAAAGACTCTCGCACGTTTTTTGTTTGTTTGTCTAAGGATGTTGGACTCATGTAGCACTTTTCATATAATCTTAAGAATAGAATACTTAATGAGATCAGAACTTACTTTTTGCAACAAAAAAAAAAGGCATTATTTTCATTAGGCGGACATGACGAGAACACATTGGCTGACGCTGTAAGCTTGTTTTCAGATCACGACCAAAACATGACTCCACCTTCCCCTAAAAGACGCCTCCTACTTCTCTACCTTGAACGTTCTCTTTTCCAACACTAAAATACTGTACTTCCTTATTTTCTTTTTTTTTTTTTTTTTTTTTAGAAACGTGCAGAATTAAGTTATCGATGAGTGATGGGGGGTTGTTTCCTTTGGTGTCCCCACTTTGTTTTGATGCAGATGTTACCACCGTGTATCCCGTGTGGAGGCAGAGCTGCTGCTTGAGAGAGAAGCCAAGAGAGGAAACCTGCTGCTGAGGCCCGGAAGTGACGGAAGCTCCTTTGCTATCACCACAAAGCAGGACCTCGAGGGGTACGTACGCACAGATCTAAAGCGTATCCCGTTTCTGTCATCCTCTTCAAATTAAGACTTTCGAACTACATTCTCCACAGTAAGGGATGCTTACTGGGATATTTACTAGGCCATTTGTCCAAATGCACAGTGAATCAGAGTTACGCTTTTCAACTCTGACCAAGGCTGCAACCAACGTGTCCTCTATGTCTTATGTATGATATTCTCCTCTAAATAGTCGGATCTCTTCACACTAATCATTCGCAATCCATCAAAATCCTTGCTTCTGTTGGTCAGTGTTGAGATGGCCCTGATTTTCATCCACCACCAGTCAGCCAATTATTCCTGTTCATTTGACCCAGTTTAACAGTTTTTATTCGTCCCTCTTTCAGAGCTATAATCAAACACTACCGTGTGACTCATGCACACGGCGGGGGCTTCATCATCGACGTGGAAAATCCCGTGAGTAGCTCCGAAAAAATGAGGTCAAAGTCCAGGCTTGATTTGTTTGCACTGTACATACGGAATGTGTCACAGATGAATCGCTTAGGCTTGCGGCTGGAGGAAAACTGTGAGCGACTGTAGAGAAATCTTTTATGGTACTTGGATATCGAAAAAAGGCAAAAGTGAAAATGGACATTGTCTTTTTATTGCTTGATGAAATCTGCCGAGTAGTGCTTAATCTGTGCGCATCTTGGCGATAATGACTGGAATAAAGCCGTTTGGGGCTTTGTGTGATATTGGAGTGAGCTCCAGAGTCACTACAGCATGTGCCAAAAACTGGTTATCAGTAAACACTGAAGGGGCAGTAAAAACGTCGTATGACCTTAAATATGTCAGCTGCGATTGGCGGATGCATGAGGCTTTTATTCTTTGCATTAAATGTGTCTGTGTGTGTTTGCCCTGGCAAAGTGTAGAGAGATTTGCTCTTCTGTGCATCTGGCAGGCAACACTAATCAAACAGAAACTGTAGCTGCAGGAATTTCAAAAGATGTGGTTACTGTGGTTGTGAGTCAGGTCTTATCTTTGCAGATTTATAAATGCCAGCCACAACACACGCCCCGTTTGATTTCCTTCTTCCGTGATTGCTCGGTGGTCATGAATGAAATTGTTTGTCTGTGCAGATCCTCTGTCCCACGCTGCATGATGTCATCGTCTTCTTGACGGAAAGCACAAATGGAAGTTTGATTCCCCTCAACATCGAGCAACCATATGAGATGAACATCTGTATGTGCAGCAACTGATTTACTTTCATGTCGCGCTGTGTAATTATTAATGCATATTCCAAAAGGTGCACATGACTAATGCAAGGTTTTTGACTTTGGCAGCTTTTATTTCATCTGACAATGAAAGTGGCGAGAAGACACAGCAGGCTTTACCTAAGTCGGCCCCGCCAACTGTGCCTCCCAAACCAGGTACCGTGTCCTTTGATACGATCAAACACACACCCAGAAACTAAACTTTTACACTGTTTGGCAGAGCTGTTTGCTCCGAGTCTTTGATACCAGCAACTTGGAAACTCCTCAATCCTGGAATGATTCCAGCTAGATAAAGGAAAATGAGTCATGCTTGATTTTTGTTATAACGTAAGCCTCCTTAGCAGTGAACAAAGTATGTGCAATAAATTGGAAGAAATATTAGAAAAATTCTTCAAAAGAAACAAAAGCGCTCGTGCAAATGTTTTCCAAGTGCTTTGTTATCAGTACATCTTCTTCTGATGGCAAGATAGCTTTGAGTTCCACACCCTTTCGCTCATGGTTTGCTCGTTTTGGAGCTTTTGTCAAGCAGCTTTCCACCCCTTTTGTTTTGCGTTGGACTTTGAAACCAGAAACGAATGTCAACATGTCGAAGCTACGTGTGTCACCATTCCACACGGGTTGGTGTAGGCTGTTATCATTGCAAGCATTGGCTTCAGCATTATGAACGGGTTAGTCTGATTGGAACTAGTTATTAGTTTTGTAAGTCGTAAAGCAAAATATTGGCCACACTGAAATTTGATGATTCAGAGGAAATTTTTGAGGAATCGGCAAATTTTCTGCGAAAAGGTCAAGACCAAGTACATAAATGACTCGATAGAGAAATTTGACGCATCAAAAATGACATAATTATACATAAAATAACACATAAGCATGAAAAAAGACAATATTTAACATGTTTTATTCATTTTGATTAATTACTTACCTTTGTATTAATCCCTCTATTCATGCGTGCACGTATTTATAATTTACCTTCTTTTCTTTTTTTTACCTTTCTGGAAATTCTTTAATTTTTACATTGTAAGGGTTTACCTTATCAGCCTATTGATAATCATTGTTCCGTGTTTTGTTGTTCAGTTTCTCATAAAATAGCGTATCCTGAACCAGATCACGCACCAGTCGAGGAAGATCTATCTTGGAATGACAAGCGTGAGTGTAATTCTATCACCACCTGCCTATCAATCCATCGTCACTTTTAGGACTTGTTACGCAGTCTTGCAAACAAACAGATGTGCATGCATTTTTTCCACTGCTGTCGCTGACTAAGATCTGTGTTTAAACAGTGAAGAAGGAAGAAAATGAGTCAGACGATTCCTGTGCTGTTCCACAGCCAGGTAAGTCCTTCTGCCTGCTCTCCTTTACCAGCAGCGTGGCTGAAATCCCTGGTCGTGCCTTTAAATCTGAAAGTTGTTTGTCTTTATAGTCCCAGCACAGAGAGCAACTATGAAGATTTTGGTGCCTCCAGTCCCCGCTCCTCGCAGAATGGCCCCTGCTTCATCAGCCCCTGCTTCATCAGGCCCCTCCAATGCAAACGGAGATCCCAAGATCACAACTAACAAAGACTTTGAAAAACAGAGTAAGTGCACTTGTGGGCCCTTTTTACCCTCTTCAGAAAGCTGTTCATCCGGTTGCATTTGTTATTTCGGTTACTTGCTACAATACTAAAGTTCATCCTCTGATTTTCTTCTAGTTCCTAAGTCGGCAATATCAGAGCTGAAACTTAGGTTTAAACAGAAGGCAACGTTCCATGATTGACCCCCTCCTCTAAAACGTTATCGCCATCACCACAAACTGGACTTGAAAGGCAGAACAGCGCCACCACCCTACAGGACGAGCCCAGCACAGGAGCAGTTTTCTTCTTCCTCGGCTCCACTTCTCCTCCTCCTCCTCGATTAGCTGTCTGCTGTGAAGCCTCTCTGAAGATTAACATCTTATCGATGTGCCTCTCTTGGACACTCATTTGTAAATGAACTGACTGTGAAGATGGATGCACATGTCACATTATCTTCACTTTACTCTTGTACTTTTTGCACATTTGCCATTGACTGTGGTACATCTTCCTTAGATGGGATCAAATGCTCATTATCAGTGTTTTTTTTACTCTCATTTCTAGATTCAGCTGTTGAACTTAACTATTTCACGTAGCTTGAAAAGTTATATTTGTACTGCCTTATAGGCATGGATCATTTGTATACTTCACATTGTATTACTGCCTCAGTGACATGAACACACAGTGACAGGAAACACATCGCAGTTGGACTGTACGTAGTTCTTAAGTGAAGTCAAATTCATCTATCAGGTGTGGCCAAGCAACTGCCAGTGTGTGCCGTGCAGCAATTAGAAAGAAAAAAAGAAAGGAATCGGTTTTATGAAGTCCTGTAGCTGGTCTACTCTATGTTTTACACCTTTTGTTTGTTTTGTAGTTTTTTTTTAAAAAAAGGAAAAAAAAAAAGCTTTTACTTCTCACTCCATCTCATTGCTGTTCCTTGTTGACACAAACATACGAGAACAAAATGCTCACACTCCTTTATTACCTCAATGACTAATACATTATAGTGGAAAAATGAAACTATTTACAATAAATTGTGACATTTTTGTCAGCATGTGAAATAAAGTGAACATAACCCTCAGCTGGATGCTTCTTTTTAAAGCACTGCAGGCTACAGTTACTCAGCAGACGCGTACAGAAGGAAGGACGTGGCAGAGCGAGACTGTCACCATGTCAAACATATAACATGGGTGCTACTCAGAAGCATGGCGGTGCACAAATATGGACTTCAGAATACATGTTTCCAGAGTGTATCACTTCACTTTCTCATTCAGGTGTGTCCCAAAATTAGCTCACTCTCAAACAGTTTGTTAGCTGGAACTACTGGCTATCTAATTATTATATATTTGGACTACAGGCAGTTGACTGCTCATAGCAAGATCTCTTTGCTGCAAGTAACACAGTGTCATTGGATACAAACACAAAAGAGCATTTGGTAGCAGTCTGGCGTACAGAGTATACAGAAGAGTCATTCCCAAAAAGTCTACAACTTCACAACAAAGGCTTCAAATGAGGGACTCTCCTTCAGACTCTCTGTGGAGAGTCTGTCAGACCCCTCCATAGTCAACAGTGGCTCAAACTTAAAACTAACGAACCCTCAGTGGGAGGCTGAACGGCCCAGTTTCTTCCACGCAAAGTGTGGGCTCTGACTACAAAGTGAAATGCACTAAATACTGATTAGCTTGCATACCATGGCAAAAAAATCTAATATTCATTTAATGATCCATTAGTTGTAGTTAAAGAAGAGCTGAATGAGCTGTGCTTCGGTGGTGAGCCGCTTTCTGTTCAATCGCAACGTCTACAAGCAGGATACTATCTGGCTTACACTGATTGATTGATGGGCAGCGGCTTACTCAGCCAACCTACACTGACACTGACACAATACGTAGTGTTAAACTGAGGTCGTTTCTTGCTGTGAAACATAAGCGTGCAGAAGCAGATGCCCCGATTTGGCCTATCAGACTGGAAATGAAGAGGAAGGCACAGGGATAGAGAAAGACAGGACAGCTGACAGTTTTGGTGGTGGAGAGGGAGCAGCGGCCAGCGCTAAATCATTGCTCTAGCAGCGGTGCTGAATGAATGTGCAGCAAGAGGAGAACCAGTAAGATGAAACCTAATGCGTCCCAAGCAGTTACAACAGCCAGAGTTAAGACATCTGGAGAATTCTGTCGCTGAGAGATGACCCACTTTTTCCTCAAAATCAAATTTTGCTATCATGCAACACAGAAACTGTCACACTCCAGTGATGCAACTCTTCCTTGATATGGCGTCCAACGCAGTCGATGCAGAGGATATGATCTGCGGCGGTCACTGAGGCTGGGCGGAGCTGGTAGGTGTCCAGCTGGATGAATGGGTGGACCTAGGTGAGGCTGGCGTTGGAGCTGCTGGTGCCGCTGTTCTTCCTCTGGCCGCTCTGCACCACACTGGGAACCTGCAGGCCCGTCACTGCTGAGAAACTTCCGTTCCACACCTGGAGGAGGGGCACATCGATAGCTTGATTTAAAATCCCACAGAATGAAAGAGTCTTCTGCCACATAACGGAAACTTTTCTCACCATGAAAGCCGGGACAACTGGCTGCTGGAACTTTGTTTTGAAGGTGTGCATCAGCTGCTTGGTTTTGGCATTGAAAAAAGACAGTACACCTAGAGAGAATAAACAAAGCATATCACACTGTGTGCCATGTGAAAAAAAAAAATGTTATACACTCAATAGATAGTTTAGCCTTTTAATATAAAAGAAATGTGAAGCAGGTCCTTCACAAATGCCTAGAGAGATGTTCTATGTTGCCATTTGAACTGCCCATCGTTTGCTTTTAACGAACAAAATCTGTTTCTTATTTCACCTTCATCATAGTTGACATAGACTCCTATACTGTTTGGGATCGGACAGTCGAGGGTTCGAGCCTTGTTGTTGTGTTTTGCGGTGAGGCTCTGCTGCAGCCAGTTGTTCAGATGGATGCACCAGGAAGCGCTGCTTTTACCGAGCTGGTCGAACCGGCCGAGGCTCCGCAAAGCCACGCCTACAGCGAAGGCCTTGCTCTCCTTGTCAAACCGCACTTCCCAGTACTGCTGCCCCGCGTCGATCATAGTGTCAGCTGTGATGAGACATGAGCCAAGATTAATAACTCACTCTGCAGTGTGCCGCATCTGTGAAGAGTAAATGTTGTGGTTACATAACGTTTCATGCGAGACAGTCTGACCTAGAAACTTGTTTCGTAAAGATTCTTTGTTGCATGGGGCTTCCCAGAAAACCATGTGACTACAATAACGAATGGAATTTTGATTATGAAATCATGGAGAATCATTACAACAGAATTTGTTTTGTTGTTTGTTGAGATAGATAGATAGACAGACAGACAGACAGACAGACAGACAGACAGACAGACAGACAGACAGACAGACAGACAGATAGATAGATAGATAGATAGATAGATAGATAGATGCCTACTCAGAAATGGTAAACTGCATTTCCGTTCATGTTTGCACATAATTCAATAAATCCCTGTAAAAAAAAAGAAATGACAGGTGGCTCAAGACTTACTCGGAAGCAGTGCCCTCCAAAATGGACACCTTTAAGGGACTTATGAACTTGTGCTAAAAGTGGAACAAAAGGCTGTAAATATGTGCATTTCTGCCGTGAAGTCGGGTATCTCGATGAGGGCGTCTACAGAATCGCTCTCTCTTTTTTCAGCCCCAGAAGCTGCCTTTTGGTCTGAGTGTGCGAATATACTTATGCCGCTTGTTGTTATTTGATAACTGTGCGTTTTGTTACCCAGCACTGTGTAGGACTCAGCTGTAAACCTGTCTCTGCCAGGCCGGGCTGTGGGAGCTCTCTTGGGAGACATCAGGGCTGACCTGGTTACACATGGGACAGGCAGGTAGAGACCCTCAATGATTCTCATTGCTAAGATTAGTTCATAATGACATTAAATGCATGAGCGCAGCAGTTTACTCTCATACAGACCTGGCCGGGGAGTGCATCGGGGAGCTGGTTCGGTTCTTCTCTTTGCGGATGTCCTGCACCTTTCCACCGCAGCTGTCCCACTCAACACTCAGATCCTCCACCTTCAGGTTCTGGTGGGCCGAACCAGCGTCCAGTTTGAATGTGAAGGCTAGAAATTGAAAATATTGTCACTTGCTTAAAGTACCACTACAGCTCTCTGAACATGGTCTGTTGGCAGTTCACTCACCGTGGGTTTCTAGAGTGACGGGCTCGGAGAACTCTCCTGCCACGGCCTTATTGCACGCTTTCACTCGGAACGTCATGTACCGCGTGTCGAAGCGCAGCCCTGACAATTAAAAGTTGTGACTCGATTTTCTCAGAGGTTTAACCACTGAAAACCTTGCAGCGATCCCCCCACCAACCCCTACCTGTGACCGTGTGCTCCGTCTCTCGTATCCCCTCCACCACCATCCAGGGGTAGTCCTCTCTTATGCGTGGTGGACCCTCGTGATTTGTGCGCCGATGCTCCAGTATGTAGTGATCTATCTTAGTGTCAGGCTCCGGCAAGGTCCAAACAACAGCCACTGTGTTGTCACACACCTGGCACTCGGACACCTGGATCTCTGGAGTGGCAGGAACTGAAGGGAGCAGGCAATTTCAAACAGGAGGCATCAACTTCCTCTTCGCTTTCAGCTTTATTGTACAACAGAAACGGTCATTTAAACTGAATAACTCTTTAAAAAAAAAAAAAAAGATTATTACATTGACTGTCAGTCAAATTTTATGTACAGCTCTGGTTACTGTTTTTGGCCACCTGGGGGCAGTATTGCACCAAACAAGTTAAACATGCTGTAATTCATGTTCACTCTTTGTCTCCACCAACATGAGTGAAAAGCTGATGAGTGAGTCCACGTACTGTTCGGTGTTCAACAGTGAGCGTGTGCTGATTTTATCTGACCTGCAAACTGCAGCCTCCAATGACACAGAGCCCTGCAGTACTAACGCTTCGGCTGCAAAAGAACATCAGCGCAGCAAAGAGATTAAAAGAGGTCACACAGCTGTAGAGCGAGTACGCTGTGGTTTCCCTATTGTGTGCGACCCCCTTTTACATTACAGGTAGATCTTTGACTCAATACACAACATTCTGGTTAAGTGGAACAAACTGCAGGAAGTCCACATAAACACATGTGATTGGACTTTCAGACTGATGAGAAACACAGGCCCGTGCCTGCCATGCGGGCTTTCTTTTCATCATTGTAATCACCAACACATCGTTTTACTTTTGAAGGAGCTTTAAATGAAGTTTATTGGAACATCTGAACATGTGGAAACGTCATGTTATTTTATTATGAAACAAACAAGAATGCATTAATGACGGAAATATACGTGCATTAATTAAGATGCGAGCGCATTCAGCAGTTTGTAAGCAAGAAATCTGTCTATAGACGCATAACACAAAATATATCCCTTCCATCTATGTCTTGGCCATGCTATACAGCTGAGTGTGGATAATGAAACTTTTGAATGTAGTCGAGCACAAACCTCCCCTTTGAAATGCAACTCAGTTGAGGCGTAACGGAGCATTGAAAAGGACTGATGTAACTCTCTTGTTTGCATGCGCATCGCTTTGTAATAAAAGGGAGGCAGACCTGGGAGAAACTTGAGGTCTTGCAGCATCTCCCTCTCCTGGCTGAAATCCACCATCAGGTGACTCATGTTGTCACCAGCTTTCGCCTTCAAGGAGAGTCGAAAGGCCGGAGCCATTGTCACGCTGCGGACAGGGAAAGACACAGAAAAACCACACAAACACATGGGGCGGACACAAGAGCAGCGTATTACTCAACTGAAACAGAGGAGGAAAAACAAATTATTCTAGTGCTAATTACTAATAAAAGGCCACTAACTAGATTTCTCTCGCTACCACTGAACTCATCACCCTGATCGCCACTTAGAAAGCAGAGCTAGAGAGGGGAGCAGCATTCATCCAGGGAGGGGCTGACACAGGATGGTACAGACTCGAGGAGACAGTGGGAAACACAGAAACAAAAGGCCTAACAAGAGGAAGGTTTTCCTTTTATTGTCTAAGACATGGGTGCAGTGGCTACATATCAGAATGCATGCAATGCTACATTATGAGATGGCTCGCTGGGTACAGGAGGCTATGACAAGAGGAAAGCAATTGATGGCTGAGTACTATACCTATCCTTAATGTCTTTGGCCGCCTGGAGAGGAGAGGCAGAGAGGGAAAAGGAAAAGGAGAGAAGAGATACGGAGCGAAGAGAAAACTGAGTCCATCATGTAGTCATGTTACACAAAACGCTGCAGATGGCTGTGTTAAAACAACTGCGAGTGTGAGAACACAAGGAGGGCAGGATAAATCGTGTACATGGACACTGAAATTCACCATGAAAAATTCGGATATGAACAGCGAGTCGGGGGGTTACAGTGCAGCAGCAGTGTGGGTGAGGAGCGTGTGTCAGTCACCTGAGTGAAACCGTCCGTCTCCGCCGAGCAGAGCGTCTGGTTGGCCAGCTCCAGCACCTCCTCCGAACTCTCCAGGGCTTTGGAGCAGGCGCTCAGCTGACTCTGAGAAGAACACCGACTCTCAGTCAAACAGAGCACGCGTGCAAACTCTCACAAGCTTGTCAGTAGAATAATTGGGCTGCTGTGTTCGCGGCAGAAGTCATGGCATCATTTGAGAGTCATGGCTCCATCCTGAGGCTGCAGAGACCTCAGTGTTTTTATCTATTTATTCATTTTTTCATTTGTTGACACTCTGACCTGAGACGAAGTTTTAAACAGCAGCTGGTTTTGATTATTACTGTAAAGCTTTCATTTGAACTATTGAACCACATAAGAGGACGGAGTTACTGAAAATTAGACTGTCACATCACGATAACCTTAGCTGGATATCGGGTTGATGTGATTTGCACCTTTGATTTCCCCATTTTTTTCCTGTAAATACGACCGAAGGAGTTATCTGGCTTTCCTTTCTTTTTTTTTTTTGGCTTAAAACCAAAATGCGCCCTCAGTCATGTGGTGGAATTTGGCTTCACAACTAAAATCCATGCTGTTACTGTCAATAGGTGGTCATTGAAATTCTGAATTAATTGCCTGGAGACAAACAGCATCCCAATACATTTTCCTATTTTTCCTCATCAATTTTATTTCAAGCCTGCAACCCCAAAAACAAAAACAAAAAAATTGGAACAAGGGCAATTTAGGGCTAGTAATGAGGTAAAGTAAACAAATAAATACTGTTTTTTTTCCAAACAGGCGATTGTGATCGTGCAGCATCCGTGAAGGAATGAAGAGCAAAGACGGACGGAGGATCTTCCATCATAAAACTGTTTGAAAAGGAAAAAAAAAGACTGGAAGGGATTTGCATAAATTTCTCTCCCTCTACAGCTGATGGCATTCTCAAACCAATTGAAATCAGGAGGAATTTCACTGCATAAAGAACAAGAAACGTTAACTTTGTCATTTTTGTGTTGACCTCACTGGGCTTTTCCCTTCATTTCTACGTCAAGTGGGGTCAGTTTGACGCACAGGTTCCATCTTCCTGTTATGCTCAGACCCGTTCTAGTCAAACATTGTAAATTGGTTCTAACGGACACAAAGACAAAAGAGCAGTGATTTGTTTGCGTCTCAGGCATAATTACATTGCTCTTGGCTGATTTTATTACAGCTCACTGCTGATGACCTTTCCCCTGCCGAGCCTGGATTTCAGAGAGAAAAGCTCAGGAAGCTACGGTTCTTACTTCAAAACACACCCTAAGAGAAAAGTCTTTAAATACACAGAGGAAACTGACATTTGAATATGTTTCTGAAATAACTGTTGTGATATTAAAAAAATGTTTAAATCTAACCTGCATCTCATATGTGCGGTTGGCTTTCTCCTGCTTGATGCGCGTCACCATGTTTTCCTTCATCTCGCTAAGGACAGCGTGGAGGGACGTGAACTCGGACTCCAGATCTTCCTGCACCCGGTTGGAGTTCGCCTGGAGTCACAGCAACAAAGAAAAAAAAAACTGAGCACAGGGAAGGAGGAACATGGCCAGACTGCCTGAGGTGTGGATTAAATGTCAGCCAGTGGTGTGCCTTTGTACCTCCAAGTTCTCAAGGCTCTGTTTGAGAGTGCAGATGAAGTTTGAGATCTCCTCATTCTTCACGGCCAGCGTGTGAGTGATCTTACGCAGAGACTCCTGAAGAGAAGACAAAATCTCAGGTATCCACACTGAAAATGCAAACTGTGCAGTGTGAGCTGCTTCATGGAGGGCTGCAGGTTTCCCCTCTAACCAATCACTATCAGCACACTGAAGTGCCTCTTCCGTGGTTGAAGTGCTAATCAGTGCTTAGCTGGAGTGGACACACAAAGGTTTAGGCTTTGAGGTCCAATTTGAACACGCTGCAATATTCAGGTGGGATCAGAGAGAGAGAGAGGGCGGGGGACACTTCAGTGCTGGAAGGATGCGCATCAATAAAATAATAATGCATCTACACAGTCATTACACAGCCGACTTCAAAGGACTGGGCACACATTGTTATACTAATCAGAACTCTGATACGTTACCACTCCCGCTGCACTCCGGTGCCTCACCCCAAGTGAAAGAGCCCATTCATTAAAACTGACTGTGTAATGTTTGTTGGTGCGAGAGGAGCTGCGCCAAGGCCCATCGTCCGTGACTGTTACAGCAATAAATTGTCGATAAACCTCGCGTTCAACCGGCCAAACACAGTTCAAAATAAATTGCACGACTGCGAGACACGAGTCCGTGCCGCATCCACAAACTCCATAATTTCGCAGCCTCTCGCCCTCCGTCCTTTGTACACAACGCCCTGAAACGGCTTCCCCCCCATTCAGAGACACCTGTTCCTCCGGCCCCGGCTCACCTTCTGGTCTCCCATCCTGCCGTCCAGATGCACCGGAGCCGCTAGAGCTGCAAACACGGCCGGTGTTTCCCCTCCGTCCCCGGGTTGCGGTTTATTAGCACGGCGAAGCTGGTACTGATGCTGCCGGAGTGTAACGCATCTTCGGACGGACACCAACCACCAACGCCTTTGGGCCGTAGTGCCTGGCGCGCATGCGTCAAAAGAGGATTATGGGTAGTGATGTTCCTGTCGCGTGGGTAAATCACGCTGCCTTCGGGTACAGTCGGAGAAAAGAGGCATTTGTTTCGGTCTTTACAACAAGGGTCCTAAAAATGTATTTTTCACACGCATATATTTAAGATCTTGTCATGTGTTTAAATGTTACAACATGGATGATAATTTAAAAAAACGTAGGTCCTGTCACTGCAATGTTCCTTTGCCTGTCTGATTTGATTTAATAAAGTAATGAAAACTCAACGACATATGGTGTCAGGGTCCAAATGAAAGGGTTAGAGAGTTGCCAAATGGTGGACCAGGACAATATACAAAAACTCTTGACTTTGCCTTTTCTTTTTCTTTTTTTTTTCTTTCATCTGTCAACTAATTTAACTCAAATGTTTATTGTTCTGTCTCAAAAGTAACTACTGATGCCACAGTAGAAACTTAATTTAACAAGCATCACTCGACTTTTCAGTTTTTCTCTTCCATTTCTTTCTATCTATTTCCTTCGATCTCCACATTTATTTGATGATAGACTCGGTCCTCGTAAACATGGAGGATACCAGTGTTGCTTACATCTCTGAGAGAAGTTCTGCTGTGCTTCAAACACGTTTTTTTTTTTTTCTCAGGAGGTGTTGTCTTGCTTTTCTGTTTAAAACATCTCAGACTTATTCTTGTTGTGATTCAAGTCAGGCAACATACTTAGCTGGGTCATGGTTTTCATTTCTTGGGAAACTCCTGCATGATTTTTGCAGTTTGCTCTGGACTGATATCATGCTGGAATACTTCTCCTTTGCTCAACGTCCAGAGACTTGAAAGTCATTGTGTCAGCCAGCATTTTGTTGCATCCGTGGTCATTAAGTCCATCTATAAATGCCATTTTCCCAAGACCCTTTGCTTTCTTATAGTCCCATATCATCACACTACTGCTTCTGTGTTTCACTGTCAGCACTATGTATTTATTGTGGCAGACCTGGCCAGTTTCAAGCAAAACAAGGTGGACCCCATCTGAGCTGTAAAATAAAACCCCAAAACAAACAAGAAATCTTCATCTCATCTAACCAAAGCATGTGTTCAGGCTTTTTTTCATGTTCTTTAGCAAAATCTAATCTTGAAGTTATGTGCCGAAGGTTTCGTTCTGTCTTGGAAGCTGCTCACATAGTTTGATATCATGCGGTGTCCTTCACTCTGTCTGAGCTGCCACAAAAAACTCTGATTTCAGTTCATATCTGCTGTGTGTATGAAACACATTTTACACATTTGTCCTTTTGATTGTTTAGATTGTTAGTAGGAAAAAATAAATGCGATCAAGTGTATTTTTTTTTTCGAGCTATCAAATGGAACAACTTGTACCTCACAAAATTGAGAAGAGCTTATAGTGATGAAAACCTAATTGTGTTTCACGAATGCAAAAGAATGGCCCCAGCCTTTATATCTACAATTTTTTCCAGGCATTCATATTGTCAATGAACAAAGTCTAGTAGTTGTGTAATATTTATAGATGCTTGACAAATTAAGAATATCAAAATAAAATCCTGTCAGATTGAAATAAACAAGCTCTTCAGATGTACGGTAATTGTCTCCAAAAACGGTTCAGCATACATCATTGAAACACGGTACGAGATGTTGACTGTGATAAGATCTATATCTGCAAACATGGCTGTAGTTATGCCAGCAACGTGGCAGAGAGAGCTTTCTGTGTTTTCTGTTTAGCTCATGTCACACAACAGATAAATAATTCCCATGCCCACTTAAAATAAGTTCAAACAACTGCAATACTTCTAAAGAAACATTTTGAAGATTATTGCTCTGCTGGCATTTAGATGGGACCTACTTTCAGTCTCTAAGATCATAAGGTTGAGGTTACCGAAGTTATACACCCCCTGCAACCTTCAGATGTGTCTTCTTGTGGCCTTTTCCCCTCACTGTCATGAACTGACAGCATAAACACACCTGTTTTCATGCGACAGCTTCTGTCTTCTCGCGAGTTAAAGATGAGTTTATCATCGTAAATCAGTGCAACGTGGCATTTAAGATTTCCAAAGCCAAACTGTAAAATGTCAGAGGTTCTTGTGTTTTTACAGCTTTCCTGACTTAAAATATACTGTAGGTGCATCTTATGGTATAAAATTATCTCGCCTGCTATTTTTGTGTATTTTCTGGTTGTAGACATTCACCAGCACATCATACAAAATTGCGTCTTGTCACAGGAAGCCAATTGTTCCTTTTCTACTGAAACGTTGTGGGGGACATGGTGAAATGCGTTTTAGCACCCATGCACCAAAAACCCACAGGGGTTTCACTAACCCCTCGTATAACTGCGTGCCCTTGTTTTTTTTTTTGTATTCAATTGACATTCAGCAAATCAGCACGCTTATGTTCATCTAACTGAGGCATGCGTTGTTTGCCGCTGAGCCACAGAAGTATGCAGGATGTACATATTCAGAAATAAGCAGGCTGCTTTGATATCTGTTGACTGAACGCACACGGAACAACTGTGTGTTAGAGTTTGGTAACTAATCTCTCTCTCTGTGTGTCGTTTATTCTGTCTTTCTTTTTGTTTCTCGGAAGGCTTACACATTTTCCGTCTTCACAGTTTGTTTGAGCCTCCAATGCAGACATTTCCCTCCAGTAAAAGCAAGTTATTCTCACACAACTGTAGCAGAAAACTACTTTTCCCTCCCAAACCGCCCACCCACCCACACACCCACATGCAAGCACACACACACACACACACAAACACATACTCACACACAGGTTTGTTTCTAGCGCTGTCTCATATGCAGCCAGACAGGCAGCTGAGACAGGATGAGACTCAGAGGACGGCCGTCTCTTATATGAGAAGATGAAAATGTGGCTGAAACACGCAACTCTGGTGTTACTCACAGGTAAGACTTCATATTCAACAGATCAAGACAGACTTTGTGCTGGGGGAAAAAAAAAAAGCTATTGACGGTTTTAAATGGGTGCGATGAATGAACAGATGGAAATTCAACGTGCGCTGTTTGTCATCTTTGTTGCTGATGAAATGATAAGGCCAAGTGAACAAAGTTTAACACTTACTTTCCTCAATATCTACAGTGGCTGGAGCAGCTGTGGTGACGTCAAGTCAGACTATCGTGGAACTGGGAAACAGTAAAACTTCATCAGCTCTGACAAAAGTGGAACTTAGTCCTGGCTCCTCTCTGACTTTGAAGTGCTCTTTGAGCACAGACAACTATATGACATATCGAGTGTTATGGCATTTCATCAGTTCTGGATCGAACGAAACAAAAATGAAGTGTGAAACAAGGATTAACAAATCTCAAAGTAACTCCACTGAGCAGCCAAAGCCAGACTTGAAGAAGCCATGTCATGATGAAATATGGACTCTGTCAGATATCAATGAAACCAACAGTGGATGGTACTTCTGTGAGGTCAGATCAGAAATTCCCCGTCTACAGACGAATATGAGTGACAGAAAAGAAATAACAGTAGATTGTAAGTATTACTTGTGAATTTATTGTATTTATGAGCGGTGATACTAACGTAGTTGTACGCAAATCTGACATTTTTGCTATCTATCAATAACATATAGTTAACAACATATCTTTTTATAATTACAGGTGTAGTTTACTATTATATCATTTTCATATGCAAAAGGCTTCCACTGATACCTGCTTACAGCCACATTAGAGTGTCATAAACTAGTAATCTTATTTTCTTTGCTGCTTAGAAACACCAAAGTCAAACGGTGCCGTAAAGCCTGCTGTGCTGAAGCAGAGCTTCATTCAGTGATTCATTAATGCTCTCAACATTCTTGCTTCCAATTCTGACTAAATGCATGCTTCTTGTGTCATTTTGTTACAGCGAAGAGCTTAGTGGGAAGTACAACGTATCTGTCACTAGTGACGAGTAAACCAGGTGTGTGTGCATATATGTGTGTGAGTGTGTGTGTGCGTGTGTGTGTGTGTGTGTGTGTGTGTGTGTGTGTCTGTGTGTGGATGTATGTTCACACCTCATGAACAATAAGATATTTTTAAGACCAGCAGAGTTTGAGCTGTGAACACCTTCCAGTGCATGGGGGGGATTTGAATGATGGCAGAGGTGATAGACCCTCTGGGTAATGGGTCAGACATTTTTATAACAGAGGTGTGAACAACCACACAGGAATCGGTTTGACTTACACGTCTGACCTTGTCACTTAATTAAAGTATAAAGTGATCACATACAGTATTTGCAACACTTAATTTGCAGCTTTTTAGCTTTTTTTTTTAGAGTTGTTAGCGATAGTTAACCACATCCATGTGCTTCATGTAGTCTAACGTTGTTAATAAACTGCCAAAACGTTCCGACATTTTCACGCAAAGTTTTCCTCTTCCAGCGACTCACACCGACAACCACCTCCTTTCTGACTGGTGGCTATGGGTCGTGGTGGGGGTGTCTTCTCTCATCCTGATCAGCCTGCTGGTGATATGTGTAGTGCAGAAAAGAAGAGGAGGCAGCGACAGAGGTACCCCATCGTCCCTTTGAGTTGAAAAGTTTTGATAATCATCTTATTACACCACTTGACAGATTTTTAGATCAGTTTTGTCCAGGCAGCAGAAGCCACGAAACGAAAGAAACTCTGGAAAAAAAAAGAAACCAAGAGAAAAAGAGGCCAAAAATGTCCCAGAAAAACTTTGCTAGATCAATTCAGTACAGATCAACACCAGTTACAGGCTGATTTATTTCACTGCAAGGATTTGCATTTGGAGGAAGACATGAGGTTATGACAATGTATTTCTGAGAGGCAGAGTTCTCAGAAAAAAAACTCTGCGTTTATGACAGCCGGAATCTGTCCAAGTCGTGGCCGGTGGAGGCAAACTGAGTAAGCAGGTGGTTTGTGTGGTTTTACAGCACAGCGTGAGACAAGTCAGTGCGGCTTTCTCTTCTCTATGGTTTAAGTGAAGATGCACACATTTTATCTGTAAAGTTTGGACCACATTTCTATTGAGAATTGTCAGAGCTGATCCCAAACCAACTGGCCAGATCTCACCGCTTTTCATTGCTTAAAGAAAGGCTCGCCTGGCAGCCTGTCGCAGGACATTATGTCAAATTTGGCTTGCAGGTTTAATCAATTAGCCATTGTTTCTCACCCAGATTTAAACCATAGAGAACACAAGGGAGATAATGCAGGTAGAGGGAAAGGAGTCGCTCTGTCATGTGTGGGACAAAACAGGAGCAACGGGTGACACAAAAGGCAGAACTTTGTGTGGTTTGACTAAAGCAGATGGCCACAGGGGAGCCACAAGAGGCAGAAATAGGACGCAGCCTTCACGATACAGAAAATGGTTGTCACGGCAGAACGGTTTCTATGTTTGTGTTATAATGTCATATTTACAATAGGGCAGGGTCATTTCTAATTCACATCAATTTGCTGCAATGGATTATTAAGCATTTTAAAGTGAAAAGTGGACATACAGTGAAAAATCTGAAAAAAGCAAGACAAAAAGCGAGGCTCAATGAGGCCGTTGTCTGTTATTTCTAAACTAGTGATGGAGGATAACTAACAAATTGATTTTCAGAGAGACACGAAACCCAAAATGTTCAAAAGAATCACACAGTGACTCAGTCACCATTTTGACAGTAACTTGACCTTAACTTTGGCGGCTTTGATGCACTTCTTCAAGAATGACTTTGTAGGACACGGGTGAAAGGATTTTACTCACTGAGTTCTTTGCCGAACGAGTTCTCATCAGCACAGGAAGCGGAATGAAATGTTAAAGCATAATCAAATCAGAAGAACGAGAAGAATTATTTGACATTTCTTTGTCATATTTTTTTTTCGATTGATCATTCACTATTTTTTTTGTCACATTTCTTGTTACCAATGAATATGAAAGAATGCGATTCCTGAAAGACATGACATCCATTACAAATAATGGATGTTTGTAAATGAAAACATTCTCCGTTCTGATTATTTTACTGAGTTGATACATACTATCTCCTTTACTGTAATGAATCATTATGTCTCTCAATAATCTACCCATACATGAGCTTTACATTAAAGCTACACTTAGAATGGCCTTAGTTAGATAGTTAGTTTTGAGTTATTTCAACCTTCAGCCACTGAGTGTAATGAAAGTAAACAATTCCCTCAACTCTCTAACTGTAAATAGAACAAAGTAGATAATAATCAGAAAAACTGCAGGTAAATGAATGTAATAAATTCAGGTATTTTATCGTGAGCTGTCTGGTAATTACAATTTCTTTACATTACAGTGTATCATATGTACTTGACATTAACAGTTTCATTTTAATTCACAAGGCCTATTTCCATAACTATCAATTTAAAAAACGGTAATATAGAGCAAAAGTGAATATGCTTTGAAGGACAGACTTATTTGAAAGTAACTTAAAACTTTATTAATTTTCATTCAGATAGATTTTTTTTTTTGTAGCATCATAAAAAGGCTGAACTTACAAATATTTGTCCATTCATATATTCATACATATTAGATGTATCTCCTCAATTTCCCCCAGACAGAACACAGCTTGGTAAACTAACTCTAACAAGTAAAGTTCACCGCTCATGTACTCCCCCTGTTTTTTGTCTTCTGTGCTGCAGAGGAGCCTATCTATGTAAACCATCGGCGGTCGTTGCCACAGGATGGCAAACTGCAGATATCCCCCTCCAACCGGAACCTGCGGACCCCGAGTCCGGCCAGGTACGAGGAAGGCCACCGGAGATGATGAAGTCTTAGGCCTCCCATATTAATACAACCATCCTCGTGTCCGGTTGTAGCAGCAATACTGTCTACTGCTAAAGCTGTTTTCTAATAGCATGTTTCAATTCTATTTGATACCTTTTGTACACGTTTCAGGCTGTGACTGCACCTTGTATTTCATGCGCTTTTTTCCACCAGCCCCTTATAAATACAGCGAAGTTGCTGTAATTAACCACTAGATGGCGCATGGTGATTTTGTGAAGGAGTAGCCTACATCCATAAATGTTTGTTTTGATATATTTTTATTTCAGATGAGCTCATTTAAGACGAAGCTGTAAATCGCCTCTGCGTGGTAAATAAGCACAATAAATAGCTATTTCTCTGAAATATGAATGTTTTTTCAATCTCGTGTGTTGTTGGACAGCACAGTGTTTGGTGCATATCTTGTCATTCTTACAGTTTTGCCGAGTGTTGGGGAGGGAGTTGGCCCGCCTTGCTTATTGAATGTAGTGTTTTAAATATCTGACGAACTCACATTAAAACAAATCCCACTTCCACAAGATAAAGCGCGTATCATTTCCCCGTCACATCTGATTGGCTCTGCCGAGGTGAGTGTTTTTTTCAAAGAAAGGTACGGTCAAGGGTCACGTGACGAGGCGCTGCCTGTCGCCAAGAGCTGGCTGTTCCCAGCAGGAATTAGATGCGGAGTGAGCGTTACAGGTGGAGCGGAGAAGGCGCCGAGACGGATCCGAAACGAGCCTGACGGAGTCAAGTTGAGCGCTCTCCCGTGTAGATCCTGACACCTCCCGGTAAGTCTGATCCGGGAAGCCATGCCGCCGCGGTGACTTTTACTGACTTGTTTGTGTGGGCAGCTTGATCCCACACGGGTGTTGTTTTCCCCCCGGTGCTCGCGCTGTAGGTGGGAATTAGACGGAGGTCTGTAGATTCCCTGACTTATTTAAAGATTATGGGATATCCTAATCTAATAATAGCAGTAGGGGAGCTAGAGTAAGCAGTAGTAGAATATGCCTGGAAACACTTGCACCGCAGCAGATTGTGTTTCACTGGGAGAGAGGCTCAAAGTTGGAGGGGTCGCAGGGTCATCACACAGCATGTGTGTGTGTGAGTGTGGGTGGATCACAGGTCAAATTGTGCTTACTGAACTTTAAAAAAACTCAACTGCAAGCCGAGAAGTTTCTAAGATCTAAATACAATACCTGAAAAAGGTTATCTTTAAATCATTTCAGTGGAATCTTTATTTTTTTCTAAACATAGACAGTCCTGAAAAATGCACACACAGCTGCAGCTTTCTAAGAAGAAATATCATCATGGCTCATTTCAACTTAATGCTATGAGGTGGAATGATATCTTGAAGTGCATACATGCTGGAAGAGCACAGTATCGATGGTGCGATTAATAGCACATGGTACATGTATCTTGCTGTGAGTGCAGACCAAACAATAAGTGGACTTTCTCAGGGGATTGCCTAATTTTTGCTGTCACCCTGCAGCTCTGGGGGCTTACGGAGAGGCAGAGCTGCACGCAGCAGCACCTCAGATAAAACACAGACATCCTGTGGTCTAAGCTGGAAAGGATGCATACAACTTGATGGGTTAGTTTGATACCACAAGACAATCAGAAATGGCCTCTGAGAGTTGTCGACCAGACAGGCTCACTAAAAAATCAGATTGTAAAACTGGCTTATACAGCTTTGACTCTGCGTATATGCAGTTGTTTATAGACCTTAATTCATGAGGCCGAGTTATACTTTTGAGAAGAGAACAAAATAATAAGCAGTTTTGATTTTTCTCTACATGTACTTTAAATGAGTCAGAACATGTTCTGTTGACTGATGATTGCAACTTACAGTACGTGCACCCTCCATAATTATCCTGACTTTTCTCCTTTTTTTCTTCTTCTTCCCAATACACGTGAACTCAGTTGATTGTTTGTGGCGGATTCGAAGCAACTATTTCTGTTGTCATCATTTTAAGGCAAGAAAATCAAAAGTAGCCCTTTTCTAGCTTCGCAACTCTGTCATAAATGCAATAAATATCATTATAAAGCGAATATATCTCTGATTTTTGGACTATCGGTATGTGGAAGACTCAAGGACAAAGCATTCAAGGACAAAGCTTATATTCTAGGAATTCTTTTTGTTATTTTCAAACTTTTTATAGAATCATCTGAAAAGCTGTGGCTTTCCTGCTCAACCCCGTCCAAGCTGGATAAAGCAGCTGGCAGTTTCAGAGCCAAGAAATAATTTTCGTAACTTGTTTTTATTTGTGTTTTGGACTTTTTCTTTTTTTTCTTTGGGTGGTTCTCTTCTGTCAGTGATCATTACAAGAAGTATACGTAGGGGTGTTCATGTTTTCCCCTCGGTGTAACAGGTCCTGCTGAGACTTGCTTGGGTGTTAGTGAGTGAGTGTGTGTTTTCAAGAGTGTATTTTACACTTCACCAGACTTGTCTCATCAATGACAAGTCATTTGTCAGGGAGGAGGTGAGGATCTCATTAAACAGGTTATCGCCTTCATTGTACGGCTTGCGTGTCGTCTTTTATGACTGTTAGTTGTCTGATGGCTTAGCTGTAATGATACACGTCAAAGCAGGCTTGAAGTCTGTACACAAAGCATGTTTTTGAAGTATTGTTTTCAGCTAAATACAGTTCCCATTCTCATCAAAACAAAAGGTGGCAAGTGACTGTCATTATGATTTTTTTTTTTTTTTTTTTTTAACAAATGTGAGCTTGTGAAAATACAACCCAGCTGTGAACTGGGGTGTGTTTTCCAGTGAATGTTTCGCAACACAGTCTGCGATACACAGGGTGTCAGAGGTGAACACCCGCCCACTGCAGGTTTCCTGTTTAGGACCCCGTGATGGAACACTGTATCAGAGCCAACTCGCCAGCCGGCCTGCCAGAGGACAGCAGTGTTAAAGCTGGCAGCCGGACAAAGAGACAGGCAGGACGGAGAGAGGCAAGAAAAGCAAGTGACTCAACCAGCGTCAGACCTGTTGAACGGTTTTTCTGCCGTACAGGTAAATCAGTCACAGCCTCGCCCATGCAGTACAGTACAGGGCAGCCGTACATATCAGGGCATCACACTTTAAAGCCTCTGTTCACGCAGTCATGGCTCACTCCAGCTGTTTGACTGTTTGCAAAGGTTTTTTAGAAAAAAAGAAAAGAAAAAAAAAATTCTGTTTGTTTTGGATGTGCAACAAAAAGCATGCATGCCTGTGCACGTCTGTGGAGTTTTAGTTTGCACACAGCTCACAGTTGTACCGACTACTACTGTTGACAGCGTAGAGGCTCCTGAACTGGCTAAAAATATCTCCATGCTTCGAGTGGTTGGAGTGTGTGCAGATGCTGCTGCAGGGCCTCCTCAGCTACCGGTTCATGTGCAGCTTTTGAACGCGCAGTGTTCACGTCGCGCTGCTTGATGGATGAAAAAAACCCACCAGCAGTGACAGTTAAAGGCCTACACACAAGCTGACATTTAGATCTAGATGATCAGAGATGTAAAGAAACTGTTTAGTTGTTTGATCTGGCTTTGGAGAAGTTCACGCTCGCGTTCAAACGGATACTTGAAATTTGATTCTTGAGAAGTGTCACAGTATTACGCGGGTGCTGTGATATTTTGTTTAAAAACATCTCAATCATTAACTCTTTTTTTTTTTTTTTTTGATAGCTCATGATGTGCTGTATCAACTTAGAAAAAGAGAACATCGAGTTATTTTAAGGCTGCTCTGAGTTTCACGACGGGCAGGTTTTGCTGGCTGTACTGGAATCAGCATTCATCCCCTATAAACAATAGACACAAACAGATTTTACACCCGTCTTCCATAACATTCCCTTTGAGTCAGAGCCTCGGAGAGCACACCTAACGTGATGGTGGATGTTTTGGTGACTTAGGTGTCAACGAAACAAAGTGATTCAACATGAAAGAAAGAACAAAGAGACTTTAGCGGTGAGAAGAGGTGAGAATGTGCCTTTTACACTGATGAATACCTAATAAAAGGGTATTCATCGTTAAGCTCTTTTATAGAAATAAAAAATTCTCAATGTAAGATATACTGTAAAAGAAAAATGTTAGACCAACTCTGTCCAGTTCCACCATCCTTTATTAAAGACTCTCTAAGATTTATAAAGCTATTAATAGCTCAGTAACATTAATAACTCACTTTGCAATATGCCATCAGGTATTAAGATATTAATCCTCGTAAGCTTTTAAGTCCTGCAAAGCTGTTGAGCCTTGTTCCATAAGGTAAAGGGTCAAACAGGACATAGGTGGGCCCTTCCTGAATAATTAAAAAAGTAAGCGCAAAGTAAAGGGGGAAAGGTTTTATTCCATCCAAACAAATGCATCATACAAACTAGGGATCAGAATCTGGCAAAACAAAAGTAAAATATGTAAATAAATGCATTGGCCTGGATGGTCTTTGTACCTGAGATTATTTTTCCTATAAAATACATTCACTTTGCAATGGTTAGAAACTCTTAAAGTGGCATCCATGCCTGCTTCCTCAGTGAAAAATCCAGAATCTGTCATTATCCATTTTTTTAAAATTTAATTTTAATACTGTTGGCCAGGTGTTTCCTACAGGATTCCACTGTGTTTGCACTGCGCAGAGGGCAGAGTTTCCACATCATGCTCACGCAAGTTATTTGTTAGACCAGGATAAGCTTCCAAACTATTTACTCCGTACAGTGAAGGTGTAACATGGAAAAAGCAACAGTGACCAATAACGGCATGAAATTGTTCGAAATGCAGTCTTTCATGTAGCTTTTGGTGATGAACTTACAGAAAATGTAACAAAGCTTTGCATATTTTCTTATGTCTTTGGAAACTTTCCATTTTTTTCCAAATCTGATGGCTAGTGGCAGCTTTTTCAGGAATAAAGTTGTTTAAAAAAAATAAAAAAAACAGGGTGCGCCAAGCAACACACAAACAAATGTGGCCACTAGTTGGTGGACAGTTGGAATACACGAGCACGCGTGAAAAGAAATAAATGATGAAGAAATGTAATCCTCTGACTCAAAAATCAACTAATATCTGGTGTTAGTAGTGGATGGTTGCATCTGTAGCTGGTTGGTACCTGACTGAAGTGTAAGGTTAACATGTCAGTGCTGTGTTTTCAGGCTATGGTCATTCATAAATCATAAAGTGACATTAGAGCCACATTGTAAAGGCACTCCCTTGTGTGTGTGTGTGTGTGGCTAGTGACTTGTAAAATCCTAAGCTGTGCGTGCGTCTCTTGCTTGTGTTCATGTGCACGTGTCCGTGCATGAGCGTGACCCTGGACAAACAGAAGAGGAGAAAAGAGGGAATGACTGCTGCATGCTTTCTTATTATTGCAGCCATACCTACCTGTCTGCACAGTTTGGAGCTATATGTCAAAACACAACTTGCAGTCGCTGGGGCGCAACCTCTCAGCAGCCCAGGGGGGAAAAAGGCATGCAAAACACTGCTGCTCTGACAACAGATGAGAAGTCTTATGCGTGCAGCAGCTCGTCCCTAATGTAAAAAAACAACAAGGTGGGAAAATGGTAGTTGGTTGCAAAATGTATGTTCAAAACCGAGGTCGCTCACAAGCACCTGAGAACAAGCACCGTGCTGTGTCTCGAGAAAATCTGGAGGCTGTCACTTCGGTTTCTGTCAACAGGTGAGGACTCTGCGGTGTTTCAAAGCAAGTATCTCTGTAAAATGTGCTGTATATTTTCCTCTGGGAGCCAAAAATCGAAATAACGGCTGCTTCTGAGCACACTGCATATATAAAATGTATTTCTTTCTTTCTTTATTTTTTTCCTTTTTTCAAAAAACTTGCGAGTCCGCTTTCTTGTAAGCTGTGTGTGTTATTCTGAGATAAAACACCTTGATGAATTTTGAATGAGGCCACGCGGCTCAGTTCGTCAAAACAGACTCAAACTTGCCAAAAGAAGTGGTTCACGCTCAATTCCGTGTGAGTCTCTGAGAAACTGAATGACAGTGATCTGCATGCATCCCCGAACCTGAGCTGAACCCCGCCGAGCCCAAAGGAAGCCGGCTCTTATCAGCGAGGAGGACAGGATACTGAGAGTGGGGGAGGAAGAGAGAGTGGGGGTGGGTGGTATGGCAGTCTGTAGGTTTTCACTTTGCATCAGCTTCCTCTGTGAAGTTTACTGTTATGACTTGTCATACCTATAGCTGTAAACGTACTAGACTTGTATGGAACAACAAGGTATAGTTATATGTGTATGTGTTTTTGACTCAGATCAAGCAGATCATTTTCATTTAAGACACCATCATTTCTTATAATGCTTTTTGTCTCTTTTCATGACTCTCATTATCTCCTGCAAAGGTTTTGATCATTCTGGTTTCATCTTTACCCAGATTGTCGTAGCTCCTGCTGTAAGACGTATCCATTTCATATTGCCAAAGCTCAGCTCATCTCAAGGTGCCCCTTTGTCACAATCTTGCGACTGAAGTAAGGACAAAGCAGCATCCACTTTTCAGTCACCGAAAAGCAGGGTTATCAAATCTTAATATAGCCCGGCCCCTGCATAATGATTGTCCATGAATCTTCAAGTAATAAATTAGAAAGAAATTTCACTGTTCACGGGGATTGATTTGCTAGTTCAAAAACAAAGTCTTTCTGTTTCATTGGTGTCTGATTATTTCATAGATGTTCTCATATCTTTCCCAGAACCATGGAAATGATCTCCTCCAGCATGGCTCACCACTAGCCGGGCAGTATGGCTGCTGCTCCTCCTTCCAGAGAGGACACCAGCAGCTCATTAGCACTGCGCTGGAGGCTAATACCGACATAGATACCCACCGACTTCAAACCGAAGCGGCCTGAGCTGCACTCTACATTTCTGATTAAACATCTGGATAACTCGGAAATCAGAGGGTCTCGTTAAACTAACAAGGACTGTGCCAGAGCGGCACATGTCCAGGACAGTGACATCGCCACAGTGTAACGGCATATGGACTGACACTTCATACCATGTTCTGTCCCTGATTTGGTGCTTTGGTGGCGGAGCTGGACTGTGCAGCTCTTCCACTCTTAGACAAACCTGGACTCTGAGCCATGTCTCTTCTGTTAGCCCTAAGCATCATCTGTGGATTGATGCTCCATGTTTGTATTAGTGCCCTCAACTCTCACTGCTGTGTCCCCCGGAACACCGTCCCTTATCAGAGTAAGTCACAAATTCTCTCAGATTCTTAAGGCATTCTTGTGCTGGTCACGTTTATATATGAAGTTGCAATGGCTTGACATCCTGTATTTTTTTGAATATTCTGTCATTATATAATATTCTGTTATATTATATATGACCAAGTAGTGCAACTTTAGCTGTTTAATTAATTAATTTATTTTTCCAGCTTGCAGGGATAAGTTTACAATTTTCTTAGTGAAGTGGCATTTTGCTTTTTGCTGTGGGAGCATTTTTCCAGTGGCATGCAGTCACAGCTGCTTAGACGTCGCAGGGGGAGAAAGCAAATCACAGTGCAGTAATGCAGATTTTTCTGGGCAGATGACCTTAAATTGTTCCGAGAAGATGGAATCTTCAACTACTCAACTATGCTGATAAGGGATGACCTGGGTGTGTTGCTGCTGGGGGCAAGAGAGGCCATCTATGCTCTGGATATCAACAACATCTCAGACAGAAAGGCTGCGGTAAGAACTTGCGTAGAGTCATTCAAGGATATCTCTGATCTAAAGTTGCAGAGTTTCCTTACCGGCAAACTCCCGTTTAAAGCTGTCATAAAACATCTGTCTGCAGAGCTGTTAGATTTTAACATGCAAACTTCTAATTATCTCACGTATACTGTTTGATGAGGTAGCATCAAGGTAAACTCTCATTGAACTTTTATGATATTTTACTGCAGTGGTTAGACTGGTTGATGGAATAATCAATGAGCTATTAAACGCTGGATTTGGCAGGGTCAGACACACAAACAGTGGTTTCCAACTTTTGTAGCTGATGACTTCTTAGACTTAATTTGGGTTATGCTGGCATGGATGAGAATAACTGACAGATCAAAAGATTTCTCTTTCCTTTTCCTGTCTGATTTAAAGAGTTTTAAGAGGTAAATTTCTTCTGCTTTCATCCTTTTAATCATTTATGACCCCTTACGTTTGCAGTTGAGCAAAACCAATCAGTCAGCCAGAGAAAATTGAGATAGTAATAGTCAATTAAAAACTAGATAGGAAAAAAAAGGTTTAAATCACAAAACCTAAAAATATGGTGCAAATAGCAATTCTCCATGCTGCATTCAAGATTTAGATCATTTCAGCCCTTCTGGCCGCTTTCAGATCTGTTGGCAAACAGTTCCGGCCGCAACTTCTTGTGTTTTAAAATGATAGACTCGAGTCAGGGGACCTTAGTGGCCGTGCTGGTTCGTGCATTATAAGCACGACACTAAGGAAGAAATAATGTAAAAGTAACCAATGGTAGAATGTCTGAAAGAAGCAATGTTTTTTTTGCCACGCTTACTGCTTGCAATGGAATTAAGAGAGTAAGCAGCAGCCAGCTGCACTTTCAAAATCACTTTATCAATTGATCCTCAGCAAGGGTCAGCACCTCTGTAAAAGCAGAAGTTTGGCCAGTTTGCTGCTCTGGTGCATTGAGGTTAACATTCGAGTTCATCGTTCCACAGTGAAAAAGAAAGTGGAACATTTTTAAGACGGCTGCCAATCTTCCCAGGTGTGGACAGTGTAATGCTCAGAGAAGCTGCAACAGTCCCACTATACAGGCCTCAGGTAGTTAATCTTAATGGTATTACAGTTGGAAAGGCCAAACAATTATGGCTTATCTGGAAAGATTGGCAGGAGAATACAGAAGATGAGTGCTTAAAGGTGGTTTATAAGCTATTGAATCAAGGGATGTTTTAAGTTTTTCACACACTGGTTTTTGTTGAATGAATAGTGACACAGTGTGATATGTCTTGTGTTGTTGTTCATATGAGGTTGCAAATACCTCATTTTAAAGGTAGGGTAGGAGATCCTGGATTTTGAGTCCAGCGAAGCTGCATTTTGAAAATACACAGGTCAAAAGTCCCAACCTCTTTCTTCAGACTTTCCCCCTGAAGCCACGCCTCTAGAGTACATGAACGCACAATGCTTGTTCACGAGCACGAAGGTGCACGAGCGCTGTTCTGACAGCAAGCATCGATCGTTGCCGTATTTAGTATTTAGTATATGCTAACTATACGTTTAATAATGCTAGGTGCTAGCCAAGCTGGCTGTAGTTTAGCTTCGTGCCAAGCTTCTGGCCCCGTAATTCGTTCACGGAGCAGGGTACGCGCACAGGGGGAAGGAGGGGGAGGGAGGAGCAGCTTGCAGTTTGATAGACGCATCAGAATCCAATCATTGTTAACGGTCCGTTCAGTATGATTGGATAGTGTTTTTCCTGGATTGTTCGTTCTAGAGGCCACTAAAACTTTTAATTTTTGTGTCAAAACTTTTAATTAATTGGTTGCAATGGGGGTGTGAAGAGAATTTCAAGCAATATGTGAAAAAATGCTCCAGAAAAAGAACCCCTACCCCACCTTTAAGACTCTGTAAAGAGCGGGTGATTTTATTAAGTCCTGATAAGTAAAAACCTGAGAAATGAAAGAGGGTGTAGTTTATTTTTCTCATCACTGTATGCCAGTGCAAGACCTTGGAATGATTTGTAGACAGGAAAATGATTTCAGAGTAAACAGGAGCTAAAATAGAGAGTTTGAGAGGGTGAGAGCATGTGAAAAGTTTATTTTTTACATTACAGCATTAATGTATTGTCATAGTCCACCAAATTAAGATCATGAAGATGAATGTTATTCTAACATGGGCTCAAAAAAATGCTATCAAATGGTGTATGATTATTAAATTAAGTTAAGAAGACTTTCACTAAATGGGAGCTTCTATGAAGCCAATACCACAAATGATTTCATTCTTCCATCATTCACACGGGATGTATTTTGGCCAAGCATTATTTTTGTCTCGTACGATAGGATCACGACGCTCAGCTAGTGTGCATTGACAGCTCTTTATGTTAGACAAATATCATAATAGTTCAGTGAGGTTGGAACACCATCCCAGCGTGCTTTGGCAAGACACTTTCCTTGTGTTGTTGCAGGTGTATTGGCGAGTCACGGAGGAGAAGCAGAGGGAGTGCACGTACAAGGGGAAACATGCAGAGGTTTGTGTAACGTCTTTCAAAACGGAGCTCGCATACAGTAACTTTTACTTCTAGGGGGAGGATAAAGCCTAAAAGAAATGACCTCTGACTAAAAACGGTTTACTCCTCCAGGCAATTTCTCTCTGTACATTTGTAAATCATTTATGGGGGAGTGTTTTTTTTTTTCCTGCAGAGAATCCCCTTTGAAGTGCTTTGCCTATAGCTATGTAGTGAATGTCCAAATAAAGGCCTGAGAAGAAAAAGCATGTGCACATCCTTGATCTTTTGGCCAGCAGCTCAGCTCGGGGGAGCTTGTGCTGTCACCATGTGTGTGTGTGGCATGTTTGTGGCTGAACCAACAAAACCCTGACCTCGGCATTCTCTCTGCTGATTCTTGTTGCAGGTGGAATGCCGCAACTACATTCGAACCCTGCACAGTGTAAACAGTTCGGCTGTGTACGTGTGTGGCACGAATGCTTTTAGTCCGACCTGTGATTATATGGTAAGTACAGTGTAGATTATCGGGTTAGTGGGTCGTTTTTCATCTTTCTCCTGTTATGGAAACATTCATCCCACTTAAAGTAAAGGTGGTTGTGCTCGTTCACGGGATTTTACATGTTCAAAGATTAGAGCTAAATTTGAACCCACATCGTTCTTATTGCCAACAAAGCACATGAAAGGAAACAGAACTGCCTATGCTTGTCCACCTCTCGAGACTTCCTTAAATCCCCCATGCTGACTTTCGAAAGGGCTCCTTGATTCATCCTGAAGACATGAGTCGTAAAAATACTTTTGATTTTTTTTCTTTGAAAAAAAAAAAAAAAGGGTTAGATGATTGTATAAAACAGCTAAGGTTCTTTGCAGATGTCACTCAAACATGAGTAAATAGACATTTCAGGGAGGCTGCTTTAATTTTCACATAGATACGCAGTAAATATTTATAGCAGTAGTACAAGGTAGATGGGACTGACTTTAAATAACTGCAGTAACTGTGCTTATTGTAATTAAGTAGCATCACCCAGCGTAATGCCATGACTTCACTCACTTAAGTCTATTTGTAGCCCTGTGTGAAACTCTGTGGCATCTACAAATGCAATCCTGAACCAGAATACTTTCTACGTTTGTAGAATCGACCTATTACTTATTTGTGTCTTCCTCTTGAGAGTTGTTGGCAATAAGAAGACTGTGGAATATCCCCTTACTTGCTGTAATATTTAGGATTTAATATTGTTATTAACTGACAGAAATTATGCTTACACGTCACTGTGTGCTTTTTCTCCCCTTTCCCTTGTAAAGCAAATAAGAGACAATGTAATGTATCATTTGCTAAATTCTCTCCCCTTATGCAAGTTTTGATTGAAATTTGATGATTAAAAACATAGTTAAAGTCTATTAACGTAACGTCTGTGTGGCGCATGGATCAAGTTCATTCTGGCAGACACTCAAATATCTGAAAACTGAGTGTTGTTAACTGCACGGAAAGTTAAATGGTTCCTATCTGAACCTGCTGAGCCAAAAATATTTTGACTCATTCTTTTAAAATAAACAGGTAAAAGCCTCTATCAATATCAGTTTGTCATTTATGGAAGATTCATTTATTTGATTAACCTTTTATAGGAGAAGGATTAATGACTGTAAATTTTAGATGAATGCTCCAAGTTAAAGGACTGCCACAAAGTAATTTAAGCTGCAAGGAAATTGTTGGGGAATACAACCTGATTGCGAGTTTCCAGTTTCTCGATGTAAAATTGTAAAAAAAAAAAAAAAACTTTTAAAACTACATCATCTACAGTATCATTAAGTCTGGAGACATCTCTGTGCACACAGGACATGGTAGAACATTTGTTGGATTCCTGTGATGTTCAGGCCCTCAGGCAGCACTGCATTAAGAACACGGCATGATTCGGTCATGGATACCGATGCCTGGGCTCAGGCACGCTTCCAGAAGCAGGTTAAAGCTTTAATGTGAACATGATCCAGAAAATGCTGCCGTCGTATCTGGGTCAAAGCTCACTTAAACTGGACTGAGGCAAAGTGGAAGACTGTTCTGTGGTCAGATATATCTAAATATAAACTTCTTTTTGGAAAACGTGAACACAGCGTCCTCCAGACTAAGGGACCACCCAGCTTGTTATCGGTGCTCAGGTAGAAAGCCTGTATCTCTGATGATATGAGAGTGCCTAAGTGACTATGGAGCTTGCACATCTGGAAAGGCACCTTCAATGCTGAAAGGGATACACAGGTTTTAGAGGGACATATGCTCCCATCCAGACAACGTCTTTTTCAAGGAAGTCAATGCATATTTCAGCAAGACAAATGAAAGAGTGGGCCGACATTCCTCTCCCAAAGTTTGTATAACCCTAGTTCCATCAAATAGTGGAAAGAAAAAAGAAAGAAAGAAAGAACTCTCATCTACACCTACACGTCTTGGAAAAAGTGCATTAAATTACTATTTTAATTTATTCTTATTACATTGTTTCATGGAGGCTGTATTGCATATTTAATTTTAGTTTCATAATTTGTGGCCGCGAGGAATCGTAGCATGAAATTCGCTCCTCTCTGAAAGGATGGTCCAGGGATTCCTGCTCTAAAGGAGATACTAACAGAAACAGTTCAACTCCTTTTCTTAAACATTTAGAGAATTCAATCAGCTTATTTTCAGGTTCATTTCACTCAGTTAGATACCTTCTGAAAGCAAGAAATTTAGTACAAGAGTAGAGCGACAGACTGCATTTTACCATGTTAGGCTTTCAGTTGAAGCATGTATGCATAAATGTCACAGTAATCTATGAGCATTGGGTAAAAATGTGGCTGAGTTTCACGTTGGAGATCAGTCAAAAACTTTTACTTTTTCACAACTACTGTCTGCCTCCGCTTTCACCTACAGTGTTTGAGTAAAACAGCACCGTTTTATATCTTTGCCTTTTATTCAACAACTTTTTCTTTCCTCCCTTTTGTTTTCCGGCAGACGTTTGTTAATGGCCAGCTGACGCTGAAAGGAAAGCCAGAGGAGGGAAAGGGAAAGTGTCCTTTTGATCCCTTTCAGAGATACTCCTCACTCATGGTTGGTGAGTGTCTGAGTCTGTTTTGCTATCAAAGCCCATGAAACTGCTGAATGTTCAAAGTGAACCAAGAAAGGAGATGTGCACATTTCACTTGGCACCTTCAGATACATAACAGACATCACCTTGTGTAATGCTAATGCTGCCTGCTCTCTCTTCATGCACTGCATTCTAATTAGTTTAAAAAAAAAACAAACAAATTTATTTAGTCCCTTAGTAAGCTTATAAATGCTTTATTGTTCCAACTTAAAAATGAATAATGGATTTCCAGGAATGTTTACTCCTCTATTGTTCCTGCCCAACAGGAAATGACCTGTACTCAGCTACATCCATCAACTTTTTGGGCTCTGAGCCTGTGATTCTGCGCAGCTCAAACTTGGCTCTTCGCACTGAGTTTAAGAGCTCCTGGCTCAGTGGTGAGTTCCCCTCCTGCAAACCGTGCATTTTATGTTCTGTATGATAACACAAATAGCTTAGTGTTTAATGACTAACAGTGCCTTTTCTTTGCTTGTTCTCGGTCTTTATTTGACATTGTGTGATTTCAGAGCCAAACTTCATCTACATGGACTTTGTCGGGGAGAGTTTTGATAGTCCCGACGGGGACGATGACAAAGTGTACTTGTTCTTCAGTGAGAATGCCATGGAATACGACTTCTACAGCAAAGTTGCAGTGTCGCGGGTGGCTCGTGTCTGCAAGGTATGACGAAATACAGATTTAACAAAAGAGTGTGTGCAAGAACTTTGGCCTGCCTGACACAGGTCTGGTGGTTGCAAAAGGGAACGTGTGCACAACACAGTGTGTTTCTGTCTGTGTGTTTAGGGAGATATGGGCGGCCAGCGGACACTGCAGAGGAAATGGACGTCGTTCCTGAAAGCTCGTCTGGATTGTTCCTTCTCTGAACCCAGCCTGCCCCCCATTGTCCAGGATGTCTTCCTGCTGAAGCACAAAGACTGGAGGAAGAGTGTCTTCTATGCTGTCTTCACCCCGCAGTCGTAAGTGTTAATTCGTCAATCCTGTGGTTTTATAGCTCAGAGTAGGTGTTGACTTGATGTGGGTAGCATCCTGAGCTGTCAGACTGAAGATTGCTTGTAAAGTAACATTACATATTTAAGCTAATAGTTTCATAGTAATGAGTATTTGTGTACTATACCCTGTATATATATATGTCTCCAGCATATATTGTTGTATTTGAGTGATTATTTTGCAACCACTTGCATTTGCTTGAATGTGTTGCTTTGCTTCTAGGAGCTCGCCCCAGGTTTCTGCGGTGTGTGCATACAGAGTGTCTGATATTCAAGATATTTTTAATGAGGGAAAGTTCAAAACACCTGTTGCCGTGGAGATGTCCCATGTGAAGTGGGTGATGTACACCGGTGAGGTACCGGTCCCCAGACCAGGAGCGGTGAGTTTATAGAATTTGTTGTTGACAGAAGTGGAAAATGGAAAAAAAAAAAAAGTCCCAAAAACATGAAAAAAATGTAAACTGTAGTTATGTATTTTCAGTGCATCAACAACATAGCACGTAACATGGGGATGAATCGCTCTCTGGACCTTCCTGACAAAACTCTTCAGTTCATCAGAGACCGTCCCCTGATGGACGAGGCTGTTCGTCCGCTGACGGGCGCACCTCTGCTGGTCAAGAGTGGAGCCCTGCTGACTCGGATCGTGGTGGACAGCGTGTTGGCTCTGGATGGACAAAGATATGACGTCATGTTCATTGGCACTGGTAAAGCTGATGATGCATAAACAGAGGAGTTTTACAGTAATGAAAACGGAGCACAGAAGATGCTGAGACTGTCAGAAACATGCCTCTTGGCTTTGTTTCTGTGCTAATATGAAGTATTTTCCTGTAATGTTACAACTGACAACATAAACATCAGTCAAAGTAAAATAGAGATATGAATATGTCTAAAGTTGCTCAACTCTACTGATGTAGATAGAAATACACGACATGGCTCTTTTTCCAATTCATCTTTTGAACCTTTTTGATTTGCTGACTGATGCTCTTTTTTGATGAGTAATATGCACATTTGTGTGTGTGTGTGTGTGTGTGTGTGTGTGTATACTGTACTTATTCTGAGTGTTATTTTTTTTCTGTCCTTAATAGAAAATGGTTATATTCAAAAGGCTGTCAACTTTGATGGAGAAATGCACATCATTGAGGAGATTCAGGTGTTTGAAAACCCTGAGCCAATCAGCATCCTGCGCCTCTCATCTAGCAAGGTAATGATAGGTCCTTTATACAGAGGTCAGCCACAACAGCAAGACCACCTGCCTAGTGCTGTGCCCCTCCCACTCACTGACCAATTCACCCAAGGGGTTTCCTGTGTTGTCTGGCACCAGGGCAGCAGATCCTTCGGGTCCTGCTGGATGTTTGGTAGCGGGTCTGTGGATCCAGCTTGTTCTGAGCCATCCAAGAGATTTTTATGCTCTGTAGTGGGGTCCATTGTTATACTGGTGGAGTAGGGTCTGTAACCATGTTTAGATGGATGGGAAGTGCAGAAGTAACATGTACAGTCGAAGACAACAGCACATTGCACTGCAACGACCACTTGACTGAACAGTTGGTTTACTGTTGTGGCAGATTGGTGTAACTTTGATTGGCCTGTCATCTTTAGCGTGCATTTTTCTTTTAATATATGTTTATGAGAATGTTCTTTCTGAATGTATTTCTCAGTTTGAAATAAGATACTTCAGGTATAATAAAGATTGAACACTTTTGGTTTGTTTGTTTGTATCTGTTTGTGCAATAATAGGGCCAACTGTATGCTGGTTCAGAGCTCGGCGCCATCCAGATGCCGGTCAGTAACTGCAGGCACTATAAGGCTTGCGTGGACTGTATCTTATCCAGGGATCCTTACTGTGCCTGGGACCCCTCCTCTGTGCTCTGCTCCCCGGTTTACAGTTTGTCACCCTCCTCAAAAACTGCAATGCAGAGTCTGAAAGAGGGAGATGTGTCACAGTGTCCTCTGCCAGGTGCGGTCATTTGCACTGTGTTGCTAAATGCAGTGCTGGAAAGACATTTTGAACGAGTACCAGCAGCTCTACGGACACCAAGCTGGATTAACCTTGTGTTTGTGTGTTTGCATTTTAGATCCAGTAGCAGCTGTCGACTTTGTCCTAGTTCCAGGGAACAACATTCAGCTGCCCTGCCAGCCTCACTCCAACCTGGCGCAGATCTACTGGCGATTCTCTGACCAGCCACTTCACTCTAACAACAAGTGCTACATCTACAGCGGAGGCCTCCTTATCCTGAATGTGTCTGAATCAGACGCTGGCTTTTACACTTGTGACTCAGTAGAGCAGATAAACAGCAGAAGATATAACCGAACAGTGAAGGTTTATAAGTTACAGCTCCCACCAGTGGCGGTGAGCCCCACTCCTGGCACAACTGTAACAAACTACTCGGGCTCCATTTACACTCCGAGTACGACTGCACCGTGGTTGGTGCCAGAGGAGGGCAACGAGGACCCTTTGTCTCCTGAGAATCAAAACGACACTGGCAGGGTAAGTCGTCTGGAGGTGGCTGTGGCTCTGCTGTCGTTGCTTTGTTTCTTCCTGCTGGGGGTCTTATTTTGGATGTGGTTCCAAGGGCATTGGAAGTGTTTAAAGTTTGCTCAGAGCTCCAGGGACAGTGAGGAGAGAAGGCAGTCAGCAGACTACATGCACATCCAGAACAGAACTTCAGAAATAAAGCTCCTGGGGCCTGAGTCGGGGAGACCTTGCAGTGCCAATAATAATCACTCTGCTGTTGACTTCAAAGGGAATGGGGAACACCACTTTACACCTATGGCCAATATTTCAAGTCTGGACGGCCTAGGATACATACATGATGAGTCAGAGATTTGACGCTGCTGAGGCACAGTCTTCAGTCCAAGGCCTGCACCAACGGATTAATTATCCTCCTATAGGTGTACTTTCTCTGGGAGATGGCTATTAAAAATGGCTTCCACATTATAAATTCTTTTGATTGGTGTACTGTTTCCCCTGGCCAATTTCCTACACAGCCACGCTGTTATTTCCATCCCCGAACCAGGCAGCTCATGTTCTCTGAGATGGGATTTAACTTGGGAGATTTCTCCTCCATAAAATGGTTTAAACATCATGTTTTTTTTATGTTTTTGTATCATGACAAATTGTGAATAGACTTTATGTAACATACTGTGTACAGCCAGCACTGTTTTCTTTTTTTTTTACATATTTATTTGTGGCAGTTATGTTTTTTTTTTTATTTCATCTTCGAACTGTTAAAAGCTCAGTCTTGTAAATACTGTTGGCAACAACGAACAAGTAGCAGTTCAACATGCAATTTTGTAATAAAGATAACATTCATTATTCAGCCAGAGTATTTAAGCAGGGTTTGGATGTGGTTATGATACATGAATAGCCTATGCTACTCTTTTATTTCCTGGGGGCTGTTCATAAATGGATATACCTCTAAGCATTTAAAACGCACACAAAGCCAGTGTTACACATCTATACCCCAAAAAATAAGTATTTTGTATGCAAGTAAATGTTATCAGTTAGGGTAAACTCTTGTAGCCAGGGTGTTTTTTTTAATTTTATGGTGGGGTACACAGCTACATTTCAAATTCCATGCATACTGTAGTCTTCCCATGAAAATGACCAAGATGTCCTTGGAATGTAGGTGTGTGGGTGTACATTTCAGACCGTAAGCAGCTCATGTATGGATATTGGTGTCAACCTTTAGAAAAAAACATCGGCTTGTTCATGATAAACAAAAAAACTGTGCTTCTAGGTTTCAGTAATGATGTGCTTCTCTTTTGCAAGGCTTTATAATTTAAATGAAAGTTGTGAAACTGACAGCTTGTATTCTTGATGAATCCAACTGATAGTGGTCTGTAAGGAGGGATAACAACACAGCAGGATTGTACACTTAAGAGCTCTTTTACTTTGGTCCAGAAAAAGTTGAGGGAATCCTGTCTAATTTTTTATTTTTTCCTCCTGTGCTGTCATCAACATCAGCGCTCAGCCGCTCTTGTGTTTTTACCTCAAACAAGTAGAGTAGATATGAAGCTAGTGAAGCAGCAGTGTGCTCAATTATTCATCAGCACAGCACAGGGAAGTTGTCAGAAACAAAATTAAGGATAAATATTGCTCTAAGGGAATGAAAAATATAATGCCGTCACTGTTGTTGCATAAATCTGTCCTAAGCACAGCCATCCAGCTTTAATGCTACATACTGACGACTGCTTTTAGTGTATTCTAAAAAAAGTAAAATAAGCCACAGGCTTACAGTGAACGGTTCAAGCTTGCATTTTTTTTTAGCTGCCCTCTCTCCTGTTCAAGAACCCTGTTTTTTTTTCTCCCAAGATTTAATGAGGCATCTTCTTAGTTTGAGCCGTCTTGAGTTTTCTGTGATGCTCACAGCTTTTCTTCCTTCAATCCCACATTCTGTCTTCAGACATTTCTGAATAAATCAGCCTGACAGCTGCATCTCTTTGCCTGGATGACATGCACTACAGCAAAGAGGAAGGAGTTTTCCTTCAAAAAAAAAAAAAAATAATAATAATGAAAAAAACGAGGGAATGTCCAGCTGCAACATATGTGAATCCAGGGGTCTGAAACCGTTGAGTTCTGTCATTAAAACGGTTTGTGTAGCACGATTGAACGACAGCTTTTCAATGTTACGGAGGCTCATCTTGCAACTGTAGTAATAATTTATAATAAAAGTATAATATAATGAAACCTACTGGAAACTGTACTTTAAAAACTTAACTGCACCAACATTACAGCTTTCAGCTAAATGGTTGTACTGCTGCCAGCTTTTACTACAAATGCTCTCACATTCAACCAGTGCAATGCAATATATGATCAAAAGAAGACAGACATACGTTGTGTGAATAGGAACATTTATTGAAATGCTGCAATTATTAAAGGCGGTTTTAACATGTCCATTTTTTACTTTCACTTGGCAAACAAGAAATTCAAATATTAAATTTGGCAGTTGGACATGAAGGGCACTTTAGTAACGAGAAAAGATAAATGAGTTGTCATATCTATGAGTCAGGCACCTTTTTCTCTTAGGAGAGGGTTTACACTTCATAACGGCCACAACAGGCTTTTAAATTAGCATTGGATTACTACAAAGCAGACCTTGACGGGGAGTGAGTCATAGCCAACACTGGACTGAATTTAGACAAATCTGTGCATGCAGGATTTCAATCTGCCCGTGTGTGCCCGTCGCTATTCCATCAAATCGCTTCTTTGAAATGAGAGAGGCTTGATCAGCCCAGGTCTCACAATAGGATGCATGCAAGCACACTGCAGTCTTTAAGCAGAACGTTTCAGTACATCAGGGGGAAAGTGAAAGCAACTGGAACATTGACAACAGCCGCTGAGGTGCGTTCACTGCAGGGCGCTGACCACTAAAAGCAAACAGGGAAGCTTTGGAACAATAGAAACTGAGAAATACTGAGGCAGAGCGCAACACAATATCTTTGTTGGGTGTGACTTTTCTTCCGTGTCAAAATAATGGAAAGAGGCTAGTGTTTTGGCACGTCAGTGAGAAGTCACACAAGAGACTTGCTTCACTGAAGCACGAGTCCATTTTTACCAAAAAAAAGCGGCTCGTTTTAAAAAGCGCAAGGCATATTTCACATGCAAAATCTGCACGCAATTATAAGGCGCACGGCAAGAAACCACAGGCAAGCGTGGAAGTATCAAACACAATGCATCAAATATAAACTGAAGTCCAGCCGGAGAGTACAGAGAAGAATTCCACCTGATAGAAATCATGCAGTTTGAAGCTAGTTGGAAATGGGGGAGAAAAAAAAACCCTGTAACTCATCATACTACAATACATGGCATGCTAAATAATTCCCAAAACCATTCCATCATTAAGGCACACGCTCCTCACACAGTTAGCAGGAAAATGCTCACATTCCTTTAGGATTTCCAACTGAATATCTACAGCACATTCCTTAACAAACCTTTTTTTTTTTTTTTTTTTTTGAGCGTAAAACTATATTCGTCAGTCATATTTTTCACTATATGTAAACAAAGTTGAAAAAGGAATAGCTGAAAACAACCTTCCAGTTGACTTCAGTGAGCTTTGGCGACAAAAGTCTTTAAAAAAACCTTCTATAGCTATCCTCTCTTCTAAAAAAAAAAAGCAAAACAAAACCACCCATATCATTTGTAAATTAAGTGTTGAATGCGGTTGTGTTCTGAAGTGCCGTCTTGAGCAACGTATAAATGGTCAGTCATCTGTCTCCACCTAGAGGTGACTTCCAGCCATCACCATTGACTGTTGTCGGGGTAGCTCGGAACGGCGGCAGGATACTGTGGCAAACTTGGGCCTTGGGCTGTCTGAGCAACAGCGTTGAACCCCGCTTCCCTCACCGGCGCACTCTTCCACATTCCAGAGCTCCACTCTTCCTGGGCGCGCTCCAGACTGCCACCGCCGCCTCTGTACAGTCTGTGCACCTGGACCACGACAACACGAACGAGAAAGCACTTATTGCAGATATTTGTGACTGCTGTGTCGAGCATCGGCCAAGGTTAAAGGTAGGGACCACATTTAAGCTTGAGCGCGTTTCAACGTGTGCGTTCACTCACCTTGATGAGAACCAGTGCCATTAAAGCAGTCACCACAGTGAAGAGCAGAGCTGTGATAAGCATCACTATAGCGGAGCCCACATTTTGGCTGAAAAACATCACTGTGGCAATCCAGCCGCTTTCATGTGTTGGTGAGAGTGAGATGGAAGTAGTATGGGTTAGTGTATCAGATAGTGCACACATAGCATAGTGGTCTTAATACAAATCTAATCCAGAGTTATAAATGCGCCATCAAGCAGTGAGAAATGAGATGCAGTGATAAACAGCACACTATTAATCAGTTGACTTATCAACACACATAAAAACCACAAGTGAATAGCGTTATCTCTAGCACGTGTGTTCAGTTCTTAAACTTACCCGCAACAGTTTTAAGGACTGTTAGAGGAAACATGCTCTATGTTTTATGTGTATTAGGGCCACTGTAGATAAAGAGAATAGGATAAATAAACTAAATACTAATGGAGTTGGGGATGAAGTTAAAGCCACAAGTCTAACCTTGCAGTATCCTCCAGTGGCAATTTTGTGGAAGCTTTGAGATGTTTATGCCTTATTGAAGTCAGGGGTGGTGCTCTAAGTCGGTCAAACTTTAACTTTGCATCTGTATACAATTTCTATCTTATATGCAGGTTTGTATTTCCCTGCCCAAGGAATGCTAAATATACATGAAAATAGTTTTCCAGACAAATGACACAATATGCTTGTTTACTGGGTGAAATAAAGCAGGGCAACATAAAACAGAAGGCGCTTTGTGAAATTTACTAACTGGATCTTCCTTTTTTCATTATTTTATTCATGAGAGACGACCAGCTGAAGTTTGAAATCTCTGCATAATTAGCGACAGATTCGGTTTCTGCATCAATCATCAATATCAAACTTTCACAGCTTTTCAGTGCATCCTATGTATTCATATTCATAAGATTGTGTATATATATATATATATATATATATATATATATATATATATATATATATATAAAAAGGTTAAACCCTCATATTTTGATCTTCGAATACATAAGATGCACTGTATATTTAGTATATTTAACATATATATATTAAAACACCTCCCCAACTCCACAAGCCATTTTTTCTACAGTGGCTTAAAAAAAAAAAAAAAAAAAAAATCAACGCTGTCACTAATGATTTGGAAAACTTCACTTCAAAACCACTTTGTGAAAGACAACGTCGACGTTTACATGTGTGGTTCGTTTATGATTTAAGGACTTCAGCTGAGGAGGACTTTGGGTTTTTCTGCAAACCAAACGAATAAACAACAACACAAAATTATTAAAATAAGAACCAATATTTGAGAACACTGAGCACAACCCTTATAGAATTCCTCACCTTGTCTCTAAGCCCATGTTAACATTCAGCATTAAGAGGCTGATGGTACAAAAAAATAAAATAAAGCAAGAACAATCTTTAGAGTGATCAAGTCTCAGTTTTAGGCGACATAAGCGTCGTCTTCTGATGACTTGTCCTCCGACTGCAGTCAGAGGTGGACGGGAACTCCGCCACTGTCCACGCACTGATTTCTCTTTTATGATTTCATATTTTCAACAAGAACCGACTGGTCAGGAGGCAGTGCTTTTACACTGTGTTGATCTCTTAACCTGATGTGATGCCACCCAGTAAGAAGTGAACCACCGTGGAGAAACGGAAAATGCAGAGCTGAACATGAAGTTACCTGGATATGCCGTTGATGGGAATGCCCGATAACACACAACATCTAGCAATGAACTGCAATTAACTGTTGCGTAGCGCCTCTCCATGCATCAGCTAAATGACTTTGTTTCACTATAACATAATTTGTTGAAAAAAATCAAATAAAAATGCAAGCGTCTGATGGAAAGCACGTTTTCTTGCTGCCTTTGAAAAAAGCCTTTGTAACCCACTCCAATGAAAATGGGTAAAAAAAAAAAAATACTTACCATGTTCCCCAACCAGAAATGCCCAAAGTCTGGATGAGGGCCAATACACACTGAAGGAAAAAGATGAAGAAGAAGGTCATGAAGTTGAAGGAACTGTCAGCCCTGTGAAGAAAAAAGAGATAGCAGAAAACAAAGGGATGATACAGGAGAAAGCAAATGAGTCTAGAGTTGCTCCGTTTTATGCTGTAAGGCTTCTTGTGCTTGTTGCCGACTTGTGATTCAAACAAATAACCAACGGGGAAACATGATGCTGTCAACGGAGAAAAGTACGGAAAAGACAGAAATGCTCTTTGTGAATAAGATGGCTGCTCAGAAATCAGAAAAACTAAAAGCTCTTTAAGACTAAAGTTAGCTTCATACTTTTGGCCTCTTAATAGTATTTATCAGGTGACTTTTCTTGACAACCAATCGCCTCTCAAACAGCCTACTCCAAAAATATGAATATCCGTATAATATCCATATAATATTTGTAGACAAACCCTAATGTTGTGGAGTCTTTTCTGAACATACCCAGCAAAACATACACTGGGCAAGTTGAAGAAGTTCCCTTCACTTCTGGAAGCAACGATCTCAAGCAAGAATTTCTGGAGGCTGTCATAAAAACACGATGAACAACACTAAGAAGGAACGTTGGACCATTTTTGCTCACGAAACGGCTCCAGTTCAGCCATCTTGTTAGAAGATGTGTGATGAGAACAGTTCAGCTGAAGTCATTTCACTGCTGCTCTACTCTATATCGGGCCATAATCTACCAACTGAAAGCACGTCAGTGAGACTTTTCTCTTGAGTAAATAAGTTTAACACCTTTTTGGTGGTTCGTGCTGATTATCTGGGCACTATACTAGATAGGGAACTCAACCAGAAGCAGAGGTCCAAGTTAACATTTGAGGTTAAACATCTAAAATAAAATCAAGAGTAAAAAAACACAGAGCTGAGCTTTTTGACAAAAACCTTTAACTCAATTTGAAGAATTTATATCCACGCAGGTTAATCAGGTAGTCCCACTTAATGTGTGGGAATAACAGTGATCACGTACGCCAAAAGATTTAAGATCTTTTGATCAAATCACCCACACCTATTCTGCCAAAGCCCATGTTTGATCATCTAATACCTTTTCTGATTGCTTTGTTTTCAAATGCAACATTTTGTGTTCAATATCCTACATCTGACTGAAAAGCTTTGAGAGATTACTCCATACTTGTTTTTACTGTCATTTGTTTGTCAGCAAGAAAGGGCACAAACTACAAACTACTGCTAGATTTCAGGATACGCTGTGGAGAGGAGTTTAAAGATGAACTCTCTGTTCTCTGCGTGCATTTTCATATGTTAAATCTCCCTGTCGTGTGCGACCTGAGGCATGCAGAGACTCTTCAGTGCACTTTAAATATCCAGAGCATGTTAAAAAATGATCTGTTTCAAGAGATTCACAAGACGGCGACTAACCTCAAAGCTTTGTAGAGTGGTCTGAACCAGCAGGTGTAACTACAGGGGCTGAAGAGGATGAGCCAGAGCAATGAAAAGCCAAAGTTTGTGGCACTCCCGCCTCCGGCCCACCAAGCAATGCACGAAATCACATTTAGGCAGAGCGTGCCCGAGTACACTGCAGACATGGGAGGGTAGGGGATGTGGAAGGAGGAGGAGGAGAAGAAGAGAGGAAGTGAGTACTTCTTCAAACTAAGAAAGTGGAATGCATGTCTTTTCCTTATTGTTACAAAAAAAAAGGAACATAGTCTGAAAACGTGTGTGAAAACACTTACTCATCCAAAGATTGTAAACTCTGCGCACCAACTGCTGGTGAGGTGCAGGGATTTCCTCATCGATGTTCTGGTAAAAGCATGGCTTTATTCTTAGAATCTTTGGCAGGGGCGGAAAGTTATTTGTGCGCTCTAAAAGAGGAGGCAAAGTTTCATCAACATGTGACATGGCTTGAAAATTCACATTTATGATTTGAAAGTTAAACAAAAAACAACAACAACCACTGCTGTGGACGGAGGGATGCAAAAAAAAACAGCACGATAAGTGATATAATAGATTAGATAGATGAGACAGATGGACTGACACATACAAGTTGACATACCTGTCATTTTGACGTCCCAATATTTCCTGAATTGTAGGAATTCCAAATCCCACTTAATTCCTGAATGATAGGAGTATACAGAATTATAAATGACCAGTTTTCACTTAGTTAAAACATTCCTTACTTGTCTTTGATAGTTTCACTGACACCAGGTCATCTGTATCAACAATCACATTACTATATGCCATTGAAGAGTTAGCTTAAATGCTTCTACCAACCTTCAACATGTGAAAATGACTAGTAAACTTCATCAAAATTAAATCAACCATGTTTCTACAATTCCCGTGGCCCTCCTGTCTGCACATTTCACTTTTGTCAAACTAGTGACTGATTTCAATCCTCAAAAAGCAATTTCCCCCACTTTTCAGTATGTCTATATCTAATGTGAAGTTATCAAACGTCTACTTAAACGTTATCGGGCAGTTCATTGCAGCTACATAGCGCCGTAGAGTAGTTCAGTAGTCCAACGGAAACAAGGATGAGCTTACTGTCTCTTTATATCACGTTGTTGCTTCATTTGACAATCAGTTTGGGAGTTGCTAAGGAGAGAACTTGTTAAAATGTCAAGTAAATTAATTGCGTTTTGAATAGATGACAAATTTACCAGTATAGCGTTTATCTCTTCACGTTTCCGTCGACAACTGGAGGGGTGCGGGACTCATTCAGGATGCGCTTATTCGACTCCTAACAAACGTACTACGACTGCGCAGCACAGTTCAGCCCTTGTAGTTCTGTGCTCTATAAACTCAATAGATCACAACGCTGAAAGAACTACAAGTCCCAGGACCCACGTGGGCGGTAAACGGAAAACGCGTGACTACTACATGACCCCTGCTCATATGCATTTACACCACACTCAATCCTCAATCTGACAAAAGTTTATAAGGAGTTCTTTTCATTTTATGGGAAGTGAAACCCTTATCGACATTATTTGACATTTGACAACATTTTCGTTAACACTAACAAAAAATATACAGGTGATAAGAGTCAGTATCAATAGAAAACTCTTAATGAGCTGAAAATTTCATGCGCAAATTTTGGTAACTGTTGGAGGAGATTTTCTTTCTTTAGACTCCTTTCTTTTATTTTACACGACATGGCAACCTAACTTCTGAAAGTCAAACTCTGTGGCCAATCACAAAGCCCAAAACATGAGCCTGGAGGCGTGTCCTGTAAGAAGGCTATGAGATCTTATCCAAAACGCAGCCTCTGGGGTGGATAGTTTGTGAAAATATAACGGTGACTGATTTAGGTCTTTGAATGGTATGAGAAAACGGGCTTTCGTATTAATAAGAATAGCTTCATAGTCGATAATACACGGGTTTCTTCCTGTTCTACAATTTATGAATCAATATATAAAATGAAAGGCGGTGCAAACGCGCAGAACAGGTGCGCAAATCAAGCCTCTCCAAAGAGCCCGGCGACCTGACTTTGGCCAATCAGCAAAGGTTATGGATAGAAGTAACTGACTCCCGCCAATTCCGACTGAGGGAGCGCGAGGCAGGCAGTGGGGTAAACCAGGGGAGCACCTAGGATATGCGGAAAGAGTATTAGCTATGTTTTAAATGAAGTAAGGTATAAGTACATGTAATTTAGGTAGAGGCAAAATAGTGATTCGTTACTGGAGCATTACTTTGTGTTTAACGTGAACTGTGGCGCTGTGTTGAAGTTGTTTTGCCGGAGAATATCGCGAAAGAGAGAAGTCCCGGGTTAGTGGCTGGGATGTTGGCGGCGGAAAACCCATCTGTGGACGGTCATTTGGTAGCATCGACTCCCCACAGAACAGGTAATGCTTTTGCTTGAAAATTAACTTGAAATGTTAACCACTAAACCTCCAGAGAAATACAACTTCGTTTATACAATGCAGCGAGAACAATATGCTGTCAAATGATAAATAGTACTAGTGTACATTGCACACCGTCAAAACTTGGACAAAGCAAGCGGTCTCATTTAGCAAGTAACAAACGTTTACATTTATTACTGATATTGTTACGAAGCAGACCTCAGTAACTGTGGCATTGAAATCCGCCGCTGACTTTAAACAGTAGACGTCAACTTCATGTATACAGCTAACTTGCTGCATGGCTGTTACATTGTCATCTGACGCCAACTTGGGAACTTTGATGTTTAAAATAGGAAAGATTAACTTTAAAAGTGCTAGGTTTAACCTCGGTCTTGTATCAGTTTTTATTCACAAAAGCGTATCTTGCCCTCAAAATGGCTAGCAGAGATAGTTATAAGTGTCCTGCTACGTTGCAGTTCCTCTGCTAGCTCATAGCCCCGCTGTTGAAGCCAAGATGTTGGTTGATGTCATTAAATTAGCAGAGTAGCTAGTCGTGTAGCGTCCATGAGCGGCTTAATGTTAGCAGCAAGCACGAAAGCTGTTTTTTTTGTTGTTTTTTTGTTTTTTAATAGTCGATCCTTCAGAGCTGCTCTGTTGCCGTCGTAAGTGTCTTGGCTTTGTTTTAAACGTCTCACAATGTTAGTGCCATTCTCCACAGTTTTGGAAAGTTTCCAGTCGGCCAAAGGGCAGCCATTCTTTGCTTGACAGACCTGCTGCGGTGCTCGCCCCACAGACTCGACTGGGCCTGTATCACCCACTGACACACCGGTTGGCGGGAGAGCAAATCAAATACGGCACAAAATTCACAGCAGTGCTGAGCTGGTAGCACACCGATGTTACTAACAAGTGTGACAGGCACCAAAGAGTAAAGTACTTGGGGCGCTTATACAGGTCCGATAATGATTGTTAAGCTTAAAATCCATCACCCACTCAGACATGTGGTTATTTAAGTAGTAGAAGAGAAGTTACGATGATGCAAGCAACAATACAAAGATACTCGGTGCATTTGATATTAAAAAGTTAAACGCGAAACTGCTGCAGCACTTATCTGAATGTGATATAAACATTAAATCAAAGGAAATGTTTCCTCTCAGTGGCTGTCATTTAAATCCTCAGTTTGTTATGAAATTCAACAAAAGCTTTATTAATCCCTAAGGAAAATGTGGCGTTTTTGATCGGTTCCACAGCAGCATCACTGTCATTTGTTGGTAGATAGCTTTTTCTTCTTCACAGTATTGATGCCATTTCATTATTGCTGATGAGAATAATTAGATTTGTCTTGTTCATTTGTTTGTTTTTGTGAACTGTCATTTTCTTATTATGTTTCCTTTTCAGGTATGGATTGTAAAAGAAGCCACAATGTCAACAAGAAACTAATCCAAGGTGAGTACAGTTTTTTTTTTTTCAGTGTTGTTTGATTTTGTTTACACAAAACAATTTTACAATGAAGCAATAATTTAGAAGAAGGGGAAAACCCTCTAATGCAATGAAATAAAATCTAAACATCAGTGTACAGACCGGGGGGGAAACGATCCACGTATACAGATATGCGATGTTGTTTAATACAAGTAAAACGGAAAGTTGTTAATGGATGAATTGAAAAAAAAAACTGTTGTGACATCTATCTTGAATCCTGCTGGTACCAGATTCAAATTTATGATGCAAGCATGTACCTTATCCCTGATCATCTGTGAAGTTACCCAAGAAGTGGTTGATTCTTCAGAAAGGAAGCTATGGTTAAAATTGTTCTGTTACAGTATTTGTTGGATTTTTAAAAAAAAACTTTTTTTAAATTCCCAGCTGGAAAGTATAAAGAAAAAGTCTCATAGTAAGAAAAACAGTGATTTGAGTGTATGAAAATGGGAACAAGTTAAGTTGAATGTTCTTGGTCAGACTAAATGGAACGCTTCCATTACAGGGGTGGCAGTCTTATTTGATGAATCATTTCAATGTAAGCTGTTATCTCCTGGAAGTTTTCAGTTCTTTGAATATGTGGCTGTACAGCTGAAGGCCTCATCCAGAGTACTGTTTCTGAATGTTTACAGGCCCCCCAAATACTGTGCAGACTTTTTTGATGACCTCAGTGAACTGCTCTCTATGATCTGTGTTGATTTTGACTGTGTAATTATTGTTGGTGATTTTAACATCCATGTGGACAACCCTCAGGACAAAGGGACTAAAGACCTGAGTAACACTCTGGACAACTTTGGGCTGACTCGGCATATAACAGAGGCCACGCACAATAGGGGCCAGACTCTAGACTTACTGATCTCTGAGGGTCTGAGCATTTCAAAGGTTACTGTGTCTGATGTGGGCCTGTCTGATCATTCCTGTGTTTTCTTTGAGAGTACGATTTCCGTGCACACAGATGTCTCAACAGCAGTGATCTCAAAACGGTGTATAACTGAAAACAGTAGTAAGATCTTTAACCAGGTTTTCTCTTTAACACCGGCCCTGTCCGGGGGTTCAGTCAATGAGCTCATCAGTAGCTTCAATGCTAAAATGTTAAATTTTATGGATGCTATTGCTCCCATTAAGGTGAAGGTTATCTCTGGAAGGAAGAAGTCTCCATGGTAAAATTCCACACTGGTGGAAAAATGGGAAAAGAGAGTTGGAAAGCTGAGCGCAGATGGAGAAAAAACAATCTCCAGGTTCATTATAACATCTATAAAGAGAAACTTCACTCTTATAATTTACAACTGAGGAATGTAAGAAAGTCCTACTTCTCTGACATCACCAAAAATAGTCATAATGCTTGGGCCTTATTTGCTACAGTTGACAGGCTAACAAACCCTGCTGTGTTAGTGGCAACTGAACTTCATTCCACCATGGCCTGCAATGACTTTGCCAAATTCTTCACAGACAAAATCCAAAATATTAGACAAGCAGTTGGTACATCAGCAGCAGGTTCAACATATGTACCGTGTCCACCGAAAACCCGTTTAAACACCATGACACAGTTCCAACCCATTAACAGCAAAGACCTGGAGGACATCTTACGTCAGCTGAACTTCTCCTCTTGCTGTTTAGACATCCTGCCAACAGCTTTTTTTCAAAAGGGTCTGAAAGATTTTGGAGTCAGACCTGTTACTGATCGTGAACTTGTCTTTAATGTTGGGTGCGTTTCCAGAGCCACTAAAACCAGCTGTAATCAAACCTCTGCTGAAAAAGGACAATCTTTACAAGACACAAATTAACAACTACAGGCCTATCTCAAATCTCCCATTTTTAAGTAAAATCATTGAAAAAGCGGTTTTTCAACAGCTTAATTACTTTTTAAAACAAAATAAATGCTATGACACCTTCCAGTCAGGTTTTAGACAGCACCACAGCACCGAGACTGCTCTGACCAAAGTGTTTAACGACATATGTCTGAATACAGACGGTGGAAAAATATCAGTCTTAATTTTACTAGAGCTCGGTGCTGCATGTGATACAGTTGACCACAATATATCACTGAAACGACTAGAAAACTGGGCAGGTCTTTCCGGAACTGTACTAAACTGGTTCAAAACATACTTGGAGAACAGGAAGTACTTTGTGTCAATAGGTAACTTTACATCTAAGCACACAAGAGTCGCATGTGGAGTTCCCCAAGGTTCCATCCTGGGACCTCTTCTGTTTAACATCTACATGCTCCCACTGGCACAGATTATTGAAAAACGACAAAATAAACTACCATAGCTATGCAGATGACACGCAGATATACATTACAATGTCACCAGGAGACCGAGGCCCTGTACAGGCCCTTGGTAAATGCATTGAGGAGATTAATGACTGGATGTGCCACAACTTTCTCCAGCTAAACAAAAACAAAACTGAGGTAATTGTCTTTGAAGCCAAAGAGAAACGATTACAGGTCACCACAGAACTTCAATCTATACACCTAGAAACTACCAACCAGGCCAGAAATCTGGGTGCAGTGATGGACTCGGACCTAAATTTGGAAAAACACATTAAGGCAGTAACAAAGTCGGCCTACTATCACCTTAAGAATATATCAAGGTTAAAAGATCTGATGTGTCAGCAGGACCTGGAAAAACTAGTCCATGCATTCATCTTTAGTCGGCTTGACTACTGTAACAGCATCTTTACAGGTCTACCTAAAAAGTCAGTTAGACAACTGCAGCTTATTCAGAACTCTGCTGCTCGAGTCCTCACTAAGACCAAAAAAGTGGACCACATCAGTCCAGCTCTGAGGTCTTTACACTGGCTGCCTGTCCATCAGAGGATAGACTTTAAAGTTCTGATGCTGGTCTACAAAGCTCTGACTGGTCCAGGACCAGAATACATCAGTGACCTCCTGACCCAGTATGAACCTTCCAGACCCCTCAGGTCATCTGGATCCGGTCTTTTATCAGTTCCCAGAGTCAGAACCAGACATGGAAAAGCTGCATTCAGCTTCTATGCTCCACATGTCTGGAACAAACTCCCAGAAAGCCTCAGATCAGCTGAAACACTCGGTGTATTTAAGTCCAGGTTGAAGACACAGCTATTTTCAGCTGCGTTTGAATAAAGCTCCAAATCTGAAACTTGAGTTTCAAAACTTAATCACATTTTAACTACTGATTTTATCTGTTGTTCTTATTTCTTTCTTTTTTGTTTGAAATTTAAATCATGCTTTTTATTTCTACTGTTTTAATGTATCTGTAAAGCACTTTGAATCACCCTGTAGTTGAATTGTGCTATACAAATAAACTTGCCTTGCCTTGCTTCCTCAGTCGTGAAGGTGCTTCCAGCTCAAGTCCTTCTTATATTTTGAAAGAGTCCCATATTCAGTAGTAGTTGAAATATTTCTGAGAATAAGATATCAGAAATGTTGATAATCAGGATTAATGATTTTTCTATAATCATCATGTGATCAATGCTCACACTTATCAATGACTTTTACACCTCTGTGTGGTGCTTTTTGTGTTTGTGTTTTTGAACAAATCATGACTTGGTTAGACATTACCTCGCCACAGTGATGCAAATTGTCTTTTTTTTTTCTGTTTCTAGCTCGTCTCCCGTTCAAGCGCCTGAACCCTGAACCTAAGGAGAACCAGCCGCCGAAGCGCCCCTGTACCCATGCCTGCCCTGGACCCAACGTCTCAGACGGGCAGGATCAGAATGAATCCTCTCCCCTCTCTGAGCGCAGTGGGCCGCCTTTGGTGAATGGTCGTGGCCCACTTGATGGCTTCCTGAGCCGCAGGCGTCCAGCATCCTCGGATGAGAACGCAGTAATCGATCTGACTGAGGACAAGACACCATCCGCTGTAATGTGCCTCGTTTCGCCTGCTCTTGCCTCTTCCTGTCTTTCTACAAAAGATAAGAATCGGCACAAAGACAAAACTGCCTCTTCTGGGAAACCCAGCTGTGTTGATGACACTCCTAAAACACACACTGTAGACTCTGTTGTAATTAGTGATGATGAGATTGAAGAGGTTGAAGAACAAGATCAAACATCTGTCTCTCAGCTTGACACGACACAGGATTCTGACAGCGACTCAGATGAGAAGAATGTGTCTGGAAATATTTCCAGTTCGGGAAACAAGTCCATGCAGTCGGCTTCATCAGTCAGCTCCATGTCGGAAAGCTCACCAGAAAAGATGGAGACTGGTGACCCATCGCCCATCACTACACCCACCGTATGTACCACCCCTTTGGTTTGGTTAATGTTGATCATTCAGTATTCCAAAAGTATTATTTGTTATCCCTAAGAAGGCTGAAAAAAGTTGATACGCCTTTGCTTTCTTTAACTCATTGGCTGCCATTGACGTCTATAGACGTCAATTGCCTTTTTTTAACGGAGCGGGCTGGGGAACAATCTAGCGGAGTTTGTCACTAAATCTTAGGCTTGTAAACACTAAACAGAGAATATACTGGCAAAATTACCCGCAAGGTGGCAGCAGTGCCACTTTGCACAAAAAAAAGCGTGTTTTCTCCTTTTTTTTTTTGGTCAAACAGCTGTTTTTGGTGAAACCAACCTATGTTCTACTGTCTATTACTAAAGGACTGAAAATGGTAGAAACAAACTTTTTTTTTCCTGATGAAAGGAGAGAGTCTACTCTTTCTTTTGGTAATTTCGGTGTGTACATAGTCATAAGACACACTTTTCTGTGGGTCTTGGAAAATCAGTCAAAATGCTGTAAAACACTTGGCAGTATGGGTCTCTGCACTGAAAATGCCTGGCAGCCAATGAGTTAATCAATTGAATGTATGTTTTCTGACTTCGTTTACTCATGAAATGGATAATGTTCCAGAGTAAAATTATAAGAGATTTATGTAGATTTTTCTTTTTTAAATGTTTTGCCTGTATTAAAAATCGATTTTATGTTAATTTGGACAAATATCTGTCAATGTGTTTTGAGGGTGTTTTGTCAGAAGACCATTTTTTTTGCATAATGGCAGCATTATATTTTTTGAATATGTATGGCAGCGTCATTACAGATTGTATGAATTTATGCAGATTTTAATCATGCAATACAACAACACATCAAATGTCCTCCCCCATTCATTTATAGGAGCCAAAGACCACTCCCAAGATACCGGCAGATGAGAAAAAGATCAAAAGACGCTCATTGAAGGTAAGTTGTTTCATGGACAGTACAAAACGCAAAATTAGTTTTAAATTAATTTCAGATTCCCTCATAAGTTTAAGGACCCGATTAAGAACTCTGCGTCTTTTGTTATGTATCGTACAACGCTGGCTTTATAAGTAAAAATGAACTGAACGATTGTAGAACTTAGAAGAGCAAGAGGAGAGGATTCGGCTGCGACAGGAGAAGGAACGCCAGAAGGAAGAGGCCAAAGCTGAAAAAGAGAAAAAGAAAGAGGAGGCTCGCCGTCTCAAGGAGGAGAGGGAAAGGGAAAAGCGAGAAAAAAGGGAAAAGGACGAGCGAGAGAAACGAGAAAAAAAGGAGAAGGAGGAGAAGGAAAAGGCAGAGAGGTTAAAAGCAAAAGAAGACCTGCGGAAATCTAAGCTTGAGTGAGTAAAGCATGATCTCTGTCCAGAATGTGTTTTTCTCAATGCCCTATTTAAGTGTCGGTCAAAGTTGTGAAAACATACCTTGATTTTGGTGTTTTAAATTTGCCTCAGGGCCAAGCTTGAAGAAAAAAGGAAGAAAGAGGAGGAGAAGCGAATGAAGGAAGAGGAGAAGCGGTTAAAAGAAGAAAAGGATGTAAGTTTGTAGGATTATTGCTACATAGACTATGTCTTAAACAATATTAGAAATGCCTTATTTAACAAAATGTGTTTGTTTGTTTTTTTGACAGCGTCTCAAAGCAGAGAAAGCGGAGATAACACGGTTTCTACAGAAATCTAAGATTCAGCAGGCTCCAAAGGTTGGTAGAGCTCTAATTTTATAGCAGGAAAAAATAATGGGCTTTTATGTTCTTATTGTGGCTTTACCCTTAAGAGTGTATTTTCTACTAAGGTCCTTATTTTCAGTGATTTATTATTTTTTTAAATTATTTTTTTATTTTTTTATTTTTTTAAATTATTATTATTTTTAAAACATGCCTTTAGGGCAGTGTCTGTATCGTCTCCTCCAAATTGAAAGCCGTGGTTCTCAGCCGTAAAAGGTGGAATGCTCCCTGCCTGAGATGGACGAGTTTGAATATCTCAAGATCATCGAGTGATGGCAGGTTGAAGCAAAAGATGGACAGGTGAATTGGGGCTCCTTCAGCAGTAATAAGGGCGCTGCTGCGCTCTGTCGTGGTAAAGAGGGAGCTCAGCCTGAAGGCCAAGCTTTCAATTTACTGGGCCATTTGTGTTCCAACTGTGTCCTATGGTCATGAGATCTGGGTTGTGACCAAAAGAATTAGGTTGTGGACACAAGTGGCTGAAATGGCTTTCTATCGGAGGGTGGCTGGGCTCAGCCTTAGCGACAGGGTGAGGAGCTTGACCATTCGGAGGGAGCTCCAAGTGGAGCCACACCTCTGAATCGAAAGGAGTCAGTTGATGTGGTTCAGACCCAGAACTCACTGGAGGAATTATATATCCCTTCATACCTGGGGATGTCTCAGGAACCCCAACAGGAGCTGGAGAGGATCCACAGGGAGAAGGTTGTCTAGGTTTCCCTCTTGAACCTGTTGTCTCTACGACTCGACCTCGGAAAAAGCAGAAGACGATGGATGGATGTACTGTTTGAACTGAAATCATGCTCTGATTTATTTTTTATTTATTTTTTTTTGTACTGCTCTCAGTTTTAACTATTCACTTGAATTTGTAATCCTCAGTAATATAACTGCTTCTTGTTTTGTCCCTTTATGACTTCAGACACTTGCAACTGCATGTGGGAAGTTTGCTCCATTTGAGATCAAGGAAAACATGTCCCTGGCACCACTGTGCCGGGTTCAGTGTGACGAGTCTCTTCTTGAGGACCTGGATCAGTGTTTGTTGAATCCTGCTGAAAACCTGAAGGGATTGAAAGATTGGATTGGGCAAAAACCAAGACGGTCAGGACCCACCAAACCCAGACAGAGAGATTCACTCAGGTGAGAAAATGGTTGGAAATTGTTTTTGCACCCTCCCCTAACACTGTCCTTTCTCTAGGAGGTGGTCTGCTTATTTTAGAAGTGAAACCATTTATAGTTAAATTATTAGATTTTGAAAACTGCTCCTAAAGTAACTGTTTGTGGGATTTAGGTCTGAAACAAGACCAACTTAATTTGTCAACTACCTAGTTTTTATTTCAAACAACCAAACCAAAGTGGCCTCCTCAGGGGGTCTCTCAGTTCGTAGACTCGGAGGACTTGTGAGCAAGCTAAGCTAGAGGATAGCTTAGTTCAAATCAGGGCCAGTATTACTCATGTTGTTATTAGGTATGAGATTCTGACAGCTGATAACCTTCAGCAAAAAGATCACAGAATCACTTAATATTTGCATTCACAACTTTAAAATGTTTTACTTTGAAGTGTTGAAACAATTATTATTATTTTTTTCCTCTTAACACAAATTTGACAGATTTTTTTTTTGAACACTAGTTTGTTCTTGGATTTAACATAAATTGAATTTATTGTAAGAAAGAAATACTATCACTATGACTCATGCTGTAAGTAAGCATTATAAATCTGTCGATGTAAATGCTTTAATGTGAGTGTCCTGAACTATATCAGGACACTCACGTGTACATGAATAAAAATGGAGCACAAGCAATTTGGTAAAACTTTGACTTCTTAGAACTGTGGTATACCTAGAAACAGCAAACTGTCTCACATCTAGTTTTAATTTGAATTTGAGGGGGAAAAATGATTAATGAAAGACCAGTTTTAACATTGTCTGTGACATTGTCGACTGTGATTCGGTCTGTTCCTTTTTTTAAAAAAAAGGTTTGGTGCACACTTTTAAGTTGAAAAACCTGTGATTTATGTTTTTTGCCACTTTATGGTTGACCGTTGTTCCTCTTCATCTCGCTGCGTTTATCCAGGGACTGTATAACAGTGGAAGGGCCAAAACCAGACGGTGTGCCAGACCGTAAACGCTATGGACCCATGAAGCTGCTGCAGTTCCATGAGAACTACCGTCCAGCCTACTGGGGTACTTGGAGTAAACTGAGTTCACATGTCACACCTCGCTGCCCTCTTACACAAGACAAGGTAAAAGCTTTTCTAAACCTGTTCAGCCAATGAACTACCTCAGTGGTGAAAGTTGTATTAAGAACCTAGATTACATAGCTATGCTTTTTAAACGTGTAGGATTTTAGCTTTGATTTGTTGTGCACTGCATCCAAAAGGGTTTTGTTTGTGTAGCTGAGATGCCAAAAGCTGTGTTCTGCCACCACAGGGTTTGCTCGACTATGAGGTGGACAGTGATGAAGAATGGGAGGAGGAGGAACCAGGAGAGTCCCTCTCTCACAGTGAAGGGGTGAGTGTGCTTTGGCCTATATAACAACAAGACTTCTGGTTTCACTCCTAATTTTATAAAACATCGAAGCACCCAGAGCCAGTTGGCTTTCTCGATAATTCACAAATTATATCAGTCAGTATGTGGCTGATCCATGTCTTGAAAAGGTGGATTGTCCTTTGTTGCCATGCTTGAACATTTAAACTAAGCAGATATTCAGATGATTATGTTGTTGCTGTACTAAAAAGCACTGGGGCTTTTTTTCCCTTCAAGGACAGGCTGACTAGAATGAATTCATGGAGCAATATTAAATCATTATTCAAGGTTTGGGGCATATTTTGTAGGGCATTGTAATTGTACTAAAATATACACAATTAAAATTATATTACTTGAATTTGAACACTTTACAGTTAGTTCCCATGCATCAAACTCTGGAGAAATGAGCCAGTGCTCAGACTGAAGGGGCTTAATTTTTGCTGTGAGGCTGTTCCTGTGTTGTGCACAGAGAGTAGTTGAAATATGAAACTTCATGGTTCAACTGTAACTTATTCTCAGCATACCGTATAACCAGGAATGAGAAAGCTGCCTCTTTGAGTTCTGCTGCTGACATTCGGGAATCTTTATTCTGTCCAGAACTGCTGCTGACGTAACGGCTGCAACCTACCCAAAGAAAGAACGACACGTAAAATGTTATCACGGTTAAGCGGACAGATAAAAGGTCTGACTCTGGCTGTGGTGGTCACGGACACGGTTCCGATCAGGAAGGTCTAGATGGAAAAATATTTTAGATTTTACAATCATCCAGTTGAATTTTGGTCCGAAATAAATGTCACTGCGTCCCTGCATGATTCTGTCAGAAGCTACAGAGCGACATGTCTGATATTCTCTCTCTATCACTTTCACATCCTTCTGTTCATCATGCAGCTCTCTGCCCTTCCTCACTCTGAACGGATTGCAATTAAGTCAGCCACAACATCTTAGGCAAATCAGCTGCCTCTAAATTTGAAGCATGTCCATTGTCTGGTATTGTGGAAATGCATTTATGGATTTTTTTTTTTTTTTCTCCTCCTCTGTGCCTGCAGTGGGTTTAGATCAGGGGTCCCCAACATGGAAATCGGGAATTCTTTCATTTCACTCGCTAGATTCTATACTTGGAAACTGCATAGATTGCATTATAGGAGGCCGATTGTGCACGTTTATTTTTTTCAATGATGACTGTCTGTCAGTCATCATATCCTAATTTGTAAAAGCATCTGCTAAATGTAATGTTTGTTGAACATAAAGTACAAAAAAAAAAAAAAGTATCTATAAACCGGTCCTTGGTGCTGAAAAGGTTGGGGACCCCTGGTTTAGATGACATAAGAGGATATTCTCCACAGAGAGTAACTGAGGTTTGATCAAAAGGAGCAACTAAAATAATCTGTAGGTGGGAGTGCTTTGAAAACATTTGTTATTTCTTATTCCAAAAACAGCCCCGGGACCTTTTACATTTGAGTAAAGCCATATTTTGTGTAAATAAGGCATCCCAAGTAGACCAATTTGTTGTTGCTGTCTGTACTTTTCTGGGGAGGTGCATGTCCTCAGTTGTTCATGATCCAGAGTCCTCTGACCTAAACTGCCACATAAGCTTCAACCTAAGGAGGTCCCTGTTTCTGTTTCATAAGGAAATGGTCCATAATGACGTTGCTACATTTGCTCTCCGTATCTTGTATTGACTTAAGAACATAACAAAGATATGTTGATGAAGATTCTTAGTCATCCAGGTCATGGTAATCATAAGAGCTTGAATAAGGGCAACTGGACTTCTTTTTGGACCTTGAAGACGTCTCTGCTCTCATCCGAAAGGCTTCTTCATTCTTAAACTAGACTAAAATGCTGCAACTTCTGATCTGAATAAGATATGTTTTTTTTTTTAACAATTGTTCATTCTTCTCAGGAGGATGAAGAAGAAGGAGGTGATGATGACGACGATGATGATGACGGCTTCTTTGTTCCTCACGGTTATCTCTCAGATGATGAAGGCGCATTAGAGGACGAGGTACGGGTGGAATTGTGTTTGATTTTTATGTCTCTCTTTAAAGATGCATGTTGTGGAAGTTATTCTTGTTGAAAGGGTTGCTGCTGTTTTTGTGAAACAGGCGTGAGATACTGAAGCCACTTTCGTTATGATCATGGGCGGAAGGGTAGCAAGAGACCGTTGGTCTATGAGGCAAAAATCGGTCTTAAGTCCAAGGGCTTAATGAAACGGAGTTAAACTGATTCAGGAAATCTATGGAGTCACTAAGTCCGGCTTCAGTGTAAATCCTGTAAGGTTTATAACTAAATGAAATTCTCTTTAATGAAAGATTAGAGATTCACTTTTAGTTTTCCATCATTGCGTTGCATGTAAACCCGCATGCATACACATACTGACGCACACCTAATGATGAGGTTTATATTTAATGCAATAACTGAGCAAAAAACTTTCAAATTAGCTTTTGCTAGAGAACTTTTGTATTGTCTGTTATTTTTTATTTTTTAAGCTAAACGTTTAAGTGCACACGTCTGCCTGTTGCAAAAAGGGCATCGACTTTTGTAACCTGGCGTGCTCTGGTGCTACGGGCACATTTCAATTCAAATTCAAAAATACTTTATTTATCCCAGAGGGAAATTAAATGTTGATGTAACTCAATTAAATCAAGGAGATATTATAGATGCTGATGGCTGTGGGCAGGAAAGATTTCCTGTAGCGGTCCGTTTTGCATCCAAACTGAAGAAGCCTTTGACTGAAGAGACTCTGTTTTCCGATTACAGTCTCATGGAGAGGATGTTCAGGGTTGTCCATAATTCTGTTGATTTTATGCAAAATCCTTGTATTTTGAATTTTTTTATATTTTGAATAAAATATTTTGAAAAATTTGAAAAGCAGCAAGAGCTGCGGGCAGGAAGCGGGTGCGTCCCTGTGCGACCGTTCCATATTCGAGGAGATACAACTAATGTTAAAAATAAACAAAGACCCCTTAGAAGTGAAACGGAGTAGTTGAAACTGTAGTTGCGTTTGTTTGCGTAATCGTTGCAATGATTAAGAATAACTCGCTGTAACCTGCAGCTGATGTGCGCACAGAAGCTCGGTGATGAATATTGTTGTGGACATTTTTAATGTAGTGGTGTTAGGAGGCATAATCCATATGACTGAATGCAGCACATGTATTCCCTTGCCTTCCAAGTCTTTCATTAACCTTTTCAAGACACAAAAAATAATGTTAAATAAAAACTTAACAACATGATATTAACATATGAGCAAAAGTCGATAATTGACAAAATAGCAGAACATATAATATCTCAAATAGATTTTATTTTATGACTCTAGTTTCGTCAGAGGTGGAGAAACAGAAAGATTTCAGTGGACGCCTTTAAGTTCTTTAAATTTTCTCAGTTGAATTTTTAAATGATTTTCTCATTACAAAGTTTTTGGGAAATGCTTCCCATGCTGTTTGAATCACTGTTAACAAACACAACCTCCTAGGACGGTGGGGACATGGAGAAGCAAAAACTCCGTCAGAGGCTCAAAGCAAGGGAGTGGGATGAGCTGATGTCCACCAAGAAGAAGATGAAGGTGCTGGAACCTGTTGTGAGAGGCTGCGTTTGGGAGGGAGAGGGACTTAACTTTGAACCCTTGCAACCTTTCGCTGCGTGTCTGATTGAGCCGTTACCCAAAGCAGACACCAGCCCCAGTCCAGAGGAGCTGTCTCAGAAGGGTCAGAGAGAGACCCAATGTAAGTGTACATCACATGGATGGGAGGGGGTCTCCATGTACCTCGCAGCTCAGTTAAATTATGATTTGGAGGGCTGTGATTGCATTCTAAAACAATCATTTGTTGATTAAAATGTCTTTTTTCTCACTCAGTATTTGGTGCTTTCAGAGCAAAGTATTTGGAATAATCAACAATGAATTGATTGCCGCATCTTTTTGATAAAACTAATTAAAGAATTGTGACAAGTCAGCTGGCCATTTCTGTTATGTATATAGACATATGGTATTGCACAAGCTCAGTTAAGCTCATCAACTTTTTTTGGTGGGATTTGATACATTCTTGACAATAATCCTCATTGGTGCGTCTGACCAGTGCCTCCCAGTGACCCCCTTTATTGTGGCAGTTAAATGGTGTTACCGCATAAAGCTGATTGTTCGACGCTGTTCATGTTTTTATTGTGTCCTTGTTTTACACATTTTAAGTGTCATAATCGCATAGTTATTACGTCGTTGTGCAATCGCAAATTCATAATGTAGAACACCAACTTAGACTTTCAGGGTGTAGAAATGGATAAGTCATTAGAAATGAAGATGTGCATTTCTCTGTGACAGTACTCGGCCAGCTGCTGCCTCTGCTACATGGAAATCCCAGCAGCAGCAAAGTGATCATCAGTGAGTTTCAGGAGTTTTGTCGCCAGAAGAGCTCCTCATTGCCACCTCCTGATCTATCCAGCCCACAGAGCCCTCTGGAAAACATTCCCACCAGGTGAAGCAAGAATTGGTTAATTGATAATACTCTGATATGATATGTGACCAAGTGTTTAACTCCAATTTTTTTTGCTTTCCTCCTTGATCAGAATACAGCTTAAGCGCCTCATCAAGAGCAACTCGGTTTACCAGAAGCGCACGACCTACAGACGCTGCTGCTGGTACGTACACGCTGAGGTCCTGTCCCGTTTCGGACAGGAAGCTCTCCCAGTTCCCTACCAGTGGACCTACCTCACCACGGGAGCTCGAGAGGAATCTCGTGAAGAACCCCAAGCAGCCACGGGCTCTCAGGGAAACTCTCCCACTACACCACAGACCTCCACCACACCTTCATCATCAAGCAAGAGGAAGAGCATCGGCATTATATCAATCACCAAGTTCATGAAGAGATGTACTGACCCTGAGCAGGTAGTCCAACACTGGCTGTTCAAGCCGACCCATCTGGTGTCTTTCTTTAAAAGAGAATCCGAAACTGACTGTAGCTCTTTACCCTTTACCAGACTGAAGCAGTGGAGGCTGATGGTTTTCAAGCTGACACCGAGGAGGATTACGATGACGACTGCGTCATCATCTCTTCTCAGAGTGGTGAGTTGTTCAAGTCAGTCGCAGCTCCGGGAGTATTTAATGATGTCTGTTTACAGTTGTGCCGTTCAGGGAGCCTGAAGTTGAGATCAGTTAGTCCTGTTTGAACTAGTCACCTTCTTTATTTATAGAAACCCACTTGTTAACCTTATTTGTGTCTTTTTAGACCCCAAAAAAGAGAATTCTTCAAGTGAGGGAAACTGTCAGATGGAAGTCGCGTCCTCTGATTCAGCTGCTCTCCCCGTGGCCAGCTCTGCTCCGACTCCCACCACCGTCTGAAGATGGGACGGGTCATCCCCACACCCTGCGTGTGTGTTTTCTCTCAATAATTCCTGGTTTCGAACTCTGCGTCCAGGATGGAATCAAGTCTCCAAGAAAGATGAAGCACCACACGCAAAAGCACAAGACAGCAGGTGATGTCTGCTCGTTATTTTGAGCTTCCTCATACTGAACTTTTTCATTTTTAAGGTGTTCGTAGGCATCTCGCTGGTAGGATTTGTGCCAATGTTCACGGCCTGGTCTGAGCATTCACCTTTGAGCCAGAAGTGTTAACTACAGGCACCTTTGAAGTGGAGGGTGAATGTCTCTGGCACTGCTTTAACTGCTGCAGATTGGGTTGGACAGATTGAGGGAGAGAGTGCAGAAGCCACCAATTTCATGAAAAGCATTCAAGAAATCAAGAACACCATTATTTCCAGTTTTTGAATATTTGAATTCATTGACTTGTTTTTCTTTCGTTCTAACTGTATATAGTATATCAGGAAAAATAAGTGGTGAGACACAGAAGACAAAGTCCATCTGTACATTTTTGTGATTTCATTTGGGTTCATTTATTCAGCCATTTCTAACCCTCACAACTCACTGGAGTAGCTTCAAGATCTGTACTTGTACAGTTAGATACTGTGTTGATGTTTTATAAATATGTATTTTCTGTATTTTTCAAGGATACTTGAACAAGATAAATTCATTAAACATGAATAAAAGTACTGCACCTTTTATATTCATGATATTACTTGTCCTTTTTGTTGACAAACTTTGACTGCATTATACAGTAATTATTTCCTCCTGGTTCCAAGTGTCAGTTTTTTTTATCCATGAATAACACACCTAAATCGTATCTATGGCTATTTTGTAAAAACAGATTTGTTTGGGCAGGGATTGAGAAAGGCACTCTGGCCTCTTACCCGTCTTCTGATTGAAATTAGACTGCATCGTGGTGCTTTTAGAGAAATTGTTGCAGGCAGAGATCCATATTTGACAGACTTGCTCATAGCTCTGTTTTTATTAAAGAGAAAATGCAGTGCAAGACGTCTTTATTACAGGCAAGTTATCAAGCAACCGAACACGATGTGGAACATGACATTTAAATCACAGCCGCTTTGAGGTTACAGTGATGACTAAAGATTTATGAATTAATCTTTCATAATTAACAGGTCAAGATGGCAGAAATCTTAAGACTGATTTGGCCTCACAAACACTGGAAATTGTGCGTGATGAATACTTGCTCAAGCTCCTATTTCAAGGGACAGCCGTTAGAATTTGTTTGTGCATAAAGGTGTTGGTAAAACATTTGAAAGATCTAATTCTCTTAAATGTTTCAGCACAACTTGTCGGGGACGTACCACTGAATCACAAGAGGTAGCTTGTTGTCATAGTAAGGGACAAGAGACCAGAATGAGCTTCCACAGATTTACCTGCAGCAAAGTAGTTGAGGAAAGACTTTAGACAATAATTAGAGGCATCGGTTTCTTTCACTTGTCACCAGTCAGTTTTTTTTCACAGGCTCGGATTTAATTTAATTTTTTTATTTTTTACAGGAATGTTGAGTTGTTCACAAAGAGAAAAGTCTCAAAGTTAGAGGAAACAGAGCGGTAGTTTTTGCGGTGGCGTCGGGCCAGAAACGGACCACAACTTGTAATCTTAGCTGGTGGCTTCCATGACAGCGCGCCTGCAGCAAGCGTAGTACTGTTACTAGTAGAGGGCACGCTCACTTTCCACCTTTTTATCATCTTGAGTGTTCTTGTTTTTTTTTTTTTTTGTTGTTTGTTTTTTATTGGGTTGTTCCGTTCTGATCGTTGCATTTTTTTTTTTTTTAAATTTATTTATTTTTTTAAACACGTGCTTGTCAAAGGTCTGTAGAATTACGAGGTTCACTCCAAAGGGAGCTGTTCTCTAACAGAGGACACTGTTCCTGAAATGTCTGCAACATCTTGTTTTCAATCCAGTGTTTCTCATGTTGGTTACATCCCCGAGTCCAGTACACATCAACCAAAGAATAACCAGCTGCCTCCTACTCGAAGGTGGACTGAAGTCTGCAGCACTTCAGATGGTATATGGGAAAAAAAAAAAAATCTAGTAAATCTCCTAGAAAAATACAATTAGAAACATAAATCGGCGTGGTTTGAGCTTATTGAAAATACATTAAACAGCAAGTATTCTTTTCCGTCAACATAATTTTGGCTTAAACAAAGTTTGTTGTGACAATTTAGTTTAAAAATCAGCCTGTAAGCTGTGCCTTCTGTTTTTTTTCTTTTCTTATGAGCAGAAAGTACTGTTGCTTCCTGTTACTCTGCTCTTTGAAACGCACACCCTTTGTCGAGGAAATGTTTTGACACAAATACAATTCAAGAGGATTTAAAAACCACACTTTCCAAAACAAGAAGTCCATGCTGCCAGTTTTAACATCAGAAATTTAATTCCCAGCTATTTAAAATCCAATGAGTTAAGTTGTTTGATGCGTCTTCATTAAACTTGGACTGTTCACTTTAAAGTGGACAAGGCAGTGTCTGAGGTTTACATGTAGGGCTCTCGTTAAACCTAAAGCGGTTTTAAATAAGCCTTCAAAAGTGCTTTAAGATGGTAAAATCCAAGAAAATATTTAATATAGAAAAGCCTTTCTTCATTTATGGTTTAATCAGAGGGACTTTAGCTCCCACTGAAGCAAAAAAAAACAGACGGAGCCGAGAACACTGAGGAGTGCAAAAGAGGCGTGAATAGAGTGAAGCATATCACAACCTTCAGTTACCAGACTGAACACAGAAATAAATCTGACTGCTTTAAGTCTTCTGCTGAGCTTGTGCAACTTTTTTAAAACAAGCTACTGTGGTTAGAGAAAGTGAGGCTGCAAATGAAACGAGGCCTTCAGGTGCCATTTTAAGTATCTGCCCGACTGGTTGATTGAGCACAACACACTGCTGCCACAGAGTCTGTTTACTACACAACTTACATTCAGACAGAAAACAAACGAATCCCTTTCTTCGTCCACAGATCTGCTGTTAGTGCTTCCTTTAACACTGATGCTAAGGCAGGGGAACGGGGTCCCCACATGGAGGGGAAGGACATGCTCAGCAAAACAAACGCATTAGGGTGAAGTCGCCCCAAGTGTTTCACTATTTCTCAGTTAAGTTAGAATTTGTAAAAATAAATGTTATCACTAGTTAAGGGACAATTTCACCCTGGCAGTGCGAGGGAGAGATTGAGGTCGTGGGGAGAGTTCAGGGAAAGAGCGCGTCTTCTCGCTCAGCTCAGCGTCCGAATGGTTTCCAGAAGCTCCGGTTTGAGGAGGGTGGGGCTCTTTCCACCCGCAGCTGCAACGTCAGCTTGCACCGCTGCATCCCAGGCAAATGTGAGCAGGGCGGCAGGGACCTGTGAGAAATGCAGTAAAATGATAGCGTGTGAAATAGAAGCTCACAGAACTCTTTTTGATAAATACTACAGAGAAGTCAGTCCAACTTTGTGGTTAACCGTATTAAAACTGCAGCTCACCAAGTTACATTCTGCCAGAGCAACGTCCTCGGACTCTTGCAGTTTTTGACCTCCGGGAGCGATGAGTTCAAAGGGCTGCCAGCCGTCCGCCAGGGACTCCCGCACAAAGGCAAAGAGCACAGGCAGCCGGTCCCAGGCATAAAAGGTCCCTGTGGGGGGGGGTGGTTGTAGCACACCATCGTTACTCACTCCCCCTTCTGCCATCGACAAAAAGTAACCTCGACAGGTTTTCCTGCTTTTTGGTTAATTCATTTACAACGCCCTGTTCTGGCAGCTGAGGAAAGAGTGAACAACGGGAGCACTTACCTTGCAGCAGGTTACCGTCAGGCAGTCTGACCCTGAGCAGGGTGTAGTTGTATTTCCTTCTCTCCCTCTGTTCCTCCTTCTCCCTCATGGCTTTAGTGCGCAGCATGGCGTTCTTCTCCACCAATTCAGACCTGGCAAAACAAAAGACTCTACTCCTTCAGTCCACTCTTTGACAAACACTAATAAGTAAAAGTCCCTTTCATAGTTAGAGTTTAACACACCGAGAAGAAGGCGAGGAATTCATTAAAAGACCCATCACCAGTGGGTGTGTTCGAGGCTGTTGGCAAATGAAAAATAACAACAATAATAATGTTAAAATGGAGCCTGTACCTCTGCAGTTGCTCCTTCTTGAGCTCCTCCGCCGTCATGTTGTAGAACTCCGGCGGCAGCTCGAAGCGCTGAGCGTAATTGGAGGGTCTGAAAGCTTGGGCCTGCCGGTCCAGCTGAGCTCTGACTGGTTCTCCTCTCTGAAGACGATCTCTCTGCTCCTTCATCAGGTCCATGGCATCGGGACCATGCTCGGGTAACACCAAGAACTCTTCTTCCTCTTCTGATTGCCATGACAAAGTGGGCATAAGTAAACAGATGGAAATACTGAACGAAAGGTCTCTTGAGTGAAGGAAAGAAGAAAACATAGGATTAATTTACCTTGGCCCTCTACAGGTAGCATCAAACTTACGAAGCCCAAGGCCTGGAGAAACTCCCGACTGCCCTCCACGGGACGAACTTTCTCCTAAAACAAAATGAGGAATGATATTAAAGACGAGCAAACATCTCTCATGAGTTTCTGCAAACAGGGGTTCCATATAAACTATCCAAAAACATGAGTACAGAGTCAAAAAGTGAAGAAGCATTGAGCATGTGAACCGAGTTTCATACAAACCTGGAACACCTTGTTGCTGAGTTTAATCTTCCTGTATTTCTCCTCTGTGGGGTTCTTGCATATATTTTCAACATACCTGTTGACAATCAATGAAAAAGCATAAGATGACACAATGGTTCAAAATATAAAGGTTCATCTGTGTGAAAGTAGCAGGAAAAAATATAATAATATCAAATGAATATGACAGTACTGTGCAGAAGTCTGGCGCCTTCAGCCTTTTCTTATCAGCCACTTTTCAATGGAGATCAAACTTCTAAAAGGTGTTTTTATTATTTCACTTGTCCACTATTCAGAGATATACCAAGTTTTCAGTTAGTAGCTCTTTGGGAATCGCCTTGTCGGTGCAGAAAATATGGTCGGGGTACAAAAACTGGACTGAAAATGAGTGAAAAAGCAGCCAAAGCCAAAAAGCAGAATGTAAAGAATGTAAAAAGTAATTAGAGGTGGCCCCTGCCTTTTTCCCCACAGTGCTGTACATCTGCTGTTACAATCATGATCAACCAAAGTCTTACTTATTTATGATGTCCACAGCAGCCTTCACTTTCTCCCGGTCTTTGTTAAATGTGTGAAACATCATAACAGAAGCCTCAACTTCATCCTCCTCAAACCGCTGATGGAAAAACACAGAGCATGTTTCATCAACAACACGAGCCGGATTACGTCTGACCTCATTCAAACACCATCTTACTGCGTCACTAAGAGGTGCTAAAAAACAAACAAAAGAAAGAAATAAAGCAAGTAGCAACATCTAAAGACCTACCATTAAAATGGCCTCTTTAATGTGTGCTTCCCTCTCGCTCTTAGTTAACATGGCTCCAGTGAGCGGACAGATGAAATACACACCTGACACCGACAGGCAGGCGGGATCTTTTAATGGCACTTTGGATCCCTGGACAGAAATCAAGTCAAGGAAACACACGACCCACCAAACATAATGACAACACTCTGCTACTTGTGAAGGCCCCGTGTCAACCAACACATACCTCTGCTGAAGCTGCCATTTCTTTCTCAGCCAGGGCAGCCTTCTCAGCCTCCAGCTCTCTTTTAACTACAAGTAAATCATGCAAACACAGACGTTTGCGGTCACCAGCATCCTTCATATGTCAGCAGATTGTTGATAGAAAACTTGTGATTTTATTGCCTGCTTTGGTAGAGCCTCAAAAGCTAATAAAATACCGGGTGTTAACGCATAAATATTGGTTAAGGGAAATCTGCCAAAGGAATGTCACATTTCCTAAAGAAGTGAAATCGGGGAATTTGTGTGAACACTATCAGTTTGAAGAGCTTCCCACAAACCCTTTATGAAAACTGTTTTACAAAACAAAGACAAGTTACTCAAAGCTAGCATGACCCTTTGGCCGAAGAGACAAGGTGTGGGGTTGATCTCTTATTAGCTGATCTCTGATGTACTGCAGAACCAGGGCAGCGAGTCTCACCCTGGCTCCTGATCACGTCCTGGGAGGTATGCACCTTCGGCCGCGGATGCGTCTCAATCCTGGCCAAAGCTGCAGCTCCTGCCCTCTGGGCTCCTTCACTGGGAGCATAGCGGTCGAACTTGGCGCTGGAGCCGCTCTGCACCACCTCGGGCCTGGAGCTGAAATCACATGAGCAGAAGTATTGTTGGTGTTAAGTTAGCCCTTCAGTGCAGCCGCGCTTCCAAACCACACTGAGCTATAAAAACGCAACTAAGCACCGGCACATGCTGCTCGAGAAGAAAGGTATCCGCGACACAATTCAAGTTTCCCACTGAGCTGTAAGGTTGCTTTTATTTTTTTTAAACGTTCCTGCACATTTAGCTAAACAAGCTTACTCACGGATTAACTATAGCCAAGTTATCCTGAAGTTAGCTGGGCGTCTGCCACCAAGCTGAGGATTACATAAGGTACTTCAGTTATCATCAGTCAGCTCTTTAAAGTCAAACACATGAACACAAATAAAACAAATATATTCTGGTTCGGTTCAGGTCGTGTTAAGAGCGACTAAATATTGATTAAGGCCAAGCAAATAGTAATCCTGCTAATTCAATCTAGCAAACAGTTTGTTTTGTGGCTGGTCATAGCTAGCATGTCAACAGCTGATAAAGGTGTGCTATTTGCCTGGTATCTGCTGTTAGCTTCTTCCCGGGTCCCGCAGATTTAAATTGAATGTCCTTTTTGATTTCGTTAAAAAACTTCTTCATCTTCTTTCGCTACCAGTAAAAATTCTCAGCAACCCAAGCTGATGAAGAACGCTAGCTGCGCTGTACTCGGAGGAGGAGGAGGACCAAAACAACATTCAGTGGACAGAAAACCACTTCCGTCTCACAAATGAGGGTGTCGCCCTCTTGTGGCTTGGCCTGGAACAGAAAAACAAGATAGACCAAGCTGAAACGAGCAGATCACAGTGCCCACCCAAGATATCTGTGCTAAAGTTTTTTGCTTGGATGATGTCGACCTTTGGCTTCAAATATCTAATTTTCTCTGGGAGAGCAATTAATGTATCAACAGATATCTTAGTCTCTGTTTGGGTTGCAGGTGTATAACTCCTTATCTGGCAGACTTGATATATAGAAGATATGTTCTATATATTAGACTCCAAAATATGCAAGAGTTCTCCTATGCCAGGATTGGCTATAGCAGGAACAGCCCCTCTACTTTGTTGACTAAAAGCAATCGACCAGCACTGGGTAACTGCAAGCTGTAAATTATCACTACAGATGCTGTTTGTTCAAAAGAAACCCCTGACTCTCAGAAGAAAAGAAAACCAAAACAAAACTCAAACAATGATTTAAAAAAATAACATTTGACAAAAACAGACAGTTTCGAGAAAGATGAGACAAAAAGTAAAACAAAGCAAAAAAGAGGGGGAAAAAACAACATTTTCACAGATGTGTTTGTTTGAAAACTGCGTTTCTCTTTTGCTGCTGTATTACAGCGACATTTTTTCAAAATGGTCATTTTGTTTTCAGATTTTGTTTTCCTGTGAAATTTCGTTATAATTTACATTTCCATAGAAAATTATTTTTCCTTTTTTTTAAATGTCGTTATGTTTGCTTACGTGTAGTATTTTCTGTTAATTTGTTGTGTTTTGTCTTATGTTGTTGTTCGTGAAACATTGGGCAAAAATACAAAATGTGTGTTGTGGAAGGCCTCAAAACAATTAGTACTGTATTGTAAAGATGACGAGGGTTCAGCCAGCCGTATCGGTTTACTTTACGAGGAGCATTTGAACGCAACAATGGTTGCCACGTCCAATGTGACGTCACAGGAGGTGCAGGCCGGTGGGAGGAGCCGTTACCAGCCAGTGCAAGGAACCACACACAGCTCGTGTCATTAATGGTGATAACCTCAAGAAGAAACCTTCCTAAAGGTAAGAGCTCAATACTTCATTCATTTTATCTGCATTGTTTTCACTGAGCCAACAGTTTCCTTCGTACTTCGGTAGATAGCAGCTGATATGTGTGCTCGGCTCTCGGGCTGCTTCCTGACACTTGCATGTCGCTACTGGTGCCAAACACATAGATTAATGAATTACATTTAGATTATTATCACGCGTAATGTGAGTTGTAGAGCTTTATAGAGCCAGTGGTGTTGGTGGATTTCTCTCTGTGTGAGTGAACTGAAGCATCCTCCCTGTGTCTTTGGTAAATGCCTAAAAATCACACCGAGTTGGGACACTTGACAAGTCCTCTATGAGACGTCAAGTAGAAAGGTTTTGTGAATAAATGAGCTTTCAATCGTATTATAATTGAGAATGACACCCATCGTGCTATGTTGTGACACTTTAACATCAGCTCTCGGCACCCTTTTCACATGTTAAGAAGAGATCCCTTTCAGTCGGTCCAGCCATCTATGCCCATTGTGGGTGTGGATTCAAACTGTCATTCCTTCGCGGTTTTAACAATAGTTTCAATTAAAAGTATCATACTGGGTGCTGTGCCATCACCAGTTGTGCTAGTTGTACTGGGGGCAGCCAGGGTTGTAGAAATATTTTTGTCATGAGTCACTGCTTTTCACCAGAAGAACTCCACTTAACTTAAAAAAATCTGACAAGCCATAAACTGAACTGTAACTGATTGTCATGTGATGTCCTTGTGATGTCCTTGTGTTTCAAATACATTGGCTAGATGTGTCCATCAAACAGGGAGGGGTCAGGTCAGGCCAGGTACCAGCTAGTTCCCAAAGTTCCTGTTATCTGTAACACTCATTCCTGTCAATATGACTGAACTTGTGTATTTTTTTATTTTTATTTCTCCTAAAGATATTCAGGTTTAGTTTTGAAACCCTCCTGAAAAATTCAGCCTACTTTTCATGTGTTTTTCTCGTAGTGGCCATATTTCTGCTAGCCCCTAAGCATCACTTCTTCTTATCCTAATTGTTTTCAGTTCAGCAGAGTTGATCACAAGCGCAGTTGATCATGGACCCAAACACCAGTGGACTCGCGCAGAGGTTGGCCGAAGCTGGCCAGTCTCACCTCCTGCAGTTCTGGAAGGAGCTGGGCCCCGAGGAACAGGCGGACTTGACCCTGGACCTGCAGGGCATGGACTTTAAGGAAATCAATGGATTCTTCAACAACGCCATGAAGACGTCCAGCAGCAGCAAGCAGGAGAAGATGGACGCTCGCATGGAGCCGGTGCCCAGGGAGGTGCTGGGGAGTGTGACGAGGGACAGGGACTGTCTCAAAGACTGGGAGACAGTAGGTGAGCGCAATTCGAAGTTTATTAACGCACAGATACTGCCTGCAACTTAACTTTGAACCTTCATTTGTCCAGAGTACAGTAAGGTGTAAGAAAAGGGGGGAAAGGGGTTTTATGACTGACAGTATATGGTTTTATTGTGTTTAGTATCACACAGTAGTAGACATGATGTAGACAACATGTTTTCCAGTTGCTGGGAGTCTCCTCCTGAAGAGGATTAAAGTTTGTCATTACCCAATTTTCAAGTGATGCCCTGCAGGTGCACCAGGAAAAGACTTGCCGATATCAGACTGGGAAGCTTAAATGGATTAAAGTGTCATGTGCGAGCCTGGTTGTAGAGATGGTTAAGCGGGTCTTCTTATTTTTTCTTCTGACTTCAACCATTTCAGTTCAAACTTCCCCAAAAGCTTATGGCAGAGTCCTTGCTGACCAGCATCGGAACCTCCTCAGTTACCCTTTGTGTGGTTGAACACTCACAGTCTCATTCCCCTGTGTACTTTTGATATATGAGCGAGTGGGCTTTCATTCAGTTTCTCCTGGGGGAAGATGACGAAGGAGGCGGTCATCATCAGACATCTGGTGCTGATTTGGGACTGACGTAGTTGGAGTTACCCCTTGACCCTCCTTCATGAAATCATCGGTGTCTGTGTGCAGGGTGCGGTCAGTGTGGCAGGCCTGCCCGTCACACGTATATGAAACTTGTTTTTTGGTATCCGCGGTTTAGGGAGGTTGTGAAATATCGTGTCACGTAGTCAGTAGTTTATGTAAGATAACCTGGCACCGTCGGTAACCACTGACCCATCGAACTGCAGTAAAAGCAGCCAAAGTCTTGAGAAGAGTTGTTCAATTTTAATTCGGTTTACATTTCCAAAGTCCATTAGCATTACTCACAACATGTTGGTGGACATTTTATGTATTTTATCAGTAAATCTTAGTTGCATTTGGCTGAGTTTATTATCATTATAAAACCAAGGTGCCCTCACAAAGGCAATTCGAGTGCACTAAAGGCATCCAAAGAGATTAGATATTGTGAAAGTGCATTGAGGTTGTATACAACAAGATATGTTTCACTGTGTAACATATACTGTAGGACAAACAGTCTACATATTGTTTTGAACTGACGCTCTGTTGCCCCTTCACAGGTCTTCACTGCATCTCTCAGAGTAAAGTGGCAGTCTTACTGCTGGCAGGGGGCCAGGGAACCAGGCTGGGGGTCTCTTACCCCAAAGGCATGTACGATGTCGGCTTGCCGTCCCACAAAACTCTCTTTCAGATCCAAGCAGAGCGCATTTTGAAGCTGCAACAGCTGGCTGAGCAGAAGCACAAAACGAAGTGCTGTATTCCCTGGTGAGACGCTGAGTTTGAGATGACTACGACATTTAGCTGAATCTATAGTCTCTGTCTGACTGAACCAAAGCTACCAAAGCTCCAAAATACTGTGTCTTGTTTTTAATGAGAACAAACTGTTCGTCTTTGTTATGTTCGCACGATGGTTAACTGGGTCAGCCCACAGAGAGCATTAAAGGAAACTTAATTAAGGAAGCTGTATTACTGGCAAATAATTAGCTCTTTGCAGGGCAGGTCCGAGGACAGTTTACAGTCTGAAAAAAGGAAAAACTCAGATAAAAAGAGTTCTAAGGATGGTTATCTGGTCTATTTCTGATGTGAAGTCCATAGCCTTTACATGTCTCTGGCTTGGAACGTCAGCTTTCCTGTCCCATTTTTATTTATTTTTTCAAACATCACTGAAGATATTTTCTGCACCATTGCACAACCTTGACTTGATATTGCCTACCATCTACCGTCTTTTGCTTTAGATTTGGTTTTCATACTTGCTGTATGTGTTTAAGAAACACATGCATAGAGTTATTTCTGTGTTGCCTTCAGGTACATTATGGCAAGCGGCAGGACAATGGAGTCCACCAAGGATTTCTTCTCACGTCATAGCTACTTTGGTTTGGATAAGACCAACGTCGTCTTCTTCCAGCAAGGCATGCTTCCAGCAATGGATTACAATGGCAAGATCATTCTGGAGAGCAAAGGGAAGCTCTCCATGGCCCCCGGTATGTCCATACAGTATTAAATTACTTGATTCACAGTGTAAGAGTCTTTGCCGCTGTGGAATTTGTTTATTTCAAACGCGTCTCTGTTTGTGTTCCAGATGGTAACGGTGGTCTTTACAGAGCTCTCGGGACCCAGGGTATCATAGATGACATGCAGCGGAGGGAGCTCGAGCATATCCATGTCTATTGCGTTGACAACATCCTGGTCAAAGTGGCTGACCCCGCCTTTGTTGGTTTCTGTGTGCAGAAGGGAGCGGACTGTGGAGCTAAGGTTAGTCATCCTCCGCTTCTCCTCTTTAGGATTCAGGAATACGAGTATTCAGACTGATTGGGTTTAAAACTGTGTGATCAGAGACTGGAGCACCTTTTTAAGGACCCTTCAAGTGGACATGTTACACTTTATAGTGTTTCCCATCTTCCTTAGAGTGTTATATTGCTGTTTGCTGCGTGTAAAGGTCTGCAAAGTTACAAAGTCCACAGAGAGATAGAGTCATTGCCTTCCTCAAAACCCATTGCTCCTGAACTTTCTGAACCGCCTTGTTTCTAGTCCAGGCTTTCTTTTTTATTCTCATTTATATATTCACATCATCATAAAACACATTTCAATCAAGCCAGCTGAGGAGCTATTTTGGCGCACCTCACTTTCAGCGGGGCAATCTTAAAGAGACAGCAGCTAAAGTGGAAACTCTCAGACAAAATGCAACAAATGTGCTGCAGTCGACCCTATAATATACTATCAGACCCCCTCATAAAATGTTCAAGTTCACAACTTGCTCTTTTGGCTGTTAGAACCTCACCATTTGAGATATGACGCTTTCTAAGATTAAACTTTTAGTATTTACATTCTCAGAACAGATGTTTCTATTGTCACGTGAAAAAGCAAAATTGCCCAGGCTAAAGCAGTTGCAGCAGACAAATTGCTCATAAGCTCATAAGACCAGAGTTTCATTTTAGTAAAACAGGAAGTATCGATCCCTATGGAAAGAGGCGTGCACTAAAAGACAGTAACTTATGAAATGGAACTTGTCAGTGTCCATAGTAACCACTTTGTGTAATAGAAGTATGCATAGACATGATGTCAAGAGACCAAAGTATTTCTGCTGTTGAGTCATTGCGGCTGAATGTATTCGAGTCTGATCAGTCAGTCTAGTTCTTCCATGAATTCCCAGCGGTGACGCCTGTTTGTTCATATCTTTTTGTTGTGTGTTAAAGGGTGTGGTCATTTTTCTGTAATAACAGTTCACTAGTTTGTTCCTTGACAGCCGTAGCTCCCACAGCTCACCACCGGGTGGCAGTGCAAGCCTCTTTGTTTGCTTCTGACTTTTTCTTGGCCAATAAATTCATTACAGCTTTTGAGGAATTTGGAGGTTGAGCCCAGACTCATCTTCATCTTTTCATCATGATCTCGGATAACAGGAGTGTGATGTGAAGATGATACTTTTGCCTTTCTGAGTGTGCTGTGATTTTCTGTTGGAAAGCTGTTCACATTTGAACTGAAAACAATTGTGGTTTTTTTCTATTGAGCAGTAAAAAAAAAAACAATTCTGACTGATTATTCATGATGATTATTCACCTTTTTTAATTTTGGACAAATAAATAGGAGTATTTCTACTTTTAAAAAAAAAAAATGTTTTTATCGTGATGCATGTTAATATCTACTTGATTTTAAAAGCAGAAGTAACCTCTGTAAGATTGTATAAACCTCCATGTCATGCTTTCTCTTTAGAAGCTCTGATCTGCCGGTTGAAAAGAAGCAAATGGGAGGCGACACCTGATCGCATCCATCTCATATTCAAGTGTGTATGGAACTGGCAGAGACAAATTTCCAAGTAACTTGTTGGTTGGCGCAAGATCAGTCTTTGGCTTGTACGTGACAATGCCAGTAAGATTAGTTGTTTCTGAAATTACAACAAACTGGGGATTTTGCTTAGGCAACCGCATATGATTAATACGCTTCCAAATAACCATGACATGCCATGGTAACCACATCAAAATACTAAATCAAGATTTCCATTAACTCTGTATTTTGTAACTGGTTTGTGTCCACTCTTTCAAAATCACAAGTCATACATTTACAGTGTTTCTTAACACATCCAAAGTTGGTCTCAAGCGTCAGAGTGACTCTTTCTACACATGATTCTCATAGAAGTCGCACAGTGAAATGGCTTTTCTCGTGATGCTTTAGCTTTTCAACTTTTAGGGTCCGACCCTGCTTCTGTTTGGCATTTTGAGAAGTGCGGTGCAGCAGAAATGGAAGGATCAGATCAGAGCAGAGTCCCACCCTCTCATCATAAATTACTGAGAGCTGCTAACGGTTCATGTGGCTTCAACTCCCACCACCTCTTCCCCCCACCTCTTCACCCACCACATACACCAAACCCCTCATCAGGACTGTGCTCTGTCATTAGCAACCAACAGATGGGTAGATGGGGAGAGGGTTTTTATTTGTAATTTTCATTAAGAGCAGACTTAAAATGATGCATGTACTATAAAAAGTGTACTATATTAATGGTTTGTAAGCAGTTTTTTTGCCTTCGATACACTTCTTTTACACCTTTTTTTTTTTTTTTTTTTTTTTACGTCTTTGATCTTATGACTATGGACAAGTCGATGGTTTATGTATCTGATCATCTCCGTCACCAATCGTGCTCTCAAAGAGACCAATGACAATTATGTGAGGAAAAAAAAAAAGTGATTTGTTTGTGTAATTTGTTGATTACACATTTAAACTGACCTAAGGAGTTACAGAGCAAGTAGTAAAGCTCCAGTGGCAGTGAGTGGAAGCTCTGGTTGCGTATAAAGTTCTTCATGATTTTGTTTCCAGGTGGTGGAGAAAACCAATCCGACGGAGGCGGTGGGTGTGGTCTGCAAGGTGGACGGGCGTTATCAGGTGGTGGAGTACAGCGAGATCACCCTGGCAACTGCTGAGAAGCGGAGCGCTGACGGCCGGCTGATGTTCAATGCAGGAAACGTGGCCAATCACTTCTTCAGCTTCTCTTTCCTCAGAGATATTGTGCAGTAAGCTGCAAACTTTTTTTTTCCAAGCTTTGCTCTGCTCTGTGAAACTGTTTTAATTTGTTTCAGTAGTTCTTTGTTCGTACCAAGAACAACACCAGAATACAAGATCTTTGTTCTCTGTTTATATATTAGGAAACACGAGCCCCAGCTGCAGCACCATGTGGCCCAGAAGAAGATCCCATATGTGGACGCTCAGGGTCAGCTAATTAAGCCAGACAAACCAAATGGGATTAAAATGGAAAAGTTTGTCTTTGACATCTTCCAGTTTGCTAAGTGAGTTACATTGCTGTTTTTTTTTTTTTTCTCCTTGGAAGCACAGAATCTATGTGTGTGTGTCTATTTGTTCTTGTTTTTAAATGTCTGTTGGGATCCAAAAACTGTGTGTGTCTCTGTGCCAGCATCAGTATAAGAAGCTCACCTCAAAACTAAAAGCCTTTCAAGTACTAAGAACACAATAACAAACTTATTCTCCATTAGAGAGTTGCTGGCTTTCATATGGTCTTTTGGCGGGCCTCCTGGTCCAGGGTTTGACTTGTCCTTGATCTGTTCTTCCCTGAAAGAACCATCCCCTTTTTCCAGTCCTGATCCCTATCCTCCAGCCTCAGCCGTGCCATTTCTCCGAGGTCTGGTCCAGCAGGCGGAGCTTGCCAAATTCTCCACAGGAGGATGGAGGTTTACGAGTTGTTCACTCGTTCCAGATCCTTAAGTGTTACATGACATCAGCTCTGAGTCACACCACTGCTAATAGAACTTTACATTTAATGAAAGGATTCCTGCAATGATTGACTGATGGAAAAACTCTGCAGACATGTCCAGCTTTCTTTGAGGGTTATACACAGTGTTTTGAAATGAAAATGGATGAGAAATACTTTCGGTGTTGGAGATGGATTCGAGTTGGGCTTGGACCGCCGGACTGACAGTTTTTGCAGAATCCAGATGGTTTGACTCACTTTGCAGCCAGATTTGTAAAAAGTTCTGCTGTGTTCTGTAATTTGTCAGTACTGTTTGGTCTAAATCTTTCTCGTCTGGTGTGCCATTGCCCTTTACTATATGTATTACACTGTCTTGACACTATTCGCTATTTGGAATTTTGTAGTTTGAATCATATACTTATCATATACTTAATTGTTCCAAGATGTTTGTTAAAGCCTGTGTGTCACAAGGACAGTCCAAACACCAGACTTTTTATGGAGGCAGTCCCTTTTAAAGTGCTTCTGCCTGGCTTGAAACACTTCCTGGAAGCCCCGTTCTGACCATTTACAGATGAACATGTTTGATTTTCACCTGGACCTTAAGCTTTACCTGAAGGAACTACCATTAAAAAAAAAAAAAAAGATATATATATATATATATATTTTTTTTTTACCGATTTTCTAGCTTTATTTCTTTTTATTATTGATTTTTCAGAAATGTGCGGCTCAATAAGCGGTAAGCAATGGAGGGCTTGAAAAAAACTGAAAAGGCCTTGTCCAGATCCAGTTTGGTTTGTCCATCTGAGACAGGAAAAAAGTTGCAAATCCTCACATTACCAAAAGCCAACCAAGAGGAATGGCATTTTGATCTTCACTGCTTAATTATCTGTTCATTAATTATTTTCTGCTCCCGTCCTCGGTGTCCTTGTCCCAGCCGTCACCAACGGTTCCTGATGTTTGTTGATGTTCTCATGTGTGCTTTTGTACTTCCAACAGAACCTTTGTTGTGTACGAGGTGCTGCGGGAGGACGAGTTCTCTCCACTGAAGAATGCAGACACTCAGGGTGGAAAGGACACGCCCACCACAGCCAGACACGCCCTCATGTCCCTCCACCACCGCTGGGTGCTGAACGCAGGCGGCCACTTCATCGATGAGAACGGCAGACGCGTGCCTGCCATACCCAGGTAGCCACCGCTCGTCATGTCATTTTATCAAGATGCGCGTTGTTGGCACGATTACAAAAACAGGTTCCTCGTGGCCTCTCCCACCCTCCTAACGCCTTTCACACTGTGTACAAACTATACATGCACAGGCTTGGTTGTTTGTGTTGTAGACATCTTGTTTTTTTTGCCTCATACTCTCACCACCCTCCTCTCATGCTTGGTCTTGCTACTGTGTCCCGTGCAATGTTTCCAGAGACGGAGCCGCAGGCAGTGTCACAGATGATGGCAACAGAAAGTAACTATCCCCCCTGCTGTATTGAGTGCACGGTGATGGGGTTTCGGCTTTTTTTTTTCTGCTTCCTTACATGCCTCTCCTTCATTTCTGCTGAAATGAGGAGTCTGCCAGTCTCCAGCTGTTTTTCTTTCTCTTCACAGTTTACAGGTGTGATGACAGGATCAGTTTAGTAGACTAAAACGTTCTCTTCAACAATCCGGGTCAAATGACGTTCTGTCAAAGTGACCTGCTGGCAGATCATTTCCCCTCTGATGTTTTCTGCCATACACGTGTATGTACTAAACATACACATGTATTGCATGCTGGGTAAAGGGAAACGCTGCAATAGACAAACCTGTTGATTTATGTCCTGCCGTTTGCTGCTTACTAGATTGCACTGAGTTAAAATTCACCTGACAGAAATCTCTGAGCATGTGCTAGACTAAAATTCAAGTCCTCCGTGAATGTTATTACCGCTCTTAGAGGGAATGCTTCATTTTCAATCATACATCTTCTCCTCCGCCAACACACCTAAAACACCAGATGTGTGATCCATGATCATTATCTGTGCTGATGATCTAGAAGTAAACATGCTGAGTGATGATAATGTTGTGTGAAGTTCCCCAGTTTGTAAGAAGCACTGGGTGGAGATGCAGACACATTACCTGTCACTTGTGTGTTTTCTTCTAGAGGTTGTCTGTTACAGGTAAGAGGACTAATCACTGGGTGCGATAAATCTCTGATTCTCTGCCTTTGATCTCTAATCACGAGTCTCAGTAAAAGAACAGCTGTGTCCAGGATTTACAGTTGCTTCTCTTAGTCACTTTCCCTCTGCCTCTTTCATGGGACAGTCACTCATTCTGTGTCTTTTTTTTTTCACCCCTCTGAACCTCCCTGAATCTTTCCTTTCCAATGCAGTCTGAAGGACGGAACAGACCTGCCAATCAAGTGTGAGATCTCGCCACTGGTGTCCTATGGGGGAGAGGTAAGGCCTGCCAGTTAAATAGAGTTCCCAGGTGCTGCTCTGCTTCTGGTCTCTAGCTGTTAATGTCCTGATGATGCCTGTGGGTTTTTTTTAAGGGTCTGGAGGAGATGGTAAAAGGAAGAGAATTCCATCCAACCCTGATGATGGATGAGCACGGAGTCCATGAGCTGGTGAAGAATGGAGTTTAATCAGAGATGGAGAGAAAGAGGGACAACCCAAAGACCAGCCTCCATGTCTCTCTCTGCATTTGAAGGAAATAAAACTGTGACGTCATCGCTGTGCAATAACAAATGTCACCCGCATGTGTACATGAAAATGAATGTACAGGCAAGATGAAGTGTGCCGTTTACCCTTTAGCACCGACCTTTCTTTGGTTTGTATGTTGATGTCATGCTTGTTTCATGTTTGTTTTAAAGAGCACCAGAACACGGCATGAGATGAAGTATGAAGTTAATGACTGGATGATGCAGTCTGCGGGTGCATCTATTTATTTTGCTTATGAGAATTATTTTTATACGTACTGATAGATGCTCAATAGGTGGAAGTTACCATCTGCTCATTTTGCCTGGTGATTTTTTTTTTTACAAGATTTGACTGAGGTTAAATGATCTGAAAGCTCTTTCTTATGAGCATGTAATCAAGATACATGGACTGGGCTGTGGGGGTATTTATAATATATGCTTCTTTCCTGCTTGTAATCAATGAATATTGGATATTTGTCTGTAGGAGATATGATGCTCACATATTTACAAAAATATGTTCCTACTGGAAAAACCTACTTGGAATGATTTGTGTTTTATTTCTTAATGAAAACTTGCCTTTTGGATTTTTTTTTCCTTTTTCTTTCAACAGATCCACACACAATATATGAATGTGTGAGTTTCAGCGGCCTCTGGCTGCGGGTGCTTTAAATTTTTGTCCGTTTTTTTTTTTTTGGTATCATGGCTGTAGGTGTTATGAATTAGATTTTCCAGTACATGGTTTATGTTGAAGCTGTGTCAGAGTTTGCGTCACTGCTGCAATTCCCCAGGAAATATTCTCGGACACCATTTTCTGATTAGCGTCATTTCCTTTTCTCCTAACTGTATGATGATGTAAAAGACAGCAGTGTGTGGAGAAACACTAGCTTTGACACTATTCTAACCTAATCTAATCCTTACTCTGCAATATGGCACCTTTCTGTGTCTTGGATAAAGAGTATAACGGTCAAAGCTACAGCTCTTTGATGTCATGATGTCTTGCTCTAAATACTCTGAATGCCAATAATAAGCCTAACAGATATTCCATATTTGATTTAGCAATCTTACATTTGATATTAAATTCAAAGCACCTGGTATTGCTAGTTTTGTAAGTTCTTGTCACACACCAAAGTATTTGACTTATTGAAGAGGTTAAAGGATGTTTTATGGCTTTTAATCTTTCCCTTGGTTTGTTGTAGCATGTTTGCATATGTAGGTCTGCTGAGTTATGAAGCAAAGGGAGTTATTTTTTTGTTTCTCACCAAAGATGCTGCTCCTAAGCTGTCTGAGTAAACTCCATTAAAGTGTAAGCAGTCCTCCATGACTCCTCTACACCAACATGTAACTTCCAAAAAGTTCTCAACAGGTGATAGGATGAAGCATTTGTTATTCACAGACAGTAATCAGAGCATCCAGCTGCTTAGCAAGGTGATGACCTCAAGAGAATGAGGTCAAATGTACGATAAATCTATTTTTTACGGTACAACTGATCTGAATTTTTAAATTTTAGCTATGCAGACAATGTATTATTTTTATATTTACTTATACACTGACTTTGATAAACTGGCAAATCTGGTAAAATAAATCATGCTATATATTTGGACGTCATCCTTCCATGAGTTTTCTTTGGACATATATGCAAAGTAACCATAAATCTCACAATACTATATGTTCAGTTTCCTCATATTGAAGTTAGCAAACTCCATATTGAAGTTTAATTCCCATTAAATTATCAATAGGAAAAAAAGTAAGGGGGTGTATATTGGGTCACCCATCTGGTGCTCATCACTCAATAACTATTGAGCGTTATATGTATGATTGTTGGTCAAACCACAGCCTTCTTTGAAGTGGACCATCACTTGAATCTGTGCTGCACAAACTGTAAAGTTTTGTACATACGATGGTTGTGACTCTTCCACTGACATCGTCTACATCTAGACACAAACTAAAGCACTCAAAAGCACATCTGTGGTAGTGGATGCACATTTTGTGATGCAGACACACAAGCACACGCTCAATAACAGACTCATAAGGTGAAACAATGCTGTACCAGCGCTGCTACAGCAGGTAATCTTCCTCAATGAGTACAACTCTCTTATGTGCTCAAATGCTTCAGGAAACAACCACAGCAAAAACATACAGAATGTAACATCATCAGAAGACGACCTCGCTCTGATACTTGACTCACACTTTTAATAGATCTGGTTTTACTATTAAGACTGTGATGAACTGCTGAGTTTCCTTTCATACATTTGTTGCACTGTTTTCAAGCTGAAGATCTGTGGTTCTTGTTAAACTTTTGCTTAAAACAGGCAAAGGACACTTTCAGTCTTATAAATCTGTAATTAAATAACAGAGGATTGACTCCTGAAGACAGCAGCATGAACATTACCTCCAATCAAAGTCGCTTCAGCTTCTAACTGTCAAAAGAAAGGCTCTTTTCAGCAGGAAGAAAGATTTGTGATTGAGTGTTGGATTCGACTTTAATTGAAACCGTATGTGTGGCATGTGGAATTCTGGGACTTTGGCATGTGTCCAAGAATCCACAGAATGTGAGGGTTTTTTTCTGCCTCTCTCTCTCTCCTCTGCCTCTCTTTTTCCAATGTGCAGGGGCGTCTTACATCAGCCCCGTGAGTCCTGGGGAAGGCAGCTGACGGACAGAGAGTGAGCGGGCGAAAGAGTGGAGTGCTGGGATTGTAACATCCAGCCGCCGGACTCTCACTGGAATAATCTAAAACGATCTGTGAACAAATGGTCTGAAAGGAAGAAAAAAAAGGAAAACATCTTAGAAGTAAGTTGTGTTTTCATGTATAATACTTTAACTTTGTTTGGACAGCTAAGCCTTCAAACTCTCAGCAGCTTTCTTAAAGCCTCTGTCAGAACCGTTAAGTTTACTTCACATACTTAATTTTGGGACCCCTTACTGCATTCTTGAACTCTGTGTACCTTTTGAGTCAAGTATCTGCTTTTTGCATGGCAGACAGGAAGAGTGGACAGCAGAGCGATGTAGTGCCAGATTCAAAATCCTGACTCCAGATGCAACTGTTCTCTCTCAGAATCCATTAACATACTGTTTCACTTTGCTCTGGTAGTCACACATGTCATTAAGGCTCATTCTCACTCTTACACAACTCGTCTCTCTAATTCTGTCAAAGATGAAAACTTCTTGGATGAAAACAGTTTTCAGCTGCTAATTTATTCTTTAAATCTGTGAATGCAAGAGATTCATTCTTCTCCAAACTTTCAAACAGCAGATGTTCACAGTACACTGATCTTAATGTTTGTTCTGGTCTTAATGTTTGTTAGAGCATCTGCTGTATCATTGTTATTTCTTTCTACTGTGCACCAAACTCATCCTTTTACAAGCAACAAAAGCAGAGGAACAAATATGAAAACCATGAAAGCTCCTGTTGGATTGCTTCGCACCAAGCTCACGTGTTTTTGTTTGTTTTATCGGCGCCTATCAGTAAACCTATTTTCCAGAAAATTAACGGATTATCAAAACGTTTACCGCGTTCGCCTGTTGAAATTTTGAGCCACTGGCGTTGTGCCTCTTCAGCGCATGTCCTGCTTTGGTGTCAGTGTGTGTGATCTTTGGCATTATGTAGGTGAGACGTACAGCTGGTATGTAGGTATCCTCCTGTGGTATGCAGGGGAAAGACGTCCACACAGAGGACTCTTTTCTGCCTGGGTGAAGAGTCAGGGATATGCATGAGCTCACAGCTTTGACATTTGAACCTTGTCGCTCCATGACCCGAACAGTCAACAGCAGACTCAGGAGAGACGGCTCTGATCAATGGAATTATTGTTACAGGAAGCTGAAGCTGATCCTGGGTTACTCTTGCTGGCTATGCATGTGGACAACATAGATGCTTCCAGTAATAAGAAGGCCTCAATATGATGCAAACCTCAGTGCCTTTGTGAAGCAAGTCAACCTCAAATGAATATCAACCTCAAATGAATGTGACCGGTGTGGAAAAAAAATCCCCAACGTATTATTTTCAACATGATCATTAAGTGGTTTTCTCAGTGGATTCATGTAATTTGTAACTTGATACACCAGATGGCTCCTTGCACAGAATCACCTGGGAAATTCAGGCGATTTAAAAAAAAAAAAAAAAAGTTGTCATGTGATTAAGCGAACTAATATCTATCTTCAGCCAATTAGCTCAATAAGGCACGTTCAGTAGGGTGACAATCAAACTCAATAATTGAGGTAAATAAGGTGAAAAATGAAAGTCGATCAGTGTGTCGATCAGTGTTGTTCATTTCTCTTCCGTCAAAAAAACCCCCCCAAAAACTCCAATTTGAATTTGAAATTCAGATTTTCCTTTTGCAAGTTGGTCAGGAAAATGTCAAACAAACATGTTTTTTATTCCAGTCTTCCTTTTAGCAGTGCTGCAGAGATACTCGTCAGAGATCGTTTCAGTGGTCTGCAGTGTGCAACTACAGCCAGCTTAATACCACAAACAATCAAACAAATAGTTGAGTTGAGATTAGCGAGAACGTGTAATGGAAAGGGACCGTGCCATCCCCTCGCTACCTGATTGGCCAGTGTATTAGGGAGAGAGAAGTTAGTGTTAGGGACAGAGGCAGAGGCGGCACGTGCCTCTTTAAAGACAAAAAAGAGAAGAAAACAAATATATGTGAATAAAATGCCCATCCTTCCACTTAATCCCAGTCTCAGATCCACTCAATCAGATTTCTCAGTCAGTAAATGGGGTCTGCTTGGGCATTTGCTGTCATTCCCAAAACAGGCAGCTTGTTGAGCAATCATAAACCTTTGTTGTTCAATAAAAATGTTGGGGCATATTACTATTCTATTTTAAGTCATTTCCTCCCACTACATAATAGATGATGAATGGTTGTTGTTAACAGCAAAGCAACCAAGCAAACCTGCAGGCAGCCATGTTTTTTTTCAATCATACTGAATCCCCAAAGGTAGAAAATGATGAGATTTTCAGTTCCAAGTTTTGTCCTCCCACTTTGGAAGTGGATATAACTGCAGCAGTAATAACTGTACATTTCATCCCCATAAACAAGAAGAAAAATGTATATAATATATGAATATATATGTATCAATAAGAGGAGGATTGTGTCTCAAGTCTTTCTAACCTTTAAATGCGTCTCCTGTGTTCTATGCACCTCTGAGTATTTAAGCTGATGTAATCTAACTGTGTGTGAAAATCTGTTATCATTTTATTTATTTACAATTGCAGTGATATTTATCATAGATGATGACATTCAATCGAAAGACAAAGTTGAAGAAGTAGAAAGATTCTGGACATATTTCAAAATGCAGTGCAGCGCCACATGGCACAGCCAGGGCTGCATCTACCCTGTCGCCCCTCTTCAACCAAGTTTATGGATTCGTTTATTTCTTGTTCAGCGAGGAACAAAGAAGTAATAGAAGAACAAGAAGACAAAGGAAGTTGCGGAGAACAAAAAGTGAAATTTCGCAACTTGACCACAAACTGAGCTCAGGAACGCATTGAGCTCTACAAACTGAAGAGTTCTAACTCTATAAGAGTACGTGGGTGTGGATTTTTCCTCTTTGTTGTCCTCTCTGTGGGATAGATGTGTGTACATGGGGAAGAATCTTGATCAGGGTAAAAAAGTTCTGTGTCAAAGCAAATTGGAGGAGTTTTTGTGAAAGAGATATAAAGAAAATGTTTACAGTTCATTTCAAACATGGAAGTACATTCATACCCATGAAGGCCGACAGACACACACACACACACACACACACACACACACACACACACATGGAACTGAAAGAAACAGCTTTAGGAGTGTGTTATCACTGCGTCTTTCTGACATGTCGTTTCAATTAGCAACCCCTCCCTCCGTAGCTTTGAGGCTGACTGACATCCTCGCGTACAGACCCTAATCACACACCGCAGCAAAGGCTGTAATTTCAACCCCGCATTCAGAACGCTGCACGAGAGGCACCCGGGGCTCACTTAGCTTAGCTGTAACTTGACACTGACATTGCCTGATTGGAAGTGTTTTCAAATCAATGCTACTGACAGGAAAACAACCAGCAGATGAGGTGCATACTGTAATTTGCTATAAATACGGCCATTTCTGGAAACCTAATGCCTAAAATACTGAGTTGTTGACTTTGCCTCCCGCCTTTGATTGAACTTCGACCCTGCCCATACCAGCACCCCACTCATCACCTACTGTCTGAGAGGGATAAGGTTACACGTAGCCTGAAGACGTCTGCCTTTGTCCTTGTTATTTCTGGTTTGAATAACTTGTCGTACTTTGACTTGGAGTTTATTTTAAAAAGAAACACAAGGTGATTTAGCTCTGCTGACAGAGAAGATGACGGGTATGTCATTTCTGCTGGAATCATTTCTATCATAAACTGAAATTAAGTGCAGTTTGTTTTTAGTATTCTAGAGCAGACAGATGATCAGCACTTGTATTGTGGACACACAAAAATCATGAAATCTAAATGATTATAAAGGAGCCATCATACAGATGCTCATTAACACATGGTAGTCAGTAACTGAATCCTTTTCTGTTTGTACATGTGGCCTTTGTGTTTTCCTCCCCTGCCATTCTCCCTCTCCTGTTTACACGTGGCAGTCTCCTGTTGTTTGTCTGATGCTCATTATCTGTCCTTCCACCACGCTGTCCTCTCTGATTACAGGCTGTGACGGATGATCTGAACTAACAGTTCAACATCAAAAAGCGGAAAGCCATGAGTTGTGGCAGGCTGCCGCTCGGAACGAATGACAGTCTGGGCAACGCATGAATCTGAATCTCTCAGCCTTTATGGATAGGGTGGCTTTTTTTCTAGAATGACTGTTTTCTGATTTATTCTATCAACTTTCTTTTATTTTGCAATGCATTGACTTACGTATGGTTTTTGAATGCAATTTTGAAAGGCAAATGCTGTCTTCATCCGACACTTACTTTGCAGATGATGATTTTACAGGAAAATCTATGAGGACTTTAAACGGTAGAATATCCATGAACAAAAAAGAAAGAAAGAAAAACTTGGATATGAGTACCTTTGTTGCCCTCTCAGATTTATCCAGTAGCCTTTCAGGTCTCAGCGTGCTACTGCAATCGCTCTGTTTCACAAATGCATGTCTACATATTTCAATGTGTTGTTGCCTTTCAGACCCAATCTTAAAAATATGTGGAACAATCTGAGATGTAGGCTACTCTGGCTTTTGTTGGGGCTGCTGACAGTCCCTCAGATTTGCCCAGCTGCAGAAAAGACAGACGGACAAAGATCTGCTTTGTGCACAAGTGAAACTAAGCGTTGAGGATAATTAAGAATGCTCTGACATGTAATGTTTGACAGTCAGAGGTCAAAATTATGGACAATTTTAAATAATGATGTAAACTCATGTAAAAGTATCTTTGAACCAATAGCTCAGGCCTCAGACTGCTCTGAACACGGACATGTTTATCTACTACCATGTTTTATTTTATCGTTATTTTAAAACTGACGGTTATCTATATATTTCTTTATATATAAGTTGTCTTCTGTACATGATTTGAAAAGTTACTATTTCAACTCAAGGAGGAGATATGAAGTTACGTATCAAGATGATCATTTGCTTTTCTCCAAAAAGAGTGGGAAAAGATTTCTGCCAACGTAAACAGATAGAAGTCAGAGGTGGAATAAATGAGTAGAATAAGACAAATGTTTTGCTTTTTTTAAACTGTGCAGAAGGTGGAGTAACAGAAGGAAAATATAAAACAGTTAATGGGCGTAATAGGTCCCCATTAAGACAACTCCGCACGTTATGGCCTGAAGGCACAAAAGCAGAGTGGAGCAGATGGAGCTCTGCCTTTAAAAAGGGGGGAGAAAAAAAGTTTCTTGGCTCAGAAAGCTGTTTTTCTCGAATTGACAGTGTAGCTATAAAATTCTGAGCCTGGATATTCCATCAAAATGGATCTCCAGTCAAAGATTTCAAGCTACTCTCCTTACATCCCAAACACAGACCCTGTCATTGCACAATATTTGCAACGAACAGTTTGAACCTTTGTTGAGGTAACTGAGCAGATTTTCCAGGTGGATTTCTACAGATGAAACCAATGGGGCTGCACTTTCTTTCCTCCTTCAGGCTTCCAGTTGTCAGCTGGTGGCCTTTTAGAAGCACCTGCATACTGGCTGAAACAGCTCATGTCCTCAAGCAGTCAGAGGGAAGTTTACCATGGTCTCACAGCAAAATGGGAAACAGTTTCAAAACAAAAAGCACGACAATTGGACAAGAATGGATATGATTTGTGTTTTTTTTTCTTGCCACCACGTACAATTTTTGATGAGTTTTTCATCACAAGCCAAAATGTTTAGCTAATCTCACCATATAGTATTTAACTTATAACCTCAGTCATGTTCTTGGCAACTTAAGCAAAGCAGTGACAGAGTAAAGGACAACCCCCATTACAATAAGGAGTATTTGTGTAGGAGAGGGAGTCACAGCACAGCATGTATCCTGTATCATATTTCCTGTATCCCACCTCTAAGCCTCATGTCAGCATACAGTATTTAGACAGAATACACACTATGCAGGACAGCTCTCTGGGTGATTTTGCTGCAGGACATGACATATAAGAGGGCGATATGTGATGAAATTCAGCAGAGGAAGCCTTTTCCCACCCCAGTCTCTAGCACAGCTGAGTAACTTAACTTTTCAGTGAATGGTTTCATTTTACATTTTAAGCCTGAATTCATCCACAGTGTCATTGAGCAGTGTTCAAAGTCTGTCACGGAGGATCATATGTGCGTACGTGGAGCAGGAGATAATTTAAAGTGCACATGTAAACTGAAACCCATCTCCCAAGGTGTCACAATCACTCAGACAATGAAGGATTGTTTTCTGTGGAGTTTTTCTTTCAACAAGAACATATAATTATGTGTGTGTGTGTGTGTGTGGGGGGGGGTGTGCGGGTGTGTGTATTGGCCTTCATCCATGCTTGTCCCTGCTCCTCCTCCTCAGGTTTTACTGCTGTGTGTTTACATGGCTCCACCTGGGTCTGATTGGGAAATGTGATTCGGATTTCATGCTTTCCCATAAAAATAAAATATCTGTGATGCTATATTAAAGCCTTAAGGGTGAACCAAGGCGGTATAATAGGAAGCACATGTGGATGGTTATGGCTCGAAGCACACGGCTACACTACACAGTTATCAGGCCCTGCACCAGCAGTGCACATTAACACATTTACATACACACACCTATTGCGTATGAATTACCGAAAGGCTGGGGCATGAAGAATGTCAGCTCTGCTTTCAGGATGTATCAGGATTGAAACACACGCATATGGTGTTTATACCACATCTGTACATGTTATATGCACATATACAGGTACACAGAGCCAAAAGGTGGCTCTACAATGCTATTGGGTAATAAGCAATTATTCAGAGGTTCTCCTTATGTATGAATTTAAACCTTTTTGGAAGGATTTTGCTTACTGTATCTTTAAATTCCCTTGTTCTTCTCTTCTGAGAAAAAAATTAATCATATTGATTTTGATAGTATTGATAGTGATATTTCTGAGTGTTAGAACTGCCCTGGAGGTTATGGGCCTCATATGTATACGTTGCATTCTGAGGTAATTTTTCACATTTAGACGATACAGTGACAGAAAATAAATGAACCCCTTATAAATTAACATGACAGTTAGTTTCTACCTCTGGTAAAAACTATTTGAAAGAAATTAAAGGGATCATTACAGAAGCCAAGTCATTTTTTTCCACTGCTGTCACGAGTAGCAGGAGTCATAGGTAGATGAAAAAAGGAAGAATCTCCAGAAACACCAGGCCTGAGTTTTTATGATAAATCTAACCAGAAACCTTAGACTGTCATATCAACATTATAATTTGTTGAAAGTACTGTGATTACATATCAACTTGAAATCATACAGTTGATCAGAAATTATGGCCTGTGCTGCTGTGGGTATCAAAGAGCAGAGGAGA